>NC_086286.1:61784667-62407525 GCF_963924245.1 Chroicocephalus ridibundus | reverse complement strand
TCAAGCACCCACAAAGCTTTGATAATGCAAGGTGAGAACTCAATTATTTTACTGAAAAGAGGGACAGTTAGTATCTTGCAATATCAGATTCGGTGCCTGAGAACAACAGCTACAGTGCATTCCTTTTTACCAGCTATTTTTAAATCTAGATACCATGCAGATACTGGAAATGAAACTAACATTTAGCTACAGTCAGGCACAAAGTGAAATAGTTGCCTATCTGAACTGTTGCTTCATGGGAAAGAGGAAGGAAATCCTCTCCACCTTATTAGTCATTGTAGGTGAAAACCAAGACTAACAGCCCCTTCACCGGTGAAACACATTGCCCATAGGGCAATCCATCCACATCATCTGTAACTTCTTTTACGGTTTTGTATTTTTAATTGCACTGAAAAGACTGAACACAAGGCAATGCCGCAGCTGGCTGAAAGTAAAGAAACAGAAAGCATTTAGCTCACTGTTGATTTATAGCTATACACGTTTGTCTTTATTCCATTCTGTCATTTTTTTAAGCTTTAGAGTTTTCTCAGTGAAAACAACTGAAGTTTTAACTTCGACAAACCATGGATGCCAGATCATTTCCTTCCTGCACATGTATTTTAACATTTCTATGTTTATTTCATGTCATTGTATTTCTTAGAAGCCTTACACGCTCATTAATTCAAATTGATATGACCAGCAATTTTCTTATTCTTATTACTCATAAAAAATAAATTATACTTTTAAACACATTCTGCTAGGTTATGTTCATGTTTTATTTAGTGCATAGACAAACGCACTGCATGATAATTTCTGACAAATCTCTCACCAAGTGGAAGAAACATTAAATACAGTGGCAGACTACATTCTGTGTTTCACTTGGAGGACTACACATTACACAGCAGTTTATGGTCTGTTCCAGCAATTACCTTCACCTGGATATTTCTTTGCTCGCTCCTCAAAGAACCATTCACCAGCCTTTACTTTAACATCTCTGAAAAACAGGCAAAAGACATTTGAATCAACTTTTCCAAAGTGTATTTCAAGTGTTTGATAACCATTTAGCAATCCAACAATCCTTCTTAATCCTGCCATAAAACTAGGATTTCATGACTGCTCGCTCCATTGACCGATTTTGCTGTGGGTCTGTAAGCAAAGGATTCCTCCCCTCCATTATTTTTTTTCCTTTTTGCTATGTAGGAATGCCCATGGAAAACAATATATACTGCTCTCGGCATTGCTCTGAAGCCAGGAGTTCTGGGTCCATTCCAGTTTATACAACCAACCTGCGTAACAGCCCCAGGCACTTCTGCTGACACCACTGCTTACAGCTGCAGCCTACTCTGAGAAGCAGGGAAAGTCAGTGATAGTGGATACGCTCCCAAGCAGAACTTGGGATGGCTACCAGGGAACACTGAGCTCCACAACCCTGATAGTGTGATAGCTTCATGGCCTATCTGTCTCCATTTTGTGGAGGTTAACATCAATGATGTCCATGTCATACACAGGCACCTGGATCACAGGATGAGAAAAGTAATGATTAACAAGTATAAAATGATATCAGACTAAATAGCTCTGTCAAGGGCAGATTTTCAGCAGATTTGACTCTTGCGTTTTGTTGTCTCCAACTGAATTACATGAAGTCTGCAATCTGAACTCATCCGTTATTAAAGAGGCAAAAAATTCTCCAACTGAGGAGAAGATTCTCTGGAGTCTTCAGGTTCCAAATTCTCATCTAAATGTTTTACTAATTTTTAGGGCATGTATAATATCTCTGTTCCTTGTGGATTTTCTGATGCTTATTATAGGATGAAGTCCCACTGCAAAAATTTCCTCAGTGCAGGCACCGATAAACTTCCTTCTCTACCCAGTAGTTCGTTTTCCTTCTATGAAATTAATCTCTTTATTACCATTCCCACTGCCAAACTTGCTTGCAAATGGCAACAACATAGAGACAGTAAATTCATGTAAGGCTTGCCTCCTTAAGAAAGAAAAATCTCTAAACAAAAGAGCTATGCTGATATCCACCAAAGGCCACGCAACAAAACCGCTGGGTCTGACATTTCACACCTCACCTTACTCTATGGTAAGACAGACAAACTACAGATAGCATGCTGTTTGTTTTTTCTGTGGCTCGATTTTAAGGCATTTAAAATATACCTTTGTAAGTAGCAATGCAGAATATTAAAAAAAATTCACTACCTGTGTAGATCACACTATTTATTTTCATGCCTAACCATTGATCCTTGAGCAGAACTGAACACAGAGGAGTTTGAAAATTAGGTTAAAATAACTTTGAGACGGGATACTTATTTACTTTGGGCAGAGACCTATTAACTAATAAATGTCTGAAATCTTTGGCTGCACTAGATCTTCAAGGGCTCTGCATTGGTAGTGCCTCAGTTCTCATCTCCAGCCTTCCCCTTATGTTCTTCACACTACCCATGGTTATCATGCCAGAGTTTAATCTCCAGTTCTGCACAGGCTCATGTGATGATGAGACCACTAACAAGATGAAAAAAGATCTGGAGATCTGGAAATACACTTTTTTTTTCTTTTTTTTTTTTTTTCAGGCTAAAGAGTGTATTAAGCTAAGCTATGAGCAAAAGTATGACAACGAAGCTGATAAACAACTATCTTTGTCAAGTAAAATAGGCTAACCTTCTTCAAACCAAATGTCTGTCTAGACACCTAGAAGAAAAGACTCCTTTAAAAAACACACTATACCAACTCCATTCACATAAGAGATGCCTCTTCCATGTGAGGAATACAAACTTTGTCAGTTCACAAGTCTTTTTAAATTTCTTATTTTGTAAACAACAAACATTCACCTATCCCAGTTCTTCCACTGAGGCACTTAAGCACGTTCGTTACAAATATGACCCTAGTGTCTACGTGAGAATCTCCTAGTGCTGCTGCTGATAATGTTTTTTTGAGGAAAAAAATACGCTACTGGTAACCAAATCTCAAAATTGGGGTTGCTCTGGACTTGAAAATAAGCTCTTACATTTCTTAGTCATCCTATTTTTCCCCTCACTGGGGTAAACAAAATGCACTGAGTAACATTTACCACACTGCTGCGCTCCCTACCCTTCTTCACATTTGCAGCCTTGATGAAAAGCTCGCTGAAGGGAACGGAAGAAGTCTGACCTATTTTAATGGACTTTGCATCGCGACTAAACCAGATCAAACGTGCTGTCTCTCTGCTATAAAGAGAACATCAATGACAGCTGAAGAATTCCTCTATATTGGCAAGACAAAAAAAGTAATTTCCTCAAGAAAAAGTAAAAATGTCTTTTATTTCTTTTAAATAATGCTTTCCTGGTTTTACCATAAAATATCTGGACAAGCTTATGAAATAATTAAGGGTGTGCAGCACTATACAAGGCAGCTTAACAACTAGCTACTCCGTTAGGGGATTTCCACTGTGGCCACAAAATAACTGGAGACCAATTTATAAGAAGAGGAAGTGGAGGGAGGTATCTAGAGGGGAATACTGAAAGTTAATTTTTTAACCTTTCCTTTTAGTGCTTACCGTGTGAAGCACAAGATAGGGAAATATATGCATCAAAATTTAGTAACTGCTTTGTATCAAATATAGACGGAGCTAATCTGTCTATTTTATGTATAAATCACAAAATAAACTGAGGATTTGGAGAACAGATTTTTAGTGATAGTTTATAGTCTCTTCCAAACTATAGAAACTTCAAACTAGTAGTAGAAAATCATTTAGGTTAAGCCCAATACCTTGCCTTACATTTCTCAGGCATTATTTAAATCTCATTTTGGCATCTTAAGAGGGAGTGAAGTGGTGCGTTAATCTTGTGTTGGCATAAAGTAAAATTTAATCCAAATCCTCACCCTTTGTACAGGGATATATATCATCCAGCAGAGCTCTTGATTCATTTTCAAAACTGTCTTTCTTTGCCTACGTAATATTATTTTTCACCAATTTGGTTTAGAAAGATTCCGATAAATAGGAGGGACTATGATGGAATCTTTTGATGTAAAAATTGTACCAATACAGTAAAAGATTGTTTCCCATTTCCTGGAAAACGAAAAAAAGCAAGGTGACACAGTAAAAGAAGAAAACAACTAAAAGTAAATAAATTTTGATTTCTGACCTCATTTAAACAATTCCTGATAATGTTATTAAAGCTTTTTGCTTTTTAAATATATAAAAAACATGACTTCAAATTATTCATCAATCCAGGTTCCTCACTCCTATAGTATGAGGCAAAAACCTCATGATTAGGAAATTGACAAGAAATTGGCTATACTAACCAAAACCACAGCACCTTCAGCAACTTGTTGTGATGCACTGGTTCCGTATGGAGTCAGGGGAAGGAGTTCTATCTACAATTCAGAAACTAACAACTGTTAGCTTTCCCGTTATCATTTTTGTCACTCTGACTTACCTTGAAGATCCATTTTGCTAAATACAGGAAGGGAAATTCTGACTACATGAAGTAGAACATAAAATTCCCATCAATTTCATTGCTACCAGGACTTCATCCAACATTTTTATTGTGCCAGAGGCTTTGTTTCATTAAAAGTTTAAGCAACAGATACACACAAAACCAGCGTGCATTCACTGGATAACTATTGTAAAACAGCACTTACCCAAACCAGTAAAATTTCTTACCCGTGAGCATAACAAACAGTGCATTTCCAAAGGCAGGGATTCAGGCAGACACGGCATTCAGAGCACACTCGATGACTGCACCCGTTGCATACTGCGCCTCTGTTCATCAATAACCCCAGTGATTTCTGACAGCGAGCGCAACATCTCTCCTGGTATTCATGGCTTACATTTCTTGCCCCTTTCCACCGAAGCTGCTGCAGCTGCAGGTTCAGTTTTCTAATCCCCCAGGTTAAAAAAAAAAAAAAAGGAAAAAAAGATAAAATAGACCAAAACCCTCATGTAAGTCACAAGTTTGACCTCACCTGAGCACTGTCTGAAAGTGTCTACACACAGCATTTTTGCACTGTGACTGTATACACAACCACAACTGTGCATACAGAATAACCGTCTAGTACAAATGGGGTTCTGTTCATGTCAGTTATGCATGCCCAGGGCAGGGCACCGCAATTGTGTGTGCAAGTGATTATATATTCACATACAAAACCTGAGACTTTATGGTGCTCTCTTTCATTTGATGATGTTTTTTATCTTATTTATCCAAGAATCAAACCCCCTATCAAGTAAGAATAACCATAACAAATGCATCATCTGAAAGTTAAATAAAAACCATATCAGACCAAAATATCAAAGCCTCTCCCTTTCATTAACTTTGCTTCCATTACACATGCCAATAATCAAGATCTATGTTTTTAATTGTTCGCTACCTCATCAACAGTTGTCAGGGATTTTCTAACCCATTTGGACTTTCTTTATAACCCTTTACATACTTTTCACACTCATTTAATATGTCCAGGAATACCTACATAAATGTTTGCTGTAAACAAAGTTTAAGTTTCGACATTTAAGAGACTGAAAATTTCTAATTTAGCAACACAAATACCCTGTTTTACAATGTGACAAAGCAGGGTACAAGCTGCAAGGAAATCCTTGCCTTAGCCCTGATACAAAGCAAATAAAATGCTGGAGGATTATCCCTTATCCTTCACAACTGACACACTCAGAGATAATTAAATAGAATCCTTTTCCTAACGAATGACACCTATTAACACTAGCAACAACCTCCAAGGCAGTGTGGCGCGCTTGCTACCTGTTGTATGTGAGAAGGGACAGTGACAGATTCAGCAAAATGAAGAGGTATCCAATGATTCTTAACTCCAGTTTTGGCACAACATAAGTTACATGAGCCAGCCAAAGACCCAAACATGTTCTGCGTTACCAGAACTTTATAGGCATACATAGGAACACGATGAGAATGCCATAAATTCTTCATAGGAAAAATACAGGCAGCAGCTGAACTTTCTGTGAAGGCTAGAAGTAAAATTCATCAAGTAGATTATTCACTGACCAGTATTTGCTCATCTTTACTGTAGATTAGTCATTAGTAATAGTAAATCCAAGAAGCTCTGGATAACCCTTAGTTTTCACAAAGAATAAAAAGGCAACAGCTAACAAGAAGTTAAAAAAAAAAAAGGAATACATTTGGAAGGACAGCAAAGAGGAAGAAGAATACTTCTGAGAAAAAAGGAACAGAAATACAGGAATAGGGGAACGGCAGATACCTTATTCTTTCCTCCTCTGTTTTTCTCACCATCTGGTCACGGTACAGGACTTCCAGAACAGCCTCTCGCTCCAGTCCCTTAAGGAAGTTCAGATTAAATTCACAGGCCATGTTCACCAACCTTCACTTGTTTTGTAGACTCCTGTCCTATGGTCCTACTACATCCAGAACAATGGATAATACTCTATAGAGTATAATGTGGTCTGAGTGTGTCCTAAGTGCCTGTGCTCTGACTTGATTGGTGATATGTTTCACTGTGTCATATACTTGAAGAGAAAAATAACCGTGTCTGTCCTCACACAAGTCATCATTTAAGTGTCTCTGCTACCCAGGGAATATGAACAGTTAGCAAGGTCACTGCAGTCTTGTCTTTTTCACATGAAAGAACTTCTTTTCTTCTTTTGCTGAGAGTGGTTCCAAAAGAGATGAGACCTTGCAGCAAGGTCCCAGATAGGGCTTAATTGTCACCAGATGGAGAGACAATTCACTAAGAGATGGCATAAAGGAGCAGGGCTGGGGGCTTGCGGGGTGTGTGTTTTATTTGATCTTGTAGACTTGGGATTTTCAGGCCTAGGGAAAAAAAGAATACATGTTATTATCTCTTCTCCTCACCTCTTCAAGACATTTCAAATAGTATGTGAAGACCACATTTTCCTATACTCAGACTTTTCATGCACTAATTCAGATAGAGGAGAGGTTTTAAGACAGTCATGTTCTTCAGACGGTCTCACCATATTGTCCATTAACACTCAGCCATGTACCATCACATTTTCTGTACAGTCAATGTAAAACAACCAATAAAGAAGCTTAAGTTAGTTTTGAACACAGGCCTACAGGTCCCATGATTGGAAAAGTCACACTGGTTGAGACAGAAGTGCCCCTTTCTAATCTAATCTTACTGAAAAGACAAAACATCAGAAGCCTAAGAGGAAAGAGGGGAAGATGCTCTCTAAGAGTCACTTCTATCAATTACCTATGTCTGTTAAGTCTTGATAAATGGTTTAATACCCAATAACGCTATCACCTTTGTTAATACACACAAACATTAAAGATATATATTATTTCCAGCTCAATGCACTAAAAATTTTTGCCCCAAACTGATTATATTAATGTACAAATATACGAGAAGTATGAAATTAAAACAGAATCACAACTGTGTTTTGGGTATATTCTGTGACCTTCACTTTTGTAAAACTTCCACTAAAATAGAAAATAATTTTAATATACTTTGCAGCAAACCAGAAAAAGAAAATTATTATTCAATCTAATTCACCTTACACACCATATTCAGTTTTAATACTACTGCCTAGTGTCTAGTGTGTATTACAAGAAAGGTAAGAGAGTTCCACTTTCGGTACACCAAATATTAGAGACGTGTATATGAAAACTGGTTCAAGTGTTTCCAACTTAATCTGAACTAAATACATACAGCTAGCCTCTAGACAGAAGCTCTAGACACTAGGACAGAAGGGTAAATCTTTCCCAAAGCAGTTACTGATGTTTCACTGATGGACCTCATCTGAGAATCTGACCAACTATCTGCACTGCTGGATCATTATTTTAAAATACATAGTGACAATGTATTTTTGTTGATGCGGGAAATTACATACAGCTTGCTCCAATTAAGTTAATTTCACACAAAAAAAAGCAGGAGGTGATGATTTGTATTTAAAAACAGTATGCATTCTCTTCTATTTTTTTGTGAAACCCTTCAACAGACACCAAAAGGACAAAGCACTTCACAGAAGCAGTGTTAAAAAAGAAAAAAAAAAAAGATTGGTTTCCTGTGGAAACAAAAGAGACAGAGATAGGCATAATCATATTTTATTTCCTTACCAACTGCAATTTCACAGGAAATTACTCAGTTGAAACCTAAAAAGCCTGAGCAATTTTTTAACACACTGTATGTAATTTTCAAAGGCCCCTTCATCCTTCACCTGCTTTCATCTTTTACCTCAAGAATACCTCACCTCCCAGGACTGATGAGCGTGTTCAGAGCCTTCAACTCCATTTAGGTCAATACAATCTGAAAGACCAGTCAGTACAAAGGCGGGGACTTCTGCACTATACAGGTAGCAAAGCACCCACTACAGCTTAAGTTACGCTCTCTATAAACTCCCCAGATTTCCAAAGGCTAGCATATCTACAATGTCATCAGAAAATCCCACTGAAGCATCAGTAAAAGCTAGCAAATTCATGATAGTTATTATTAGGTGGATCCAATAAAACTGCTTTAGAGATCTTAAAGAAAATATACGAATGTCTTACACAGCTATTAAGAACGTGCCACTGTAAAACAGTTACTAAGAGCAACATCTGCAGTTAAGCAAGCACAGAAATAGTTGCTATTTGATAGCTCCTTCAAATTCTTTAAAAAAGGACCGGCTCTCTTCATAGAAGAGTGCAAAGTTTTCGATATTTCAAGCCTGTTTTGTTTGGGAAATGGGTTTCAGATGACATCTTAGTCTATGAAAAATATTGAAGGCATATCAAATCTTATTTAGAGATGCATGTAAATTTTAAAAAAAAAAATATGTTTTCAGCTATTCAATCTTGCATAAATCTAAATGGTGTGAGAGAAGGAACAGCTTGGAGCTTCCCCTTGTTTCCATTTTGGCTTGCTCACACCTATTCTCCCCAGGAGACACGGTTTCTGCCCTAGCCAGGGCAGGATTCTCTAGAAGGGCATTCGACCTCAGCCTGTCACTGATACTACAAACACCATCATCAAAAACAGCTGGTCTATTGCTACACTTCATATCCTATTCACAGTGATAAATCATAAGCATTGAATCTAATGCCAGCAGTAGACTGCCAACAGGGACTAGGATGGAAAGACGAGGATCGTCTTCTGGCATCAAACAACAGAACAAGCTTACTGCAGAGTGAAGTGCCAGGGGCCCGACATCCTACACTATCTGTACTATGCAGAGAGGGAAGAAGCCACCATGGCTCTCTCACCACTGGCCAAGATCGTCACATGCTGCAGAGAATAAAGCTTAAAATATACCACGTAGCCAGCAGCTCTACCAATATTACACCTGAACATCCGTATGGTTGGTTTGTTGGGTTTTTTTTAATCTTCATGAAGATTTAAGCTCAGACAATCATTGTGTTCTGTCAATTTTTCTTGCACATTCAGAGATAACTCAAAATCTAGCTTAACGACAAGGTAGCTTTAAGAATAAAGTACTATATCCCCCCAAATGGGGGATAATGCGTGTGCCCCACAGCAGACTTGAGGTCGTAATCGTTTCACAGCAATGTTCAGACTGGACTGAAAAGCGCTCTGTTTTCCTAACAGAAAAGAGAGCCTTTCTAACACCAAAACTGCCTACATTAGGTTAGTTTTTTGTCAGTAACAAAGAAGTGGTGCTTTCAGTAATGATGCTCCTTGGCAGGAAAAAACAATCTTAAAAACCTTCACAGATGCCCTACTTTCATATTTACCCATTGAATCCAGCTCGCTAGCTGTTTTACACAGTCAGCTAACCTCAGAGCCAACCACCTTGTATGTAAAACCAAAAGCAACAGCAACCTCTTTAAAAATATCATGACACTTCTCCCTTTTTCAGCACAAAGCTCACATAAAATACTTTGTTCAAGCATTATTTTAAATTACATACTTAAAATAATATAGCGTCAGGCACCTTGTAGATGGATCAGTAGCTTTCTGAAACTATCATGTGAAGTCTCAAAGCCATCTTAAAAGAGATGGGACAACCAACATGGTCACATCTTAGGAGAGGGAGGCATACACGCACACGGGGCAAACTCAGCAGACCATGCTTTTTTCACTTGTATCAGGCTAAAATAGTATGTTACGTAACTGAAGAGCAATCAAAAGGCCTACCTCAGACAAGATTAAGTTTGCAAAAGGTAGCTTAATTTTTAAGTTCTTGAACTTAGAAATGCCTGACTTAGCAAGCTATTTTTTCTTAAAGCAATTTTACATGTAATGTATTATTGACGTCCTTTCGGATCTTTAAGCATTAGCAAAATAATGACAATTAAATGAGTATAAATAAACTACTCTTCTAAAGTCACAGCCTTCATTGACTTGAGATAACTGGATTACTTCATCCATTAATCCAGAAGATGGATGTAAGACATCAGTAGCTAGGACACGGATTAAGGAGGTTCACAGTAAAAATGATCACAAAAGCTCCTGGAATTTATGGTTATTTTCCATTCTACAGAGGCAAATCACATAAATTTATTCTTACTTTAAAAATTACAAGTGTTATTTTATATTACCTGGCTGCAACAGTTGTATTTTCACATCCTTGCATACATGCATGCAAATTATTTGTAACTTCTTTGATAACGTTTTACCAAAGTTATGTCTTGTGATTTTAATAACATCCCACCCCAGCACTTAAAGTAAAAAACAAAAAACAAAACATAGCCAAACATGTTTTTAAGTTCCAGTTTGCTGTTTCCATGAAATCTTTGTAGTCTGAAACCCACCATCTCAGTAAGTAAAAATGCATTCCCCTGTGCGATGTCATATAGAATAGATTAAAACAATGTCCTTACCTTTTCAGCAGCCATCAAAGAAAGATGCATGGAAGTACCCTGCATTTAAGAGATGAGTAGCACTCTTATTACTTTTTTATCTTTCCTTAAAGAAAACTGGTGGCTGTTCTCCACCCCCTTTCCTTCCTTTGGGCACCAAAATTAGACTGATGTATATACGGAGGAGCATCCCCAAAACAGCTAAAAGCAAACACACTCAAAGAAGAGCTCTAGTGTTACAACAGCTTTTGCCAAGTCTCTGATTTTGTTACCAGTGACAGCAATTAGCAATCACAGACAAGTTATTCATTTTTCTAACATTAAAAAGAGACTCAGCACAAAAGACTATAAAAGCTGACTGATATCATCAAAATACGCTCAGTCTTCAAGCCACACACAGGAAGAGAAGTGGCTTTGAGTTCTACGTTTCTTTTTCTGATACTATAGATGTGAAAATACTACTAACCTCAGTGTCCCCAGGACTTGCACAGAAAACTCTGCTTGTTTCGTAAACGGTTCTTTCCTGAAAACAAAATGGTTTTCTATTCAGGTCTGAATGACAAAGCAATTAGTACAGATAAAAGTTCAAAAGAATTCTTTTTTATGCATCTATGAAAAGAAGAAAATTATTTTACCTCACAACTGGAAATCTGATCTCAGGTAACGATTAAAAGTTAAAATATTATTTGGATTGGATATCCCAATTCATTCTATTACAGAACCAAGTGTGAGTAATGAAGTTCAAAATTACATCCAAATTATTTTGAAGTCTGGAAAAGAAGAGAGGCTGTTCTTGTAGGCCAATCTCCTTTCTTGTTCCTGGGTCTACCAGATAAACTGTCTGTACAATGCAGAAGCCCTTCTTAGTGTTTTGGGTGTTCTAAGAAATACTACATTTTAGTTAAAATTAAACAAAGCACTGAAATTCTATTCACGTGGCAAAATTAAACAGCCTGCAATTTTATAACCTTATTAAGTTAAATAGGTTCAAACATTTCCACCTGTGTACGTCAAGTTCAATCACTTTCTTCAACTGTATCACTGAAGAGAAAGCAATTGTTAGTGGGGCACAGAGCTACGCTCAACAAATAATATTTGGATGATTTGGGCCTTCATTTTGGGCAAAATTTTAACTAAATAAAAGACCAGAAATAACCTGAGGATTGTAACTACCCATGGTGACAGATCTGTAGTATCACAAATCCAGGCTGAGGAACATTACCCCTAGCACCAGCTTTCCCCCAATATTTAACCAAAGCCTCAACTTTTAACTCATTGTATTTTTCTCTCTCACCCCCAGACATGAAAAACTGCTGCAGTATTTTATACACGCTAAGAGTATAACCAGGTTATAGCCTTTTATTCTTTTGTCTAAACAAGCACCGCTTGTTCAACCTCCCCATTGGCTCTGCTTTCTGCTCAGGGGGAGCAGGGAGCGCAGGCAGCACTCGGAGACGGGCCGAGGGTGAGCAGGGCAGCCATCTTCAGCCCCGCCACGTCCCAGAGCGGGTGCTGCCCGCAGGGCGCCCACACCATCCCAAAGCGAGGTGCCCAGTCAGGGTCGTCTTCTGCAGGAGAAGGAGGGCTGGACACAAGGCCGAAGCATAGCGCTGAGGTCTGCCCCAGAGCCTGGCCTGGAGCAGAGGGCGCAGAGAAGGAGGCCACGGCTGAGGCCCCTCGGCGCACTCAGGCCCTCAGGCTGTAACTCCCTCCATCATCTCGAAATGCAACGCCTAAAGCTGGACACAGTATCCCTTGTGAGGCCTTGCTGCAGAGAGCGCAGTAGGAATGCTGCTTCCCAGGCCTGGCAAGCTATACATCCTTAATTAAGCCTCCCAGTACAGCATCTCCTAACACTGTAGGACAAATTGAGGTAAATCGCGCCTTATACACCCCCCTGCTCTCTTGTCTATGGAATGGCTACCGAGTGAGCTGGTCCTGCCCTGTCTGCCTTCCGAGCTGGTTATTCCTGCCTCAGTACAGGCCTTCGCACTTGCCCCCTGGAAGTTATTTTTTCCTTCGTTTAGGCTGTTTCTACAGCTCACCCAGGCCACTCTGAACCCAAACAGCGTCTTCCACTGCTTACATCGTCTCTTGGAGGTTGGTATCCCGTAAGTACTTTGGGCAATCTGTAAACACTGCACACACACACAAAGCCTATAAACTGTGAAAGGCGTGCCCTTTAATTTTATTGTCCAGATTCCAATTCTGGCTGCTAAAAATAACAGGATCTGCTTAGGACTGTGACAATACAGATATTCTTCATGACTTTCCATGGGTTAGTTCGTTTGTTTGTTTTTTTCAGTTCCTGAGCATACATGGCATACTCAGGCCTTCTTTCCAAGCTGTTTCCTGAAACGAGTCAGATGTTCCTTCCCACGGAAGGACCACCAGGATCCACCCCTCCGCCCTCAGAGCACGCTACCCGTATGGAAAACACAACCCAGACCAGCTGCCTCCTCTCCCTCTCAGTGTCGGGAGTCGGACAACGCCATGGCGCTCCCACCACCGCCCCGCCCAGGCGCCTCCGCGCCGTCGCTATGGAAACCGGCGCCATCTTGACGAGCGCTGGGCGGGCGGAGCCCCGTGGCTGTGGCGGCGCTCCCCGTTGCTACGCGCCCGGCAGGCGGCGAGCGCACTGCGGCAGGCGCAAAGAGAGCGCCGGCGGGGGGGGGCGGGCGGGGGTCGCACAAGGAGCGCGCAGGCGCGGTGCCAGCCGCTGGGGCGGATCCCGCGCGGAGCCGGGCGCGCAGGCGCAGAGCGGCCGGAGGCGGGCGGGGCGGTGGAGCCGGGGGGCGCAGGCGCACTTGCGAGCAGCGGCCGGCGTGTGGGGCGTCGGCGGTGAGGGGGGGGGGCGGCGCCGGAGTGCCGGTTGACGGCGTGAGGGGGCTCCGGCGGGAAGATGGACGACTTCCAGTCGGGGGAGGAGGTAACGGGCCGGGGGGTAGGGACAAGGGGGAGGGCAGCGCCGGGGCTTCCCCTTTCGGGAGGCTGCGGGACAGCGGAGGGTGTTGGGCGATACCTGTCCGGTATCGGTCTGCCCCGGGGCCGTTGGGCGTCGTCCGTGCCCCCTGCCGGGCTGGCGGCGGGCGTTGGCGGTGTTTCCGAGCCGCGCGTCCCGGGCAACGCCTGGAGACAGGCCCAGCCTTTGTTCCTGCCGCCCGGCCACGCTGCTCCGCACCCGCCCCCACCTCCCCGTCGGGCGGGCCGGAGCCCTCCCGGGAGCTCCCTGTCCCCAGATGTGGCTACCGGCCGGGCCAGTGGGCCAGCGCCTTCTCTGCGTTTCGGGTGTTCATAGACTCATGACGATTCGATAGTTTGAGTTGGAAGAGACCTTAAAGATCATCCAGTTCCAGCCCCCCTGCCGCGGGCAGGGACACCTCCCACTAGACCAGGCTGCTCAAAGCCCCATCCAGCCTGGCCTTGAACACTTCCAGGGATGGGGCACCCGCAACTTCCCTGAACAGCCCGTTCCAGTGTCTCACCACCCTCACAGTAAAGAATTTCTTCATAATTTTTTCTCTTCGCTGGGCTCCTCTTCCCTTGGCATTGACCCACACCTGCTTCTCTCCCAAAAGTTGCCACTGCAAGTCACTTGGAGAAAATGCCCAAGCAGTTTTCATGGTTTATGGCTTTGCCAACAGGACAGAGCAGTGGGCTGTGGTGGTGACGGCTTGCTGATGTGGTTCAGATCAGCGTGAGCAAGACTCAAATAAGCTATTTTTATAGAGAAAGAAGAGTTCAAGCAGATGGCCTGCATGTTACAGGCACACTAATGAGACAGCTATGCCATTATGCCCCATTAACATCTAGTTCCAACCATCCTGCCCTGGGCAGGGACACCTCCCACTAGACCAGGCTGCTCAAAGCCCCATCCAGCCTGGCCTTGAACACTTCCAGGGATGGGGCCTCCACAGCTTCCCTGGGCAACCTGTTCCAGTGCCAATATGATCTTATTAAAGGATGGAATAGTGTTCTGTCATTTGGTAACTCAGTTACAGCACACAAATCACAAAGCTGGATATCGGGACTTTATCATAGAATGTTCTGTTTTGTCATCCATCTGGACCCATATACGCTCTCCCCCTAAAAAAGGGAGAGGGTCGAGAAGTAACAGCAACTCTGGAACCAAATTCTCAAATAGATCTATGGCTCTTTCCCACTTGTTTCCGTAGAAATTAGGGATCTAAATACCTTTGAGAATTTGTGTTGGATTTAGTTCAGTTTACTTTGCTGAGCCATGTTTGTTCTCACTTAAAGGTGTTTCTGAGCAGAGTTCTAGACTTTGTGAAGAAAAAAATCTATATATGGTTTATCATCTTGCCTGACAGCATTCTTCATGTCTGCCAGCATGTCTGGTGTGTGTATTCTTGACTAATGCTCTATGGGAAAGGATGTTTTGATAATTATAGCTCTTATTGTTAAATATAGTGGTGTACCTTAAAAGTATGCACCTGTAAAATTCAGTATCATACCCGTATATGCAAATGAGGCATATTGAAAATAAATCAAAGTCAAGAAGCTAATAGTAAAAGCCAGTTTGCCACAGCACATAAAAGCTTTTAAAAATGTTGAAGTGTGTGAGGAAGTTGATGCTTCTGAATGGTCAGAGAAAAGGCATTGCCTGCACGTCTCCCAGGGCATGCAGTTTCTTCTGTCAGGGACAACATGCAGCTGCATGCTCATTTCTGAATGTCGCATGTCATTGCAGCTGACTAGACTGTTCACCTTCTGACCAAATGTTTGATGAATATAATGCTGAAATTATCCTGAACAGGTGTAACTATGTCCTGCCTGCACACTGGAATTAGGCTGTTGTTCATCTTTGCTAGCTGAAGAAGCTGACAGACCTCCCAGAGAAAACTAAGTTGACATATACTTGATTAGGTTAATTTTGAAATCTTTATTCAGTCTTCTGCAATTAATTAGTTTGCTGTTGCGTGCATTTCTTTTGTTTGATTCCTTTCTTCTGGTGTGTGAGGCGAGGCTGTGAGATACCTGTAGCAAAAACGGGGTGCCTGGCTCGCAGACGCACCATGCGGCTCCCCGGCCGTTTGAAGGGCTGTCGGGCTGCCCTCGGCTTGTTTTAACCACCTGACATGGGAGGCAGCAACAGCTGAGGGACTAAAACAGGAAAACATGCTAGCCATACAAGAAAACACATAGTAGGTTTAAGATTAATAAAATATTGTGACCTTCTCTGTCCCCATTCTGCATGTTTAATCTCTGCTCCCAGGAGCCTGAGAGAAGGCTAAAGGTGGCGGCAATTCCAGCAAGCTGCATTTCCCCTTTGGTTTCCAAGGGGCAGTTTTCTTCCTATCCACAGCTGAGATTGTCACGGCAGCTTTTCCTTGAGCTGTGAATTGATGTTTTGCCCGCATCACTGCCCTGGAGATGTCGGTTTCATTTAACTGTAAGTTGTGTCTGCACACTAAGGCTATCTGTGCAACCAACCCCACTGTGAATTGTGGACATTAATGCTTATTGTAAAATGAGAATATATATGTACAGGCCTGCTATACATATTATCTTAAAATACTTTCAAAATAAAATTTGAAAATTTTGATTCAAAAGGCCAGCCAGTATTAGTTCATCTGTTACCTTTCATGACTTTGCTAAGATGTTAACTGGACCGGGTTCAGGAAGCCAGAGTATGTACGAGAAAATAGAGGAAGACCAGCTATCTTCTGACTTGCAAGAAATCTGACAAGCATAAATTAAGCTTCTAGTGCATATTCTTAACAAAGCTTGAACTCTGTAAACAGAAGAATGTGTCCACTGTGTCCAAATAGTGTGTCCATTATTTAAAATCCCGCTTTTTTTTTCGTAGACTTCCTTTGTTGTTGATGAAGTCAGTAGCATCATTAAAGAGGTAAACTAATATTTTCATTTTGTTGGCATGAGAGTATAGTATGTTGTATGCTGTGTGCTAAAAGCCATTCAAGAAAATCTAGTGACTGATATGTAATAGGTTGCTATTAAAGTATAGATAATTGTTGATTTAACCAATGTACATACTTCAAGTGGAAATGATACCTAGCTTTAGTTGTTATATGCATTACAAATCCAAAAGATCATTAAAGTAATTTCATATGCTCCTCTTTGGTTGCAGTGTATGCCTATTAGAATTTCTAGTGGGATGTTGTATGTTAATCCCTATAGAGATAGACTTTATATTTCAGTAACATATAGGGGGGTTTATAGGCTATCTGCATATGCATGTTACTTTGTTCTTTTGAGATGCTTTTCCTCCAAAATGAGTTCTTGCTTGTTTGAAAGAGGATTGAACTATTCTTGTTGCTAAGATACATGAATTTCCTGTCTAGAAAATTTCCAGAGGGATTTATTTTTTTGTATCCAGAACTCCTCTTAAAGGGTAGACTAGTGCAATCTTTTTCTTGCTGCAAAATTACTGTTTTGGTCAGACTCTGTAAATTGAATACACATGCTTTAATACATGCTCCCATCTCTTCTGAATCTGAAATAATTTTGTGATTATTTTTTAAACAATTTCTGTGAGGAAAAAAGATGTGTCAATGAAAAACATGCAGTTTTAATGTACTTTTATTTGTATCTTAAGGGGGAAACTATCCTCATAGGTAAAATGGATTATTTGGCTGAAGGCTTTTGCTCTATTAGTAACCAGCAACTACATGGGTCTGTTTTGCTTCGGAGTTTTGTTTCCCAAAAATGATTCTTCTGAAGAATCTGAAGTTCATTTCCATGGAAGAATGTGTGCAAGTGAGGCATTGTTGTGTGCATTTTTTCAGTCTCTTCAGGACTGTTTAAATGCAAGGCCCTTTTCATAACTCTGGCTTCAGGACATGAGATAGGAATTACAAATAAGCAAAATATCACAAAATGAAGAGAAGATGGAATCTATGATAATTTCCCCTATGCCTGGCTCAAACTCTGACCTACGAGTTTTTTAGTAATTGAGAACACTTCCAACAATCAGTATGGACAAGTTGTATTTAGGGGTTTTTCTTTCTGTGCGTATGGGGTTTCATCTTTAGCGCTCCTTGTTGGAATGGGCGTCTTGCAGATTGACATCAGTGCAGCTTATTTCATGTTTTTGTTGCCAATAGGCCATAGAAAGTGCGATAGGTGGCAACGCCTATCAGCATAGCAAAGTGAACCAGTGGACAACAAGTGTGGTGGAACAAACGCTAAGCCAACTCACAAAGCTGGGGAAGCCGTTCAAGTACATTGGTGAGCGCAAATTTCTCTTTCCTGTTAGAACTGGTACAGTCAAGTGCACTGATGGGTGGGGGGCGCAGGAAAATCTTAGCAAGAACCATGTCTAAGCTACTCATAAGCATGTATGTATGCCTATATTCATATGTATGTACTGTGCTAAGCAAAAATGTAGCTTAATGTTAGTGATAAATTACTAAAAGCTTCTCTCCTGACTAACAGTGACCTGTGTGATTATGCAAAAGAATGGTGCTGGGCTACATACCGCAAGCTCTTGCTTCTGGGACAACTCCAGTGATGGTAAGGAACGCAACTGTTGGGTTTTTCAGCTTGCAGCTTTAATGCTAGTCCCGTTAAGATTAGGCAGCATACTTTTCTTTTTTTCCAAGTGCTATAGGTTTGGAGTAATAGCACACAGTTTGGTATTTTTTCCATTTGGCTGTGATGTTAACTCTGCTATATATTAAATGCTCAGCTGTTACTAAGCTTGTGAAAGCTTCATTCCCAAGATTTTTAGTTTAACAATTACAAACATGTATATAAGGCCATGCATTTAATCACTGTAACTTTCTTTTTTCTCTGAAACCCTTTTTTTGTATTTGTAGGAACCTGCACTGTGAGATGGGAGAATAAGACCATGTACTGTATTGTCAGTGCCTTTGGACTTGCAATATAATTGCCTTGGAATCATTCATCCTTCTCTTTTCTACTCCAGCACTTGATTCCATCTCTACTCAAACTGTGAATACACTGAACAACAACTGTTTTTAATGTACTTTTTAAGTAACTTTTTTTTAAATGTAGAAATGTGAAAACATGCTGTTACATGGTTTATGTTTGTACGTAGTATTGTACCAGTGTTGCCGTACTGTCTTAACACTTCAAGAACTTCTCTTCAAGGTGCTGATGCTGAAATCTGCTGCAGTGTAAACACTTTCTCTAGATTTCTTTTTTAAGACCAATATAAATGAGACACCGACTTTCACACTTTGTACTTTTAGTTAGCATTAAATTATTGAAATTCATAACCATTGGTGTGACTCATTTAAACTTAATTCTTCTGTTACTGAAAAAAAAAAAGTTCCAATTCTTTTAATTCTCTTCAAGGTAGTTGAGGTACATAGCAGAAGATGAAGCACTTCCATAATTTTGCCAAAGTCACTACAAAATTGCAAGAAAATGAGATGATGCTTATCAGAAAGTAATTTGGATGCATTTTTGGGACGTGTTTAATCTTATTGTATGGTATTTAGGGCATGGAATGGTAACAGAAATAACTATCTTCCCTGAACGAAGCCAGATAAGTTTTTTGCATTCTAGAATGTGAAAATTATTTGCATAGTAATAGAATGCAGAGAATGCAGCCAATTACCTGGGTTAAGTAGGTCTTGAACTTACCTGCTACCTTCTACATTGCTTTTGCTGATAGCGAGCGTGATGAGTTCTGATAGTTGGTGAAACATGATCCTTTCTGAAAGGGGCAAAAGACTGCATCAAGGTGACATCGCTAAGTAGCACGTGAGTAAAGTCTCCTGGCTCTAAAGTTGCAGAGCAATAACAAGTAAAGCAAGTTTTCAGCATAGGCTTGGATAAGGTTTTCTTTTTCAGCTAATTAAAGAAATGGGAGCATGCTATGAATTTCAGACTACCTCGGTGAACAGCTGTGCTGCTTCTGTAAGCAGTAGCTCCCGGCCAGTGAAGTTGAAAAAATTACTTACAAAGCAAGTAGGGGAGAGTATTCCTGGAGGAGGGTAAGTCAGAGCGACCTGCATTTGCTTGTGTTTAGGAAGCCCTCTCAAATGTTTTCAGAATCCGTCTCTGAACTAAAGCTGTTTAGAATGAGACGACTGCTGATGCAACAGTTATGTTTGCACGATCGGGAAGGACGTACTACTGAAAAATGAAGTGACAGTAGAGGATTTGTTTCATAGTGCTAGGTGCCTGGGGGTGCTCGCTGGGATAACTCCTCCACTTAGCGTGTCCAACCAGACTGGAGAAAACCCTGTGCTAGGCAAGGCTTCACCCCTCCGCCCTCCTGTCCATTTCTGCTGTCAGCTACGGTGAAGCAGCACCTTTGGCAGAAAGGCAGCTGCCACTGGCATTCACCAGGGGAAGTCCGACTGCCAGCATGAGCACAGTGGGCTTTGCATAGCCACTGCGGTGCCATTTGAGAACACCAGTTCCCCTTTGTAAACTGGCTAGCCTAGTTCTTAGGAAAATTAGCAACACTGTTTTCCTCCTCCAAGCCCAGGCAGGGTAAGCAAAAAAACCCAGCCCAAATCGTAATTCCCTGGTTAACCTGTGCTGACAGAGCCTCCTGGATCCCATCCTTGTGCAAGTAATCAAGTTTAAATACGCATAAGAAAATACACGGGTAAGTTATGAAAATAGTACAGTTAGTCATTCGCTAGAAGGAAAATAAAACCAAGATACAATATAAAGATATAAAACTTTATTATGAACATATTTAACAATGATTATGCACATTAAGTCTTCCAAGAAACTCAATACCCAACTTTTGCTTGAAGTAAAATGTTTTTTCCTTCATATTCCATATTAGCATGAAGTTTTCCAACATAAATGGATAATTTGCTGTCATTAACACAACTTCTAGACACATAGAATATTCAACACATCCTCATGCACACTTTTCTCAAAGCAGCACTTAATTACAGCTTCTCATTAAACAGAGCACTTATCTTACACATTTTTATACCATTTTGGTACACATTTTTTCCATATTTTCATTTTACATATTTACAAACTTCTAAAAAAAATTTTACAGTGATGCAAAGGTTATTACTGGCAAAAGGAAATGGGGGAAAAATAGGTGACTACGGTTACAAAGTTGTCTTTTGGCTCAGAGAAAGACAACGCATCAAAGTCTTTCCTAGCTGGATCTGTCCTCCCATTTTCCCCAGTATTAATGCCACGGGCTGGTTGCACTCGCTGTTCCCTACCAGTGGTTAAGCCTTATGCTTCCTATTCTTTGCCAGTCCTAGGAAAGTTCCCAGCCAACTCCAACTGTATTTCTAAAGCAAATACTACAGAAAATGGTTGCCATGAATGGCTCCCACTCAATGATTATTGATTTCTCAAAAGTCCCTCTTGATCGTTGTGTACATGGAAGTCGCAGTTATTTAACAGATGGCATCCCCTTTAGAGCAGGAACACTATGTTGTGGGGCCTTTTTGCATGCTTATTTTATACAGTCCCACTAGTGATGGGAATATTTAATTACTGTAGCAGTAAGGAAGGGAAAGCCAGCTAGTTTCTTATCCAGATCTCTTCTGTTTTACCCTTAGGTTACAAAACTTTACTCAGAGGTGAATTTATGCCACCTACTCCCAAGCTGTTTACAATCCGTACTGTAATATTCCTCAAATATTGTCTCTGCTTTCCAGTTGTGGAAATAAGAGGAATGAAAATGAGATTTCTTGCTAGCAAAATGATTTCTTCATCTGCTTCACTGCTTTTGTCTTTTTCTGTATATTGAAATTGATGCCACAGTGCTTGAGCCAAGCTTATCGTTACACTCCAGCACTTCTGCAACACAAAACTATTTTACATGGCAAACGTTGCTTAAATATAATCTCTAAAAATTAACAAAGAAACTATTTTCTCACAATTTTCTTAGTAAGATACTTATTTTAAGTACACATTTCCCATTCTTGGCTTTCCTATTTCTGTTTGAGGTGATGATTTTTTTCTTAAGCTGTTCCCAGCCCATTTCACTTGCCGTTTTGTTTGCATTAACTTTCCTACATCACGACAATCAAAGTTAGATTAAAAATATTTTCTTTAGTCACTGAAATCCCAGAGCATGACACTGTATTTCAGGGTTAACTGTAACAACCAGTTCAGACTGTAAGAAACATTAGTATACTTTGCACATTGGTCAAATCAAACATTTTATCTCTTCAGAACAATTTAGATCAGAAATAAAGAGTATCAGAGCCAAAAAGATCTGAATATGTAAGAATCACGTAAATATCAAATTCTGAAGACCTAATTCCTGCACCCACTGTTACTCCAATGAAAGTCAAAAGGATTTGGGGAGTGCAAAGGATGCGTAGTTGGTTCCCAAGTCTGACTTTGCAAATTCAAACAGCTGTAAGCCTCACAGTAAAAACAAGGATGGGCTCTCCTTTTTTAGGATGCAAAGGTATTTCCCATACTTGTTAAAATAAAACTCTAAAAGGAAGTGCTGAAGGTACAGTTTACTACAGTTCACTGGGGAAAAAAAAAGCCACCACTAACTCAAAATACTTCTTTAGTGTTTTCCTATATGGTCTTCTAAACAGACACCAATTAATTAAGAAATTAAAGGAAAAAAACCTTCCTCTCCCCGCCCCCCCCCCCCCCCCCCCCCCAGCAGTTTCCTTGCTTTAGCCATACAATAGTGCTTTGGCTCCTAACAAATACATGATCCCTGGTACAGAAAGTTGTAAATTTCAAATACCTTCAAAAAATGTCACAGCTCTACATAGTTTTACAAAGTTTTCTCCCTCCCACACACAGAGTATCTTACCACACTTGTCTTTAGCAGGGCACTGATTTAACCATTTAATCTGAACTATGCCATGACAGAAAGGATGTAACCACATGAAGCAGTTCCTTTGATCCTCTCTTAGCAAACTGCTGTCCTGGGAAGTCTCCCCTTCATGATCTTGGAACAGCTACCAGGAGAGGTTATTGTAATTGGAATGATCTAGAGCAGTTGTCGCATCAAAGCGGAACAAATCTACTTTTTCCTCAATACGATTCAGCAAATCTAGTAGGGCTTCATTGCACTCTTCTGCTTAAACTACTTGAATGACGAGTACAATTCCTTAGCATAAGCCAGCACCATTTTCTAATACGTTAACAGTACTTTTGAGAGTCTTTTCTTCTGCAGCAGGGCAGAGAAATTTTACAAGATAAATCACAGTTATGAATCCATGAAAAAAGGATACTTTCAGACAGGTCAAGTACCTGAAAATAAAAGTAGTTAGAAACAAACAGCATCCACTTAAATAAAGAACTGAATAATGGTGTAGGAGAAAACCAACTTTTAAATAGAGAAGCAGCAGCACTGTATTAGGAATACTTAATTCCCATATAACTCCATTCCGGCACAGACTGGAACACAGATAATCACTAAATGGACTAGTAAAAGTTCCGATCAGTACAGGTGGCAACTGTGGTATGACAAAGAAGTTGAACTATGCACAGAACATGCCCAAAAGCCAACTCTCATGCATGTTCAATATGAGAGCAACCACAATTGCTCCTAGGATGTAGATTAACTATCTACTAATAAAACTTACAGAAAAATTCTGGTAGAAAAAGTCTCTAAAAATGAAATGTTTGGAAATTTGAAATTGTCTATGAAACTTTCGTACTGTATTCTCTGTAACAATCTCCTCCAGTATACAAAAAACCCAGAAAAAAGAATACTGACTTCCTTCTGAGATTTGTTACTGCCTAAATATTTCTATTTGAAAGGCCTATTTGAAAAAACAAAACAAAAACCAAAAGAAACACTTCTGTTGCAGCGGTAAAGCATGTTATGAAACATACATTATACAGATAATTTTGCACCACTGACCTATTTTGGCTCACTAGAAGTTGACTATTTGCACGTATCTCACACTTACAAATTTGGTAAACTCATTTAAATGAATTTAAAAATTGGTCTTAAGTCTATATCACTTCTTCAAACGAAGAATGGAAAGCTTGTGTTTTCTTGTATTAAAAAAAAAACGAGAGAAAACTGTAAACCACTTCATTCCCTGCCTCCAGCTCAAAAGACTAAGGTAGAAAATTGAAAGGGAAATGAGGCACTTCGTACAGCAGTGGACAATATACAAAGGAGCTAACACAAACGCAACAGATGAATGACAGGATGCTGTACATAATCCTCAAAAAAACCCCAAGCAGCAAGGAAGCAATTTTAAAATCAGCATATAATCAGCGACACTTCTAAATGGAAATAGACTTAAAGATTTTAGTCCATAGACATCCTTCTATCTGGCATTTTATAAGATGTGTAAATATTTTGGTTTCTGAAGTTTTCACCACAACTTTTTCAAGCATTATTTTTTTCAGTTTTAACTTTGTAAACAGAAACAGAATGTCCTTCCTCGGAGTCGGTGTTCAGATGACAGCAGAGTAAGGAAGCCAAAGAAGTTGTCCATCTAGGAAAACTTCAGGATTGGTTTAATTCCAACTGAACAAGTCTGTCTACATCAAAATCAATCACTGTCCGATTCCTCTTTATACTTGGCTCTAATAGCTTGGCCATTCTGAAGTGGCATTTCTTCATAGTCACTCCTGTGAAACAGATACTTGTTAAAAACTCTGAATACGGTGTTCAGACAGGAAGTCCAAAATAAACTACACTGAGGCATCAAATAGTCATTTGGGTAAGAAGCTGGTATGGTATCTGTTTGCCTTCCTTGTTGGAGATACAAACAATATATTGAATTCTCTCCGAAGGACGATGCATAATAAAAGTTATTCCAGTAACTAAAAGCCACTCTTTGCAAGGATTCTTATAGGAGCAAGCTGGTACTATTACTACTCATCTAACTGAACAAAGGCAAGCTATCTCAGACAACGCCTATAGCTAGTCTAGCACAAGTGTGTTCAGGTTACTGCAGCATTAACCCCATCCTCACTGTTCCAACCACTTCAGTGACCTTGGTAAGAGGTGAAAACATCAAGGGCAGAAAATGAGCTTGTTCGGTGTCTATACAGAGAAATCTGATCGGGATCAGTTTTCAGTGCTACTGTAATTCTCATATCACATAAACTCACAGAAGTCCAGGAAGTTTTGCTAGATTCGATTATTCTTATTTCATTAAGTGATGGACACCAAAGAAGAGCCATTCTTCCCTAAACCATTTACACATGAGCTGCCTCTTTGCTAACTTCACCTGGCTCCTGCAGCCCTTCCCAGTTTAAAAGGAAGGCCTTTCCTTTCACATCTCTTGCTGCCCTCATGACCTGCCAGCATCCCAATACTTACCTGTTTGTATCAGTGCCCTGGCAATCCCTTTTAGTAACCAAAAAAAGGAAAACCAAAATAACACGCATTCTCATTGCATTTGTGTTTCAGAACAAGGTTATGTTTCTGTTCTTTAGGCAGAATACTTTCACTAGCAACCTACAAAGCCTTCACTTATTTAATGAATAAAGAACATTACAAAAATAACACACCAAAAATAACTCTCCATAGGTATTTTAAAATCTTACCCATAAATCACATCATCATCTGAATCATTCAGCATAGAAAAAGCAGGATTGTCTTTCAACTGTGATTCTGGAAAATACAAATAAGGGTTAATTTAGCGCATTAAATACAGAAATTTGGCTGTACCTGTAATCCAATACTGAAGCAACAGACTTGACAACTTCCAAGACAGTCACTACTACAATTCAACAAAAATGTATCCAAACAAGAATTCTCTCCTTTAAATTCTTTTAGCCTTTAGACAAAACATCATGATATTCTTAAGAGTTAAGGAGATGACATAACTATCTAATCTTATTTTTAGATAGATATTCTCCATGTTGTATAAGTGTATTTCCTCCCTTGTGCAGTTTCCCATGTCATATTATTTCAACCTGCACATAAGAGTTATTAAGACAGACTTCATTATTTTTAATCATTATTCAAAAGTTCATATGCATTTAAAAGCAGAGATGTCATTAACTTCTTGGTTATTTCTAAACTACAAAAAAAATACACTGAAGTTGTAATCCCTTGTACGCAAGCCCATGAGTAGCCAGTTATTTTTCATCCTTGTAATAGACGGAGGAAGCACTCGTGCCTTTATGATGAGATGAAAGGAAGCACGTACTTTCCATTGGCTATTTAAGACAATTCCCTCTACCTTGTTTTAAGGCCTTCATTTCCTGCATAATCTGTGCTGCTTAGCTGGAGTTCATAATTATATGCAAGTAAAATTCAATGCAATGCAGGAATTTGCTATAAACACCTTTTCCCTGGCAGCTTTTTACCTTCTGCCTTCTATAAACTAATACTTCTTGCAACCCAACAGCAAGTTTTTAACTTTATCCTTACCCAGCCATTTCTCCTGTCTGTCTTAATGGAAAAATAGCATTTTTCTCTAACAGTTCCATCCATCTCTACTCTAAAAAGTTTAGCAATAGGATCAGCTCCACTATTTAGCGCCTTCTCCCTGCATATCTCTCAGCATACAAGACGTGATTGGGCAGGGTGTTAGATAATCTCATCAAGGCTCTCTTTCCCATAAAAGGTTGGACCAGATGATCTTTCCAGGTTCCTTCCAACTTTAACTGTTCTATGGTTCTATATTTATACTCAACGCTTACAGTGGAGAATGCACTCAGTATAAAAACCTATTTTACAGACTCTGTAAACTCTCTAACAGATTATCTGTTAGAGAGGGATAAAGCTTTATAATCATCATGTGAGTCAGATTACACTCTCTACATAGGAATGCAAAAACAGAAGTGCCACTGATTAAATCCTTTATCTCTCTTTACGTGGGCTCTGTGCAGACGTCTCCCCATAGCAAGTTCCCCAAAATTTCCCCACATTAGAGATCAGCTTCACTCCTACTTTTCCAAAAGCATGTTACCTATTTCAGAGTCCACTTTGCCAGCATGCCAAGATACTAACTTTATTGTTAGAATACAGATGAAGTATTGCTGCTCCTTAAGGACTGTCTGTGAGGCAGTGCAAAAGTTAGTGCATTATATGCACACATCCTATTGACTATAAGCTTGACCTAAGTGCATTCCAAGAATTCAAGTCCAACTGATTAGCTGTATACATTTTATGCGTTTCTTCATATTTCCAATACTAATTTGCGCAGGAATCATGGAATCATAGAATCATAGAATCATAGGGTTGCAGTGCAGCTTCTGCTTATGTTAACTCAAAGCAAATTGAAACAGTAAAGAAACAACTGAAATACAAAGATGTTACACAGCATCTGCTAAAATGACAGCTCTTGTCATCTGAGTTTGCCAGACAATTGCTTATACTTACCATACAGTGCATTCTTTGAGGGGGAATACACGAAAGCTAACGTGTAGAGATAAAAGTTCAATAAACCGTAAAATGATAAGAATTCTGCTGGTAGTAAGTGTCAAGGATATTGCTCAATATAGCTCCGCACATTGTAACTTTGGATATGAGACCCAAACCATACATAAGCTGTTTCAATGGAAAGAATGCTTACATTACTAAAGTCTGAGAGCATGAATGGCTATACAAAACTGCATGTTTTAAATTCAATGACAATGAATGTACTCAATCTATTTAAAGGTAAAGCTCCCACTGAAGACAAAGCTTTAGCTTTAACACAAGTAACATTTGCTGAGATAACGTTTACTCTTGAGTGGTGCAGTGCACGGTAAATCGAATAGTTCTGCCTTCAACAGCAAAAGAAAGCTGAGTAGGGGGATGTTCAGGTGGGGTTGTTTTGTTTATTTTTCAAAAAATTCTTCCTTGGCACAGTGATTGAGAAGGAAGGAGAAAGGACTATCTATAGATAGAACACTTGAGATGGCTTCTTGCGATCATTTTGGGAAAATACTAAAGGCTTTACATGTTGTTTTCTACTAGCTCCCAACACGTATCTACGCTTATCAGTAACCGGAGCAGTTGCAATCACAGAGGCACTTTCAGAAAGCAGAATGAACTAGGATCTCATGGTTCAGGTCCAGAAATACAGTTTGTAATCCTGTTGCCAACAGACATCAGAAATAGTCTCTCTCAAGCCACTTAAATTCTCTGCTATTACCTCTTCCACACGTAGACTTGGGCCACTACGCAAATGCATTTTCAGTGACTTCTAAGCTATTAATTTCTCATATGTTTTGGTACGCCCCATGCCAACTGACAGGTATATAGCAAATTGAATTCATGCAGCAAACACACCCAAATTTGTCACAATAACTTGTTAAAATTACTTGAATGCATGCATAGCTACGCCTTCATTCCTTTTGAAGAATATCAAATGCAGTTGTGATTTGTGTGATGTAAACAAATTAGACTGAAACTGTCTCAGCTCCCAATCTTTACAAACAGCCATTACAAAATGCTGACATGAAACCTCGATCAAAATGGACTGAACTTCAAAAGCCCACCTAGAAGTCAAAGGTCTCAGTTCTTAGGTACATGACTTTTAAGTAGCTTCTGCATGAAAACAGATTAATATTCTTAGTTGAGCACTATCATAACACAAGGATATAATTCTGATAATGAGTTGACAGCTCAGCAACAAAGTTGTCCTGTAGAACTTGTGCTCCAAAGCGTAGGTAGAGTATAACAATGCTGCGGAAAAAAGTTAAAGCATGTAAATGTACTGTGTCTTTAAACCACAAAATTGAAATGGTAGCTGATAGAACAGTAAATGAGAAAACAATTATTTTAACATACTGACCATTTATTTTAAGACACATTTGCTTTCATAGTTCTAAATTAAGAATGACTCTTTTGTTATTAAAAGTCAGCAGTCAACTGAGCAAAGCAGACCTCCCTCCCCCATGGTCTCTTTCCCTCAGATTTCACCCACTACAGGCAATACAAGAGTCAACAGTAATGTGAAATAACTGATTGGAGTGGGGGAGACAGATACTAACAATAATCTAAGAAATTAATTCTAAACTTCTGCTTTGGCTAAGTGAAGCTTACAAAGCTACAAAAGAGGTGAACGATGCACTGCAGACCACTCAGCAGTACAGAAAACATCTCTGCTATGTGAACCTCTAAATCTTGCAGTGTATTGCTGTGGTAATGGAAATAATATAAAGTTAGCTCTAAAAGCCTCAAGAAGGATTAAAAAAATTAAGAAATGCTTGCCATAAAAATCATATCAAAAGACGTTCCTCAGTTTTACTGACAATTTTATTATCAACAAAATAATACAAAATAAACAAAGCCCTGAAAAAAAGGTTATAAAGTTACAATACTGAGAAACAGACTTTGAAAAGCCTTACCTAATGACAAGCACTACAAAGGTTAATGCAGTCAAGAATTTTAACCTGAGATCTGAAAAAGATTGAGAAAAGTTGTTATTAGCAAACTTCCACCTGCATCTAGGAGAAGGCAAGCCTGTTTGGGGAAGAATCAAAAGAAATAATCCTTACCAACATAAGGCATGTTACGAAGTTCTGAACATGCCCTCACTATCAGGAACAAAAGGTAGAGAATGTAGGTGGTTGCCACCACAAGGAAGAAGATTTTCATTCCCTAGAAGAAGAGTGTTAGTTTTTATTATTTAACAAGATTTGGTCTATTTCTTCTTCCCTCAATAGAAATCATTATTTCCCAAAGCACAACATAGAATGGTCCATTTATTCAGGGAAAGCAGGCTCATGAAAGGAAGCACAAAATGAGGATGGCTATACATCAAGGTAGGGGAATGTAAAGAAAGGATGTTTAATAGGAGTCATCATTTTGTTCACTGAGTTCACAGTGAGCTGAATCTCAATGATTTTCTGAAAACACAGCTCCTGAGAACAATACGAGGACCCATATAAATCAGATCTTCCTTTAAAACAAAAAAAGTCTGACATTTAATAGGACAGAGGATCTTGGCAGGAGTAAAGATGTACAAAATTGACTTAAGAGGCTTAAAAAAATTTCTTTCAATCCCAACAGTCATGAGTCTGTGACTAAAGTTGTGGTGTTGAGTCTCAAGATTTGCAAGATAATTACTCTTCTCATTGGGATGGAGCTCAACATGGCCTATGCATGATTTAAAGCAAAATTAAAAGTACCTTAGCCAGAATAAGACCAGCATTTTCTATTTCCTAAATTGTGTTATAGATTTTAATAGAAGAACAATCCCCACCTCCTTCTATTGCCTAACTACACGTGACAAGTTAATAGCAAGAGAACATTTCTGACTTACCTGGAAATTACCAGTGTCAACCCTGTATTGATATGTAGGATCATGTACTTCATTAACACTAGAAAAGATTCAAAATGAAACAGTGGTACTTACATCATTACAAAAGACAAGGTCAAAAGCCGTACTGACCAAGAAACCCTCTAACAAAGAAAAGGTTTAAAGTTACTATACAGAGTTTATAACTAAGGATTTTGACTGTATAAATTGGTGCAATGCCATTGATTCCAATGAAGTCATGACAATTTACATTACATGACATCCCCCTTCTTCACAAACACAATTTTCAAGGAATATGGAGAATTTCAATTGTGAGCATGTCTTATCTCCCCACTTATTTTTTAGAAAATGTATGATCTTGTGAATTCCTACAAGTCTTAGGGATTTCGTGTTTAAATTTATCCTTGGTGACAGAATCATATTTAAGAACTAAGTGTGGTATAAGCCCTTCCCTCACTACAATTCTGCTGATAGAGCATTAGCACAAGTATTTCCTACAACTGCACCGCTTTCAACAATGTACAATGGCATGGAGAAGGTTAGAAGGTATCTTCCTTCTGAGAAATAAAATAAGAGGCAAACACTTGAGAATAAAAAAACTGAGAAAGTTTTCTGGGTGGGGAACAGTGACACCTTTATGTTAACACAACATTTTGGAAAAAAAGAGAAAAACACTAAACCAAGCAAAAGAACTGAGTTTTAAGGGGAGAGAGCATTGTGTCAATACCAACTGTGCAGGTTTAATAGTTGAGAAAGTTTGGCCTAACTGTGTAACAGCTAGCTACAGACAGCACTAGAGGGAGTATTGTAGGGAGCCATAACATATTGACAAAGTGGTGATTTCTAGATCTCACTCTGATTTATAAAATTATGTACTGCTAGATCGTCCATGAGGAATTCTGTTTTCAAATCAGTCATAATTTGAAAAACAGAAAGATGTAAGAATTTGAACTCCATTCCTATATCATAATCGGAGCATTAAAAACCACATACAGCTAATTATAAACAATCTTCTCATTTATAAACAATCTTCTCATTCTTGAATACTGTCAGCTTGTTATTTTTGCATTTAATTTTAAATTACTTACGTTTGCCATATTCCCAATGTAACAGAGGCCAGCCACAATAGTCCAACAATAAATAATTTGGGCAGATAGAAAGTTAAGCACTTCCTTTCCCCCTGTTGAGAAAACAATAGTGTGGTGAAGCAGTGAACCCACATTTGAGATTTCATTCATTCTTGACAAGAAAATAACTATCATCTTCTTTCATTCAACTTGGACTAGATTAAGAGACTCACCTTTTGTATTTTTAACCTGCACAGACGATTACAAAAGACATAAACTATAGGAATATGCTCTAGAATTCATATTTATCTTATGCAGTATTTTAAAGTGGTTTAAAAAACAAGCAGCTACCATATACAACAACTAAACCCTTTAAGCAAGAACAAAGCATAACGGCATCATAATTCTGAAGACTGTCTAGCAATAGTTTAGAGTGGATTGTCCCATCTATCTCATTTAGTCATGCTAGCCTCAAGACAATCTACTTTACCACAAATATTTTTAACTCCAAAGCTTCACGTGTCACATTGTACTTTAAGAATAAAATAAATACCTCTCTTTAAAAAAAAAAATAGTTACATTTTTGTCAGCTTTTGAGAGAACTGCGAAAACAAGTACCGTCTTCTCAGTAAGTAGTAGATACTGTTGTACCCTTACCTGTACTCTTATACCATGGTAGACGCAAAGCCAGAACAACAACAGTGCACACAGAAACAGTGACTGGAATAGATCATCCAGCATTCCAGGAAACCAGCTGTTCACCAGAAAAGAAAGGGGGAAAAATGGATCTGTAACAATATAAGAAAAAACAAGTTAAACAGAGGGGAAAAAGCACAGTCTTTTCCATTATGAAAAGTAAAGCAGAATTTATCTTCAGAGGAACAAAAACCCCTAGATTTTTTCAAATTACACCAGTAAATGAAATTGAAATTTGCTGTATCTTAAAGTAATTTACAAAGAAAATGGTGCCTCCAGCAGCAATCTTCTGTGCTGTAGAAATAATCTGAAATGGTAGCCAACATTACTAGAAGATTTCAGGGTTTATTAGACTTTCTACTAAACCATTGTTCTTGGTGATGACCTAAAAATTATCATAGAATGACTGAAAGACAAATATTATTTTGGTAATGCTAGAGAGTGATAGAATTTGATGTGGTTTACCAGACTAAAAGTAACCTCCATTCTTAACTAAAGTGCGATTATCTGAAAAATGAAGAAGTAAGACTTAGCAGACAACACAGAAATTGCATTTACATGTTGCTATATGAAAGGTTCAGTATGGTTGCAGCCACCTATTCCAATCAGAGCTTTAAACAAACAGACTTGACATTCACATGACTGAAAAGAATGAAATCCACCTACTCATTATGCCCTTGAATTTGATACACTTAAAAAGGGCTGTTTGTTTTGTTTTTAAATTAGTTTTCTGAAGCCTTATAAACAGCTGCTTATGAGTTCAAGGCCAAATTCCATTTTGCCTTCTCACTCTCTCACTCTCTTTTTTCATTTTTTTTTTCTTTTTTTTTTTTTTTTTTAAATGAGCTTTTCTAAAAATTCCAGGATACAAGTACCATTGTAAAGTAGCAGGAGGGGAAGGAGGATAGACATCCATTTCTGTTCAATACCCCAATCTCTCATGGAGAATTTCCGCAGGGAATGTGCAAACAGACACTATAAAACAATAACAACAAAAATTTTTAAGGAAGGAATACAGCCGTTATGGTTTTCCCAGAGTAAAGAGATAACACAGCACATCGCAAAGGCAACTTCATGAGGTGTTTGCCACTGAGAACATTGTAAAACAGGAGCCACATCTCCTAGCTTCCACTTCTGCTTCAAGTTTTCTGGCTTACCCCAATGCAAATTACTTAATCTCAAGCAAACTGGGAAGGAAACCAACTAATACCATGCAAATCAACAATGTATGAAAAAATGTTGCCTAATTACTGGTCACACACTACCAACAAATTCCACTTAAATTCACTTTTTAAAAAAAGATTCCATATCACATTCACAGTTACCTGCTGAGTGACATCATCTATGTGAGAAAAATGCTGACCAAGTGTTCAGTGCTTTAGTGTCCTTACTCTGAAAATTCTGCATTTTAGATTTTATCTTGTTGGTTTTTTCCCAAACACTTTTTTTCCAGGGCCAAACCAGGTTGGAGGGGAGAGATAATCTAAACTGTAGCATAATTTAGGTTGTAAGGCACCTCTGGAGGCCATTCGGCCCATCCTCACACTCAAGGCAGTGACGACTTTAAAGTTACATCAAGGTCATATTCAACTGAGTTTTGCTCATTTTCAGAGACGGAGAGTCCACACTCTGGGCATCCTATTCCAATATCTGACCCTACCTGCATTGCAAAAAAAATAGTTTTGCTAGCATCTAATCACGATTTCCTTTGTTTAAGCAAAATTCTTTCTGTTCAATTCAAAATCAAAGTTCAGAAAAACAGGATTTCCCATTTATCCTATTTTCTTAATGTCCCCTTCAATACTACTTGCAAAAATATAAGAGCAGCAACTACATAAGTATTTTAGAAACATTTTTTTACACCATTCAGTGATATCTCAACTCTGCTGCCTGGGGTGAAGTTACTAAGCACAGCACTACACAGCAGTGTTACCAGCCACCTACATAATATACTCCAGAAAGAAAACAAAACAAAATCTTACCGTGACCATAAAAGTAAGAACTACAAAGACAAATCGGAACCATATTTCCACTTGGGAAAAAGTTGGATTGTAGGTCTTCCACTACAAGAAAACCGAAGAAAAACAGCCCAATGAACAATGTTTTGACAGGGTAAATACGACATCAATAATTAGCACTTTCTGCAGATACTGAAAAGTTCATACCCATAGGACTAACTGATGAAAAGATAACCAAAGCTGCCTAATATCCTTGCTTCTCTTTTACCCTGCCATTTTGTAACATACTCAGTGTGCTGTCATGTGTTTAAGCACTTCTTAGGACAAACGGGATGTTCTTCATTGATTTCAATTCAACTTTAATTCAAAGTCTGAATGCCAATAATTGAGTAAATTCAGTATGGTCTTCTTTATTACCAAGGTCAGATGCATAAATTCATTATGAAGAGGTTGAAAAAGTACAGTCATGTTTCCTGTAGTGGTTTTGTTTTCTTAAAGCTTATTTTCTTGTTTGAGAAGTGGAAAAAAGAAAATCCAGTAAGGGAAAAATAAATGAGCTAATTAGAAATAAATAACTTTTTTTTAAGGAGGAAAAGCTCCTCCTTCTCCTCTAATTATTGGAAGGGCACAAATATCAATTTTAACTTGTCAGTTTGCATAAACTCTGTTCTGTTGAAAATTTACCTCATACATGGCATGCTCCTCCTTTGAAGCCACTTTAGAAATGTAAACTCCCTGGTACAACATACGCTCTGCCCATGTGAACAAGAAGCTTTACCTTTCAATGGATTAAATATGTCAACCACTGTGTTGTCTTCTTAAAGTATAAATGTAGAATGAAACTTACGTGTAGAGAATACCATTATACAAAGGCAATCTATGATTTCAACTGACATTACCAGAGATCATTGTAATAATGAAATAAAATGACAATTTTAGTTGCTGCAGGAAAGCAGGGCTTTGGTTTTTTTGGTTTTGTGCACAAGTCTGCCTTAAGGGCAGCCTGCAAAGCAAGATCATAGAATCATAGAATTGTCTAGGTTGGAAGATGATGCATCCTGGGATGCATCAAAAGAAGTGTGGCCAGCAGGTCAAGGGAGATGATTCTCCCCCTTTACTCCACGCTGGTGAGACCCCACCTGGAGTACTGTGTCCAGCTCTGGGACCCCAACATAAAAAAGACATGGACCCATTGGAATGAGTCCAGAGGAGGGCCACAAAGATGATCAGAGGGCTGGAGCACCTCTCCTATGAAGACAGGCTGAAAGAGTTGGGGTTGTTCAGCCTGGAGAAGAGAAGGCTCTGGGGAGACCTTATAGCAGCCTTCCAGGTACCTAAAGGGGGCCTACAGGAAAGATGGAGAGGGACTCTTTATGAGAGAGTATAACGACAGGATGAGCGATAACGTTTTTAAACTGAAAGAGGGTACATTTAGATCAGATATTAGGAAGACATTCTTTAGATATTAGGAAGAAACTCAGGCAAGACAGGGAGGGTTTTTTTATCAGGGAACGTAGTGATAGGATGAGGGGTAATGGTTTTAAACTGAAAGAGGGGAGATTTAGATTAGATATTAGGAAGAAATTCTTTACTGTGAGGGTGATGAGGCACTGGAACAGGTTGCTGAGAGAAGTTGTGGAGGCCCCATCCCTGGAAGTGTTCAAGGCCAGGCTGGATGGGGCTTTGAGCAGCCTGGTCTAGCGGGAGGTGTCCCTGCCCATGGCAGCGGGTTGGAACTAGGTGATCTTCAAGGTCTCTTCCAACCCAAACCATTCTATGATGCTATGATTTTATGATGAAAAACTGTACAAGTATAAATGCTCCAACACTTGGTCCTTTCTGAAATCTGGAACTAAGCAAAAGGGTTGTGAGTTTGGGGTTTCCCCCCCCCCTTACAGCTAATTTTTAATGATGTGCTTTACGCACTACAATAATACAAATATTAATATTCAGGATGTTTATTTACTATATAAAAAACACTTTTGTTTTACAGTAAGATTTTTGCTTGCTACCTGCTCTGAACGTTGCATACAGCTAGAACATATCATAGTAACCTGTATTATAAGTTTGGTTTAGTTCCATTTTCTCCCAATGCAAATGTTTCTAAAGTTCTTTTTGGAGCCAATCAGCACACACTGATGATGAAACTGTTTTATAAGCAATCTTTAGCACTATGAACTAGCTAGATATTTCACTAGGGATTATTTTAGTGAATTATTTTATTAGCCCGCTTATTTTAGCTGAATAAACATTTTTCTCTTCCTCATAAGCATAGTAAAAAAAAAAAAAATCTTCATTTTTCTTTGAGTTTGTTAAATCTTTCTAGTCCATGCTTTTGTAAAGTCTCGAAAAATCTTGCTAATTCAGATACACCTACTGGAAAGGCTGAAACAGATACCATGCTTTAGAGAGGCAACATCTCTGAGCAAATGAAGAAACTGGATGTTCTAGTCTAGCTTGCCTACTGTTAAAAATATCTCCCAAGAATTAGACTAAATTTATCTGGTCTGGAAAACAGCATTAGCAGTTCTGAAAGAAAAATCTTTCCTTACAGAGTTAAAAAAATTGGTCTAGACCCTTATTAACAGCAAATGCTACAATAGTTCTGACATTAGTAGTGACAGAAAAATTAATTATGATGCATCTTTATGTTTATCTTCAAAAACAAGATAACTTTTTTATTACAGTTAAAGCAGACTTCTACAGCATTAGTAACTAAGGAATTTCTTTTGCTAGCATAAAACTTTATACTTACTGTGAAAGTAATATTCTGGATGGTGTATGTTAGCTTATTTAGATCTTCCAAGCTAACAAATATGTTGTACTGAGTGTAGTTCAGGTAGCCAAGGTGAGCAACAATGATTTCACTGCATTTCTGTGAACACATACAGTGAAGAATAGTATGTAAAGGCGTTCAATTTATTCCAGAACACGCGCTGTTAATATAGGTTGGAGAATTTGTTTCCAAATGCTCAGATATTGATGATATTTATTATATGCCCTGCCAATCTTTATCAGTCAGAGTAAGACTCAAACAAGACCTGCAGATAATTTCTTGAAAGATACCAGGCAAAGCAGAAGAAACTGATAAAGTCAGTCAGCAGGATCAAAGCTTGAACCAATAAACAAGGCTAGCTTTTCACTTAAGCTGGTGAAAGCAACTGCTTGCAGCACCAGGAAGGATCTGAATAACTGTCAGTCAAGTTCTAGGTCATCGGACTGGGAGATGGGGCTATCTTGTGCTCACTCATTTTTAAAAGTTAAAAGGAAAGAGAAAACCCAAGCATATTGCTCTCTTGGCTGTGTGTAATTAAATCTAATGGAACACTGTTCATTAATTTCTGCAAATATCATTTATATGTGTCTACATATAAAGAGAAAACATATGATTTACCCTATATGCTTATCACAAAAAACTTCAGCTATGCTCTTCCTAAAGGACTGGTGTTTGGAGAAGCTGTTTTGGATGTCTCTAAGTTTAAAAAATTCATTGCAAATTATACTAGAAACTCAAAATCTTAAACATTTCTTCACAGATGGTAAGAAATTTGGCTTTTTCAGAACACAGATGCCAGCTGAGTTCAACCAGACTTTCTGCTAGGTGTTGGGGGAGAACTCTTCTCTCCTCTGGAGCCCTATATCCAATTTTCTACTACAATATTCCTTGCTTCACTGCTAATAAATCTACTTAGGTGGCTACGCAGCACACACCGCTTTGCTGGCAGAGAGCTACTCTAACAAGAAAGAGTGGTCTTTAAGGGGTAACAGACACAAGTCATAGAAGGAAACAGAAAAAGACGGATAGTAGGTATCCTGCTCAGCATTACTAGCTAGGTTGCAATTACAAATTAAACTATACTCCAGAGTCTTTCCCAAGACATGCTTAACAGATATATTCTTCTCATTTGCAACGTAATGTAACATGCACACAAAGAGATTTAAAGAAAACGTACTGCATCAGAGTTTTGTTTAAGCAGGTACATACTTGTGCACAACTGAGTAATCTTGTCCGATTGTGAACTTGGTTATTAACATATGGTGTGCTTCCATCCTTCACCACTCCAAGTATTTTGACTGTCATACTAACATTCTTTTTGAGGGACACTGTAATTAAAAGAGAGAATATTAAGCTATTGCTACATGCAGAAATGAAATCTCAAATAGAGTTCCAAGTATAGTTTAAAAACACATATCTAAAGATGACTCGAAGTTATTCAGTTATAATTTACTGAAGTAGGGGTCCTGTATATTAATAAAAAAAAACCAAAACTTTTTATTAACATACTTAGGCAGTAAGTCACAAATGCCCTGTACTGAATCTTGACAGATCAACAATTACTAATACAGTATTTCTAACATGCTTACAGGGAATTTTATTGAAAAATTAATATCAATACAAACTACACATCTAATTCCCCCCAAATTAAAATAACAGAGACACAGATTCTCTAGATATTACTGCTTTCACAGAAAAAAACCCAAACAACCCCAAAACAAAACAACAAAACTTATCCCATGCACCTGTTGCTTCCAGTTCTCAAGATCAGTGCTCTCTGTGTCTTTACTGGAGGCAGGGCATGGGGGGGAGAAACTGTGTCAGAGGGAAAACCCACCAACCATAGCCAGAAAGCAAAACAATCATGTACATGACAGATGAAATTAATACACAATACAAAATATACAGGTTGCTATAGCAGTTTCCTGAGAATTAGGTAAGATCCTCACCATCTTGCTGATCCAGCTCAACTATGCAGGTCAGCCACAGCTGCTGATTGTAAGTAGACAGTGGTGGCGAACTTAAATTAAATGGCTTCAGCTGTAAAAAAACCCACAAGGTTAGCACCAGCCCTTATTCTGTTACATGATATATCTGTAGCTATAATGATGAAAGGCATGTTATTTATGTTTGTGACAATGATGAAAGGCATGTTATTTATGTTTGTGACAATATTCTTGGGAATAGATTTAATACGTGCTACTGTGTGGACAGTATAATAAACAGCTCAAATGTAAGTCTTTCAGAAAAGTAGCTTAAACAGCATACGTATTTTGCGCAGCTCTGAAGTAAGGAAAGGTATGACTACTTAAAGCACATAAAAGTAGCAGCAATAAAACAAAAACATTAGGATACAAAATGCAAAATCCTGAGACCTGGCCTGGAAATAAAAAGTCATTTCTGGCACTTTACATCAAAAGTCAGGTTTGTGACCCCTCATCTGCTACATAGTTTTGAACCTTTCAACTATAATTATGAAAACAACAACTATTTTTCCACTAGGTTTCCTAAAAATCTCACATTCATTTCAAAAGCATAGAAGATATCATTAACAGATAAAATCTACATGCAGGAAAGACTTTTCTTATTTGATTAAAAAAATATGCTTTTAAAAAAAAATACACAGTACATAATACGGCACAAATCCAAACATATACAGGTGACTAAAAGACCAACAAAAAAAAAAAAAAGAAACATTCCAGTGTATTTAAAGAAAATTTAGTTTAAAAAACTAAAACTAAAAAACTAAAACTTTTTAGCACTTTCACAAAAATTACTTTAGTTATTAGGTTGACAGCAAACAGCTAGACAGAAATAAAAATGCAAGAACTGAGAACCAAAATATGAAAGCTTTTGAGAAAATTAACTTGAAGGTTCACGTTAGGAAGCCAGATTCCATGTCTTGGTCACGTGACAGTGAACAGTTAACAAGAAAAAGAAAAATTCCTTCCCAGATGACAGAAAGGAAGCTCACAAGAGCGTTATCATTAGTTGCCACTGAGAGCATTGTTTTTCAGTTTATGATCTCAATTTCTATTTCTGGACCCCCTACAAGAATCTCCAACGTGAACTCACCAGGGAATCCTATCAACACTCAACTGTTACTTTATCAGAAATCACTGTTCTGAAACATGTAGAATTCTCTACCTTACCTGCTCATGAAAGTAACAGACTGCAAATTGCTGCTGAGCCACTCATGAAATAACACAGTGGTAGTACCATATTGCATGTTCAATTTCAAACTGGAAAGCACCATGTGGCCAAGAAGCTTTCCAGTAAAAATCTAAGTACTTAAAATAATTTGGGGGAAGGAGGGGAATGTTTAGCATTACTGACATCAAATAAAGCCATTCACATAATCCATCAATATTTATTAACTCTTACCTTTAGGCTGTTATTTAAGTCAGTTCTTGCTACAGAAGTTTCAATTACATTAGGACCTACAGAATATATAAGAAGGAAGAAAGAAACCAATATTGAAGGATTGAAATGTTCAAAAGACTATACAAAGCAGGTAACTAGTATCCCACTTTTCAGATGTTTAAACTGAAGAGTTAATCACTTAGACACTTCAATATCACTAATAAACTTGGCCTGAATGTTCTTTTAAGTGTCTTGGCCAAAGTATTTCTAGGCATGATTAAATAGGAAGCAAATTATAAATCAAGAACTCCACGTTAGAAGCCCTGCATGTGTACTCTAAACTCCTACAACAAACCACGTGGTATTTTTCCCAAGCTAAGCTGTACACTGCAATCATGAAAATACTCAGCTACAAAAAAGCTAGCTAAGCAGCAGTGGCACTGCTGTTAACAGCAACTTGAAGCTCAACAAGGGCTGCAAAAACCACCTGAAAAAACCACCATATTTAATTGCACTATAAAGTTTCTATAGCCAAACTGCAACAACTATCTGATTTACATAGAGCACAGTGCCCATAATGCATTGCACTCAAGGCTCAGGTACCAAGGCAAACACATCCTGTTGTATTTAAGTGTATGATGCTAATGCCTTTTTATGTACATGTAGTGTACTTGCTTGTACAACCACAATAATAGTACTTTCTGGCTAGTGCTGGATCTTCATCACAGTGGTCTGAGCCAAAATACCCACGTTTGTTTAGAAACAGTTCTCAGTCAGTTCTCAGATTGGGCCCCTCCTTTTCTATAGAAATCTGGGGCTATATTATCTATATTGTCACATAAATTTAATTGCATCAAAGTTCTATAAACAGTTTCTCCTAAAACAGACAATCCATTTAATCAATGGAGTTTCATGGCCAATTGTAGTGGGAGATGTTCAGCTTGCTACCAGACTTTTCGTGCAACCATTCCTCCACTCATTCTGGATACAGACACACACACTTAACATGTACTGATCAACTGCACCCATCCACTCACACCGTACCTCTAGTTCTGTATGCAGTAAATGGGAAGCAATAAAGTCATAATTTATGTTAGAAGAGACCTCCAGAGGCCACCTAGTCCACCTTCTTGTGTAATTAGACTGGGTTGCTCAGGGCCATGTCCAGTCAAAATCTTGACAACCTCCAAGGACAGAGACTCCCACAATCTCCCTGGGCAAGCTGTTACAGTATTTAACCACCCTTACAGTAAGAAAATCTTTCCTAATACCTAACTGGAATTTCTTGTGTTCCAACTTGTTTCTGTTACCTCTCACCCTATCATCATGCACCCCTGAGAAGAGTCTAGCCCCATCTTCTGTGTATCTTCTGAAAAGGCTGTTGCAGACAGTGGTACAGTTTCCCCTTAGCCTTCTAAGGTATGCAAGAACACACGGTACCAGGGAGAAGAGGAATGCATGCATGTATGTACATTCCCAAAAGTATGTATCATGCATGCATATGTACATACACAAAAGGACTAAACCAGAAAAATTACAGGCAAGAGTAGGAAAATGTCTGTATCTATATACTGGAGTGTGAACAAACACAGAGGAGATGTATAGCAGGTAGGGACACAGGCAGAATATATATGTGTATATTTGGGTCACTCTAGAGGCATCACAGCAAGATTTCTCTGTCCAAATGATCTCTCCCCTTCCATATTTGCATATGTCAATTTAATGTAATTTATTAATCCTCAAAACATGCTGTTTCAGCCACAAACTTAGTATTACAAAAATTATGCAAGAAAAACAGTTTTTCACAAAGACCATGGACTTCAAAGTTACTACAGAGAAACAACAAAGAATGAAGTTTATAAATGAGCAATATGGGATAAATCTGTGCAAGAAGTATTTTAGGTTAGCTGTCATGACAGCTCTAAACATGCAGCATTGCTTGGGCTTTTATAACCACTCTAACTACAATAGTAACCATCTTACAGACTTTAAATGGAAAAATCAAGAATTTCACCAAAGCGTCATACCAGAATTACAGTTTAACTTCACTAACAGCACCTACCATAATGTCAATTTTGCATTATTGAACTTTTCAGTTCTCAAGTACATATAAACAGCACAGATTTTGGAAGGCATTTTTGTTTTGAAAATCATAATTCAATTTTAGTAAGTGCTTACAGTTGGTAAATCATCATAATTCAGTCGTTAAGTCTTAACAAAAACAACAGAATGAGCTTTTTTAAAAAGTTTTTTTTTACTAGAAGATATGAACCAATATTAGGGCAGAGAGATCATAGTCACAGCTTTTAAGAGCAGCAAGCAAAAACAAAATTAGGTTCTACTGCTGTAACTGCTACTCCTCTAGCAAGCAATCATAGAAACATAGACTGGGTTGGGTTGGAAGAGACTTTAAAGATCACCTAGTTCCAGCCCCCCTGCCATGGGCAGGGACACCTCCCACTAGACCAGGCTGCTCAAAGCCCCATCCAGCCTGGCCTTGCACACTTCCAGGGATGGGGCCTCCACAACTTCTCTGGGCAACCTGTGCCAGTGCCTCATCACCCTCACAGTAAAGAATTTCTTCCTAATATCTAATCTAAATCCACCCTCTTTCAGTTTAAAAACGTTATCCCTCATCCTGTCGTTATACTCTCTCATAAAGAGTCCCTCTCCATCTTTCCTGTAGGCCCCCTTTAGGTACCTGGAAGGCTGCTATAAGGTCTCCTCAGAGCCTTCTCTTCTCCAGGCTGAACAACCCCAACTCTTTCAGCCTGTCTTCATAGGAGAGGTGCTCCAGCCCTCTGATCATCTTTGTGGCCCTCCTCTGGACTCATTCCAATGGGTCCGTGTCTTTCTTATGTTGGGGTCCCAGAGCTGGACACAGTACTCCAGGTGGGGTCTCACCAGAGTGAGAGGGGCAGAATCACCTCCCTTGACCTGCTGGCCACACATATTAAAGGTTTTTAAAGCAACTGGCCAAAACAATGCTGTGCTCATATTACTAAAAAGTGGTGATTCAATTACATTGTTATTGTTTTTCTTTTAGTCTTACTCAGTTAACAGAATCACATCTGAAAGCAAAGAACCACCCCGAGGTGGCGAACATGAAAACTGAACAGGCACAGAAAACGAGCTCTGCACCTTGTCTCACCCCAAAGATAACACAAACCCATTGGGATAAGGGAAAGAAAGTGAGCATAACTTGGGGAAAAAAAAAAAAAAAGTCTGTGTCTGTCTTGGGTTACAAAAACTGAAGAGCATCAGCCACCACAGATTAAATTGTCTTGTTTTCTCAGATGAGAAGCAAGACTTCTGCCAGGCTTCCCAAACTGCAAATAGAGAAGCTGAGTGTGGGCAATGGCATATTCAAGTAGCACAGAAAATATGGCTCTATCTCCCACTTTTTCATTTACTTAGTGGGTTTGGTGAGCTTTGCTCAGACTGCACTCTATTGCTAGTGCCCCTCCCTCTGTTCACAGGAAGCAAGGAGCTGTCAACAAAAGCCATGAAAAACATCACAGTAAGCGTTCAGTGGGTCTCCTCCCAAGGTAAACAGGATTCTTTTAAAAATAATTAAGTCATAATGAACTGTGTTCACGTTTTGTGAACAAAACTATCCAACAAACCAATCTTAGAAGGACAAGAATCCCACAGCTGTGACAGTTCCTGAAGGTGATCACAGGCGAGCCCTGGGACCCCAGGCAGGTTACAGATGACCAAGCATTACTTACAGCAGTCAAGTCCCCTGGACCAAAGACAACTACATCATCAGACCACTCTGCATGCAGATGCAACGCAACACATCAACACAGCTCTCTTTCAGGTTCTGCTATCAATTAAGAATTAAATACTCAGTTTTCTCTTCCAGGAGCACTGCTTTATGACTAGTCTTACGTAAAACAACTTTCTTGCATTTCTTGCAACCAGGCAGAATCATAGGGTTGGAAAGGACCTCTGGAGATCATCTAGTCCAACCCCCCTGCCACAGCAGGGTCACCTTAGAGCAGGTTGCACAGGAACGCATCCAGGCGGGTTTTGAATGTCTCCAGAGATGGAGACTCCACCACCTCTCTCGGCAGCCTGTTCCAGTGCTCTGCCACCCTCAAAGTAAAGAAGTTCCTCCTCATGTTTAGGTGGAACTTCCGATGCTCAAGTCTGTGCCCATTACCTCTTGAATAAATACACAACTACAGATATGGTTCACTTTTTAAGCCGAATGACACTAAATTAAGTAATTCCAGGGGTTTTTTTCCTTTATCATTCATATAAAATGCATTTTTGTAAATGTATTTATATGGTATACCAAATACCAAATAAAATAAATACCAAAAACCAAAGGGCCAAATAATGGCCTCCAGCATCCTTAGGCAAGTCACAGGAATATCAGTGGTTAACCTTCACGAACTGAAATCTGTTTGGACTTTAGGATGATACAATAAATCAAACAGCAGGAAAAAAGGTTTCATTTCACAGACAAATTTTATTATTTAATGCTATTATGAAGAATGTACTGCCTACAAGGCATGGATGGGCACAAAAAGCCCAAACAGCTGCCTCCAATTAACCCCCCCTTCTTTCCAAGGCAGGCAGGAGTGGATGAGTCCCAGGGTCTCAGGCCTGGGCAACCCACCTCATTCGAAAGGAACTGAAGGACAGGGCAAAGGTAGAGACAACCCTACAGACAGGTCAAAAGGTGCCAGAGTGGCACAGGAGAACACCCTGGGTGACATGGAAATAAGCAGTAAAGTGGGGGGACATGGTAACCTCCTTTTAATAATTCTTACATGAGGGGCGGGTTGCTTAATGAGCACAAAACCCTCCCTTCCCCTCTCCCTCTCTGTCACTTAAATTCTATGTTGACAAAGTTATCCTGACAGCAGAGTATTAGCTTATTAACACTGCAGTGATACCATGCTGACTTCTTTTTCAAGTACGTTTTAGACCTGGAAAAGCTCTCTGGCAGGAAATACTCTGGCAGGAAAAGCTCCCACGCTTTCCATCTGTCTAACGACAATCTGCATCTTTGTCAACCAGACTTCCACAGATCTCTGATCTCCAGGGTAACTATCCAGGCACTAAGTGCTTAGTCTCCCAGACCACGTCATGATTCCCACAAAGGTCTTTGAAACCAGAGACCTAAGCTCATATATGTTCAACAACAGAAGTTCGTATTTTTATATTACTAAATATTTTATATTTCTGTGATGTTTATCACCCAAACATTAAGAAGGCTTTACAAATAGTTATCAACTTCCCCACAGGAAATCATTAGCACCCCCATTTTACAGACTGAAATACAAAGAAGAAAATTAATGTAGCAGTCAGCTAAAAAATTATGCTACAATGAAGCTGGTTTTGTTTTACTTTACTGACTCTTCCCTGCAAAGCAATTGCAAATACCAAATCTGTGTAGGTAGTCCTCCCATGAAAAAATGAGGTGGAAGAAACACTTCTCCCTCCCTGTCAAAAGTAATGCTTCCTCAGACATCTCAGGGGCAATAAGCTCATTAGCATTTAAATACATCTGCAAATACCAACAGGTTTAGACAAAGCATACAAGAACTGTTATCTTTTTAAAAGACAGCATCCTTACCTGCTATTCCTATGAAGACTGTCAAACCAAAACAAACAAAGAATACTACAAAGACCAGAACAAAATGCCGTTTGGACAGTGTATATAATCGCATCGGTGCCAGCCTACAGGAAGCAAAAGAAAGCACAGAATTATTAGCTGTCGGTCATATTTCTAAAGGGGGGAAAAACAGATCCCATTAATTCCTCCACAAAGAAAATTAAACCAAAATCCAAGGTAACATGTAACACTAAGGGAAAAAAAAAATAAATTAATGCTACTTTAGAGGGCAATGATAACTGATAGGAATTATTAGACATATGTATGCACACACACACCCGCACCCCAGAATGTATTCATTTTGCCCATTCTTTCTATGCTAGGGTTTTCTACTGCCCTAAGACTTGAGCACGAGGAAAACATTTATCAGAGGGAGAAAAAGTTACATTTTTTTAGTTCATATGTTAATAATTTAAACAACCAAGACACCACATCTCCTGCAATGACAGCTTAACCTAAAGGGACTGACGTCACTAACATCTCGGTTACCCACACAAGATCTTGATGAGTTTTCTACACTCCATATATACACTTCCTCCCTGCAGGATCACCCCTAACAAGGAGTAAGGCAGAACTCCAGATATGCTAGATGTGCATGCTCAGGCTCTGCATTCTTGTCGGAGCTCCACTAAAGCTTGGGAAATAGAAATCTGAACTTAAGTTTATTATTAGACACTTAAACACAAATACACATAAAAGCAATGACATCTCTTCCACAACTGGTTGGTGGTTATCATTAGGTTAAACACAAAATAGAGGGGGGGAAAAAGCACTGAAATGACCAATTGCATTCTCTTGGAAATAGGTAACTTTCAGTTTCGTTAGCTTAAGGGAAATATGATCACAGAATTAATCTTATGTAACATATCCCTCTATCTTCCTTTTTGTTAAATGAATAGTTCAAAAAAGGACAAATCCACCATGTTTCAAAATACAGCCAACATACTGGTTTGAGTTATGCCAGAACTGAGCCAACATATAGTTGATTTTCTACTGCTATTCCAGCAGGTGTGATCATAGAAAGCTGTAAAGTTTATATGGGAAAGCTGAAGTATTGGCGGGGGGGCTAGGGTGTAAAGGGGTGGGGAGGGAGATGTGTTGTTTTCTGATAAATTTGTAAGAGCACCATCATGGAAAGAAATGAAAGCATTAAGACTTTAATGACAGCACTCCCTTTCAGCTTGGAATAAAACTTCTTTTCATCAGCTGAATGGTGCTCTTACTGGTTCACCACATCAATGAATAACTGCAGAAAAGGTAGCGGAATCCTTTCCATAAGGTCAGCCTGAATTCCGGGGGCAGGCCTGTATAACTGTCAGCCCTTGAAAGCAAGGCAAACAATTCACTTTAAACTAGTAAAAGGATTTTATAATAACTTCTATTTTATTTAAGAATCACTGCGTTCTTTCCAAACGAGGCACTACAAAAATAATTACATTATTCCTTTACTGTAAAGTTTGAAAGATCCAAATCTTAATTTAAGTCACAAAGGAGGTGGGGAAGGGAAGAAAATCCCACAGAAATAATGAGAATTGCAAGCAAGTAACTGTAAATGTCACAAGTTTGCACAAACTGGCTGTATGGGACCCCAGGCATAGTACCTGCAAACACAGCGTAACTTCTCCTGCCACACACCCTTATCCTGGGGAAAAAGCCTGCACTGGTCTGAGAAGTCAGAATTGCTGATTGTACAGGCAAAAAAAGGTAAATCATGCATTAAATTACCGCAATCATAAGCGGGAACAGATCAGATCTCTGTCACAGAGATCACGACACAGAATTCTCACAGAGAAATGATTTTCATAGAACCACAGAATGTGTTGGGTTGGAAGGGACCTTTTAAAGGTCATCTAGTCCAACCCCCTGCAGTAAGCAGGGACATCTTTAACTAGATCAGATTGCTCAGAGCCTCATCAAGCCCGGCCTTGAACGTCTCCAGGGACAGGACTTCCACCACCTCTCTGGGCAATTTTAAGTTGACTTTGAAAAATGGCAATTAATAGCTGCAATTCAAACCGGAATTTGTCTGCACAACTTTTGTAGGGATATAACTACAGTGTTTTCCTTAAATCAATGTCTTAACGCTTCAGCCTTCATGCACTTAAACCACTTTAAAGCTATTACATCTGTACTAGTACTAAAATAACTATATAACTAAATAAAAAAGGTGCATTTTCCTATCTGTTCCAAGGGCTCCTTCAGTTCCACAGATCACCTGGTATTCCTTGACTGCCTAAGAACACCACGTATGGGATATTATCTTGAGATACCATAATACTAATCTTAACAAGAAAATCCTTGATGCAGAAAAATGGTACATAAAATGTTGATATGCCTAAATTAACTATAGGGGTTCAAGTGGATACTAAATGCTCCATGGAAGCACCATGAGTGCTCACCCAGTGAGGACCACTCAATATACAGAAACCAGGATTGGAAAGTCCATGGTTTGAGAATAGCTGAAGACTGGAACAGTATCATATATATGCAGGAAAGTATCACATATGCTCGTGCTGTTCTTAACAGCTTACGTTGGGGCATCCGCTTAACAGCTACAAGTCTGATGCAGGATACTTCTGACATACCATGCATATTCTGGTTTCTTTGCACAAGCTTCCTATTTTCCAAGTTTCTGTAGATGTTTCAAAGCGCATAACGTGAACATGAAAAGCAGCTTCATTTCCACAGTCCTCAGAGGAAAGTCACAAGAATTCACGCAGCCAACACTCACAGCTTTACAGCTATTAGCAATTATCACCTTGGTTTACTCACAAGCCACAGCACAGATGCACTTGCAAGCTTTCAAAGAAACATGTTCCAGACATTGGCTCATTCTTTATTCCAATTCCTCTCCAGGTGGTGTAACACCTAGTAGTCAAAATGGGTAGGTATACACCTACCTAAGAATAGTCAGGCTGGCATTTAACAAAGAGAGAAGGGACACAGGGTGTCTTTTACCTCCTTCTTTCATACTGGTACTCCTGAAGTCTCATTTAAGCCACTGACTCTATATGCTACTTAATAGGTCATTAAGGCAACATGGACACTTTTGGGAAGAGCAAATGTAAGAACTCGGCCAAATCTTAACTACATTTATCATGACAGCAAACAACAATTTAGAGCATTCCTGTCAGATGATGTATTCTTCATTAGCCCTCACTGCAATAACTGAATTTCCTTGTGTGGTTTAAATGTCTCATTTCAACATATCACCAGCTGACATACAAAGCAGATAAATGATCCTCCCGTATGTTCACTGTTTAACATCTGCCTTTTGGAAAGAGATTATATAAAATTTATGAATATACATAAGTGCAAGTTGATGATCCCCCCCCAACAGCTTCTTTCTTACATCGGAAAGGCCTAATAAAGAATGAAATGTCTGAAAGGCATTTATGGAAAAAGCAAAAAGGGTTCCTCTGGAAGCACCAGTTCAAACAAGTAAAAAACTGTGCTTTGCTTTACCAGTGGAAGATGCTTTAATCAGCCCATCCAAGGCAGTCTGAAGCTTGAGAGCAGCCATACAACTGTCTGCAGACTTCTCAGGCAGCTTTTACCACCTGTACTGCATTTTATCCTAACTCAGAGAGAAACCAAATATTTTATAATTAAATTGGATATCTCTGAAACTAACTGCAAAGGAGCAGAAAGCACTGATATACAGACAGAGAAATACTATACTTGGTAGTCAGTAAAATCTAAATTGCGTTAATGCAATTTGTGATGGAGTGAATTATGGAAATGCTCAGCCACAACGACTGCAATCTTTCAGCAGCCATTCATATGTGAGATGCAAAGGTAGGTTAAATCTTGCTCTTTGAGTAAAGTTTTGGCTCAAATGGTTAAACAAAATATTTCTCAGGCTATTCCTCACCTTGAAATCACTTCTCATGCCTGCACAACACAGCCTTTACTAGAGTAAAGACTATAATAAACCAGAGCCTTTTATACAACAGTTTTCACTTAAGACACTCACTTTACAGATGGGAAGGCTGTGACAAAAGTGGGATTAAGCAGTAGGTAGCACAGAGTTGATATTAAAATCAGAAATAACTCACTTTTATGCACAGTAGTTTTTCTGACATACTAGCCTCAACATCTCTGCCTCCAACTGCTCTTTTCTATTTTAGGCTCACTGCCAAATAAAACCATCAAACCCACTTTGATTTAAATGATTGTATATGCTACCTACATTCATAGTACTGGGTCTATCTGTACATACTGCACTTTTTCACGGTTTAAAGACATTACTTGCTTTGGTGTCCCTCAGAAGACCTTGAATTTCTTCTTGCAGATGTATTCCACCATGGTTAATAACTAATGAGGCAGCACATGACTACACAAAAAGATGCATACAATTAACATTAGCAGTACTACATAGTACTGTTACATGACAACTGTCAGATAACTATGACTATGCTGAATAGCTGAAGTGCACAGGGAGAGGTTGGGGGTTTTTAAGTGTCTTGTTTGTGGTATTCACTGAAGTCTGAATAATTAGCCACGACTATGGCTCTGTCCATGCGGACACATATCCGGCAAAACAAGTTTTTCCTTAACAGACCCAATCTGAGAGAGGAGATAAGGGGCGGGTTATTCACCACGTAAGAGGGGAAACCTCAGCGTTTCTCTGAAGAAGTGGGTAGTTACCGTCAGGTTTCTGACCGACGAACCGTAGCCACATAACACTAATTTAATCCTCGGTGATCTTACTTCCTTAACGAGAATTAACGCGTATAAAAATCCAATGACAAGAGTCTGGTCTTAACAAGGGAAAAAGCTCGAAGTACCGCACCCGGCCAGAGGACGGCATTCCTCCTCACGGCCCCGGCCCCAGGCAAACAAGGACGCCCCCGGCTCCCGCCCCAAGCGAACAATCACCTCCCTGTCCCGCTCCCGGCAGCGCCGGGTCGGTGGGCGCCCCCCCCGAGACCTGCCTCCCCTCAGGCCGGCTCCCGCCGCCAACGCCTGAGCGCGAGGGCAGCCCCGCGAGCCGCCAGCACGCGCGAGGGTCTCCCCTCCCAGCACACGACCAGCGACCCCCCGCCCGGCTCCTCCCCGCCCACCACCACTCACGGCTCCATCCCGGCGCCGCATGCGCAGTGGCGGCACCACCGCCGCCGCCCGCCCTCTCCGGGCCGCCGCCGCCTCCGTGGCACAACCGCCAGCGGTGCCTGCCGGCGGCTTCCGCGTGCGTCACCCGTCCGCCACGCGACTCGGGAGACGTCACGGCAACCCTCGCCACGCCGCCACCGCCGCCGCCGCGGGGCCGAAGGGCGAGTCCGCTGGCAGGGGGCGGCGGCGCTACGGCGAGCCGGAGGGGACACGGGCCGGCGCTGCGCGGCTCGCTCCCGGGCGGCGGCGGCGGTGGCGGTGTCGGTGTCGGGATCCAGCGGGGTGAAAACGCCGCCGCCGCCGCCGTCACCTGCGGGCGGGTCCGTGGTACTCGAGAGACCGGGCTGGTGCGTCACGTTCACGGAGGATTCAGTCAGCTCACAAGTCAGCTGGAACTTAAATCCTAAATTTAATCCCGAAGCCGCTACTTTGAACACGCCGCTTAATAAAAAAATCCCCAGATCGCACCTAACGCTATTTTATTCTTGCACCAGTGTTGAGATAAAGGTGGATTTTGTTCTGCTCTCCTATTAAGTAACCTGAGACTGGGCAACAGTGATTGTCAACCGATCCATTGGGTACAGATTGTGAGAATTAGGCAAATTTAAGGATTTTGCCAAGTTATATTTTTCATTAATTTTTGACAGCTCTAATATTTGTTTCTAAAAAGCCAGTACTGCAGTTACTTAAACACCTGGGGATACTTGGTGTCTAAGCCAGGATAAAATTCAGAGTAACTTCCCAGCTCTGGTATTCATCAAATACATAAGGTAGAGCCATCTCAGGATGACCCCAGAAATATTTAGATATATCAGTCAGCATAAAATTTAAAAATTATCTCTTCAACAATAAAATGCTTCCATTAAAAGCTTACTTAGATGGTTTTATTGGAGTGACTTTAATTTAAAGGTACTCTCAACATTAATAATATTGTTCGTTTCATTCAGTTGCCCTGCGGGTAATTCACGTCATTACTGGTGACCAGCGGGACCCAGTATGTTTCTTGTGTAACACCACTAAACCCAAAAGAAACATGCTAGGAATTAATTCAGTCATTGATACTGGTATTTATCCCATCAGTTAGATCTGTGATTTACAGCATGATGTTCCTTTAGTAGTCTCACAAAAAGGCTGTCTTGAGAAATACATAATAGCAAGTGATGAAGGAAAGGCACTTATAAATTTTAAGTCAAAAAGAATCACAACCCTAGGGCAGAAAATAAAGCTTTGAGTAATCGGGATAACCTAACAAACTGTATCTGCTCAGAACAGGATGGCACTGCCAAGCCACAATTTGAAGTCATTAGGTCACACGTGACTATGACATGCAGCGTGTAGCTTTCAGCACGCTTCAGGCTTCTCCAACAAGTTCCCTCTGGCCAGAAAACGATGGAATGATGCTTACAGCATCTGTGACGATTTCCAGTACTCTGGGAAGCGCAGTTGCAGAGTTACGACTGCTGCCGTTTCCGTGCGCACATCTGAGCTATTTGGATGACTGCTCCAATCCCTCTGGCACTCAGGTGTCTCACTAACATGAATGAATTTATTCTCCTCAAAACAAAAATACAGGCTTCTCATTGATCAGATAGGAAACTGAAGCACAGACAGACTGAGACTTGCCAAAAGTCACTTGGAGAAGAGCATGGGTGGCAGAGGTTGACATCCAGCTCACTTTAATTAGCCAGGGGTCCGCATTTCTCTTTGCCATCTACCAACTTTCAAAGGGTCGTGAGCACATTGACGTTGCACCCTGTAAGTTTTGTGAAAATAATGGTACTGAGCTTTCAAACTAAACACCCAGAGGAACTGAGGCACTGTGAAACCCCTCTCCCTCCACAAACACAGAGTCACTCAAGAGCCTCACTCTACTTGTCTCCTTACAAGAAGGTGCCTCACTCCGTGCCTTGTCCGACCTGCTCGGGGGTGAAATAGTGCAAGAAGCTGCGGTCTGCCTCATCTATTGTAGAAACCAGACAGTGTATGGTGAATGCGGCTTGCAAGAAGAGGCAGGCTGATCTATGAATAAGTAAGCTGAATGGTAGCTCAGCCAGGACTCTACTTACACTAACCACCCTAACACTTAGGCTGTACCTTCATGACCAGTTTATACTTTCATGGCTGATACCTACAGCTTTAGTGACAAAAGGTGAAATCCAGCCTCTCTGTAGCCCTTTGATTTTTGCCAGCACAAATGTTTGCGCAGTAGAGTGGCCAGTCAAGTAATGGAAATTACCTGATTTAAAGGTCACTCAGAAAAAAAACAGTGTTCTGCTGGACAGGTTGCTCAGTCACTGTGCAGCTACAGCAATATTTGTGGGCAGAAGAGAGCAGAAATGTGTGACCACGGAAAAGAGAGTTAGGATGGCTTCTTCCAGCTGCTTATGCCGGCTTATGGCAGCTTAAAGCAATCATGAAGCTATAGTGCCAGTCTCCTCCTTCTGATGTTTCAAGCCTTCTAGCCCTAGCTGTGTACGTCACACTGGGGTCATTCGGGTTCTTCTCCCAGTTGTCAGGACCCAGCAGTGAGCCCTGGAAGAACAAGAGAGAGGTTCCATCTGTGGCTTGAGGAAGTAACCGAAGGTCCTGCCCTGGGTCTGGAAAGCAGCATGAACCTTCAGGGACTTTGACTGCAGTTCTCCAGCAAGGTCCTGCTGACCCCTTGGCTTCTCACAGACTTGTACCTTGAGCACTTGGGAGAGATTTTAAGAAGGTGAGAATTGTAGCCTTATCGCAACAGCCCTCTCTGCCAAACTTCAAGTTTCTTCTCTGACACACGCAGGCACTAGAGCTTCTCTAAGGAAAAAGGAACAGTGTGTCTTTATTGCTGAGTCAAATGATGTGCTGCTCTCTGGTCTTTTTGCCAAAGGAGGAGAACCACTGTGAATGAACTTTTCCCACATGTTTCGAAGATTAGCTGTGTTTTAATGAACTGGAAGCACTAACAGGAGAAGCTGAGGAATTAAGAATATCAGTATCATCTATAATTACCTCTTTTGTTACCTGTATAAGCAACATCAAGCACTAACTAAAGCTGCAAGGTAAATAATACATTTCACAATGTCGTATATGTAGTCTTTTCTTTTTGATGTACAAAATGTCATATTATTGCATGATAGGAGTTTAGGAGTGCCTTATTTAAAGCAGGGCAGATTGTAGGTCATTTATCTTAATCTCTGGGTATTATTACTAAATTCAGTATCAGCACCCTGCTTTCCTGTACAAGCTAATTGTGCAATGAGATATGTTTATTAACTCAGAAACTGATTTTTCAAGAATACCAAGTTGTTACTTGTATTTATGCAACTCTGATGTCAGACCACAATTTGGCCACCCTCCTGCTCTCTCCTCTCTGCCCGGCAGGCACTTTAATTGCTTGCTTTCCTATCAAAATATTTTCAGCATGGTGAACTCTTCGACGTTGGCTAGGGGGTAGAGTTATGAAACTCCCACTGAAATAACAGTGAGCTGATTGTGAGGCCTGGTGTCTTCTGGTGAGCTTCACATATCTGATGACATGTGGAAGAGATAAAAATGTAGGTGGTTTAGTACCATTGGTACTAAGCTGTCTTTGTACCAATAGTCTACCTAAAATTGCCGAGTGCAGGGGAGGGAGCCGTCGGCTGCCAGCCCTCCATCAGCAATCCCTGCCCTGCCATCCCGACCAGGAGGCATGCGAGTGGCGGAAGGAACATACTGGAGTGGGAGGGAGAGACACCAGAGAACAAACTGTTCATTGAAGTGGCTTGTTTGGAGCAATTTTTCAGAAGTATAAATTAGAACAAACCTGAAGCTGCTGTAATAAGTCGAGGGCTGATATGCTTTGTGGCAGTCCTCTGGACGGATGGGAGAGCATAACACTTTTCCCTTCTTCTGCCTTCTCTCGGCTCATCTGCTGCACCAAGCACCTCCTGGTGTAGCACAGACTAATCTTAGGTGTACCAAGTCCAGACCAATCTTGTATTGGGGTTACCAATGAGGTTGTCTACCATCACGCCCATTAGTCTGTAAATACACAGTCTCTTTTGCAAGCATACCATGAAGTGCCATGTCTGCCTAAGGGAACTATTAACCCAGACAGATGGTGTTAATCAGCGTGCTGAGCCATGGCTAACCCTGCTCTCTCCATCCCTCCCAGATGGCTGCGCAAACTAGCACTTGCTTGTGGGGAAATACACCAGGAGGCACAATTTAGAGACTATTCTGGGATATTGGGCAGAACAAACTCACCAACATTGACGCCCCTTCATCTGTATAGTGTGGCTGAGTGCCCTGGAGCTCTGTAGAGCAAGGATGGCGTAGCTTGAGATGGCTGAGGAGCCTGCCACCTTTAGTTGTCAACCCTGCTTAAAGAACAGGCTGCTCACAGACAGCTGCTGAACCACATGTTCATGATCACTGTGCTTTAAAGGAAACCATTACCAAAAGATGTCACTAAACTCGGACAGGATCAGAAATGACTCAGCCATTTGTGCAGCAAGAGCACACTTACTTGGGATAACAGCTTCACCAGCCGTCTCTGAGCTAGGTCATGCCCTCCCACCGAATCCCCTGTCACTGAGAATGAGCACACACCAGCACAGCATACAAATGGCACTCCTGAGACAACAAAAGCTATTTGCCTGCCAGTCACAAAGGGGACTGCTTGGTGTTTTTCCATTTCTGTATCTGCTCCAAAGCTTTCCAGCTTTGAGTTTTCCTGTTGACACTCAGAGAAGGATGTCCTTATAGAAATCATGAGTGAGACTTTAGCAGCCAAATAAATCTTTTTTCTAGCAAATATTGATTACTTGCAAGCTCATGCCCTCCCTCCCTCTATCACTTAATGGACTAGACCACTCTATTTCCAAAAAGGCAATGGAAACCACCAGTTGATGGCCAAATGACTTTGCTCAGCCGTCGGGACAGGAGAGTTAAGGCTGGCAGTAGCTGACAGCTACACATTTGTGAATGCAGTGCATGAGAGGGAAAAAACATGCTTTTATCATCTCTTCATTTTGTTAGTCTGGTATAAGATATTATTTGCTCTGATGAAGGTGATTACTTTAAAGAACCTCATGGTTTGAGGTAAACACAAGCCACGCTGCATTTCCTTGGTCAAATTTCCAAAATTCCCTCTGCCATCAGAGCAGTAAGGCTCTCCATTACATCCCTGGGCATGCTCATTTATAACCTGACCAAACATATTGTATAAAATATATATATAGAGAGAGAGAAGAAGATGAAGTATCTAATTCTCCTTCCTATAAGTGAGAGTTGGCTGTAAGAAGAATGCATGGTAACATTAAGAAACCCTCCTCCTTACCAGGAACCTAAAAAGCAGGTTCCATTGCTACATCCATCAGTAATGCTAAAGGGAAACACTCACCAGAACAGCAGGTATGCAGTGACAGTAACAGTAAACTTATTTAACGCTAGGTCATTTAGGTTAAGACCGTGCAAATGCAGAGAAGTACTAGCATGATTTCTAAGTCACGAAATATTATTTCCTTGCCAAGAGCCCAATGTTACTCCATTTCATTCACGACCTGAGGCTGATACCTCATGGGGATACTCTCACTGAAGAAAGGGCAATCTAGCACTAACTCTACAAGCTCATTTGATTCAGTGGAGAAGCGTCTTCTCTTTTCAATACAGAAAGTCCTTCCATACACACTTTTAGTCATGAAAATGAGTTAATGACAATTTACCTTGGAGAGCTTGGGTTTCTTCTGGGAACAAAGCTGAATAAATGCCTCCCCCAGGACCTCTCATTTGTTACTCCAGAGCTTATCTCCCCCTCCTTTCTCCACTCTAGTGCCAATATTCGTTACTGTGCTGCCAGATGCACACAGGTACATTTCCATCACTCCTTATCACCTCCCATGGCTTCTCACACCGTGCTCAGGTACAAGGAGCTGCTGTTTTGACAGGCAGGATGGTGGCTATGTTAAATTCTGCCAAGCTGTCAGGCAGTGTTTCCAAACTCCATGGCTCTCCGTAGTTTTTGCTATTGTGAACAACAAGACAAATTCAACCTTATGAAGAACGACTGAGGGAGCTGGGGTTGTTTAGCCTGGAGAAGAGGAGGCTGAGGGGAGACCTTATCACCCTCTACAACTACCTGAAAGGAGGTTGTAGAGAGATGGGGGCTGACCTCTTCTCCCTGGTGACAAGTGATAGGACAAGAGGAAACGGGTTCAAGTTACGTCAGGGGAGGTTTAGATTGGATATTAGGAAACATTTTTTCACTGAAAGGGTTATTAAACATTGGAATAGGCTGCCCAGGGAGGTGGTGGATTCACCATCCCTGGAAGTGTTTAAAAAAAGGGTAGATGGGGCACTTAGGGACATGGTTTAGAAGTGGCTTTTGTCAGGGTAGGTTAAAGGTTGGACTCGATGATCTTAAAGGTCCCTTCCAACCTCAGCAATTCTATGATTCTATGATTCTAATGGACCACATACCCCTTCATTGGGGAAAACCGACACAGTGCACTGAAGTCAAGTGATCTAAGCAGAAGAACTGGGGCACTGTGCACGAAGACAATTACTTATGCTCAGATTCATAGTAAAATAGAGCTAGAAGAGACCTCACAAGGTACTTAATCTTTCCTTCTGTCTCAGGAGTATATCTGCCAGATCTACGTCTTTCTTGGTATGCGTTTGTCAAAAGTTTTTAAAAACCTCCAACAATGGAGACACTAAAGTCTTCCTGGATAACCCTTTCTATACTGTTTGACCATCCCTCCCACTCAGAAGGTTTTTCTTAATGTCTTATGTGAACTTTTCTTGCTACAATTTAAGTTATTCTGTAGTATTTTGCCCAAATGAGCACCAAGTTTCTCTTTACAGAACCTCCTATTCCCCCAACTTGGATGTTTCTTTTGGGTGAGCAACTCCAGTTTTTCCTCACAGCTGTATTTTCTAGCCCTTTGACTGTCTATATCTCTGTCCTTAGGCTCTCTTCCACTGGCAGGCCCTTGAAGTGTGGTGCCCAGAACTGGACACAGCTCCAGCTAAGGCCTGGAGTGGTGACTAAATTATATGTCGTCTTGCAAACTGTGCTCCCATTTACACCCCAAATGACTTTTATCTTTGTCACACGTATAAGACAATGTCACTGTTGAAAGAAGTTATTTTATGAAGCATTATAATTCCCATACCCTTTTTTTACAAAAATGTTATATAACTGTTCATTCCCCAACCTGTGTTTGTGTGGCTGAACAGCGTTCCTTCTCTGTGGAGGTCCTGGCATTTGTTTCTCCTGATTTTCATTCTACTATTTCAGACCCTTTCTCTGATCCAGAAATTCTTTTAATTTATAACCCAGTCCTCCAACACGTTTGAAGTCCCTCCTAGCCTTGTGTAATCTCAGCACATTCACACTCTCCAGCCATCACTGGCCATTCATGGAAGGAGAAGACGGGGCCAGGGACAGAAGAAACGCGGGTGTAGTCTGCTCAGTACATTTGTCCCTTTTGACCTCAACCTTTGCCAGCCACTCTGATTTCCTAGACACTTTTGCGCTATTTCAGGACTGTTTCACGGCTGCTTTATCCCAGGTTCCTCCTGCTTGCCATCACAGTGGAAGACGCCTAGCACAGAGGAATGCGAATGGAAATTGCCTTTATCGCCTACATAAAGATATTAATACGTGAGGGCAGAAGCAGGAGTGTTGGCCCTCCTGCCCAGAGGCGCTGCCGGACCACGTCCCCACCCCCGCCCCGGGCAGAGCAGACCGCCCCACCCGCCGCTGCCCGCCCGCCCGGGTCTGCGGGGACGCCGGGTGCGCGGCGGGGGTAATGGCATGGAGCCCGGCCCCGGTCCCCGCCCAACCCCCCCGCTCGCCCCGTGAAGACGGCCTGGTCCCCCCGCAGAGCCCCGACCGAGCGCCGAGGGTGCCACCCCGGAGGAAGGCGGGCGGGCAGGGCCTCGGGGCCCTGGGGGAGAGCCGCGCCCGCGCCCGTACCGGTAGTAACGGTCATCCCTGTAGGGAGTGAGGTCCTCCTTGATCTCCCGGTAGGTCTCCCGCACCCGCCGGCAGAAGCGCTTGACCTCGCCGCACAGCGGGCTCCCGAAGGCGGCGAAATCCGCCTCCATGCCGCTCCGGCGCCGCCTCAGACCCCGCGCTCCGCCATGGCTCCCCCCCGCCAGGGCCCGCCCGGCGCTGCGCGGCCGCGGGGCGGGGGCGGCGCAGGAGCCGCAGCGGCGGCGGCGGCGGCGGCGGCGGCAGGGGCGGCAGGGGCGGGCCCTCGGCGCACAGTCCGCGCCCGCGGGAACCGCTTCAGCACCACGGAGAGGGGCGGCCGGGGCGCGCCCCCGCGGCCCCGGGGGAGGCCGCCACCACCCCCGCCGCCGCCCCCGCCGCCGCCCCCGCCGCCGCCGCCGGGCTCTGTCGGTCGTGCCGGGAGCTTCTCAGGCCCCCACGGCAGCGGCTGCCGGGCAGCCGGGCCTCCCTCCCCCGGCCCAGCGCTTCCCTCTCCCCTCCGGCCCGCAGCTGGCCGGGGAAATAAGCAAAGACCTTGCATTACCTCTGCGGAAAAAAATTTGATTTTTTTTTTTTTTTTAAATAAAACTGTTTCATTCTTAAAAATATACCAGCTCTATTTAAAATGAATGCCCTGATTTTTATTGTCTCTTTTAACCGACCTAAATAAGGCAAATTTGCACCACCAAAAGCGGCCTAACACACGTAAAAGAAATCCTATGTTAAATCCACTTTCCACAGTCATAATGCCATAAATGGTCTGACATTAAGAATGAAGCTGTTTAGATTTCCAGAGTGGCTTCTGCTGAGATCCCGTCAATTTGCAGAGTGCCATGTTAGCTTCACTTGTATTAAACTTTTCTTCCTAAACAAATTCACATTCACGTTCACAGTTAAAAACTCAGTTTTAAATTATTATTTCAATTCAAACCTTAATAATTGCCATGAATTAATGTCAATGATGGTATCCATATTACATATGAAAATACGTTGCTATTGATATGTCATTATTGTTTAGAGAGAGTGTAAATACCGAAGTCTGCCATGCTGTCCCTCTCATGTATATATCTTCCTCATTCATATTCAAGAAGCAGGACAGGGGGTTTTTTCAGCATTGCCCTTACTCTGTATTTTATCACATACTAGACCATGCACTTTTACTTAAAAACCCACTTCCATGTCTCACCAATATGTGGAGACAAGAGGTGCAGTGAGAGAGGGACATAACATCTCCCCCAGCAGGTGGGAGAAAGAGAGAGGAAGGCTCACCTCTGACTGAGAATTTCTATTTCCTAACTCTGAATATTTCTAAGCCTGAGAAGACGTAGCAACAAGATAAAAGGCACGTGGACATTTAGGCTGGAGACTAGAAGATTCCTAATAACCACGGGACTGTTGCTCTGGACCAGTCTCCACAGAGAAGCAAAGAGCCCGGCCAGCATCAGGGTTGAGCTTGACCAGCTTCTGGGTGGCTGCTTTGGAACCTCAGGGACAGGCTCAGCGTGTCCCTTGTGCTTCTGTGGCCGTCTGTGTGCCACAACTTGGCAGCACCCTGCTCGTTACAGTGCATGTGGCTGATGTAGTCACGTAGGATTTTCCTGGAAGTGTTTATTTCCGTGTAAATGTTTCACTTGTGATTAAGATTTAGCCACGTCTTCCCTCAAAGCAAGAATTAAAATTCTTTGTTATGTGTGATGAATGTGCTGATTCCAGCTCTAAGGCTCAGAGGCAGGAATTATCAATGGGATCTCTAAATATTTACCAAAAGGAGGAAATAAAACGTTTAAGGCTTCAGCTGAGTAAAAACATATTCACTGCTGGGAGTTATGCAATTAGTGTAGCAAAATAATAAGAAATAGGCTCAAAGATTAAAAACTGATTACTATCTAATTACTTACAACTAAGTGACGTCTATTGTATTTATTTCTCAAAAAAATCCGAAACCTAAAAGCCCAGGGTTTGCTTGAGGGCACAAAGCAGCACCATTAGAGAGATGCAACCTGGTTTCCTCCCTGCTGTGCTGAACATTACCCAGACTGGCTTCAAACTGTGTCTGTCTCCTGCACCTCAAGCACCATAAGTGGACATCACAGCCCCTGTGGGAAGCTGACAGTCAGGCCTGCAGGTTGCTCGCACGGAGGAGGTGTTAGCACTGACCGTGTACTAACCCACCAACTTCTGCTGTCAAAAAACCCAAACACTGAGCCAGCAATGTGCCCTTGTGGCCAAGAAGGCCAAAGCTATCCTGGGGTGCACTAAAAAGACCATGGCCAGCAGGTCGAGGAAGATCATCCTCCCCCTCTACTCTGCCCTGGTGAGGCCACATCTGGAGTACTGTGTCCAGTTCTGGGCTCCCCAGTTAAAGAAAGATAAGGAACTACTGGAGAGAGTCCAGCGGAGGGCTACGAAGATGCTGAAGGGAATGGAGCACCTCTCTTATGCGGAAAGGCTGAGAGACCTGGGTCTGTTTAGCCTGGAGAAGACTGAGGGGACCTCATCAGTGCTTGTAAATATCTAAAGGGTTGGTGTCAAGAGGATGGTGCCAGACTCTTTTCAGTGGTGCCCGGCAACAGGACAAGGGGCAACAAGCACAAGCTGGAACACAGGAAATTCTGCCTCAACATGAGGAAGAACTTCTTTCCTTTGAGGGTGGCAGAGCACTGGAACAGGCTGCCCAGAGAGGTTGTGGAGTCTCCTTCCCTGGAGACATTCAAAACCCGCCTGGATGCATTCCTGTACAACCTGCTCTAGGTGAACCTGCTCTGGCAGGGAGGTTGGACTAGATGATCTCCAGAGGTTCCTTCCAACCCCACCATTCTGTGATTCTGTGATTACAGGATTAAAATTACTGGGCTTGTGAATTGTAAAGTTTGCAACTATGTGAAGACTCAAGACTCAAGCTGAGTGTGTATTTCCATTGTGGTCTGTATTAAACTCTCAAAGACTCTTAGAAGGTAAGGAAATAATTTTGAGTCTCCAAAGATCAATGTGTCAATAAAACAAGCAGTGCACAGAGTTGTATGCATGCACCAGTTTCCAGTGCATGGACACCTCTGCCTGGGAAATGGCCAGACACAGAAAGCAGGCAGAGCTGCACCGGCCATGCCTGCTTTGTGCGGCCGGAAAACACCCAAGGACCACCCAAGGACTAAGCACATCTGTGTGTCTGTGAAGCTCAGCCACCTGCAAGTGACTTTGGAAAACATTTAAACAGACTTTTAATATCAAACAGGCACTTATATTAAAACTGCCCGTCTATTTTCTTTTGTCAAAACCTAATGAATGGAACATTTCAATTAGCTGCTCACTTACCCCTAGTCCTGCAGGTGCTAACAGATCATGCTTCTAGCCTTATCAGTTGTCCTTCTTTCCCGTCCAGTGCAGTCACGGCACAGATTGGGCCGTCACAGAAAAGCGTTTGGTTCTGCAGGAAGCACGACTTCAGTAAAAGCAAAGGGAGGCCAAGGTTTCATAGAGAGCTTTGCAAACAAGATGTAAGCGTAATCAACAATTACAACAATTACAATTACCTGGGACTTTGAGAAGTACGACTTGCCCCATTCATTTCAGGGCACCCTGACACATCTATCCAAGCACAGCACCTTCTATGTCAACCTTGGTTTGCTGCTTTACACAGCACATAGATAAGAGGGGCAGCATCAAAACACATCTAAGAACAAACCAACCTGAAGTAATACCGAGAGTCCTATAAATCTCAGTTAGAATTTAAGCATCTGGAACTCAATTCATCCCCCAAGTGCTTCTGGACTTCATGACGGAGAGAAAAGCCCCAAGAGTCTAAGACTAAGATGTGATCAAACTCAACATCTGTTCCATGCACTCATCGTATCACATCACATGGACAGAGTTTATTTTGAGGGTGGAGCTTAACAGAAGTCCTCCACATAATTTTTCTTCCTGATTCTCCCCCTGTGTATAGTTAGCCTTTTACAGCATCAGCCACACATATTAAATTGTGATAGTAGCTAAACACAAAGCTTGGCAAGCCATGTAAAAGCACCAGGATTATTACTCTGGGCTCTTTCAGAAGCAAGAGCAGCTGGTGCTGAGAAGTTAAGGGAACAAATGCTGCCAACTCAAGTCCCTCTTCTTTCAGCAAAGGAACAAAACCCCCAAACATGCAGAAGTGTTGCTGCTTAACAAACACTTTCTCCTTCAAAATTGTTTTGAGCCAGAGAAAGGCAGTAGTGGCAGCTGCTGGCTGAAAAGAACAACTGCCTTTTTCCTTCCTAGTGGAGTTAAGGACTGGCACATCAGATGGCAGTGAAACAAGCACACGTCCATACGGACTCTCCTGAGATAAGAGAGTCTATGAGGCTGCTATCCAGCTGCAAATATGCTTCTGAGTCTTGCCACATACAGGAGCTGTCAGGAAGTATCTCCCAAATTGCATGAGTAGATACTGTGCTAAGCCCCACAGAAACCTCAGGACTTTGGTCCACCTTGCCCTCTTCTTCACTGCTGCTTTGATGCTGGAAGAGAACAACCCTTGCCTCGCCCCATCACGGCTTGACTGTCCCCTCCTGTCAGAAAACTACTTTGCCACAGCTAATCAGTTATGTGACGACAACTGTTGCCATGTAGCCCTTGCTGCGCATGCAGAGGATCACAGCAGCGTGCTGGGGACAGAAAGGTCGGGGGAGCTCAGCGGGACTGCAGCGCTCACTGCGAAGCAAGGCTTCTCGTTTATTTGAAGAGGTGGCACAGAGGCATCAGCTGGGACAGCCCCTGACAGATCATCCTTAACAAATCATCTCTGAGCTGACAGGAGCTTTGGAGCCACAGCTGCTCTTGTCATCACTGGGAGGAATAAAGCTCTACACAGCTGGCTGCAGCTGGCAGTCCTGACCCCCGCAGCAGCAGCAAGAAAGACTCATCTCTCTTTGGAGATGAATCTTTCCTGAATCTGTCCTGCTTTGAAGAGATGTGAAGACAAGCAAATAAAATAAGAATTATAACCTCTTTTGATCAACAGTTAAGGAGAATCTCTTGCAAGGTGATTTCAAGGATGACAAAGAGGAAACCCTAATCACACCTGATTCACACTCTTGTCTGTCTCTTAATATGGTTGGGTTGCTCTTTTCTTGATTGTCACATAGAAAGCAATGGGAAAACTGAAATCGTCTAATTGGGAGCATGACTAGGATGTCTGTCCCATACTAAATTAAAAGTTTAATATGGTGTTCCAGTGTGATTACTAGCTTTCAAATGTCAACTATACTTGGAATAGTAATCACCAGTGGCATATATTAGCTTAAATATCCCTGTTGTATTAAAAGGAATACTTGTAAGGGAAATAAAAACTCAACAACTTGTGATATCTAGATAACAACTACTGAGGACTTAGGAGTAACTGCATATATTTAAATGCTGCTTACTTTTTGTACTTTGGTTACCTTAGTCAATGAAATAGATCACCATCTTTACTTTTCAGTTCTCACACAGCATATTGCTGCAAGTGTACTTTAGAGAAAATTTTAAACACAATCTTCAAACCGCATAGCTGTATTTTTCCAAAAAGTTTTAAAATGTTTCAGAAAATACATGGAATGTCATATCCTGCCAGTTTTATTTTATCTATTTTAAGCAAAACACCTTTATTTTGATTTTAAGATGCCCATTACCGTTCCTTTGAAAGTCAGGTCTCTTGTGAGATATAATCTCATCTCTCAAGAATATTTAAGATTAATTGACTAATAATCATACAAATTTGCATTATCTCAGATTAAAAATGTGTGATGGGTTGACCCTGGATTGGCAGCCAAACTCCCACCCAACCTCTTGCTCATTCCCCTCCCCTGCCCTGCAACCAGCTGGACAGGGGAGAAAAAAAAAAAAAACCAGGAGCAAAAACCTTCTGGGTAGAGATAAAGACAGGGGATCATTTGCCAATTACTGTCAGGGGCAAACCAGACTTGACTTGGGGAATTTAACTTAATTTATTGTCAGTTGAAATAAATATTTGAGTACTGATTTGGATACTGGGAAACAAAACCCCCCAAAAATCAAACAAACATTTGCATGCTTAAGGAAACCACCTTTTCTCCACCTTTCCCAGGCTCATCTTCATCCAAGCACCTCTCCCCACCAGTCCCCCAGCATGGACTTATTCATAGGCTGCAGTCCCTCCAGGGGGTTGTACATGGTCCAAGGTGTGTGTGTGTGTGTGTGTGTGTGTGTGTCCTCCACGGACCGCTCAGTCCCTTGGTGGTGGTGGTGGGGTCCCTGCCCCACCATGGAGCACTTCCTCCTCCTCCTCTGACCTTGGTGTTCCCCTGCTGTTTCTCATTCTTTTTGTTCCTTCCTCCTGTCTCTGGCCTTTTCTAAATATGTTTCCACAGAGGTGCCACCAGCTTTGCTGGGGGGCTCAGCTGTGTCCTGCGCTGGGTCCATTTTGAAGCTGGCTGAAACCATCTGTGTCTGACACAGGGCAGCGCCCGCGTGTTCCCACCGAGGCCACCCCTGCAGCTCCCCACTGCCAGCACCTGAACACGTGCACCCCACACAGTATGTCATTATTCAGATAAACTACTTCATAATACTTTTCCATTATTTATAATACTTCTGTTTCTGAACTGTTTTCTGTGCATCTCAAGGGAAGCAATTAAAACTAACATGGAAATAGTGAAAAGTGCCAGACATTTTAGGAAACTTCTCATCTCCTTTTAGAAGCAGCTTATTGCCTACATACACAGTCATAGATAAATTAATGGTAAGAACTTCTGGGTACTGCTAGATCTAACTAGGAACATGCAGTATCACCAGGGTCCTATTCTGTGCTTGGGAGCCTCCTTTCTCCAGCCAGTTGTTTCTGGTCTGAACCACAAAGCTGAAAACCCAGTTATAAATAGCACATGACTTTTTTTTTTTTTTCAAATAATACAAAAACATAGATAATATAGGTTTTGCAGCACTTGTTTGCAGCCCACTAGAGTGAATCAGCTCTTACTTGCACAAACCAACTCACAAACCTGTCTCCGACTCAGTCATACAGCACTACAGCTAAATTGCAGGATTCAAGCTTATTTCTAAGCTCCTGGGCCTGGGCCCGCGTGTGGCTAAATCACAAACCCACAAAAGACAGTGACTCCTCATCCTCAGGCCCTAAATTCTCCTCCCCTTGGAGGAAAGAAAGAAACTGGGGTGTGCAGATGGTGAAGGAGCAAGAGTGTCCTCCAGCCAGGTCACCATCTGGCTGATGGGGGCATCAAGACCTTCACAAATACTGACCTTTGTCTCTGGAGCCAATTCGCCTTTGGTCATTGCGTGTTTCACACATCTACCTCTATATCTACCCAAATGCATTTAACTAAAGCAGTCTTGATTGGAACACTTCACAGGATGGAGAATCCATGACTTCTTTGAATTTTTTCCAGTGTTAATTGTTTTCATCATTAAATGTGTCTTGCTTCTTTTTTGTACTTGGCTTCAGCCCCCAGTCATTAGTGCTTGTTGTGCCTTTCCCTGCTAAATTAAAGTGCCTTTTGATACCAGTATTTTAGTTAAGTTTTTTAAGATAGTGAGAATTATTTAATTATGTTCTTCTCTGAAATAAGCTAAACAGACATATCTCTTGCTGTGAGGCATTTTCTTCAGTTTTTAGACTTAACAGTTTTTCACTCTCCCTTTTTCCAAGATAGTTTAAAGACCTGGAGAGCAGAAGCAGACCCAGTATTTTATATCAGGCGATATAATTTCCTTCCTTCCACTTGCCCTACTTACCAATCTGAGGATTGTACTAGCTCTTTTGGCAAGAAGATCTCTTGGGATTGCTAACATATCACATTGAGACACTTGTCTGCTCTGACCTGTGCCTCCAAATCAGACCTGTAGCTTTTGGAGCTAAATTACTGATTTTGAAGATATATCCTCATTCCTTGCTCCTAAATGCATAACTTCGCATTTGCCTATATCAAAAACGCTTTTTGCCTGTAATGTTTCACTGCCCTGCCCTTACTGCACTGCTGGCAGTTTTGTGCCACGTCCAGATTTTGTCCTGTATTTGCTTTCAAGTCCTGCTTACTGTCAGATCTAGTACCTGTCTCTGCAAAATCCTATCAGAAACACTCCACTCAGTGATGATTCCACGTTGTAGGCTACTTTGTGAGATCTCTCAGTTCATTTGTAATCCACTTAAAGCACACCTCGTTCACACGTTATTGCTAATTTCTTTACTGGAACCCCGGGCAGTATTTCATCAAATGCCCGGTGAATGAAATTTTATCTACAAATGGAGGTAATAACCTCAAATAATGGTGTCAAAGGACACAGTGGGATAAGATCTCCTTTTACTCCATAATAACATATCACCCAAAATTACTTTCTCGTGGTTTACATCCTTATATTCCAGTTTTTAACTGACTTCTATATTATCCTTCTTATTATTTTGCCTGCTGCTGGGGTCAGCATGGTTGGCCTGCTTGTTTTTTTCAAATATTGTTAGCTAAGCATTTTCTCAGGCTCCTGAAATTTCTCAGGCTATAAAAAATTCATTAAAAATGCACACCAGTTGGCTGGAATTCTCTTCAGCCTGCTCTGTGCCACTCTTGATGACAAACTAGCCAAGTCTCAACCTTTTGAAAAAAGAGTGAAACAGGATGAACTGACACAGATCAATTCTGGTTATTACTGCAAGACATTAACTATGCTGTCTCAGGAACGAGTTTGGCAGGACATTTAATTTTTTACTTATTTTTAAACTCAAGTGCAAACCCATCCATTTTAGCAGAAAAGGAAGGAAGGTGTTAAATGTGTTCAAGTCTAGCAATATGTTCTCCAAGAGTAGTATGTGACACCATCTTGCATTGCTCAGGGTGACAAAGTATAGCTAGTAGACTCCCACATTTTTTCTTAAAGTTAGCTTGTGTACCTTGTAGCACATGCACTTTATAGAGAGAGATTTTCTTATAGAGCTAAATTTGCAGAGCTGGCTCTGGATCTTGGAATCTCTTGACACACTGCTCAATGCCTTCGTGTACCTTTTGCCTCCTTGTGTGAGAAAGGAATTTCTTTAGAAGCATTTTATTTCAGGGATGTACGCAAAGTTTCAAGCTATAGTAGGATTCTATACAGTTATTGCTGTCCACAAGAGAGAGATGAGAATTATTAAAATTACAGCTCTTGGGATCAGTCACGGTTTGAACTAAGTCCACCTCGTGGGTGCTCCTCATTGCAGTTGTACTATGAGCAATCGGACCCAACATAGCTTGCTTTTTCACATCTCTGCATTGCTCTCAAGACTCAAATTCTTGATGATTCAAGCTGTCTCTCCTGGCTGCCTGTGGGTGTACTGCTTGGTCCCCCAAGGAATTGCAATGACTATTCCTCCTGCTAGTTTGCTCAAATCCACCGCTTTGCAGTCCCAGGTGATTTCTGTTGCCGCAAGAATCTGTGTTTCACATTTACTTTATTTTTGTGACATACCATAAGACACTGCTGTAGTCTGCAGTTGCCTAATCTCCTCTGGCTTTCCAAAGATTATATTTGGTGTCTACAGCTGCACTCCATATGTTCATTCATCACCTGCTCCAGAGGAAAGCCCCCTCTCTCAGTGAATTCACACAGGCATGATGAAATAGCGTGAGCCATCCTGCCTTCCTATTCCTACCGCAGGTGCACCTCAGAAACTGGTGTTTGCTTTGTGGATGCTCTCTCTTCATTCTTGACGCACCGTTATGAAAAGTCCCTGCCCCTCCTGAACACAGCTTTACCATCACTGATAGATGAGGTTCCTCTGGGGCTTGCTGGCATGCTGTATCACATGAAGTTGTTTTTATTTTGATTTATCTTTCTTTTTAATGGCTTGATGAATACATCAAGGGAAATAAAAAACAGGGCAATAAAAGGGAATTATTAGAATGCCACACTGAGGAGCTGAAATGATGGCTTATTCAACCACTCTGAGTCAGGCACAGATGAACATTGTTATAGGGCTTCTCTGTGTCACTGCATTAGAAAAGTCATTGTCAGGAACCACCTGGGAGGAAAATCCAGTTAATTTGGTGAGCTTGCTGTGTATAAAGCTCCTAGGAGCAGCGTTCAGCTCATGAAGTCAATGAACCAGGGTCAGAAAGTTCAGCTACTGGTGTCATTTGAAGTAGCAAAGTTTAATAATGCTTTTTGAAGACATGGGTGTTGCTGGACTTTGTTCAGATCCAGCAGCCTTTAGTAGCTTCAAAGTGATGATTAAGCTTTTAACAATGGTGTCTTGCCTGTTGGTGACACATTTTTGCACTGTAACATTTAAGCTTTACATATTTATCAATAAAAACATGATTATTAATACAGTAAGAATTATATAGATTCATTGTTTAAAACCACCATAAACAGACAACATCACATTTTCTCTTAACATGTTAATATACTACAAAACACTTGTAAGATTCAATTTCAAACAGAATAATTCATGTCCAAGTCTTAGGAATCTTCAGTGAAATGATCTTACTCAGTATCTCCCTTCATCTTTCATCTTCTGGTAGGTAGAGAATTGCAGTTTGCCCTTTGTTGAAGCGAAGGCGTTACTGATTTGGACATGTGCATTAACAGAAGAGGACACCCCAGACAATAAATGTGAAAGGCAATGTTACGGTGATGATCCAAACATCCACTCCGTATCCAGATTCTTCTGGGTATCAGTTGCTTTGCCACATCTTGCAGGACTGACCAAAAGAGGTTTGCACTGCAGCAACTGCCTCCAAATTCCAGCGTGACTGTACAAGGTGCAAACTGACACAGCGCATACCCAAAGACCGCTGGGACCTACTTCATTCACGTTGCAAGAAAGGCTAATGAAAGAAACTCAGTGACAGAAAGTATTGCCCATCACAGGATTTCATGTCACCTATGTTTCAAAGACATCTGTTGACATTGCTGGTGCTTGGAGCTACACCTGCATGAGTTTTCTATCTCCTAACTTTCCCTCACCTATAAAAGCACTATCACTGTTAACATCCCAAAGAAAACACATAGACTCGTAACAGCTCCACAAACATCAACCTCAGGGGAGCGCATTCGACTTCATGGACGCCTGCAAATCTTGTCCAGGCTTGTGTTCCAACCATTTGATATTCTGGGCAAGACATAGAATTGCTGCACTCAAGGCTTAAGATCAAGAATAGTTACATCTTCAGGGGTAATTGTCACTGATTTGTACCCATCACTTGAGGCACAGACTGCATGCAAAAAAGTCCATCAGCTTTTCATAAGATAATTTTGGAAGTCCGAGGTTTTTTCCAGTCACTGATTAGCTCAGGGACTCATTTACGACATGGAGAATTTATCACATTAACTTACTCTCTTCTGCCACAAATTTGATGAGGCCTGAGTTGCTGATTGGACTAAAACCTTTCTCCATTGCTACACAGTTCTGTTCTCGAAACGAATACTTGCTCTGGATCCTCCGTTGCCTCTCTCTGCACCTTTTTTGTCATCTTTTGGAAACATCAAACATTAGATAAATTTTGCAGTTTCTTTATCGTTTGGTAGTGCTAATGACCTGGTGAAGTCAATGCCTAGTTAACACTGGTCATTCTTTGGATTAAATTCATTCTGTAGTAACAGAGACAACAATGATGTCAGTAGCCGTCACACTTGTAACCCATCCAATGTCGCCAGTGCCCGGGGGATACACAGGGACTCCTTTGGCTCTTTGTGGTGCACAACAATTAATACTTGTTCTAACAAATTCCTCCAACTCCTGGGCACTTTCCAACTCCATTCTTTCTGTTGGTACTTGAAAACATCTTAAGTTTCTACTTGGACATCTAGTCATAATGTTTCTGTGAAGGCGAATCACTTCTAAACCAATTCCTCCTGATACCATTATGTGCTTCTTCCCTAACTCTACATACTTTAACAACATCAGAGAGGAAATCGACCAGTTATCAGACTGACAGCATCTGCCTCATTAGCACTGACTGCATTTATCTCGAGCTCTCAAACTTTTCAAACAAAGCTTCAACACCCACCCGATATTTTAAAGTCGTATGTACTTACAGGTCTTCATGAATTACCTTGAAATTAATCAGTTAAATCACAGCTGTCGGTTGTTTCATATGATTACTAACTCATTCATGTAATTACCACCTAACTTACCTATTTTGAGAGTAAATTTCATTGTACATTATGTTCTTTGAATCTCTTCAGCTGATTACTTCTCAATTGCCTGCTACAATAAGGTTCTTCCAAGAGAACATAGAGATCCAATTTAAAGACACTTGACGTCATCAGTTGTCTATAAAACTCTACTCGAAACCATTTTAAACATCTGTTCTTTTGATTGAATTGTTTTCAACTTTGTCTCTTGCACTGAGTAATCTACGCATAATCGATTAACGGAACAACTTTGGGAACATGATAAATACCGCTTTAACTTCATGAATTCCATGTTTTGATCTTTCAGACCTGACCTCCAGCTTAGGACAGCTGCACTTCTTGGATCTTTTCTTCATTGGCTTGCTTGTAATTTCACAGATGAAAACAATCTTGCTATGAGGTTGTTCATTGTTATTATCTTTGGATAAATACATTTTCCTAATGGATGCAAATGGCTCACAGTATGCAACATTTTCTGTTTCAGAATATTGAATTTTAGATCACAATTTTCACCATCTTCTATAATTTTATTTTGATTCACTTCACATTTAATATTCACACGGTGACAATTTCTGCAAAAAAAAAGTTTCCACGACCACTGCCACTCTCTTTCTAGTGATGATGGCACAGATGACCATGACTGTAGATATTGCATTGAGATATCTGAATACAAGTGATTTCCACTAATGCATCATGAGTTTTGTCCTTACTTCTTCTGAAGTAAGGTATATTCTGTCTCATACGCTGCTGATCCACCCCTGACAGCTTCACTGACTTCCCAGAGGACCCTCTCTTCTCAATTGCTATTGCCTTCCTCTTTGGACAGCTTTTTCATCATGAACATACTGCAGTACTTCTGATGATACTCAGCGTGAGGCATTTTACTCTCACTCAATTTTTCCATGATCTCCAGAAGTGGAATCTAATCATGGATTCTGGCAGCTCTCTGAAGGATGCTCTCTCAGTTTATAGTCTGAGCAGACACTTCATCAGCATCTGGAACTTATGAAGTTCATAGCAGAACTTCCAGTGTGAATTATACATACGCCACAGGTTTTGGCAAGATGTCCACTCTTTTTTCACACTCACTGACATGTTCTGTTGATCAGACACAATTGAAATCTGCTAAAATGTGTATATTTTATAAACTGCAGCTAGAATTATTAGTAATGTATAAATTGAAATACAAGCAGTGGATTTATGAACAAAACTGGAATCTTGGTTTTAGTGTCTCTCTAAGCCATACAAATAAAGCCTGTCAAAATGAATGTTTGCCACCTCAGATTATACTAGCTACCACACCAGCTCAAGGAGAAAAATCTTAAGGTATGTTCACAGATATGATGAAAATAAAGATGCTTCCCTCATTAGAAAGCATCATAAAATGAGAGAGAGAAGTCACTTAGAAGTCAAATCACAAATGTGACTTCTGAAGATAAGACTCTGCATTTGGCTGCCTCTGTGTGAGGCAATTAGAAGACTCCATGATGTTTAAATCATCTTTAGTATCTTTCCTTTGCTATAACCATCTCATATAGACTCTTCCCTAAAATAAACACCCTTTCAGATTACAAAAAAGTAAAAAAGTCCTAAATGTCTTTGAAAGGAAAAGGAAGAAATTAATCTCACCAAAACTGCGCAACAAAGGGAACAAAGATACTCCCGTTTTAAGAGAGAGGACTATCACCACAGAGTGCAATGAGAAAGGAGGAGAACAAAGAAATGTTTCTTACTGCAGTTCAAATCTAACTTTCCTCCTTATCCACAGGGAAGTGAGAAATGGAAGAAAACGCAGAACAGTTGCAAAGTATAAAAATATCAGGAGATGCAACAAAGCAAAACATTCCCCCAGATGAACGGGTTTCCCTTTGATCAAATGAAAAAAGATTTGAAATGCATCTGTTTTAAACAGAACAGAAAATGAGAATATGCAATACACAGCTATAATGGATGAGGAGCGAAATGAAAGGTCTGACACGAATCTCGATTGGTATGAAGTGCTACAGTGTTTTTTTCCTAATCTTGTACGACTCCCTCACTACTAGGTAATTACTTAGCTCCTGAGTGTATCCCATTAAGATTGCATAATGAAAGTTGGGCTGCGGTTGAAAAAATGATCAGTAAGTAAAGATTGCTATTTTATTATTGATAGCTATTTTGGTAGTAGCCAATAAAAAATGGAATATGCCATTGACCAGAGAACACCAACAACAATAACCTGTCTTGGTGAAAAAGCTCAAGATCTATCCAGTAGTTATTAAATCATATATACAAGCTTAACTATATGTATAGCCGCTATATTCCCAGTTTCTTTTTAAAAAAACCTTGCTTAAATATTGTTCCCTCACTGCACATATCCGTACTTGTCCTTCTGACCTCTAAACCAGACAGCATAAATACAGGGCACTGTGGACAAACAGCCCTTGTATTCATCTAAATCATAAAAAGAAGATAGCACTATGATCAACAACCACCGCAATCATGTATGAAAAAGAACAAGTAAATGCTATTAATCCCTCTATGAGGCTAGAAAATGATCATGGGAATCTTTCTAGGATACTTTCCTAAAGGCTCACATTTTTATCTGTTTACTGCAGGCCCTGTTAATTGATAAATTTCGCGTTTGCATCATCTGCCATTTCCAGGCAGGCATGTCTCAGTAGCCATCTCTCCCAAACAAGCCACCTTTCCAAATCTGTTTGCTTCCTTCATGCCTCCTCTCTCTCAAGAGCTAGTTACAGCTCCAGTGTTCTTATTTAGTCTCATTTATGTACTGACATGTACAGAAAGTTTATTTACAAACTACAAGTCACTACATGTGTTAAATTTAGCTAGTTGCACCCAGGAGAGAGGGGCCTTCCAAAAACAATCTTCCAGAATAACAAACCAAACTGCATTAGCTCAGTTCTGTGAGCAATGGAGATACAGATTGTTACCATGTTACCAATCAATTACCAGTGCTGCAGATGGCTGAAACGCCCAAATTAATACTAAAAAAGGGCAGGGAAGCAGAAGATGTCTATATCTTACGTCAATATCCTACACAAAGAAGGAAAAACCTGAAAACTGCTGGAACCTTGATCTAAAAGGAAACTACATGAATCAACTTAGATCACCTGGCCAATGAAACACCAAAACTAGCCAAAGGAAAAAGCAAAAAAAAGCACAAGGCCAAAGCAGAGTGCCACAACAGAAGCTGTATTGCCGTTCCATTTCCCTGTCTCCAAACTTAACAACTAATTTCATAATTTCTGCATTTTAGTAGAATTTGAATTTCACCTGTAAACTCATCTAGAGCCAAGGGAGATTTGACAAGTGTTGGCAGACCCCCAGCACTCATTCCCAAGCAGTGCTGATGCTGGAAGAGGACTTTACGCAGTTGCAGTGCAACGCATTCAGACACCAGGTTGGGAATCCTCCCCCTTCTCCTCATTGCCAGAGGCTGACACTCCAGCCTTAAGGTTGTTTCAGAAATGCTGGTGTATGAATGGTGACACTAGTTCACAGTGAGAATCCATTTAAGCCCAGTGTTTTGTCTCCTACAAGAACCATTTGCAGATTCCTCAGGAAGAGCAAGAACAGAGTAAATTCATACGGTATTTCCCCTAATACTCTCCCAGCCTCTGACTATTTTCAGCTCAGGGAACTTTCTGCCCCTGTTGCAGTTTCTTTAGAGTCACAATGCACTTTTCCAGTCTTGCTTGAATTCTTGTAAGCTTCTTGCATCACATCATCATTTGGCAAAGTGGTCTGCTGCTCACCTCCTTGAAGAACCACCTCCTTTTGTTTAATATCCTGCCCCACTATTATTTCACTTTATTTTAATTTTACAGCTCCTAGGTTTTCTGCAGTAAGAGACAATCTACAGAAAATCCCTACCCACCTTTCCACATTACACCTGTTTTGATGGCTCTCTAGCGATCCCTTTAAGCTATCTCTTTTCCAGGCTGAAGACTCCTATGCTTTGCAGTTACTCCTCATGTAGAAGTTGATTTATTTCTTTGATTATTCTTTTCACCCTGCTGTGTATCTTCTCTAGATCTAATCTACCTTTTCTAAGACAAGGGGACTGGTACTGCACAGTATGCCAAGTGTGGTGACCAACAGTTTTATACAGTGACCCTGTATTTTCTGCTTTTCTGTCAATTCTTTTCCCAAACATTATCAATATCTTATTTTCTTCTTTTGCCTGCTGCTGAGCACTAACCTGATGTTTTCAGAGAGCAATCTATCAAACTCTCAGAGGTCTCTTCTGAGTAGTAAAGGTCACTACAGAGGCCATTACTGCAAAAGCGAAGTTAGAACTGTTGTTTCCCCATGTGTATCACTTTACATTTACCTGAGTGTCACCTGTCATTTCATTGTCAAGTTTCATAAAGATTTTCTGAGATTCTTGACGATGGGCCATTGCCTTTACTATTTTGAATAACTTCATACCATCAGTAAACTTTGCAGCTCAGCGTTCAAACTCTTCGCAAGGCCACCCATGAATATGGCAAACAGGTGAGGATCTGGCACAGACCCCTGCAAAACTCTACTGGTAACCTGGGTCCATCACAAGGATCCGTGCCAGGATTCTCACATTTATGCCATTAACTAGGATGTTTATTATGCAGGTAAGCTACTTTACTACCTTTTTTATTTCCACAGCCCCCAGAATGCTTATATTAGGTGAAAACCAGAGAATGAACACTAGCCATCATGGCATTTTATTCTGTTATGACAGTACAGAGGAATCCCTCGTGGTAATGTTAAAATTTCCAGTAAATCAATGACAAAATGAGAAATACCACAAACCCCAGAGGTAATCTCCTTAGAAAGGAAAATAAGCAGAGGAGAAGTAGCACAAGAATCAGCTGATATCCAGGCAGATAGGCACATTATTACCACAAAACCTTTGCCATCTGTCCTCCCATATGAATGACACAAAGTATGCTGCGCTGGTACACACATCAGGTTCAGTGGAACTTGCGGAAACAGCTAATGAAAAGAGAAAGCGTAAGGGCATCTGGTCATTTATTATTCAGGTCATTCCAGCCCAGATTTGTCACCTGCTTTAAAAGTATTAAAGGTGCTTGACAAAACGCAGAATACAACAAAAACAAGTCAGGAATTTTCTAGTCTGCAAAATTTTATTAAGCAACAGCTGGACAACTCTTACAACTCCAAATCATCAAGGAAAAATAGGGCAATCAGTCCATCTCTCAATCATGTAGACAGTAAAGAATTTGGACAAACCACATTTTTATAGGGAAACCAACAACGCTTTCTAGGCACCTCCTGCAAAACCTATTACACAAGATACATAAAAGGAGAGGCAGGTCAGGGTAGTTTTTAAGTACAATGGAAACCAGGTATACCACGGTATACTGAGGAGAGAAAAAAAGAAGAAAACTTGAGATTCCAAAAAATATATTTTAAAAATAGTATAGGTATGTAAAAGTACACAAATTGTGTACCAGATTTTCAAAAGCATTAAGAAAAACATGCTGGGCTTGCTAGCTTAAGAACGCATGCACCTGCATGACTATATGCTCATTAAATTAAAAAAAAAAAAAAGAAAAAAATCCAAAATCATGTTCAAAGTTATAGTACCAAAATAATGCATTTATAAACAAATGCAACTCCCCTTCTTTTTCAGGAAACACTACAGTGCCTTTTCAATCAAATGCATCCCCATGCTATTCCACAACACCATATATTTTATCTACAATAAACAACGAGATCTTAAACAGACATACCCTTCCCCAAACGCACAACACAGAAAAAGAAAACGAAGCAGAGAATGCAGAAATAGTGAAATGAAAGGAAACCAAAGGCAAAACGTGTGTCAAGCAAACAAAACAAACAAAGGGAAAAATTAGGAAAGTTCTGAACAAATAACTTGAAACAATACAGGTAGGAATTACAAGCCGAGCACTATTCCAATGAACTACTTGAAACTCAGGTGTCTGCACAATGTTCAAAAATATTTCTCTTTTATTATTACTTTAATCTTAATCCGTATCTTAAACCATCTACTTGGCCAGTAAGATAAACATTCCACAAATAGACAACATTTGTCAGGATTCAGAATTGCTGAAACAGATCATATTTTTAAATTGGTAATAATGTAAATTGGAGGGCCAGGATTAAGAATAAACTGGCAGGCTTTAACATCATACCATCTAATTTTTTCATTGAATGCTCTGGATAAGTAAGTATTCAGTGTTTTCATTTATTTAATTTTAAATCTCACAAAATCATGTTGTTTTAATCCTGCAGTCAGCTCTGGGTCAGCAAACCCGCACACTTGCATAATGCTCGACAACAATCAATTTGCCTTGAAGCACAAATTTCTCATTATAGATCTATTTGCAAAATCAAAAGTTGAAGGGTGAAGTTTTTAATTTTCTTAGCAAGAATTGCTTCACTGCTTCCTATTTCATTCTTTTATTTGGTTAATTGCTTTTGTCTTAAAAATCTAATTTTCTAGCTGTAGCAACAATCAAACTGCCCAAATAACTTATCTCTTGATACATCTTCAGAGATATCAGGCAACACGCAAAGCTGTCTTTTAATCTGAAAACTTCTCTGCAGTATTTTTTTTAGAAGAAAATTAATTAAATACAAAGATAAAATAATTCACATAGACCATTGCTCACAAGTAGTAATTAATCTTATTCCTTGAAGAATGGTGCATCTAAATTCCAATCCTGCAAAGAGGACTTGTGGTGCCTACCTGCTGACTCCTCCTGAGCGTAGCAGGACTCTAAATTGCTATTTGCTGATGCAGGATTGTGCTTGCCTTGAAGGTGAAGGGACTTGAAAATGAAAAAATACATCTTCCAGAATTTTTCCATTTTTGTCAGCAGCATGATAACATTTGCTCTCTTATACTGGGAACACCATTATGTCAATCCCTAAATAACACAAACAGCTTGCTCTCCCATGATGGAATCCTAGAAATAGGAATAAAAGGCAAAAATCTGAATGACTACTATATGGCCAGGACTTTACTTCCAGTATTCTTCAGGGGAGTTATAAGGAACTGTCAGCACAGTTGTTGGCTAATGCTTTATAATTTTCTTAAGTGGAGATATGGGTCATATAAGTCATTCTTACTTTATAATCACACAGTAATTGGAAAGTACATTTTGGGTTGGATCCTACTCTCTTATGTATCTTGGCGTAAACGTGTAGTGAGGCTAGAAGTTGGCCCTCTGTCAACATACCACACAAGTGACTCATCTGTTACTAATCTCCAAGTGAGATTTACTGGTCTAGAGTGGTTTGGGCCCTGCAGAAATGTGCAATTTCCAAACTGTTGCTCTGGGAAACACATTCTTAAAAGCTAGTGAAAACTTACTCTGTCTTCTCTCCCCTTTCTCTCAATCAAATCAGTTTTTGCACATGTTGCTCTATTCATATGAGGATTTAAACTGTTTCTGACAGATAACAGGGCACCAAGATAACACAGGATCACACGCATCAGGCTGCAAAAAGCAAATGCACAGAAATTGTCTGAGGCAACGATCAGGCAAGCTCTGAAATCTGTTCAGAATTTCTGAGAGGACACTAAAAAGACACATCAAGGAAAGCCTGGACCTACAGAAAGTCTAGGCTCAAGGCTTCAGCAAAGTCAGATATCTTTGTCTGACACCTGTACACCTTCATGCATCTTCATAAAAACAATGGAACAAAACTGGAGAGAGAAATGTGGAACTGTTTTATTTGTGGTTGCATGACAGAAAGTTTATCTAACTGAGATGAACTTGTGTAACAGATTTACTGTCACACATCCAATATTCAGGCAGCCCATAGCAGATGTTACTGCTACCTTTGGAACCGAGTACAAAATTATTAACGTGGTAATTCCTTTATTTCCTCTTTCACCCCTTTCTTCTCATAGTTTCTTAGTGTGTTGCAGAAACACGATATTACCGCTGTTTCAAGCTAAAATTTGCCACTCCATGCATGGTGCAATTCATACCAGACTTTAAGCATCGATTTTTAGACTCTGTTAGAAGCTACATTTCGAGGATATCAGCCCTGTTTTTTCAAAAGAATCGGGTTCTCTGTTGCATCCCTTTGCAACTCCAGTGGAGCAGATTCTGACTTCAAATGGCCACCACGGCCACCGGCTGGCACCAGCGCTTTCTCTGCCCAAAGCTGCTGCAGCCTAAACCCCGTGGCAGGTGCACACTGCTCTTGGAGTAGGCCTAGAAGGAGGAATGGAGGAACACCTGCTCCACCAGGTCTCCGATGGTGCGTCTTGAAGAGGCAAAGCTGCTGCAGGCAGCATCAGGGCTCAGCTCCATCAGCTCTGTGCAGCGCTAGCCCAGATATCAGAAGCACTATGGCTGGGTTGGAATCAGCTGAGTCCAGCTGAAAAAGGAGTGTTATTAGTCTGAGCAGAGGAAAATGCATCTACTGCTGCACTATTTCTCGTGCCTCAGCGAGCTTACTCCAAGCTAGTTTGCTTGTATCTCTGCATAGCATTGAATTATGCCATTGCCAAACCCTATTTAAACTATGCAGTGAACTTCTTCCAAACCAAACCTGTATCATTACACCCTCTTTTATCACATAACCCACCTTATTTTATATCTCAAGAAAAAGCACTGTACTAAGAAGATGGAAAGCAAATCAAGCCTTGTATTTTTAAAACCATTCCCAACTGAAATATATGGTTAGAAACACAGGAGGAAAACAGTGGAGAAGCACAGATTTCTGCAGGTCCCAAAGAAGTCATCTACACTCTTTGTAGTCTACATAGTCCTCCATAGCAAACTCACTGCCTTCAGCTGCCAAAAAAATATTTTTGCCTGCCTGCATTATGAAATTTTGCATACTATCCAGCAAAAACAGGTCTTCCTATATGCATTTTTAACTTCTTGCAGTAAAACATACTGCTAGCAAACAATTACTTACAAAGATGCTCTTTAAATATAAATAAGAAAGTGTGTATAACTCACTGATACATAGTAATAAAATAACCCCTAGATCACATATTACATAATGCAAGATAAATAATTTGTCTTTTGGACATTAACAGGAAATCTGCATTAAATTATCTTTAAAAAAAACCACTCAAAATTCCCTCAAAAAAACCCCAAAACAACAAAATAAAAACCCAAACCCAGCAAAAAACCCTGACAAAAAAACCCAAACATAAAACCCCTAGACAGTCACAATTATTGCACAACTAAAAAAAAGCTTTGGAAAAAACATACATAACTACTGCAAATTACTGTATGTATAAAAGAACTAGGTATTTCTGAACACTTTGCTACATTCTTCCTAGAAGAACTTAGTTATCCACAGAAAACCTGGGTTTTATTAATGAAATATAAAATGTAACATCTGTCTTTCGACTGAATGCATTAGCAATCTTCAGGATTTAAGTGATTATTTCAGGAAAGGGCTTTTCAATTTTTTTCCTATGTTGTATCTCAATGAACAATAGAAAAACTGTCACTTTCACTTGTTCTTTGTATAATTTAAGATCCAGTTGCACACTCAGATATTTACATAATTCCCATTCCTTTCATTAAAATCCTATATATTTGAGAATATTTTCCCTCTCTAATACTGGGTATTCTCTATGCCATTAAAATCCTCAATTAAAGGGACTCTTAAATTATTTTCAAAAAGATAAAGATTATCATATCCTATAGCATTTTCTGACACGTAAATGGCAAGGATTTTGGAAATTGCATTTATTTTCCTAATTTATGATAATTTTTCCTTATGCTTTGCTGTGGCAGAAACCAGGTCTCTCCTATGCCAAGACTCTTTGTAAGTGCCATCAGAAGGATGCAATCATGACCTGGGCAAAAGAAACCAAGTTACTAACTCTGCTACTTGTTGTATTGGGTTTCATTTCTTGGTTCTCCATTAGCATAAAACTACTGATAATTGGAAAAAATTGGCAATGAACCAAGTGAAGAGGAATACCATTTCTTGGAAGGTTAAAGAAATTGCACACAGAAGTCCTTCTATTAGATTAGATTTTGTTCAGCAAAAACAAAAAAATCATGTTGTTTTCACATAATAAGAATTTTGGCTTAAAACTACAGGTGATGTTCCTTCCAGATGAAGATTTCTAACATGTGACTGAGTGGCCCTTCCCTCAGCAAGCAAGCCAGCCAGCCATGGTCTGTTTCTTTTCTTACAGCATTCAGTGTGTGCCTCTTGTACTCTAATTAAGGTATGACTGGTTAGCACAGACCTTAGGGCAGGGGGACACACTCATCAGCCAACTTTCCTCCTTGTGTATTGGAATCATAGACTGAGAATTCAACCTACTGTCTTTATAGCATATAGCTCAATATAGACAAAGGGCTTAATAGCGCTTCCTCCACAAAAATCCAAGGGAAACACTTTCATTGTTTTTAAAGGGATCAGAACCAAATCCGTTTTGGTTCCTCCGTTCCACACACATTATACATACAGGCACTCAACTGATGAATAAATCACGCACGTGAGAAAGAATACCAATGGGCCCAGATAACTGATGGAAATTCAACAAAATTAATCAAAGCAAACAACGATCTGCTCAATGCCAAGGAGAATGTTGTGTTTGACCACTCCCACATGCAAGCAGAAGCTGCTGACCTTTGGGATAATACAGGCATGGTACCATCTACTTCCCCGCTCCTTCCTTCCTGCCTCTGCTTCCTCCCTCCAAGGAAAACATCTTGCAGGTGGTTTTTCCTGGACTTATCCTGAGGGACATTACCTGTGGATGATCTGCCTCGTCATCTCCCTTGGCAACTCTGAAATTCCCCTCTGACTGGCATTACACTCTCCCTCTGTGCTGTACAGCTCTAGCAGCCTCAGCGGAGCATAAGTTATAAGCTCACTGCGTGTTGGTAACTTCTACTACAGCAAGTTCTTATCTTATGCGATATGTTCCTCTAGAATAAATCAAATGCAACACACATCTGCCCTATCATTAGGACATAAGAAAAGCAAAAAGAGAAAATCACATCTATTCACCTTAAGTTACATGGAGTTTTTCAAGTAAGAAGTTAAACTGCGGATGAAAGACAAAGACAAAGCAGCCATCAACACCTCAACCAACATAACTTTCTCAGTGTGCCTTTCACTTCAAAAGAGTTACTATTACATGAATACTTTTGGGGTTTGTGTATTACTATGGAAACTACTTCCATATCAAAACATATTCTGTAGCAAAATGCAGGCAAGGAGAAAGAGAGAAAGCAAATAAATATGTGCACAACACACGGACCACACAGAAGTTCTTCTGTGCAAGCAACCCTTCTGAAATGCTCAACAGGTCTGCATATCCACCAGAAAGAGCTGCAGTCATGCTACAGTTATTAAGCCTTCCTCTGTAACACTCCATGTAAACTTTGGCTTCTCGCTCTTCGCTGGAGCATGATATTCTCAACCCACAGTCACAAAGACTACTCAAGTAGCAAGGTGATAATGGGAGGATTCTGTCCAATTTTTCCTTCCTCTTTCAACTCATTTGTTCTCCAGACAGCCATGATGTTGTTTCCTGTAATGAAATTGCTTTCCTGATGAAATTGCTTCCTGTAATGACTTGCTATCTTCTGTCTCCTTCCTAATTCAAGCACTGATAGATTGTTGTAGAACTTGATTCATACTGATTGCTAAGACTGAATACACTGGGCCTTCTCATTTGCTTGAAATACTTTGTTTATAAAGTGTAAAGACATTTAAATGAGGAGCATGTACAGGCGTGGCCTCAGAGGTACATCTGGTCACACTGTACCTCTCCCAACTACAGGCCAAATTGGAGAATACTGCTGATCAAGACGAGCAAAGAAGCAATGCTCATAATTATTTCCTTCCCTATTATCTGTCACCTACCGAAAGATGTTTATCCCCAATAACAAAAGAAGCAATGCTTGTAATTATTTCCTCCTCTATCTTCTGTCGCCTACTGAAAGATGTTTATCCCCAATAACAGCACACAAAAGAAGCAGACATCAAATTCTTTGATACAGTGGGTTTTAAGATCACCCATTGGTAACAATTTTGTTTCTCTTTTGAATAATACATCATTATTTATAAATTAAACATTGACCTACATAAGCCTCCTTGGAACTTGTGGTGCTCAGTTATTATCAGAGATCAGAGAAGAAACACGTGTCTTCAAGTATTATAGCTTCTTTTTTTTTCTTTTTTTGCTGCTATCACTGATGTTGTTGTGGTAGTAAGTAGTAGTAGTAGTACAAACTGGACCAGAAAAAAAGTTATGTTCCCTGTTTTAAAAAGAACAGCATGATATAAGGCAGTCTATCAAAAAGAGCAGTCTTTTTTAATCCCCCTACGGGCTTACATCAGCTACTGTAGCAAACACGGCAGAACCACCACAACAAGCCAAAAGCCACACTTCTCCATGTAACACTGAATGGCTCTCAACCCTTTGCTCTTTCTGAGACCCAGCACAAAGCTTAAGAAGAAAAAAAGAAAAACACCTGAAAACAAACAAACGAACAAACAAACAAAACAGAAAACAGCCCCCCCCACCCTCCACCCCATGACTGATTAGAGTTAATGCCCTTCTGTTGGGCACCAAGAGACTATTCCAGTTTTACTGCCTTCTTCGCTCCCAGGCACCTCGGCACACCTAAAGCAGGCTGCCCTGACATTTTCCGGTTTGGACTTTACGAGAAGGTTAACATTTTCCTCTCTCCAGTCTCTGCTTGTTCATTTGAGGCGTTGAGTCACGTTAGCCAGAGCAACAGCAAAGGCTTGCACTGCAGAAAATGGATACTGAAAGTCCAAAATGTAAGCATTGCCATCAATCCTTCCAAACTGCATCACCTGGGAAGCAGGGGAAGAGGACAAGGGAAGGAAAAAGAGAACAACGTCAAAAAAAGTGAACCACAGAAAAGGAACCAGAGAAGAATAAAAGCGAAATGTTTTTGCTTCTTTGTATGAACACCCCACCTCCTGAGTTAATATGAATGGGGCTACTCACAGAATGAGGTATGATGCCAAAGAAGAGTAAGAGAACTGTACTATTTGTCTGTATAGAGTATTTGACTGCAATATTTGACTCGATCGAGTAAATTGAGCTTTAAAACTTGCTAGACCGTATACAGCATTGGTGTAAGTAGACTGTCACCAACTACTTCAGCAGATGCGGGTTACACCAGCGCTATGCTTCCTGCAGTAAAACACCATTTTCTTCCTTGCAGAGGCCCTATCATCAGACCCTTAGGAAAACAGATTTTGTTGTTTTCAAAGAAAGGAGCTTTCAGGGAAGGGGAATAACCAACTCCCTGAATCTAGCACTTTAGAGCCAGTAAGCTGCATGTTCTTGGCAGTTCTGTTTTCCTTTGCATAAAGCTCACTAGCACATAATGACACTGAGAACGAATTAGCAAAGGGGCAGTGGGAGCTGTTTGAAATGTAAAGCAAGGCTAGTCAGGTTGTTCATTGTTCTTCTGCAGGGAATATCTGAAGTTTGGCCTATTATTACTGCTTTTTCATTTGCTTCATCAGAAGCCCAGATCCTATTTGCTCTATGGTGAAGTTCCTTGAGCTAGAATGGAGGCTGTTTGCGCAAGCCTAGTCAGGCTTTGTTCCCCCACCAACAAAACCCGTGGCCAGGTGATTTTGCTCAGCTGTCCATGGGCACATATCCATAGCCATTTAACTGAAGAAGAAAGATATAAATGGCTCTGATCGCTGCCTTTTTAACGAGCTGTTGTTACAGACAAACAAAACCAAGAGACTATCACTGGTCACGCATATTGGATAATTAAGACATCTAACTCCCAAGTTAAATCAGGGAGTTGAGAGCCTTGATGTCTTTAATAAATCAAAGTGACTTACAGAGATGGGACAGCTGGACAAGGAAATAAATACATGTCTCCTGAGTCTCCTGCTGACCGACACCACTTAATAGCCTGGGTTTGGTGTAATAACATCCCACTCAGGCCAAGATGAGAGAGCCTAAAATTAAATGGTTTGATTTTTTGAACTATCCACAGATCCCTCTCCCCACAGGCAGTTCAGAAGCGGCGCAGGAGCACTTTGTTCCAGGAAGGGTCAGTGCCTCCCTTCTCTAGCATTAAGAAGAACCAGCCCCAGAGGCCTGGTAACCCACAAGGGGAAATTCTGGCATGGAGAAAACCTAACTGCCCACCCATCTTCTCTACCTTAGCTATCTGCTGACTGGCCAACCTCTGTGAGCATTGCAAGAAGGGAGCAGTGTTCACTCAGCTAGCTGCCATCCACAACCACCAATGGCAAACGCAGCTACCGTTGGGGAGATCTGTTGTGTTTATTACAAAACCCACCTACCTTCAGCAGTGAAAGCCAGTGAATCTAAAGGAGGCCCTTATTCCCGTGTCCGACTGGAGTTAAGACCAAATATATTTTGTACATTTACTTTACAACTAAACTTCACCCTCCATTCTGAATCTATACCTTTGATGGTTGGTTTTTATCAACCATGTGGCAAAGTTTTTTTTCACAGAGCAGCTAACACAAGCAGGAGGCAACGAGCTGCATGAGAGGCAGAGCTTATTTCTGGCCCAACTTTCACAACCCCCATCCCCCATCCCCCATCCCAGCCTGCAGTTGCTGCCCCCTCCTACCTGTCGTCCTTCCAGTTCAATCTGGAAGTTTTTTGCCGACTCCTGGGTCACCCGCCCTCCGAAGTCCAGCTGGTAGACTTGCGTGGCCTCATTCCACAGCGGTTGCTTGTTGGCCATCACGTACACAAAGCCCTGGCTCCCCAGCCTCCCATCCTCCTTCTCGCTGGCCTTCCGGCACTTGAATTCATCCAGCTCACTGGCTGTCCTCAAACTCCTTTTAGTTTTCCAACCCTTTTTGCTGCCCTGGCTCTGGTTCATCAGTTCGTCCCCACTAATAAAAAGCTCTGGCTCACTCTCTGAACTGTCCTGAAACTCATTCGTCTTGTTTAGCTTCTTGGACTTCAGCTGGTCTTTCTGGCTCTTGACTTTCTTCTTTTCTCTCCCCAGCCGAGGGCTGGATATCAGTGAGTTGAAGTCAGTCAGCGTCCTTGCCTCCTTTTTGACCTTGCCCTCAGTGATAGCCTGCACATTTCCTTCCTCTGCTCGACTGTCCAGGCGCTTCCGGCTCTTCTTGCCGAATTTGTCTGTCCTTTGAGGAACAGGGCTTTCCGTCAAGGAGAGCACCTCCTGGAAGGTGTCTGCTGTCTCCACCATTACCTCTGTGCCCACATGTCCCTGCAGCTCTGCTGGTGGGGGAGACATCACTGGCTTCTCCACCACGAGGAGCGGCTTGGGGGGCAATGTGCCCTGGGGGTTCGGTACAGGTGGGCAGGTGCTGTAGGAGCTCCACGGGTGCAAGGCGATTGGCGGCAGCTGTAAACTAGAGCAGGCGCTACTTCCCGGGTACATGGGTGGCAAAGGGCAATAGGAGAGGTTGGATGGATAACCTGGCTGAAGCACAACTGTGGGTTCCTGCTGTGCAAACTGTGTTGGGGCCAGAGCTTCTTTGGGGGAGCAGGGGGGCTGCATTCCCTGAAGGGGAGGGGCACTGTAGCTTCCTGGGTAAGGTACTCCAACCCCGTAACTTGTCTGGAAAGTGGCAGTGGGACTGGTTGGAGACTTAGGGGAAACAAACGGCACTCGAGACATATCTAGATGTTGAGCTTGACCGATGATGAGAGGAGTAGGTTTTAGAGGGTTGGGCACTGAGCTCTGAGATGTCCTTTCCTGAGGAACCCATATCTCTTCACTCACCATAGGGTCCCACTGGTATGGTGGTGGCCGTTTTACGCTGAGGGCAGCCTCCGTCAAGGCCACGGGTACATGCCCACGTATTGATTTCTCCACTGGGCAGTGCTGAGAAAGGGCCTCATCCTCTGTGAAGGCGGAGTTGATATAATCTGCTCGGTCACGGGAATTGTCAGGCGGGCTCAGCAAGCTGTAGGAGGACTGGGAGGCCAGAGGCGAAGTACTGACAGAGTGAGCGATGACGGAGCTGTGCTGGGAGCCACTCCCCGTGCTCAGATCAGGTCTCATGCCACCAATACTGGAAGCACTGCTACTAGCATTGGCACTACTGATGTTGCTCACACCACCAGTGCTCACGTTGCTGCTGCCACCGCCGCCGCTGCTGCATTGGCTGCAGGTGTACAAGGCGGTGGGTACTCTCTGCTGGTACTGCGCCGTCACAACGCTGCTCTTGGCTTTTGGGGGAAGTTGCAAGGTGGCTCTCTGACCGTCCACCAGCTGAGCCATTTTCAGGGCTGCCTCTCTGCTGTTCCTCCGCAGAGTCGCATGAATGATACTGCTGTCCAGCCTCTGCGCGATACTTCTGCCTTGGGACAGCTGGCTGGCAATGTCGGGGTAGGGCGGCGGGTCCCCGCTTGGGATGGAGTAACGGGGGACCGTGAGCCGGTTCAGGGTGGCGCTGGTGCAGGGCTGCTGCATCTTCTTCTCGGCGGCGGTGATGCGCAAGGTGGCGGAGCTGCCGGGCCCCGGCAGGGTGTAGGTGCTCTGGGCACAGAGCATCCTGGTGCGAGGCCGGCACACCTCCTCCACGTTCCCGCTGCTGTCGAATGTCGTTATCCGCTCGTACCCCAGGGGCGTCTGGTAGTGCCCCGCCGGGTAGAGGGAGAACTCCCCCTTTTTCAGGCAGAGGTCGAGGGGCATCTGCGGGGGGCCAGGTGGAGGTGGCGGGGCAGAGGTCGGCGCAGCGGGGATGGTGCCAGGGTAGGGCGGTGGGGGGTTCATCTTGTTGAGCTGCAGCTCCTGGGCAGCCCCGAAGACGACAGCATCTCCTTCCACCATCTGTGGCCCTGGCCGTGGGGCCTTGGCCTTGGGCGGGGGCTCGTGCTCGCGGTCGCTGTGGTCCCGCAGGTCGGCCAGAGCGATGGCGGGGGGCGCAGGGGGTGGTGGGGCGAGGACAGGGGGTGCGGGGGCGGTGCGGCCCAGTTCCCCCCCGGCCAGCGCTCCTCCGGCCAGCGCCCCGGCCCCAGGGCCGGGGAACCGGCCTGGAGCCCCCGGGAAGGGTGCCGGTCCCGCCCCCTCGCCCCCCGGTTCTGCCGGCGGATTGGCCAGCACGTCCAGCTGCACGTTCTGATTGGCCAGCAGCGACTGGACCAGGCCGATGCTCTGGGTGGGCGACATGGCCTGGGCCGAGCTGTGGATGGGGGCGATGGGGATGTTGACGGTGCACGGCGGGCTGCTGGCGGGGGCACCAGGGGCGCCGGGCACTGCAATGAACAACACAGACTGTCACCCGCCGCCCCGGCACCCTCTGCCCCAGGGGCCCCTTGGGCCACCCCAGCCCCAGGCCCAAAGGGCCACAAGCCTTTGCTAACTGCAGCGGTTGGGTAACGGGCACTAAAATAAGGAATTTTCCTGAAGCGGCATTTCATGTATTTGGGGGTTTTCTTCAGCATTTGAGAAAGACATGCGGGTAGCTAAAAAAGGCTTAACGGGAAAATTTGATGGCAGCATTTACATAAAATTCAGAAACTGGGGGAAATTGTTCTTTAAAGCTCATTAGAAGAAAAAACACTGCACATCTTTTGTACTTTGTCATTCCACTTTACCTTTGACTTTTTAAACTACCTGCTATCTTCACGTACTTGCTTAAGCACTCTGCTGCATTTGGATGGAGTGCTATCAGATCCCCAAATCAGTGGATCAGACCTTGGTTTGAACAAGTAAGCCAGCCTGTCTCCACTGATTCCCATTGCACAATACCTATTTGTAATAGCTGGTGATAAATTTTAAAGTAACTTCTTGGGAGGGATGCTTCGTAGGTAAAGTTCAGAGCTCACTTTCAGTCTACGCTACGATTCCCACGGACTTTCACAATCTGAATTACCACTCACTCATCATCCTATTTTAACTATTTCTACTCAAATCAATAAAAGTTTTGCTGAATTGGGACTTGCTAGTTTTCAGGGAGGTTTTTTTGATAGTAAATACATCAACAAGCAATAGAAAGGATAATCCACTCAGAAACCTATGGTTGCCACTGGTCCTGGTCCCCTCTTCTCTGCCCGTAGTCCTAGGACCACTAATGCGGCTTCCTGACTTTCTCTAGGGCTGCTGCTACCTGATGGTGAGGCACAAAAAGTCCCCACTGGCCCAGGCTGACTCCCTCTAGAGCCAGTCAGGTGTCACTGTGCCAAGCTGAACCGAGCTTCAGGAGGAAGATGAAATGATGCTCCTCAAGCCTGCCCTGATCTGACAGCAGTTATGAGTTTTGCCTTGGATGTTTATTGTCATCAAAGAAAAAAGAAAAAAAAGTGGAGGAAAAGAAAAAGGAAGTGTAAGACCTGCACTGAAGGCACTGTATAATACCTAGTATAATGTCCCCAGGCTCAATGAGCTTAGGAAAACTGGAGAATACAGACAACAATCAGGAAAAGGGAAGTATATATACATCTATTGAGTATAGTGGGTGACAAAGCAACCAGTAACACAAAAAGAAGGAAGATGAAAGAGAGGAGAGAGGAATATTATGGAACGAAACACAAAATTTATAAAAGTTCCTGAAAGAAGATTTGTAAGAAAGAGACGTGAGGAAATAGATGGGAAGCCAGATGGGAAATGTAGGGGAAGATGTGAGGAAATAGATGAGAAGCCAAAAAGATTCAAGAAGTGGGTACTATAGTCAGGGCAACTTCAGCATCGATCTCTGGACAGGCTGCAATCAGGAATGTGAAAAGAAGCAAACGTATATAGGAAAAGTTTCCCACACGTGGTGGTGGTGAACAAAGGACAGTGAGGTAAGAAGCAATTCCGACGATTTTAAGCAAAAACATGGATCTTGCTCAATTGTTTGCAATTCATTTTGCAAAAAGTGGTGAGAGTGATTCCAACAGGAACTACCACTGAAAATCCGGAGCATGGCAGGGAAACTAGAACTAAGCACAGGTGCAGAAATTAAGATAAGAGGGAACAAAATATAACAATAAGAGGAAACAGTAAATACTATATTTAAACCTCCAAGAATATTGCAGATTCTTTATTAGTTTTCCAGTATAAAACCCACGGAAAATGATAAGCAAGTTGCATCAGTAGGTTTATGGGAGGAAAAGAGACTAGAGTAATATCCAGGATCATTTAAGTATGCCAAAGAGGTCTGTGGAGACCTCTTCTTTGAAAGACCAGATCAGGCATGAGATCCATTAGTCAGGACTCCTCCAGCCGCTGCCCAGTTCCTAACTAATTTCTAATTAAAATTCTTCTAATCTACCTATGCCCTATAATTACATTTTCAATAGCATTAGGCTTTTATCAGCATCAGTCATGAATGTGGTAGGTGTACAGAGGTCTGCGGCTATGCTGGCAAATTTTTATGGTAGTTTTGTTCGTTCCTTTAGAAGGAGACCGACAGCTAAACTTAAGACCCTCAGGCAGCGTGGTTCTGTGTTTGGCTGGTCATGCTTTCATCCTGTTGCCTGCAGGTTAGCAATTTATCCACCAGAGCTTGAGGTTTAGTTGTTAGCTTGGCTTGAGCAAGCCAGTCATGGGTATTAAGTTCCTTATCAAACAAAATCTCATTTGTCATGGTGTTGATTAATATCCCAAAGTGTTTAAACCCAATGTTTTTTTTCATTTCTCCAATGGTTTTTAATTGATTTGTTTGCATAATTTGCAAGTTAAATCAATTCACTGTCCATTTGCCTTGCCAAATCTTTACCGACTACATTAAAAAGCATCTGTCCCAAGAGTACCTCACTGTGAACTGCCCAAGAGCAGCTTTCGGCTATGTTTTTTTTTTAATCTATCATGTAATCATTATTTACACTGCAATATTTTTTTGCATTAGTATACGTCACTTTTTTCCTTCATATGCAGGCTTTAAGAAAGGATAGCCCCCAAAATGTTTTTGAAGATTTAAGTAGCCTCCATTTGCTAAGTCAGAAATGAATTTTCAGAAGAAAGAAAAAAGTGGACAAGAAGAGGAAGGCTGTTACAGAGGACAGGGAAGTATGATTCTTTTATGAGTTGCCTAAAGAGCTGTAACAAAACTCTCTAACAATTTTCCCTATATTATGTGGTACTCACCAACCTGCAATTCTGAGTACCATTTCAGCTCCTTTAATAATATAAAAGGAATTGATATTGCAGATCTAATCCAATTTTAAGGAAGGGATGTGAAAACTTTATATTAACTCTTTTTTTCTATTTAATTTTTGTATTGCTTTCTGTCAGTTTGGACCATGTTTCATAACAGAAAATGTTGAGTGCCATCTAGGCATTAATATATATACAATAATCAATGTCTCTTATTATTTTCTTCAGATCCTATGGATGAATATAATGCAGATATATAAACTAGGCAAGCCAAGCCCCAAACCGTGAAAGAATGGGCTTCATCCTAAGCACACAAATGTTTCTTTAGAAGCCTAGAGGACTACTCTGATGCTTGGGTCAGATGAAAGCTTTGGTGCTTTCAGCAGTCAAAACCTTGTTCTGAAATAATGGGAGTATTTCCATTTATTTCAATAGATTCTAGCATAGGGCTTTAATTGCTTTGCAGTACTCACACTCCTTCCTCCTTAAAAGGTACTGGCATGACGGCCACTCCTGTAGTTCCAAAAACCTGTGACCTGGCAACGGGAATCCCTCAGTGATGTGAAAATTTTGAAAATGTATTAATTCATCTTCTTGTCTATTATTTGTTAATTTTATTGGTATGATGATTATTTTTTTTTTGACTGGAGGAGGTTCTGAGTGCTTCTAGTCCTTTTACCTGCCACATTCATATCACCTGCACCCAAGCCTTCCCTGCACTGCTTGAATCTTCTGCTACCTTACATCTCAGTGAAATGAGAAATTCTTCCTGATGCCCCTTGTTTATCGACACTTTACTATTTTAGCCTCTCTGTAAGACCTGGTATTGACAAAAATCCAAATGGGCATTTACCACTTCTCAAAGGGTGTCTGAGTTTTACGGGAACCTGCCCTCCAACCCAAGCTCCTATGAGCAGGCTGTGCCTTGCTGCCATCAGGTCACAAGAACGGCCCTTTTAGGTTTCCAACACATTAAAATTCTGTCCTACAAAAGTGCAGAATGCGAGGCTTTGGCCTACGGAGAATTCTTAGCGAACTAAATAGAAGATGATTACTTTTCCAATGAACTTGAAATGTAGCAGCTCTATACACATCTTATTTTCCACATATTTTAGAAAACAATGTCGGTAATACATATTAGCCTTATTCTAATTCAGTTCTACAGGACCCCATCAGACTGTGGGATTTTGATTTGTGCGTTTAGTGCACAAATCACTAGGGCTAGTGACACAAGTGATTTGTCCTCCATCTAATTTAACCCATAACATGGCAGACCTTCAGCTCCTCCTTACCTGGTAAATCATCTTCGTCTTCACTGAAAACATTTGGATTAAAGACAGGCAGGTTAATGTAGTCCATTGAAATCTTTCGCACTTCTGGGAGATATATTGTCATCTGCCTGGGCTGCAGATGCAGCAAACTGGTTTTATATATTACTGGAGAAAGAGTATAACAAGAAATAAAAAAAAAAATAATCTGTTACACAAAGAGCATCTAAAGCTAAGAAAGGATCAATTCAAAGCAGACAGAAGGGCTATGACTATTTTTATTTAATGTATTAATGAACAAATGCATGTAAGGGCCATTCTTAGCCAAATCACTATGTAACACTGCATAAACAGGATAAAAGAGATTGTTACTTCTGGCTATTTCTCTTTAAATAGAAACAGCATCTCTGTAGTTAAATAATGTATAGAAATAATGAATTACTTCATCTTGTATTCACATCTATTTTTACGGAAGGAAAATAGTTTTTCCATTCTACTTTTGGAACTTTTCATCACAGGATGCTACCGACTTATATGAGTTTAGGGGAAAACTGGAAAGCTCCCAGGAAGGAAATCTGCTGAGGATTACTACATACAAAGAAACCCCTTCTGGCTCAGTAAGTCCCTGGGACCTGAACCATTGGAGACTGGGAGAACATCTGAAGGAAGTTTCACTACGCACTTATTCTACATATCCTTCCCCACGTATCTGTCACTGATAATGAGAGAATCAGAATGACCTCTGGCCTGACCCAGTAGGGTCATTCTTACACCATCTTTTGACAATCATTACAAAGATTGCGAAAGTCAGAAAGTCATAAATCAGTTGAAAGAAAAAGGTGGCTGGAACAAACCCGAGGGTTTCCATAACTCATTATTAAGTAGAGGGTGCCACTGCCCTGTAGTGGTAGCACTGGTTGTCCCCAGGGCGACAACATCCTGAGAGAACAACCTTTGCCTGGAGGCTGGGCCAGAGAAGGTTCTCTCCCCCGTAGTTGGGACTCCATCTCTTGTCTGATAGTAATCAATGTGGCCACAAAAGATATCTATTTAACTAATTTAGAATCCAGGGCATCATTATGTAGTTCTGACTTTAACTATACAATGCAACATAGGAGAAAGTTTTCCAAAGAGCTTGTAAAACTCCTATACTTGCATTAATATTTCAATTCAGACCTCAGTTCTGCTAGGTGGTACCCTGTTCTTTAGCCTTCTTCCTTGCAACAGGACTATCTAGGGAGAATTGGCCTGCCCAGAAAAAGGTCAAAACCTAGACAACTGCTACTTTTAATCAAAGCTATCAATTTACTGATGCTCCAGCTAAAGAACCATATGATAAGGCTATGCACTGACTTGAACAATCTTGAGCATGGTGCTGTAAGAGCTTTTTTAACATTATTTTGGTATAATTAGTAGCTAAATTACTATAAAAATCTGAGTTTTAAAAATAATTCTATTATAGTGACTTAAAACCTATGATTTTTATAGTCTTGCAAAAATTGTCTTTATTTGTTTGCGTTTTGTTCAAAAAAACTGTAAAAATAAAGGTCTGGGTTTCACTGTTAATTAGTCTTGTTATTACAACTGAGACTTTTAACATTTTCTTGTTCATCTCATTATTGTATTTATAGATTTTAGTCTCTTAGTTACAGTGAATTTTGTAAAATCTAATTCCTATTGTCCACAGAAAATAAGTGCTTTGTTATAGAAGCCTTTTGATCACTTAAAAAGAATCACATGGCCTATGTTTGTTGTTTGTTAGAAAGAGTTTGAGATGCAAAAAATCAATAGAGTTTACTTTTACCTGCACCAAGGTTAGTTGGTAGGAAAGCGGCCAAACCCACAATTTTAAATTTGGTTCCCCAGATATTAGATGTGACCTGAGCAAGGTAGTTGTGCTGCAAAGGAAAAACAAGATCATTTTCACCTAATAAAATCTGTATCAAGCTCTAATAAAAACCTGCAGGGCAATCAAGCTATTGCAAGAGATAATAGAATTTCAGCTTCTCTTGTTTTTATTTTATTGAAACAGCCTAATGTGCCTATGTAGCACCTGTTATACCCAGTCATTAAGAAGTCTCATTTTGGTATCCGAACACCACCAGAAATAATGTATACAACAGCCACATAGGCTGATTAAAGCTGTTGAGGAACGGAATAACGTGATGGCTGCTTAACGAGAATAGGTCTCTTTTCAGATGCTTGCTTCTCCTGCACAAAAGTGCAGCAATTCTGTATTTCAGAAAGTAATACACCCTGTCCTTTGGTTCTATGCTTAAGAATCACTTTCTAGAACAATAAATAAGACAGAAATTAATTACTCATAATGATAAACATATTTTTCCTGGAGCTTCCAAAGCAGCTTCCCAAACCTCTGCTGCCATGGTGATCAATTATGGGTCTGAAAACAACTGAAATGAAACAAAACAGAACTAAAAGAACGCAGGTTGGTATAATAAAATACGTAATCCAGACAGTTCTACAGCCTGCTAAGTTTCATTTACCCACAGGACATGAACACCATAAAGAGCACAAAATGGTAATTCTTTGCCTGCCTTCCAATGAAGGCTGTTCCACGTAATCACAAAATAGAGAACACGTGGCCCTGTGAAGTAAGCATTTCCTTGTCTCTGCAGATTCCTAACAAAGCAGAGAACTACAGTGGCATTAGGACAGCTCTGAGAAACTGAGTAAGAAACATTTTCAGGTATGCTTTCAAACAGCCAACACCACCACCTAGAATAAAACCTCTCACGTGGATTCACACTGACAGAAGTTAGCGGTGCCAGGTTTAATACTGAACTGCAAGATGCAATTCTCTAGTTGTTCCATCCAGTAGCTGTAATTAAATGAAAAATTTTTATTGGTGATCATTGAGCTCTGTATCACAACTTGCTGCCTTTGGAAGGACATGCATTTGGACTCAGGTCTGGTCACAATGTGCACAATACCTGAGTAATATCTTCTAAAGGAAACTCTCTTCGAGTTAGGCTTGGTGAACCAATAGAAGGTTTCCTTATTGGTAACCTTGGTGATCTTGATATCTCCTGTGCAGCTCGTGACATCTTTGGAGATTTGCGAGCTTCTATATTGATTCTGCACATAAAGCAATAATTAGAATCATCAATGGGCATGCAAAAATGCACAAAATTAAGTCTTTGAATGTAAAGATGTAATGAAGACAACTAGTATGGTGTTGTCTAAGTGACTAATGAAGACTGTAGAGTCTACAGGATGAAGAGTTACAGCTCAGATTTCAAGATAGGTAAGGCCTGACACTCTAGCAGTAACTGAGACTGGACGTCTTCCAATTCATTTAACAAAGCTTACAGCAGTTCTACCAGATACAATATATCTTCCACTAGTCCATAGAGAGGTGTACTGCTGAGCTATTTCAGCTATGCAGACGTTGAGCAAAGCCTCAAGAAATGGAAATATGACACCTGGGCTGGCAGATCGCCATGCTAGTACAGCAAACCAAGGTGACACAAACTTCGCCAGTCCTCTTGCTCTAAGCCAAAAGTTACTCCTGAGTCCCATTATACAAAGGGGGTCATGGTCAAGCACCTGAAAAAACTCACTGGTGGAAAAAATAATGAGCAAAAGCTACAGTTCAAAAGTAAGCTAAGGCAGAAAGGTAGGTTGTGGGTTTTTTCCTGAGCCATTTTGGTTTTATGCTCAGGAACTGATGGTTCTTTTGTCAAGTGCTAGTAAACTAAAACTTAGGTATTTCACACATTATATTCCCATATAAAGGGGTGCATTTCCTTTGCCTCATACTAGGACAAGCTTATAATAGAAAGTCTTTGGAAAAGTGTCAGCTGCAGCTAGAAGGCATCAGGGCCTCAATCCCATAACATCAAGCCAGCAGACAGATGCCCAGTGAGGCTCTGTGCAGGTGGAGGGTTCTGTCTATGCACATAATGAATATAATAAAGACCTTACAGGAAAGCAATGAGACAAACTAATAGCTTAGAAGCCTATTTTGCATAACATTACAGAACCTTGGCAACCCAGTGTTTAAAACAATCTGCTTGTTTAGGTTCCGAGGAGAGGAGAGGAGAGGAGAGGAGAGGAGAGGAGAGGAGAGGAGAGGAGAGGAGAGGAGAGGAGAGGAGAGGAGAGGAGAGGAGAGGAGAGGAGAGGAGAGGAGAGGAGAGGAGAGGAGAGGAGAGGAGAGGAGAGGAGAGGAGAGACCTGGGGGAACAGAGGAAGAAATAGCCAAGAAATTATTACCTAGGGAGCTTGGGTGATTTGCTAGCCCGACTGATTTTGGGAGATTTCTTTGCTGCCCAGTCATCACTCAGTTCAATATCGCTGGAGTCCGAGCAGTTGCAGCTGTCAATCACAGTGGAAATCAAGCTGTTTCCATAGATTTCATCTATCAAGACAGGCCCCAGAAAATGTAAGTGCTGCTTCAGAAAACTGCTATCAGTTACAACTATCAGTCAGCAGAAACATAAATCCAATCCACAGGCAGCAGTGGAGATAAAACTATGCAGAGATAATCAACCGTTCTTCACTCTGCCTGGTATAAATTCCAAATTTCCAATGCTTCAAACTCAAGTGAACATGATTCAGAGAGGTGAACAGCATTCAGTCGACTTCAAAAGTGAGACTAAAGAATATTTTGTGCTAATTAGCAATCTATTCCCCAGTGTTCAAAATACAAGAAGTTCCCTTTTGTAAAACAGAAGACAGCATGGTATAATTTCAGAGGTTTGAGCCTAGGTCATGCTGAAGATTTTTTTTGCATCAGAAAAAAAAAAAATCAGATGCCACCTTCCATGTTGCATATATAGATTTTCTTTAACTCTTGAGGATTTAATATCTAAAATCTTTCTAAATAACTTTTTATACAGAGCAACAATTCAGTTCTACCTGCTTTTCCATCTGTTTTAGGATCCATGATGACAAACTCTGGCCGCAACTTGCTGATACGACGTCCTTTCAGGATAGGCACTAATCCGCCAAGGTATTCCAGGTACAGAGTATAACATGGACCACCGACCTCTGGGTCATCTTCTGTCCGCTTCATCGTGCAGTGAAGGCGTTCATTACCAGCTGTTGGGTAGCTGACAAAATCTCTCATATTGTTTGGGTCTGGGATAGGAGGCTTAATTAAATGAAGGAAGGAAAGAGAAAGTTTCCTATAGGTTATTAGGTTTTTTTCTGTGGTGACTTAATCCTAAGGCAACTAACTAAATTTAAACACAACTCTAACTTGGCAGGTCAAAATTAGTACAGGCTACCATGTGAGTTATGCAGGACCCCCACGCAAGACAGAGTGGCTGTGTATTGTTTATTTAGGTCAAAAGCAGTTGTACACAGAAAACTAAAATCAGTTACATCAAAGAGGAAGGTTGGACCTGTGGTTAGAACACTGAATTAGACAACAAACCTGTATTCAAGTCATGGCTCTAACACAAAGTTCTCTTTTAACTTGGGTAATGTGGTCAAGTCTAAGTCTCAGAGTATCTTGCCTCTTGCTGGCCCTCAAAGTGAACTTGGCCACCCAGGTTTCCGCTCCTGGTTGGTGTTGGTACATGCTATGCCACTATGCTACAATGCCGTCAGCTCTGAGAGAAGCTTGTACCTCTTATATCACTTCCAAGCACATGACCCATCTTTGCTGAGGGCCTATTTTGCATGCAATGTGGAGAAATACGAGCACAAAGCTCAGGGTGGGTTACTCTGCCCTGTTTCTAGAACCCTGTCTTAATCCATGAAGAGCTCAGTCCTAAAGCAGTGGACCGCATTTGTCTAGGACAATGTAGCCTGTATGACAAAAATACTACTTATGTGTGTAAGTCAACACAATTTCTTTCAACATGAAAATACAAGAAAAAAAATGGGAAAAAAGGAACCTCCTTAACCTGACAAGATGGATATGGGCTGAAGAGAGATCTATAATGCAGTCCTCAAGCCGGAGGGGGAAGAAGGTGACTTGCCAGGCACTGGAGGCATGGCTGACTGTGTAGGTGGGAGTATGTGGCTGGGGAAGCGCCAGGATAAAATATAAAGCAGTGCTGAGGAGGCTCCAGAAACACCCATGAAACTTTAGGGCCACGTGGCTTCTGGGAACTCTGCTTCAGGCTCTCAGCTACGCAGCCCCATGACTGCTCCCACACTGGCATCCCCTCTAGGAGGTGACAGAAGGGTTGCTGGCAATGGACGTGCCCCTGTGCTGCCTCTGCCCCTCTGATCCCTGTCATGGCTCCCAGCCCTGCTACAGCCAACTGCTGCCTTCATCCCATCCCATCCCATCCCATCCCATCCCATCCCATCCCATCCCATCCCATCCCATCCCATCCCTAACAGCCAAGCAAGCATCACTGATGCTCTAGAGAGCTGCAGGGGTAGCTCTGGGACAACATGGAATCACAGAATCATAGAATTGCCGAGGTTGGAAGGGACCTTTAAGATCATCGAGTCCAACCATTAACCTACCCTGACAAAAACCACTTCTAAACCATGTCCCTAAGTGTCCCATCTACCCTTTTTTTAAAAAGGATGGAAAGCTTCCTGGGGAGAAGTAAGCATGCTAGAAAGAACTGAGACACACTGGTCTGTTAAATATACCACATCTTTGGGGACAGAGGAGTTATGGTTACAGAAAGGCATATATTCTTTTCTGGCAAATGAGATGTTCCACAGTAGCACAAATTGCCCCGATTAGCAGTACCCAAATGGAACTGCTCTGAATCATTATTTTATAGGCCTAATTTGTTCTCGTTTAATCTGGGCCAGCTCCACTGATTTCAAATTATTCTAGCTCTGCATTGTTTTAACAAGGACCTAAAACTGGCCCAAGAGGATGCTGTAACACATACACAAAAACTGCGTAACACAAAAATATACGTTTGAATATAGGGCATTCATCAGCTAATGCTCCAGTTTACAGGCTGTGATAAAGAGTTTGGAAATCCTGACATGTGCCTGAGGGCAAAACCACGAAACAAAGGGGTCAAGCAGATGGCTCTGCCTGTGGTACAGGAAAAGGCATAATATCTGATTCATTTTCCCATAGCACTGTTGGAGGAGTAAGGTTAGCAGAACTCACTGTCAGCAGAAATGCTTGGGCAGCCACAGATCTTAAGCATAACTTTCCTGGCAATATAAGGACTCATGTAACAAGCAGGGAGGCAACAGTTTTACCACTGTGAATCTCTCCTATAACTGTGACACAGCATAATCATCAGCGTGAGCTTCTTCAGAAGTCTTTGTGAGTCACCAGCATATTTTACCCTTGGAAAGGCCATCCCCATGGAATAACGCAGATTAGCATGTGTGAGCCCTCCTTTCAGATTTTAATAGGCACCAAATGGATCAGTGGGCTCTTGAAGAGGACAGGAATGACCCTTAATCAAGCTTTTAAAATGATAATTATGATAATTATAATATCGCATAATTTATCCATTGTCGCTTAGGAGCAGCATGGAGGTGGGGGAAAATCAAGCAACCCTTTCCTCTTCACACACACGTTTCTTTTCTTTTACCTTGATTGTTGGTATAAAGGCAGTGGTGAGGTACGAGCAGAGCCGAGGGGGCAGGGTCAGTTTGCTGATATCCTTGTCATCCCGCAGACAGCTAGCGATGGTCTGCTGGCACAGCAGCTGCAGACTGGAGACCCTGTGCTCGACTCTGACAACATACAATGCAGGTCCGGAAGCCATCAGCAGGCGCGAATCCCTGTGACCCCAACAGATGGAGATGATGGGACGCTGCGTGGGGAGGAAAAGGATACAACTTTAAAAGGGCGCACACTTTCTCCAAGATAGTCGCAGAGCAAGCGACCGCATGAATTCAGCACCGATCATGTTACCCTAAGTCCTCCAGAAACTTAAACGCTATCGCCCACAAGAAGGGAGAAGAATGTGAACATCTGAAATTATCGATAACAGTGGTTGATGGGTATACAGTGCTTTTTACACACAAGGCTCAAAGCTCTTTACACAAGGGATTGTCTACCAAATTCATTACCTAGATAAGTGACTTTAAAGTCACACAGCATTACCTCACATCTTTTGATGCCCTATCCAGGTGATTTCTTCATTCACCTAATCAATCCTCATCCACTGGTAACAGCTTGCATTGTACAACGGAAAAGTTAAATTATATGCCCAGAGACAGTAAACTAGTGGATAAAACCCAATTGGCTTTCTTGTCTTGCACTGAGTCTTCTGCTGCACAGTGTCTCTTTTGAACTACTCCCAAAGAAAGTGAGCTATGAAAGAGCACCAGGAACAAAACAGAGAATGGCCTTTTGTCTTCTGCTTGTCTACACACAGGAAATGTCTAAATTCATGACAGTAGAACCAGAAAGAGTCAGGGGCGACTGGCAGTAAGTGTCAGAACGAGGAGAATAACAATAAACAAATGCTGCTTTGGACATTATTCCCTGCTGCATGAACATTAAGGGTTTATGTGAGAATACTGATTTGTGCTTGCAAGGAACTCTCTTCCTAAACCCCATCTTTTTCATGTAAAGCACCAGTCTGTTGCGACCTCTTGTAGCCCTATCACTATTACTTTTGCTCTTCATGAGTGTTACCTGCATCCACCTGTCATCTCTTGCTTTCTGTGTTTCAAGGCATCTGTATTTGCGCATGTACACGTATTGTATGGAATTTCAATTCCACAGCTGCTACCTCTACACAAATAAACTACACAAAACTCTCACATCGTGAAGAATACTGTGCAGCAGGCTGCAATCAGTGAACTACAAAAGGTTTACTTCTTCCTGTGAAGGCATCCCTTCTTTTCACAATCTGTGACACTCAAGAGTTTAAGCAAACATGTTTTTCTTAGAAATTATGAACTGTATTTACCGACAGGTCAGGATCTCTTTGGAATATATTTGCTCTTCACAAGATGCAGCAAACGAGAATTAACTATACAGAAGACAAAAGTCAAGGCACCATGAGTAGTAACTTTTATCTACTCCTCTCTAGTAACATGGTACCCAGATACCTGGGTTAGATCAGCCCAGAAGTTACTAATCTAGTCTGCGGAAAAAATCTTTCCCTTCACTTACAAATTCAAGATGCTTAAAGGTGAGAAACCAGGACAAGATGTTTTTAGGAGAATGATATAAAGCAGAAAGCAGCTGCACAGCACTGTATCAATGTCTATCGTCAAGATAAAGGGTTGGATGAAATTACTTTTTCAGTGAAAAGATCTTCCCTGCTATGTCGTCTTATCCTAGATTTAAATTTCAAGGAAAATATTGGTTTTAAAGTGGGAGGAATGAAGAAGCTTCATTTTCATTACATCTAGGCAACACCACACACACACTTCCATGGAGGCACAAGCCTCCAGGCTGACTGATATGCAAATGGAAAGCAGCAACATGTGAACCTTGTGATTTTCACAGTAATTGCTAAAGGCATTTTATAGTCGAGAACTTAAAAAGAATTGAAAAATCCTTTGTGTACCATCAATAACTATTACGTGGCTTGTCATAATCTGTAGGACAGAGCCTTAAATTTGATGAGCGATCACATAAAGTATCCCCTACTGATTGGTATTTTCATGATTTGAGAGTGTGGCTCAGCCCTCATACTGCCTGGCAGTAATGAGACAGTTCAAGCTGCTTGTAAAATAAATGCCATTGAAAAGGCACTGACACAAGTTAGGTACCTGCCATATCTACTATATGACAGCCTGAGAAAGGCACCAGTACAAGTGACCCTGATTACCCCAAGGGCTGAATTCCAGCATGGGCAGAACTATCTACCTGATCGTTACCATGGGATGCAAACTGCATCCTTCTGTTCACCTTGCATCAACTAAAGCTTACCTATAAATCCAGTGAAGGAACAAACAAGTATGTGACTCAGCACACAAATGTTTATTTATTGGATAGAGTTTAATGCCAGAAGAGAAGTCTAATATCCCAGCTATCATAATCCAATACAGCACATCCAGATAGCCCTACCATGAAGTCTAGTATTGCAGCTATTATAACCCAATATATCACACCCAGATAGGCCTCTCTTCTTCCACATACAGTCAAATGAAATCACTTCTCTCCTCAGGTTACCACTGCCTACAAAGATGCAGACAGCACCAGTGGAAGAACCTTTGCGATCTCAAAAATATTCCCAGGGTTTGAAATGTTGGGTGGGATCTCTGGCAACACAGCATTGTGGAGCTGGGGAAGAGCAGAAAGTCAGAAGTCGAAAGACATTGCCTCACTGCATGATTTCACCACAGTTTCCCAACCAGCAACCATAGCTCAGCTACCTTCTAAACTTCTCAATGTCTGATTCCCCTATACTCTGTTTATGTGTTTTTATGTAAACAGTAAGTGAGTGGGTGCATGTTTAAACACATGCATGCACACACACAATACCTACAAGTGTTGTACTGTTTGTAAATCATGACAATTCTACTCCTACATTTGTATATTTAGTCTCCCCACACACCTCACGTGTCTTAATCTTAGTATTTTCAATCTCATCAAAGAGCACTTCTTCCATACTGGTTTGTCTTTGCTTACTGATTCACACACGCCTTGCCTTCCTTTTCTACGGAATGGTCAGTCCCCCAGCACTCCTCAAGCCTAATATCCAGCAACACTTCATTCACGCTGAAGGGCTAAGATTTAAGGTGAAGTTTAGGGAAAATTAGCCTGTCGTTACAGGCTTGGAGAAATAAAAGATCACCCAAATGCCAGGTCTGACCTGACCTTTAAATGTACTGCTCCAATAATATTTTTCAATAACTACACTTCCCACTCTTTCCCTTGAAGGACAAGGGATATGAATCAATTACTGCAGCAAGTCAGTTACAAGCTGGCTACAGCTTTCTTACCAAACTCTGCTAAGAAAAAAACAATTGAACTCTAACATCCAACCCAAAATATTGCTCCCCATAAAAACATCCACTTATTTGCATTGTTTTAGCAAAAAAAGAAGGAAAGAAGTTGTTGATACCCATATTGCACCCGTTAGAAAATGAACAAGCAGATTCTAGCACAGAAGAAATCTATTCTCCATGTTTGCACACTAGTTTTTTTCTGCTAGCAGCAAGGAAATGCAGCTACAAATAAAAAGTCTAATGATAATTTCTAATCTCACTTTGCATATATAAATATCACCAGGTTTTGAAAATTCTCAGCACAAACTGTAAATATCTGAATGAATTCCAGGGTTTAAATACAAACGTGTAGGGAAAAAAACTTGAACTTGTACACACAGATAGGATTTAGCTCTATGACAATTATATATTAGAAATAATTGGCCAAAGGACAAAAACTGAGATGTTTTATCATGAGAAATACTGACTGAAAAAGCATCTCAAAAAGGATCTCTTTTTCTATTTTTTTCTGAGTGGGCTTGAAAGTCAGCTACATCTACTCAAATTTGTACCCCCAGCTGGGATGTCAACTTCCCTTAGAAAAGCACGCGGGAATGGATATTCCGGATCAAGCTCTGTGGTTGCTTCTTTTGTCTCTTACAGGAGAGAACATAATTTATACACCTTTCATCACTTGTATGCAGTTCAGTCAATGAAAACGCTGTTCAAGCTGATTCTTGCCGCCTGCCTTGAGCTCAGAAATCCTGAGCCATGGGGCTTGCCTGCTGCTTGCTCTAATCTCTTGTCTGCTGGCACTGGGAGTCCCACTGGTAATGAAATAAAAATAGTATTCCAGGGCAGAAAGCCCAGTAACAAGCAGGGTTTTTCTCAGGAGGAAGAACCCAACTGCAAAATAGTATCTAGTGAACGGTATGTGTAAGTAAAACTCTGACGTACATTGCCTGCTTTCTCTCACTTTAGACTCCTCGTGTGGAGACAGGCACTTTTCCCTCTGCTTTTTTCAGAGAGAAGCTGGAAGGTGCAATAGCTGCAGTGCCCACTCGGCTCTTGTGAATTGTGTGTGCACATCTCTGTACTGCCACACCATTCGTGGGTGCATATATGGAAAATATCAAGGTCCTTATTGATATTCCAAAGAATGTTTCACCAGGTAGTTCTAAACTGTTGCTCTTGTTTCTCTTTCTGTAAGAAAATAAACTCCTCTTGAAGCTTTGTTGTCACACAACAATAACTAAATAGGATAAATTTCAGGTGATATAGATGAAAGGCCATGTTAATTCAGAAGCAACAAACCTGAACACTCTATGTGAAATAAATGACAAAGTAAGCCAGGTCAGCTTAGCTGGGTAACGTAAAAGGCAGCTTCTTCTCTCCTTTTCAGGCCTTAGTAAAATAGCTTTCACACAACTACCAGGTTTCTGCAGGATCACGTCTATCCATTCAGATGCCAGGACATTGCCAGCAGAGAAGCAGCCCGTGAAATGCTGTGCAAGCTGTTGCTGACAGCAGCATGTTTAGAGCAAGCGGGTCTTCTCAAAGACTCCTGGAAACCTCTCCCATAAAGATTTAGCCTTTGGTACACCACTTTGACTTAGCATGTTAAAATATTACACTGATAAAAATGCAATTACAGTTTTTCTGCATCTAATCTTGTTGCCTATGCAACTGATTCTGGAATATGCGGGGCTCAGTTCACTCTTATCCTCCTTCTTCATTGCACTTAAGGTTTAAATCTGTTCTTACAAGAGTCACACAGTGGTATAAAATCATAAACTAATGTAAATTGACTGTAGAATTATAGGTGTATAGATGAGATCAGCATCGGTGTTTCTAAATCCATGTTCTTGTTCCCCCGGTCCTCTCTGGGACATATAAAAAAGAAAATTATAAAAAGCGAATAAGGAACTAAAATATAAGCCACAACTTTGAACTGTTGGACAGAAAAAATTCACAGGTTTGTTTAAACTGGCAGTAGGTCATTTTGAAGTGATCCTGTAGAAGATTCCTCTGTTTAAAGTTCAACTGGGAAGATACGAAGCAGATGTATCCACTCAGACGCAAGAGCAGGCAGGTACGGTAGGTTGGTATAATAAAGACCTGTCTGCACATCAGACAAGAAATTCTGAAGCGACAGAACTGGGTTGCAGCATTTCCTGTGAACCGCTTCAGTAAGACTGTAAAACAGTCTTGAATGAGTTGATTATTCTCATCCTTGCTTGATGTTGTGAGGATTTAGCAAATAATGGAAGAAATCAACATTCTTCCAATTAAAAAAAAATATGACCAGCAGGGCAGCCTGCTATTGTAATCACATTTTGAAATGTTGAAAAAGCAGGACCATGGAAAAACTGCCAGCTAAAAGAACTGGGCATATTTTTGGTACATCAGGTTGGTGATTGTGTACACGAGGGCGAGTATACTAAAAGCTAAGTTTTACAGAAATTGATAGTATATTTTTGAATAGTTATCATCTGATCAACAGCCTTTAAGATATGCTCTTTGTATAAAATAAATAACCAGCATCGACTCTTCGGAGTCACAGTATGGACCCTGTTTTCACAGAACTGCTTCCAATAAGATAAAAGTCTGGTGTGACTTTCTGAAGTCCCTTCAGAAATGTTTTCATCATTCTTTCAAGGTTCAGACCAGTTTGGTCCTGTGTAGCTGAAGTTCAATATTTGCCCAACCCTTACCAACACTTTTTCAGCTCTTCCCACTGTATTCTGCAAATACATTCTTGCAGCATGTCAGGGTGGCAGGCCGAAGCCTCAGAGCGGGGAACAAGAGAGACTGTTACACCGTGCTAACTATACCACTCTGTTTATGAACACTATTTTTCATGCAAAGCCACTGCGTTCATTTGGATTCAGACAGAGGATGCCAAAATCATACTAAAGCTGGAGGAGAAGGTGGCATATAAAACACCTTGAAGGGATCCATGACAACAGTCATCATCAAGATGAGTAACCTGCAGTACCCAAATCTATTCTATCTTGGGGTTTGCAGTGACTTTATGTTAGGTAACGTTCCAGCCAAGTTGCATATAAATCCTACATCAGTTTTAGACTGAGTTTTGTTATAAACAATAAAATTTCTTGTTTCCTAAATATCCTACCAAAGACGCTCCGCTCAGACAAACACTAGAAACGATGACGGTTCAGTATACCTTACTGATAAAACTTTCAGACATCTGCTTTATCAAAGAGTTGGAACAGAGGACCACATGGAAAATCAGTTTTGCACCTATTTTCTTTGTTCATTGTTGCTTTACTTTTTTGACTTTAATATTCGGAACAATGCTCATTTAGAATAAATGTGCTTTTCTAGTCACAGATTTGCTTGCTTCAGAAAAAAGTTTTAGCAGAAGAGTTGAAGATGAGGAAATTCTTTTATTTTCTCCAATTCTTTTCTTCAATAATCAGTGATGAATTTTATAAAATCCCATTAGAAGACTGACTGCATGGGGCAGAAAACTAATGAATTTACTCTGATGAATTTGTCATCAAATTACTGGGACCACTGACTCGTTCTGTCATCTTTGCATATATGTCTTTGGAGCAGAAGCACAGAATAACAAAAGTTACTAGCAATTTTTTTGCAACGGCAGTTTTTATCTGGTTTTGATAGTAAACCAAATACTTTGCAGTGTTCTAGCATACCTGTCACTTAGCTGGTAATACTGTTAGACCAGCATTCAAATACATAGAAGCATAAAGTCCACATGAGCAGATACAGGTGTCCTGAAAGACCCCTCGCTTCCTCCTGCAGCTGAGTAAATAGGAATTTAAATGCACAAAATAAAGAGAATAAACACTAACTAAGAAGAGGAGAGGAGTGGCTTTAATTTTAGGCAGGTTTATGAACACAGTTTTTTTAATAAACATAAATACATCCGTTTGAATGACATTTTTAACCTGGTTTACTAAGGAAATGAGACTCCAAGACTGCGTTATTAATTGGTGGTTGCCACCCCCACCCCCCTTCACTTCCAACCTGAAACTGTTGACTTTTCATCTGAAGTTGACAAAGGGGGAAGAAATCTCCATGATGTTAAAATGCTGCAATTTCAGTGAAAATTAGCAGCTGGAAAGAGCAGAGGGCCTCACGTTAGTATTTTCACTATGAGAAATACAGCAGTATGAGCTTGGAAATTACCTGTTCTGCATGACCTGTCAATTGTCCTATAAGTACTCATATAATGGCAGATTAATTAGCCCTCATGTCAACCACAATATGTGCTTTCTCCCAGTTGATTAAGTAGAGGAGAAAGAAGAGCTGGTAAGTTGATAGGATACAGGGAGAGCTAGAGGAAACGAAGGCATCGGAGGTGGCTGGGAACAAAGTTGGGGAGAGAGCGGCAGGAGATGAGCCTGCACACACACCCCCCTTAAGGCAACCTGACCCCATCAGTTCCACTGCTCAAACCACAGCTTGATTTCACAATTTTACACCGGAGTGTTACACTGGTTCAACAGCTAACACGGACACACAGCATTCTGGTACTGAAGTAACAGAATGAGGTTTGGTTTTTACCTGGTCTGGGAATGAGCAACACTGGTATAAATATGTTTTCTGCAGAATCGATCCAGAGAAGAAAGGGCTGTGCTACATTGCTGAAAGGGCTATGTTTAAGACCCGAAAGCTGTGTGTATGGGTAAGTCCTTTAGACACCTAAATCAGCATTAGACATCACTGTACATATTTAGGTTGGCTTTAGAGAACATTATTTTATACATTACAAAACTAAGGAATTCTATCTAAATTAGAGTGCTAACGTTAATAAGCACAGGTTAATGCTAAATACAAGCAAACACAAAAGCTTAGCAGCCGGTTTACTACGTCATCCTTTTGTATCCATCCCAGATCAGGGTACTGAAAAAGAAATGATAATAAATGGTATCATCATTAATCATAATTAAGTAAATATATATAGCATTTTCCTTCACTTTTAGGTTCCAAAGCTATTATAAATTAATTAAGTTTCACTAGTAACAGTCAGAAATCAGAATGGAGCCAGCCTTATTCTGCAGAAAATTAAATAAACTGTAGAGTGACATTCAGCTGGGTTCTAAAATATCAGTAAAGCCCTATGAAGCATTTCGTGCTCCTAAGCAGCACACAGACCATGTGCTGACATTTACTTGTCAACTAACACAACCGAGGTAACAGTGAAAGTCTGTACAGAAGGTGGGAACAGAAACAAGACTTTCTGATTCATCCTTCTCCATCTGATGCCATAAAAAGTAGAATATTGCATCAGATCCACTGATTGTACATTAGAAAATTAGAGCGATAACAAGGAGAGAATAATTTTGTGGTTATGACCCTGGACTTGGAATATTTTTGTCCAGTTCTTGGCTCTGCTACAATGTCAAGCATGTTATCCAGTTCTCGCTCTTCAGTCACTTATCCGTGAAACAACCCAATTTCCTTTTTCTGTCTTGTCTGCTCATGGGCCAATGGTTTTGGGAAACAGACTGTTTCTCACTATATTTTTGCACAATGCAGTGGGCCTTAGAATCAGATGCACTCTTGGATGTCTATCTTAATGCAAACAATAATTATTTATTGTGCATTTTTATCTATATTGCATTTCAGAATGTGTTCAGGTTTTGTAAACTTTCTCACATTGCAGGTCTGTACCAAAGAGCTGATGTGGGAAAAGCATGTCGGCAAAGCATTGAGAACTGACTTCAAAATATCTCCTACCTGCACAGGTGTCTCCAGAGTGTAGATATGCTCCCCACGCACATTGTAGAACTTGACAAGCGCGCTTTTCAACAGGGAACCATTGCTGAGGTCAACTAGCTGGCTTTGCTTCTCCATGCCTGCTACTGCAAGTAGGTCTCCTTGTGTACACCACTGTACCACCACATCTGAAATTGCAAAGACAGTTTGCAATAATCATTTGATGAGAATCAGTAGGAACAGCATTTCCAGATGCTGCAAAGTGACTTGAACGGCTAAATCACGCTCTCAAACATTACTTAAGTACTTAGAAACATAAATCCTTTCATCGAAGTAGTAGCAAATACGCTGCATATGCACTTCCAAGAATGACATTCTTTTTATTTTGTAAATTGCAAAAAAGGTGTAAAAACCATTCATTTTTCTTTCTCTATGGTGAGTCTAGAATGTAATCAGTCGTTGCTCCTAAGTACAAGAATGTATTAGAGATACTAAAACTGATGTGGAAGATTGTATGCACACCTTTGGGGTAAATAATCGGAATTAAGTTAATACGCACAAAAATAATGTCACTGACTAAGACAGCAGCAGTAGAGAGCAGAGTATTTGTCTGGAAAGGCCTACAGCGCAAAAAAGAAGCGTATTTGGCAATGCCTCATGTTCCCACTGCTGTGAATATAACTTTTAGTATCACTCAAACTAGAGTTATATTTTGGTATAACACCAAACTAGAAAGACTTTTGGATTTTTGTCCATAAATACAGATGGCCTCTGTGTCATAGGTTTTCTTTTGACACATGACTTGAGAAAATCTACTCATCTGTCTAGCAGGAGATTGCCAGAAGGACACAGGGATTGCTTAGTCTCTCATATATGCGGATACGAATATAGGTATCAGTTACTTTTCCTACAGGAACCTCACGATGAGGAACGCCCACAGCTTAATTTGGGGATGCTAATTTCAAACCCTTATATCCTCCAGCTCTTTATCACACTGCAACAAGAGCACTAAACCTGTACTTTGTGTTTCTGCTTGTGTTCCATAGGCAGATTTGCATGTGCAAGTAATACTGAGCTAGTCTTTAAACTTTTTTACTCTTAAACCGGAGGTGAAAGGCAGCTATTTTGTGCTGAGACAAAGTGAAGGTAAAGACAAAACTTTTGTGCTCTGGGATGCTCAATCTGCCAAGAACCTTTTGAAGACATTTGTGGGCGAGAAGCTGTCTTCAAATGAAGAAGCAGGAGAAAAATGAGAGTTGGCAGGAAGGATCTCAAAATTGTTTCAAGTTGTCAACTTGTCATTTCCAGGGACTTCTATGTGCAGTTTAAAATGGTTTTGTATTATTTCAACTTTCTCATATTTCTCATGGGAATTATGCTTCTGTACGTGTCAGAGGCAAGACACATGTTCCTCAAGATAATTTTTCCACAGCTAGGCACCCTATGCCTCTTTTTTTCTCTTAGTCCTTAGCCCTCTAAGTAATCTGCAAGGGCATTTATTCATCTTTCTCAGAGAGTATAACGATAGGCAGGTTAGAAATCAGTAAGACACGCTGATCAACTCCACTTTTGGTAACTGGATTAACTACACAACTACCAAAGTGAAAAAGCAGTCTCCTTTGGATACGTGTCTTCAGGTGAAACTTTCAGTTGGTCCCCATACCAAGAGGAAGAAGAGCGATTACCGTGTTCAGCAGTTTTCTCTCTCTCTCTCACAACTCCTAGAATTAGGCTGCTGCAAGGGCAGCAAAGGGCTGGCCATGGCTGCAGCATCCCCCCAGGACAGCACGGCTCTACAGCATGCTTGCGCTGCCAACGGGGTCTTCAACTATTATTGAACCTGGACATAAAATAGCTCAACTGATAACTAGGTCTCAGCATAAGCACAGAGATTAGAAATCAGACGGAGGTTTCATCTAGGGTATCAGATTGCAAGTGAGTCAGTGGATCAGAGCCATCCTTCAAAACAACTTGCCAGCCACTACAGGCATGGATATCAGCAAACCTTGAATAGATAGCACTCTAAACGTGCAATAGCTCTGCAGGCAGCAGTTGTAGCTAACTAGTGCAACTAGTAGATGCAGTTCATCAGTTTTGCAGGTAGCAGTGTACTGAGAATCACTGAGTGAAGAAGTGTGAAAAAAAAGAAAGGATACAACTGAACAGTTCAGGACCTCCACTAGAACTGACAAAATTTCCAGGAGTGTTCAAGATGGATGAAAAGAAGAACTTGTATTTGGGTAATCAAATTCTCATCCAACAGCAAATGTTTTTTTGCATCAATTTAATATGAATACTCCCTGTAAAATGAAAGCTATGCAAAGCTAATAGAACAGCAAAAATACGTTGGTAATGCTTGAAATAGTTTTATAGTTGCCTGCTTTAAAAATACACTAAGTAGTCCATAAAGACAAGGGCATCTGTTGCAGAGACCACAAAGCTATGCTTACAGATTTCAAACAGAGACACATGAATTCAGACTCACACACAATACTGCAGACCATCCGCTCTCAGCAGAATGCCAAGTGGCTGGAGAGGATGGAGACCCTGAACTGGGTGGTTTTGCACATTCTTGCATGTGATAACAACCAGTCACTTGAAAAATAAGCTGATAAGAACGTAGAAAAAAAGTTTACATCTATATGACAGCTATATGCAAAATACTTTCCACCGTACAATGGGTAGCTTCAGAACAACAGAGAGTGATATCCCAATCACCTTTCTCTTTCTGTCTTATACACATTCCCAATCCAGCAAGATGTTGCACATTCTTCTTCTATTGATGCCAACAATATTTACAATCATAAAAAATATTTCTACTGTAGCTTGTACATTAATATTTTGCTAGAGGAGGTGACGTAATTAAAAGATCTTTTTTTTATTCGTGAAAGTCGATGGGGAAAGAGAAACAGGACAGACATCCTCAGCAAGATAGACCCCTGCAACTTTAAATAGAGAATAAGATGGAGTTTGTTTCTCCTACTGTTTCAAGCTGAAAGCTAGGCTAGATGACAAGTCAAGACTACTTCCTCTCCTATTTACTATAATTCTGTAGAGATGCTGGGAACACCCCTTGGTGGATGTAACAAAAGCTTCTCTAAATTGGTTCCAGTTTCCCAGCCTTTAGGTGTCCCTTCATCTGAAGAAGTTTTCTGGATCACAGGGTTGCCCCAGGATGCTACATTTTGCCAGCCACACATTTCTTGTGTTGGCACAGATGGAAGCAGGAGTGGAAATGAAACCTTAAAGGTGATTTTTTAACCTCGTAAAACTACCCTACAAAGTGGATCACCCAAAAATTATTGGGCTGGTGTTATGGCAACTTTTCACCAAAAATATCCTAGCGTTACGGAACAGTTAAGAGTCTCCTCCAACAGATTTTTTTTTTTTTTTAAATCTAATATAAAATTAATTTATCTGTGGAGATGAAAAGAATCAATGGAACTTACATTTAAATATGTGCTTATGTACTGTAGTGAATTAAAACTTCTCCCCAGCAAAGCACCGTAAATTGTACTGAGAGTGTTGGCAAAGTAAGGTACTTCTTTGATAGGTAAGAACAGTAAAAATTTCAATGTGAATTAAAGATTTTACATGGAATACTGATCTTACAAACATTCAGGCACATCACTTAGCAAGCTGTATAGTAATCAGCAGAATTTTTCTTCTCTCTGAATATGTTTCCTCGATAATTAATAGTTCTAGCAAGTGTTCAAAATTTGTGGGAGTCAAAGCAGCATTGCGATTCATACCTGGTTACCAAAAGCATGGGAGGAGACCTTGTGAATTAAAGATGCAAAGGAAGTGTTAAGTAGCAGAGGCGTTCACACAAAGAAGCATAAACATATTAGCACATTCAGCTGCAAAACAGCAAACAGATCAATTTGCTCTACAAAACTGCCACAAAAACATGATCTCAAAAACTGAAACATTTTTTTAAACACAAAAACTCTATCAGCCAAGCGCTGCTCTTTCACCAGCAGGTGTCACTGCTGGAAATGGCAATAACAGTGGCTGAGCGCTTCTGGGTTAGGAGAGACAACCGCAAATCTATACACAATCTATACACACATCATTAAATATACAAGAAAAACAGGAAGGGGGTGAAATGGCTCCCTTTTCTACCTTTCAACCCTGAGCGGATGATAGTAGGAGACAAGTCATCATAGTTGTTCATTAAACTGATGTCTCCTGACGTGAAGCTGACAGTAAGTAGTGGCTTGGTGTTCTGCACCGGGACTGGATACGCAGCTGGTCCATCTGCAAAAACAAAGCTCTGGAGTGAGGAAAAGGCAAACAACCAGAAGTAATTACATCCAGGCTGAAATACACCGTACATCAGCCTACCGCCATCCGGAGTGGTTCCAAGCCTCAAACTCTACCTGCTTATGTCTGCAACGTCCACGGGCAAAAGCAAAGCAGGTTTAGCTCGTTAGTTTGTCTGCTTTTGTGAAACCCTAACGCTTTTACTTTGTGAATTTTTACTGCAGTATATCCAAAGTGATTTATGCATATACTCCCCAAAGTGTCCACAAATTGAAAACCAATGCTTTGGAAGGTTTCCTTGAGACCAAAGTTGAAAATCAGTGTTAATAAACAATATAATCACATTAAAAGCTATTTGTTAGATACACCTTCTACCTGGGCAAGTGCTAGGGACTCCCCCTGAAGTCACATAGAGACATTATAAGAACTTCTAAGAGAATATACTGACCTTTCACAAATTACTGTATTTTAAATGTTAAGAGCTAGGCAGCAGCATGAAAAATTACCTGCCAACCTACACAACAGGATCCAAAGCACTCAAAGGTAGAGGTGAGCCCAAATGGAACACCTGATTTTAAAAACCATTTCTGCAAAGCCCCTGCTCCTCTGGGCTTGTTTTTCAGCATTCACTGAAATTCTCTTGCTCAATTACTTCATGACCAATATCACCATCTGTAGCATTCGCTGTTTAACTCTTTTAATTTACAATTTCTGATCGGAGATGCTGCTGGCCCCTGAAAAAATGCTTCTCAAGGCCCGGACAGCATCTTTTCAGTCAACAAAAATGGCAGAGCCAGTTAAGACTTATGTTGCTTCCTGAGCTTGTAAAAAAGCTGATCAGAAAGCATTTTGGAGAAAGATGTCTAGTAATTAGCATCTCTCTGTGTATATAATTTAATAAGAAAAATGTATCAAACTTCCAGTCCTTCCTACACATCTGCGTGAGTCAAAGGTTTGTCACCTTTGAGAGGTTTATGCTGCATCTGCTCTAAAGAAAACACATCATGTTTGGGTAATCATTAAAATAGGCTTGTGGGCTTGTAACGAGTCCACCCACCCCCTGATTGACTCAGAAACAGCTAGTGCATTCCGATCATCTAAGTTCTCATCTGTGTACTCTGCAACTTCACCATCCTCCGACTGAAACCTCAGTATTTTCAAAAAACAACAAAAACCCAATTTAATGTTGTTCTCTATCCTGCTTTAGAAGCTTGCTAAGAAATTTGAAGTTTGTTTCTTTTTTTCTAAGGTAAGAAATCTCACCCAGTACCAAAAGTGAGGTACGAAAGCCAGAACAAAACTCAGTTTTAAAAGATGCTAACATTTTACCAGATGAGCATATTATCTTCTATCGTTATTTGTTAAAAACCTTTGCTTATTATATTCACACATATACACCATTCTGGAAAAAGTAGATTTTTTGACTGAATTGAAATTAGAGTTAAAACTGCAAGAGTCCTCAATTCGGTGGTTCAGTGGATCTGAGATGCAAGCTCAGGATTATTTCTAGCTATTACGTATTTAAAGTTTTCACTGTACAATCACTCTTATATTAATTTAGTTCTTAATTTATTCAGATTTTATACCCTGGAACACAGAAACAGCTTACCTCGATCTTATAGACTAATCAACAGCATTGACAAGGAGAAGTATTAGCATTACTTGAACAAGAAGGACGGGGCTGACTACATGAATACCCAGGCCTCCTAGCTCTTTGCTATTGATGATTTCCAAAGAGTTTAAAACCAAAGCATTTCACTCAATGAGTTATATTCTCACTTAAGGGTAGGGAAGGATGTCTTCCTGACCCTCAATCTGGCAATACGCTCTGAAGCATGGGAATTAGTAACTCCAGACAGCTCCAGTCACCGTCCTATTATGCTGTGCAGGAAGTATTTTCATTTCCAATCCTTCTACGGAATTTATTGAGCTCTTTATATCAGGACTATCAAGGATGGGACTATAATGATGAGCATTACCGAAATCCTATGAAACAGAGATAAAATTAAAGACGTACCTTCCACTATGCCTAGTACTGGTGTCTTTTCACATGAATCTATATAACAATGCATTAACTCCTGTGACTGCACTCCGACTACCTCCATACATATAGATCCCTGCAATACCTCACATCTGCTTACGAGCGAAAGCTGATATGCCCCTATCTAGTGGCTTTCACCCACCCTCACTGAAAACTTTGAGCTTTGTGTAGTTATCTCATTAGTGCAAATGGAGGCAGAGCAACACAGATGAGGCATGACCTACAGCAAGCCATGCAGCGAGGCTGGTGGCAGAGCTGGGAATGAACCCACTCCTCCATACCAGGCCTCTGCTCCATCCCCCACACTACCTCCACAGGAACACACCATCTTTTGGCCTCTACCAGCTTAAAACCACTGCCATCCTACTGCTTCAGTACAGAATGACCATTCCCTGATGTTCAAGATACCTTCACAAATGCTTGCAAACCTGCGACAGAAGAACATGCACACAACACTACCTTGTGGTGGGGAATAGTCGTCAGAGTCTGTGTCGCTCTCGCTGCTGTCCTCCACCAGGAAGCTGGGGTAGTTCCAGGACATGCTGAGGATGCCATCTGACTCGTGAAGGAGTACGTGGGCCAGCATTCGGCCATGGCAGTCCATGACGATAACCTGTCCATCAGCAGTGCCAAACAGTACCTGAAAATAACAGAACAGTCCTCAGTCCCACCAAACGTCAGCCACCGGAGCCTCCTTCAAGTGCATCCTGCAATTAACTAGCTACACTGGAAATTAATTGAAAGCAAAGCAGTCAGGGATGTGAAATGGTGCCACAATAGGACATCACAAGTCAAAGCACCAGGGTCTAGAGGTAAGTTCCTAACATCTCTAAGCAATTAATGTTTCACAGTGCAGTGCATTTTGCTCACTTTAATATGAGCTGTTACACTTTATTTGAACTTGGCCATTACTACCACCAAAGTGAGCTGGCAGAAGGGCTGCCACAGATTCTACAGTATTCTTGAATTATACAGAAACTTCTAAAATCAGTGGCAGAAACCGAGGTATGCATCAATCATAACAATACCAAAAGGCACAGCTGACAAAAATGAGGTCTTAGCAGAGATTTCAAACAGCTTATAAGAAATAGAAAGGTGAATAGAGGAGGACAGGTTATTCAGTTGATGAGCTGAGAGAAGGTGGGAGAACGTCTTCCAAGAACAACATGATCAGTCAACTGGAAGTAGATTATTATAGTCCAAGAGGAAGGGAATATATTACATGTTCAGGAAGAGATGAAGAAGAGCTTCTACCCACCATTTCAAATACAAAATGGATAACACAAGTTTTTTTCTTGCCCCTAAACTACTTCGTAGTCAATGTGTGCTGAATGAAGTCAGACTGACTAGAACCTACAATTTCTTTTTTATAAGCATTTTCTGTCTTGAGGCTTTAAGCAAGTTAAGATCATGCATATTTGATGAATTCTAGAAAAACATCAGAAAATAAGGATTATAAATCCACAAAACAATAAATGCATTAGCCAAGGCCGCTGCTGCTATCATGTAATTCTGTATGAGGTAAATATGTTCTAAAGTGAGTTTTAAAGTGAAAACCAGCCAGCATTAAAAATGAAGCTAATAGGAAGGGTAAATTTTATACTTGCCCTTCCGTCTACCACCTATTTTTGGTGTGTGGAAATTTAAGATTCTAACAATTATATGCCCAGATCAAAAATTCGTCTAGCCTTACATTTAATCTCTAACAGTGGTCAAGTGTTTGGGGAAAAGAAAACAGGATGCACTAAACAGGCACTTCCCTTGTGCGCTCATGTAGTTTCCAGCAAAAAATACTGCCTCTTCTTTGATAATTGATAATTTCACTAGCTAACCTTTACCTCTTAACACTAAAAGAAATACAGAATAATTGTTCCTACTTACATTCTCAACATTGGTCACCATTTTATAGACCTCTATTACCTAATCCCTTAGTTATCTCTTTTCCAAGCTGAAGAATCGTAGCCTACTTAGGATCTCCCTTTACTGTTGCTGCTCAAAGCCGCCAGTCACCCTTGTTGACCTCTGCTATCAGAGGTCTTCCTTTCTATCTTCCTTCTGAGATGTCGTGCCAGACTTGCAGCATTCCAACTGTGTATTATATCAGACTTATACAATAGTATTCACCTAGGAAGCAATTGTCACGGTTGCACTTTTGAAAGTTTCAGAAAGGAAATGTGGCTTCAGGAGTCTCAGTCAAAAATAAGAAGTACTAACATTTTTTCTACAATCAAGGTGAAAATCAGGAAACACAGAAGCTTGTAAAGTAGAATAGCAGTTTAAGAGAGGAACTTCAGTGAAGTCATCATTTACTTAAGAAAATCAATGGAGTTGTTTCACGTTATCAGAAGCAATGAGAAAACAGTATCTGGCTGTCTTAACTGTAATTATTACATTACAAGTTGCAAATAGTTTTGTATTAAATAGCTGCTGGGTTAAAACAGTGGCTAAAATTTGCTACAAGCCTTGGATTGCTATTCTTAGACATAACTCCAAGAACTCAACCTTTGCTCATCTCGCACTCCCTTCTCTCGTGATCCTTTATTCTACTCTTCTTCTACTTGTGTCATGCCATCTTCTTTCACGCTGTTCATTATGTCAATTGCTTTTACATGCATAATCAGTCCACAGCCACTTTCACTATTCATGTTCAGAACATAACTACCCTCTCTCAGATCTCTACAAAACAATCTTCTACAAAGCCAAAATCCTACCAATTGTCATTGCTAACTTCTCACACCACTCTATAGAGTGTCACACCACTCACAGCCTACTCCATAGATTAGTTTCTTACCAGTCTCCTAGGAGTTTTGTAACTGCAAAATACCCAAACAGAGGAGGTGAAATGCTCTATTGTTTCTGAAAACAGCAGTATAAGAGTTCTGCCTCCTAAATTCCTGCAGAAACACTTCATAATTGGGTAGGAACAAAATGTTGGGACTCATCAGCCAGAGTTCAGTCTCATCTCAATCTAAAGCTAATTCTTTCAAGTAGCACTGCCCCCGATTCATTTAAAATTACGAAGTCCTACAGTAACTTCCAATCCAGATCAGAACAGCTGCATGTGGGCATCTTAATTCTTGCACTGGAACCTGAGAAAGCTCTTTAGCAACCTAGAAATGTCAGAGGGCACTCTTCATCTCTTTAAACAGGCTATAGGTTTCAAGGAGTAGCTTTAAGTTTCAGGGTTATTGTAGCAATACAACCTTTAAGATAAAAGCATTTATCAGGCTGATAGTCCTGCTGGCTGAACTCCTGCTGAAGCTGTAAAAATGTCTAATGGTGTTATCATCCACAACATTACTCAAGTTATAAATGCCACACTCAAGCTACTTATATCAGAAGAATAAAACTCTCTTGACCTTCAGAAAAAAGGTTGAGACACAGGGTATGTCTGAAGGATCCAACAGAGAAATTAAAAGGTTGTACTTTAGCTGCCTACATTCATATTTTTCAGGTATTTGCAGATCTAGGAGGCCTGAGGGAACGTTGGGAAATGGTAATGAACAAGTTATAGTGGCTTGTTAACCCTTGAATACAAAAGCTAAATGATAATAACAGTAATTAAAAAATAATCCCAAGTACTTATTTTTAAGTGGTTCTTTGGCCCCTTGTTCTGCTCTTCTCTTGTCTCATCTCCTCTCCTTTCATACTGTTCATTATTTCAACTGTTTTTACATGTATTATCACTTGTAGAATTGCATTTGTAGAACTATGCAAAATCTGATAATAAAATACCTAAAATCACTCACACAAATCACTCATACATTCAAAGTGTAAGTCATTTACACAACATAAATACAGTATTTCTTTACAAAGCATATCAAATACAAGGAATCCTGCACTACAGTGAAGCTGTAGCTGATTAAAAGTCATACAAATGCAGAGCAGTCTCTAATGGTACCCTGACGGTGTATGCTTTGAAGGGAAAACTCTGACAAACAGCATTGGGATAATTCACAAGCAATTTTCTAAGGGTATCAAGAGCTGAAAGTTGGGTTCAGTCCTGAAACATAAGTGTCTGGCTTCTCCATGAAATCCAAGCTTGGGGTGACTCCTACTTATTATGACAAATTCGAATACCTGAAAAACACCCTTCTCCGAAATGTGCTGGCCTCGTAGCCTCTGTGGTAACTTGTGATGAGTTTCACAAGCTAGTTTTGGTACATCTAAAGGGTTTTCATCAGTTTTTAAACTATTATCCAAGAAATTATCATTCAAGATTGCAATCCCTTTAAACGCCCTAGATTTCAGGGAGTCTTCAATTTTCAGTCTGAAATGTACCAATTCCTAAAAGGTAATCAAAAGGTGGGGTATTCTGCTCTGAAGGTATTTTTTCATGACGAAATGAGTATTAGAACAGCCAAGAAGCTAAAAAAAAAATTCAGTCCAAGAACAACTTGAACCTCTTTGGTGACTTTGCTACACGTGGATCTGTTGTGTTCAACTGTCACTATTCCTCTGAGATGTGTTTTGATGCTGTAATGGTCTGGACCAGATACAGCACTAGCAGAAAATGGTTTGGCAGCACCGAGATCAACAGAGCTACAATGGAGCAACCAGAATCTGAAGCATTGAAGGTCCAAGCTCAGGAGGCCCCCTACTTTGTAAGAGAACTATAATTTAGTAACAGTGGTGTTATTTTTGCACAAAAGATATTTTGTCACTATTTAATTTGGTTTAATGTATGCAAACTGAGCCCAGCGACAGTAAGAATGCTCAAGATTTATGTTAACTTGAATACACTAGCCCAGGAGGAAAAGGGGAAGATCCTGCTATCTCACTACATCTGATTATAGGCAGTAGCTGAGAAAAGTCTATAAATCATAACAATTTCATTACGTCAATGAAGCTGTGCTGACTTAAATCTGCAGGGAACCTACCCACTGTCTGTTCCTACCTCCTAGTCTGTGCTCATTGTCAAAGAAGCTTTCCAGAACTACAGTCACTTTGACTTTTATAATAACTGAGGATAATCCAATCCCAGCAATAAGGTATGCAATGACTCGATGTATATATGAGGGACAAAAGAAAGAATTATTCCCAATCTCAGGTTTTTGTTCTACAAACTGAATAGTCAATACTGTTGCAGAAATATATTGATAAAATAAGATGCTCCCTTCATGACATTTAGTAGCAACGCTGAAGGTTTCTAATGTTGATGGTGAAACAAAACTCCCCGGAAATCTCATCAATACATTTTCGGAACACGGGCTGTCATTCTGCATCAGGGCAGTGACCAAGGCTTTGACTGAAGCTCAAGTTGAAGTATTAAAAGCTAGACTTGCTGTAGCTACTGGAAGCTACTGGAGATAACTTCAGGATAGCACTTTTAAAGCGAAAGATTCCAATATTGTGATGATAGGAGGCTGGAAAAGGAACATCTGCTTTACTCTTGTTGGCCCAAGAGTTTTAAAAGAACCTCTTTGACTTTTTAGAAAGAATGTACATCTGAAAACTGAGGGAAGAAAAACAACTCACAGACTCAATGAATTAAAACAGCATTGAAAATGAATCTAGTAAACTCCATCCTGTTCTGTCTTTCTGTGAAAATCCAAAATTTTCACAGAAAGACAGAACTTGCTTTGTTGGACTATGCAACGCGCATTAAGTTTGCATTTAAGTTCCTGGATACACTGAAATGTTCTGAAAATTAATGTAATCTGCATGAATTCTCAGGTGGTCTAATGTCCCCTAAGCTGTGGCTAAGTTGCCGGTTTTATTGTAACTCCACTGAGCAATTTCTTGAGTTATATCTCTTCCTTCTCCCATAGGATAGGTGGAAGGACAAAGTGACCACACTAAGTTTTTCCAGGAAGTGACTGATCACATTAGAAAAAGGCAAAGGTTTAGATGCATCCTAGAAGTTGCTTACTGGACCAGTCCAGAAAACGGAGCTCTATTGGACTTAAAATTCTCAAGCCTTCTACAGCCCTTATTAATGCAAATAACTGTATGCAACCCATAAAATGTTGCTAACTCACAACAGTTAATATTTTGAACAACAGTTAGTATTTTAAAATAAAAAAAAATAATTTAAAATATATAGCATGACACAAAGGCAAACCCACTGTTCCAATTTTTATAATGCAAATTGACTACTTCTTCCCCTTTGCAAACTGATTCCTGGGCAGTTCTAAGCACTGCTAAGCCATCCAAACACAGTAAGTAAAATATGCATTGTTATAATTTGCTGAGGTTTCTACACCTGCCAAATCATTCATGCAGAGGATATATCCCCACAACACCAAAGTGCACATGCAGGTAATTCTGTCAGGAAATCCTAAGGGGGGCCTGTTTGCATTGGAACTTGTTGAGTTTTTCAGAACTAAATACACCGTTTCATCTATTTTTTTCTAGCCACCACTTTTAATGACACATGCAAAGACTTCTAAGAGGCTAGGGGGTCACGATCTCCCTCTGGAAGAAATGTCCTACCGAGGTCTTTTCGGCCCAGTTTACAGGTGTTTTGTAATTCCACGTTCAATTTTTGCTTTGACCAGTTGCAAGGTGTGGATGTAAACCTTACTACTTTTCTAGATGCCTTACAGGAAAATAGTGCTGCCCTTCAAGACTTAGAACAGAGATGTGATTATTTCTGCTAGCAGCTAAATTATTTCATATCCAAGATCCTTTATAATCTTTTGATGTACCAGTTGGACGGAGAAACTTGCTGCATTTCAAACTAACCTGTTCCAGGATCCCCTTTTAATTTCCTCAGAGTCAGTGAGGAGTTTCTCAACAATGAAGTAGTAGCCTAGGGCAGAAATCTCACCAGTATCTTGCGACCAAGTAAACCATGAATGACCTCACAAAAACTTATGCTCTGGGTTTTTAACATTCTCCAGGGCTCTGTGTCCAAAGTCTGGAGGATTCCTCTTCCACCTACCCACTTTGCAAACCCTGCTCTTTCAGCATTTGGTTTTACTCTTTGCCTTTCTGTTTGGCACACGTCTTGCTGTACAAACTGTTTGTGCCACTAACAGTTTACCCTGGGTAGCTCTGCGTTTGCAGCCGCCTCATCCAATGTTGTTTCCCTGACATTCCCTTTTTCAAAGTTTAGACCTGTCTTTATGCTTTTTCCTTCAGCCTTCTCCCCCATCTCCCCCGAAAGGAAAACGTCAGCACCGTACCTCAGAAATTACATTCTGCAAAAGTGCTAATAAGGCCAACTGCATTTGCATTGTCAGAAGATGCTGAGCAGTTCAAGGAAGTTGAATTAGTACTGTTTGCCCTGATTTAACCACCTGCACAAACATTAGTATTCATGATAGAACAGCCTTCACAGTTGTCACCATAATGCCACCTTACTAATAGAGATAAATCTATTTTGCTGGTCCAAAATTAACTGAACTATAAACTGATTAATACACAAAATAATGGATCAACCTTCTATTTATGCAGGGAGGCTTAGGAAATACTTGCAAAATTACTGCCTTTAAATATTTTCATTCATAGCCCAACAAAAAAATGCCAGTCTTGCAAAGGCTGAGTTACAATATTTTGCAGTCCGTTTAGTTGTGATATTAGCATTTTGCATTCCTTGTGCTCTTCTTGTTTACTGTTTCTCCATCACGAAACAGGAGACAGTGCAGCCGCTGCCTCTTAGGATACATTAAAAAGTGAACGTTTGTTTTTTCCCAGTGTGATATTTCTGGCTTTCCTTATTCTCACCTCAAAATGCAGAGAGACAGAGAGAAAAGCAGAGAGGGAGATAGCTGCTCTTCTGCTGAATACTTTTTATTTCCATTAAAAATTCAACCACTGTAAAATGATTTCTTGGACCGACACAAAAAGAGACATCACCACAATTCACACACAAGCTCAGGGGGAAAGCACTAGGTTTTCTTTGACTGCCTTTGTGTCGGAAAAAACTGAGAAGAGTTTTTGTTTCCTTTGGACATAAGGAGTTACCAGCCCCACACAAGGATGATACACCACGAGATCACTCAGCTGACTGCATATATACACAGCGGTGAAATTCTCATTCGAGACCATTAACGCTTTCAAAAGTGGCACTGGTTTAGTTACCTATTTTCAGGCTTGTTTCTTCCCTCTCTAACAAAGTCCGTAGGGTCTAGATAACTATTACAAAGCCCTCAAATGACAAGACAAAGTAAATACACTGGAGATCTTGGTGATAAATCCATTTAACGAATATTGAAACACTAAAACCTGGGAATTCAAACCACTCTGGCTTTATTTCTCTCTAAAATTGTATAACACAGCTGAATGACTGAAAATGAGATACAGCCTTGCATGCCATTTCAGGAGTCAACAATGTAAGCAGTCTCAAAACCAGGATCTCAAGCTATACAACTACTCTGGACACGTGGGAATAGAAGCAATTGTCCAGGTGAAGATAATGTTATTTGAAAGCATTCTGGCAAATCACAGAAAAACTGATTATCATATGCCCCTGGACTAATTCTGACTTGTGCATTTCCAGGTACACACATTTCTATATTCTTTCTTGACCCTTGAAACATTTTTCAAGAAAGCGTCCTAAACCAATTAGATTTTTCAGTCAAAAGAGTTGCCCTTCTATATAATGTTTAGTGAATTAACAATATGCTTTAGTTTACTTTAGACATGGAAGAGAATTCTGTTGTGTATTTTTTAAACTTGTGTCAGGTTTCAAGTCACATTCAAAGTAGTATGCAAAATGAATCAAAAGCCAGCAGCTGGAACACCTTCTACAGAACATCTTCTGTAGCTTTTAATACAGACAGCACTCCGAGTCTGGACCACTGAGCTCCCACAGCAGAAGTACTCTGGAACACTCTTCAAGCGGCGTCGTTTTCTGTTTTCTCACTAAACTCTGCCAGGAAAGTGCACGTGTCTCACATATATCCAATTATATATAGCAACAAAAACAACTATTTGTTATTGTCAGGTGGGAAAATGCAATTTGTTTTACCAACAACCACCCAATCGGGCAAAGAAGTCAACTGATACACTTGGCAGTTTCCTGCATTGTTCCCAAGCCAGGTTTTAGTCATTTCCTGAAAGATATGTTGACTGCTGAAGCTAAAATTTCCTTCAGAGTTTTAGAAGTCTGAGAGTTTCTGCTGGGGTTTTGTGGTTTGTTTTTTTTTTTGGTTGTTTTTTTTTTTTTCCTAATTGAAAATGGTATTACTTAGCAACAAGGACTGCATTCTCAACCAGGGAAAATGCAATAGAAAGCAGCTTAGAAGCAATGCCTTTGCTGTTTTGGATTTCATAACACAAAATCGAGAAGCTCCTGGGGTAAGCTATATGCGAATGGAGGCCAGCCCCTCAACTTCTGCATTCTCCTTCTAGGTCTTGGGTGCTGGCAGGGAGGGGTAACTCAGCATGGTCAGGAAATACGTAGAATGGGTGAGGTCAAGTATAACTGAGTCAACATGGAGACAGGCTGAGTAATAAATTGTTACCAAAATGAGGCACTGAAGAAGAATGACTATCCTCCTAAAAGCAAGGAAAGCAGGGAAGGATTAATCCTTTTTCAGCTGATGCAGTTGCCAAAAATCCCTCAACATCTGATCACCGACAAGAAACTGGCTCCTGGACAAAGAGCAGAGAGCTCAAGTTGAATCCACACAGGATGAAACACTGATGGGAAAGGTTTTGGAGAATAAAGAGATAGTGCTCCCACTTTCCGTTGGCATACTATCTCTTTTTGTCAAATCAGTGGAAAGACCATGTGATATCACTTTCCAAAAATATCACCTTTCATCTCCAATTTACTATGAAACTTGGCCTTGCTTTCCCAGACAAGACCTAGTGCAGAAATCCACAGATCTCCTCCCTCCAGCTTCAGCCACTCTAATCCTCCTTCCCTGCACCAAGGTTTCAGACTGTCCACAGGCTTGAATACATTTGACCCAAGTTCAAGACCCCATTTGGCTCCTGGTCTTCTTGCTAACTTCCAAAAAATTGACGGATCAAGTCCCAGCAATAATAAAGTTTAAATTAACCACTCTACTAGCTACATTTCTTTTGAACTGAAAGACCACAAAGCCCTGGATGAATCAAAGGGGTCCTGGGGCCAAAGCATTCTCAGCCAAGTGGCTCTGGCAATGGAATAACACAGACTGTTTCTGAAAAATGCTGTAAAACCTTCACGGTTTGGACAGTTGCTCCTCTGTAAGAACTACACTTCCACTCACATGCCCTCTCCTGATCAACTCAAAATCTGAACGAACACATTAAAACAATTTTCCTACCTTCCTTTAGAAAAAGAGCAGCTTCGTGCAGCGGGTGCCATTTTTTCCCTGCACTGCCTAAAAACTAGCTTAAGTATGTGCTACTACCTTGCACAGGTCCTCAGTATTGCTATTTGCCCCACAGCATAACACAGCGCTTTTCAGAAACACTGTTTCAGATAACTACTCCCTGTCCCAAAGAACTAAAGACTTCAGGCTATACGCGTAAATCGTTCCGTACAAGCGACAGCAAGGTGAGAAGAGAGGCAAACAACTTGTTTCTTCCTGCCAATTCCCACACAGAGACTGGTTGTGTTTCTGTTTGCGCTCCTCTTTACCTTGTTGACTCAAACACTGATGCTCCAAAAATGTAAAATGGTACTGAGTATAAAATGCTGAGTGGACACATTAACTGAATAGCACAATGACTCCTCAGCTCTCCCTCCATCTCTGGTTTGCCACTGCCATTGACATCCTTCCTTTCCTGAGGGAGGGGAAGACGTGGTAGAATGCGCAGACCTTAAAAGCCCCCAGATTCTGGTCAACTAAAATAAGAATATTGTGACCTATCTGAGTGTCATGTTAGATCACGGAAAAGAGTTACAAGATACACTGTTGAGAGTGATCCTTACATCCTAGGACACTGCGTATCCAAGGGGATGCAGAAATCCATTCTGCCATTCGCTTTTTGCAGTAACAAACACCAAACACCCTGTCTACAAAGATGAGCAAAACATTACAACAGTTGTATTCTTCCTTTCAGACAGAGTCATTAAGGGAAAAATTTCTTAGCAAGACTCATCTGAAACAGTGTTGACATGAAACATTGCGGGAGCTACAGAGAAAAAATGAGCCATGATGCTGTCAGCACATAAACATCCCCCATCTTACAGCCCTCATGACTAGAACAAATAGCACCATCTCATCAGCTCTCTCAGTGTCTTGCCACTACAGGCTGGATGAAGAGCATCAAGGGAAAGATTAGGCACGGCACAGATGAAGCGAGTGGGAAGAAGAAAGCACATTGAAGCATCACCTTGTTGCTCCGCGCCTTCAATTACCCGCTCAGTAACTGTGGAGTATCAACTAGGGTTTCTGGCAGGAAAAACCTTGTCTGGAATAAACCCACAGAGAGATGCCACGGCTCTTGGAGCTGCAGATGAATCCTAGAGGCTCCAAGGAGAACATCCTTGTTCTCTATCCTCCCCGAAGCTCAAGGCAAAGGCTATAAAGTCCTCATCTGAGTACTGAAATCTGCAGTGTAGCTGCTTATTGCTAGTGAGAAAAGGAGAGCACAACTGAAAAAAGGCACAGTGCACCAAGCTATTTAACTCTTCTCCTTCCTTCTTTTTGGAAGCTGTATTCTCAGCAGAACGATGCATGAAAACCTACTTGAAACAAAAAGGCAAAGGAAAAACAATGCTAATAAAACTATGTATAGACATCAGGAAAAAAAAAAAGAGAAATCTATTATTTCAGAAATAGCTGCATAATGCAGCTTCAAAACAACATAATAAAAAGAGATGGGAGAAAGAAAGGCTAACCAGCACTTAAAATTCGCATTACTTTTTCAGCCAAAATCTGTCTATCACTATTATGTGGCATCATAAAAATCAAGTCACCAAGCAAAGAACAAAAACAAAGTATTACTGGCTTACAGCACATACAAATACATAAACAAGAATACTAAAGTCTCTGCAAAAATATTTAAACATTCTAAGTCTATATAAAACCCCACATATTTTGTCTATAAAAGGATGCAATAGGATAGTAAACATTCATAGAACCCTTAGCACAAGCAAGCAGAAATCATTAATTTTAATAGCAAGTCTGACACAAAGGTTTGAAATGCTTCTAAAAATAGTCCGAAATATAAAAGACAGTTAAGCTGTGGTGGGTTTTGTTTATCTGTTTGTTCTATATAACAAGCAGATTTATCTTGAAAGACAACTGAAGTCTCCTTCCCCTGTCCTCTTTTTGCATTTTAATGGTACTGCTCAATTATGCAGCATGCAACGTTAAAATCCTTATATGCGATTTAACCATTGTCTCCAGTCCTTGTGGCTTGAATAAACTGCCTAGTTAATTAATGACACTTCTTCAATGCTATAAAAAGCCTCTAGCCATTTTTCCCAGTAGTTCAAGTAATTCATCCATCAATGAAAATAAGTCTTTCAGTTCTTCCTCAAAGACTGTATCTTACAGTGCAATTCTGAGTGGCTCTGGTCATCATGAATACATATGTAAACCCATTTGATGGTTCCTGCACCCAGAATGGATGGAGGAAAAGATGCATTTTTATGCGTTAAGACACAAAAATATAGATATTCCCTGGCGTTTTAAAGGCTCCTTTATGTCAACCTGTAAAGATCCTTAATAGGGACAAGTAGTAGTCCAATAAAGACCAAAATAATTGCTTACACTTTCAAATTTTACAGGCTGTAATTTTTTTCATTTTGTCCTTCCTTCCCTTCATTCATAATAATTAAGGTAAATATTTGCCTTCTCTATACTGCACCAGTTGCCTCTTTGTAGCTTCCCTTCATCATTCTGTCAACTCATTAGAAGGCTGTCTTCGAGATTTTTTTTTTCCACACAGCTAGATGTCTGAGCATAATTAAATTTGATCAGTGTGACTACCGCAATAGCAAGGACTGCCTGAATCAGACGTGCGCTACAGCACCTGATTAAAATCAAAATGGTAGGGTGAACAGAAGCACAAATTCCTCATTCCAGAGCAGCAAGCAAAAGAAGATGTAGGGGAGAAGATGACATAATGGCCCAAACAGATACATCAAGGAATAAATTCCTTATTTTTAAGCCATGTTCTGGAAGCTAGGTAAGGCTACTATTCCTGGCTTTCAGCTCAGGAGTTGTTCAGAACGACTATTTCCCTGAAAAGGTGGTAGCAACTGCAAATCATAGTCCACAGATGAAAACAGGGGGCTCCAAAAGCAGATTCTACTATAATGGATTTATGAGTTCAACTTCCTGCCAGGGACTAAAGCCACACCGATACCAAGGAGCCTGAGAGGCAAGCTCACAAAACGCCTGGTGCCACCGGTAACCATTTGACAGCGTTTCTTGTTAATTAGCTCCTAGCACCTGGTGAGAACTGTGCCGTAGCTCCTACCTCATGGTAGCCACTTGGCACAGCACGGTGCTGATGCTATCAGGGACATCTAAGACACTAAGCGCTGTATTAGCACGGAGATCCCAGCTGACTACAGTACTGGACCCAGAAAGTAGCATGCATCCCCTCCTTCGTGTGAAGGTCCTTTCTGGGTCCTGGGCTCCACCCTGAAGCGCTGCAGGCAGGGTGCCACAGGCAGGGTGCCGCGGGCAGGGTGAGGGAGCTGAAGCCTGTCCCTGCCTCCTGCCTGTCAGGGAGAAAGATGCTGGCGCGTCTGCGGTTGCCATAGGAGTAGGGATGGCGAGGGCTGAGAGCAGGAGTGACTAACAGCATAGGAACTGCCTTGCTGCACAGCTACTGCAAACTACAAAAGATTTTTTTAAAAACCCAACATACAGATCTCCTGCGCCCTGCGTTTTGAGACAAACTGATTTCACCTGCTACGGGTCTCACAGGTTCTCTTCCAGTGTCTCCTACGACCCTGCAGTGCACACCGTATCTGTTCCTAATGCTGTGCTGCTTTTCTCTTCCACCGAGAGAAGAATTTTGTATGATTAGACATAGAACAGGCTGAAACTTGGGGCCTATATTTACATGTTCTTAGTACTAACGCATGTTGTGTTGTGACGGGAGCACAAACAACAGCTAATGTTGTACCCAGCAGGATGCCCATCAAATTAGCTAACTGCTCGTGTACCTATTTTCAAAGCAAACAGAAGTGAGCGTGCTGGCAAAGTTCACAGGTACCTGTTGTCTGCCATGTCCTGGCCAAAGAGTCCTGGCCAAAGAGTCCTGGCCAGTCCCCAAATTTCCACAAATAAAAGTTTATAACAGGAAAGAAGAGGGGGGAAAAACAGAAATGGGCACTTAGACCTGTCAGAAAAGTCTAATAATTTACACTAGCTGGGATGCAGGAAACAAATACAGATTAATAGCACTTCTTGGGATATTCAGGAATTAAACTATATTAATTCATTTTCATCAAGGCTTCCCTTTATTGGAGAGTGACTTCCTTCTGATCCCCTTCTCACACACAGAAACAGCAACAGAAACAACCCCAGTGAAGTCCAGGGAGTTACACTATATTGCTATAAACAAGAGGATAATCAGACCCTTCTACAGATCTCATCCAGTTCTCTGACACTGTGCTTTTCTCCATTGTGAACAGAAATAAACCTCTTTAATAGCTAAAATCTGGGAGAAGGGGAGGGACAGGACAGCCCAAGGGCAGCAGAAGTTGATAGAGAAATGTCACTACGAGCTGAGCAAGCACACAGGGGGGATACGAAGCACTGGAAAGACATTTTATATGACTTGTGGGCTTAGGAAAAATCCTCAATTACTTATTGACATTGCTTCTATAATTATAAATAAACCCTTTGGCTAGATAAAACTCAAGTTTTCCTCACTTTGGAAGTCATTCAATCTACTTGGTATGTACACTCCCTCTTTGCAAACAAGCATGGTACGACACCACAGAACTGTTCCAGGACAACGTAAAGCATTCTCTGATACTTCAAATTTACTTTTTATTTCCAATATACTTTCCATCCCTTCATGATCCTAGGTGAGCCTTCTCACCTGAAAAATACTCCACACAACGCTGAGGAAGTAGGCTCTACTACAGCCTCTTGTAGCCCTGAAAAAAACATTTCAAAACAGCGAAAGGAAGGTCGCACTCCTGAGTGAACCGATCCGTTCAGCTTTAACCCAAGTGTGGCACTCTGCTCAAGACACAGAGGACCCAGTCCTGTAAAGTCCTCCAATTCTGTGCATTTGCTCATTATCCTCAAGAGCCCATCAGTATAATGGGGTTCTATGCCTCGGCCAGACTCATGCTCTGGTTATAGTATGCAGGAGCAGGAAACACCTAAAGCCCTCCACAGGAGCAGGAGTACAGACACACAATGAAGGGAGAAAATTAACTTCTAGTCGTCTACAATAAACATGTAGAATCACAACCTAAAGGCCTGTGTATTGAATCAGCTGAAGAAGCCCATAGCTCAAAGTCCAGACTCAAGACCTGGGTGTGAACCACAGTAAAAGTCTGCCAATGACCTTAATGAGGAGATCATCTGACGACATATGATGCTAAGAAAGCAAGCATTGCAGTCAAACAGATGTATCAACTGTCCTATATGACTCACAGTAAAGTTTGTCCCCAACAGACACGGAGAGCTCAAGAAATCCTGAAAAACAACACAGACACAAGAACAATGATAACACTCTCTTCCTAAAAGAAAATGCAGAACAGTTGCATCTAGTATTAATTAAATCCAATAACTTCCTCAGGGCAAAGTGCGTATCAAACCAGTTAAAAGATACAACTATATGCTCAGTTTCAGCAGAACTGTACTCCACCCTGGCCATCTCTCTAGTTCTCATCGCATCCCTAGGCTCTCAAAAGACTTTGGGAAGTGTTAACTATGGAGTTTCAACCACAGGTGGCATCAGCCACTACCTTAGGTGCTTTACTTACAAGCCTGTGTCAAAACACAGCAAGGACATAAACTCAGAGGCCCCACACACACTATGTCAAACAAGAAGATGGTTGGCAATACTGGAGCTCCAACCATTTCTTTCCTCCAACAGAAAGATGGTGGTAGGAAATTACCCTCCTCTTGCAGAGCTGCCACAGAGCCGTGGTGAGGAGTGATAGAGCACTAGACCACTGCTGTTGAATAGACAAATAGGAGAAAAGACGGAAAATGAGACTTGAAGAAAAGAGGAGGATGCGTGCAGCAGAAGGCTGAGTGAGAAAGTTAGGAGAACTGGGGAGTGAGGTGAACAGACACGCTATGCTGAGCAAATTTTTATCAGGACAACAGAAAACTGATACTGAACAATACATTCCCTTTGGAAATGTAACTTTTCAAGTTAATTGTGTTAAAGGTCATGGGACCATGGAATGTAACGTTTTCCAGGAATACTTTCACTAGCAATCTTCATGGTGCCACAGTGGTGACAAAAAGAATAGTATGAAAATACACATTTTGACATTTATCTTTCACTCATTGCATTGACAAGTAGATTACATTGGGCAATAGGGAAGACGCAGAAGCTACTGTAGACTAGAATAATATTCTGTTCTTATTTGTACGGATACAAATCAGCAGAGAAATCAGATAAGGAGACAAGCTTATTTGTATGTAATATATGCCATGTCCTTCTCCCCCAATTTGCTATTTTTAGTTTGAACTGATCATAGTCTCTTGCCTAGAACCTCAGTGAATCATATTTCCTTGTGCCTCTGGAGACAAATACATCTAAATACATATTAGAAGATCGCTTCTTTCCACCAAATCCGGAGAACAGCAAAAAACCCCATCATCGGTTAACATGCAAACCCCATAGTTAGGAGAACTGTGCAGAGCAACATCAAGCTCATGACTGGTTTTGGTCTCTGTTTCAATGAGTTTGTCCGCAGCAGAATCTTGTAACTCAAGCAAGTGATTTTCACCCAGCTGGAGCTGGCCATTATGTTCGAATGCGCTTCTCTGGACACTGAACAAGTGTTTGTTTTTCGGGATAACCACTTACAGAGCATCCAGATTAGAAAGTACAAACATACTGGCTAAACTGAATTAAAGGCAGTCAGTCACCCCAGATTAAACACTCAAGTGAAGATATTTCTAAATACAGCAGCGGCAACTGAGTACCACACAAATGGGGTAGACTCATGTTTAAAACATACGACTGCAAGCTATTAGATCTTAGTTCCCCTCCTACTTCTGCTGATGGTCTTTTCCTCTTGATCTTGACTAAATTATTTATTGTCAAGAATTACATTTCCCCAGATTCCAAAAAAAAAAGCAGTTGGACTCTCTGGCTTTAAAGAGCAGTGTTGCAATAATTAATTCATTATTCTTTGCAGAGCACACTCTAACATTATTAGATGTTGCTGCAGAAATGCATTTTATTAGTGGTGTTATATTCCACCAGCAATTTCCAAAATACCTCTATCTTGTTCGGATTTATTGTATTCTAAATTAAAGTCAGTGGTTCCTTGAGTCTTGAACCAGTACCTTTTCATGGTGGTGTAAAATGAAGGAAGGAAAATAATCCACTTGTGGTCATAACACAGTTTCTCTTTGCACTGTTCTACTCCCATAATTTCTTTCCTTTCTTTCTTTATATTATACACACATTAATTGTAACGACAGCAAGCATGTGGAAGGAAAGACGATTCCAGTAAGCTCACCAGTGAATGGCAAACGGCCATTGTAAATTCTGCAAATGAAACCTATGGGGTAGCTCAAGCCCTGCTATAAATGGTGATGTGGCCAATATCATATGCTTTATTAGATAAACAGTAAAGAAGAATTTTTTAACTGGCTTTTTCAAAGCTCAGTGACTTTTGGACTCAATGGTTGGAAAAATGGCCTTCTTTTAAATTATGTTGTTTGCATAAGGCTGAGAGGCCTCTCTGACACTTAATCAATTGGATCCATTTGCTCATGTGAAGGCAAACATAACCGTATCTGTCACTTGAACTCCTTTTGCTGCAAGTGCAGACGGGACAGATGTATACAGAAATGATCAGTCAGACGTTTACTAGTCCAGGCTGTATTTCTGCTCAAACGCATTTTCAAGACAGCTGTATCAACAAATTAGGGGTACAATTACAGATTCCTGCCTCAAACAACTAACTTTGAATAAGACTGCATGTGAACTGGGGTGAAAAGGGATGATAGGTAACTCGGTACATTATCATATTTGCCTAATGAGAATGACAGGATGAACTAAATTTTCGTTCTCTGTGGGAGCACCAGTTTTGAGGGAAACTGTTCTTACAAAGCGACCATTTTATTTCACAACTTTTTAAGAGGCGTATCCTATAGCATATCGATGTAATACAATTAATATCGCTAAAAGCCCCATTACCTGTTGGTCATCTGGAGTCCATATGCCACAGGTGATCTGGCTCTCCAAGTTTATTTCTGAAGACCAGTGTCTTTGTCCGCTGACTGAACCGACCAGCACAAATCCATCTCTATATGAGATAAGTGCTTGAGTCCCATCATGGCTCCATGTAAAGTCGCTTACCTTAACATATCAAAGACAAGAAAATAGACATATGGGACATGTAGGAATTTTCTGTTGTTTTAATAAAAGGTGGCACTGCATGGAACTAGACAGGGCGACTATTAGCCCAGTCGTAGCTCTGATGTCATGGCTATTGGATAAAGCAAGTGTCCTTGCAAAGTCTCTTTGTGACAATTCTTGCATATTCCTTTCAATAAAGAAACGTTTCATTTTCTCCTGTGCTTTTCGAAAGGTATACAGTACCATTCGTTGTCCTCTTCATTTTGCCTCTCAGGACTTGATCCCTCTTGACTGCAGAGAAAACGTGCATACCAACCTGTGCCCCCCGATCATTCACAAGCTCCACAGACCATCTGCCTTCGTATTGTATCCAAACAAATATTCCTCCATCTGCATCGCAGGTTGCTAATTTCTGGAATGGTTCGTTCCATCTCACCAGCACAACCTTAAAAGATTACAAACAAAACCAGCATTACCAAAACTGCATGTTGTGGTAACAACTATTTAGCAAGAACCAGTTAAACAATACTGCAAAATAAACATCACCTCATTTAAATCCTAAAGAAGATGTACAAAATAGTAATTTTCAGCAGAGCATTAGGCACCTCTCAAGAACAGCTGGAATCGTTTTGTAATGGCTGTCAGGAAATGCACAATCTCTCACCATCAGGCCTTTTTGGAAGGCATCGCATGCTTTCAACAGAAACGTACCACACCCTGGATTTTATTACAGAAGCAGCAAACAGGAGGCCCCGTACAGACCACCCAACACTCTTTCAAATTATTTCCCCCACCGTAATCTCAGACTGTCAGATTCTAGGTCAAATCATCACGTCTTGCTGATTTCAAATGAAATTGCATGCACCAGTATCAGATTGAATTTGAATAGTCATATCAACAGTGACACTAAAATAATCCGAGAGTCCCAAATTATTAAAAAATAGACATTTCATAGAAAAATTGCTTTGCTACTGAGTGCAGAAGTCCCAAATACAAAGCAGTTTTAGGCTCTTCTCTCCACATTAGAGCTATCTGGGCTTTTCTGGAGAATATAATCAAGTCTAAACCTAACAAATTGCTCTCTCATTTCTAATTAATACCAATTTAACAAATACAGTATCTCCTGAGACTTCAGTATAAAACTGAAAAAAGCATGTCATCCTAGTGCTTGAAGCAGAAATTAGCTGTAAAACCATTCACCTCACTGTGACCAGTGACTTTTTATTAAAAACTTTTTTCCAAATTAGCGTTATTTTGAAAAAACGCAGATATATCCAGGATGCTTACATTCACACATGAGATTCCCCCCAGTTACTTCATAGAGACACAGCATATGCAAACAAAGAACGCATATATTAAAGAGTCAAGCAGCAGGGTGTTATTTTAACTACTTAATGGGCATCCAGCTCTAATGATGCTTTTTCATAAATCTAAAAAGGTAATTAACCATTTCAAAGAGACAGAAAGAGAAGATTTTCCCAAAACATATTTTGCTGTTTACAGAGATGGACTGATGCTCCTCAAGATTCCAGTCCTAAAATGAGCTCTAAGTAGACAAACCCACCACGCTTCACAACAAAATCAGCAGTCATTTTCAGAATTAGGATATAAATATGCATATCTGAAACCTAAACTTGACAGCTGAAAAAAAATGACCTTATGCCTATTTAGCGAGTACTACACTTATTCAGGGAGCGTCAAGGGTCAGAACTTCAGAACATGTACATCAGTGGAGCTCGCCAGCCTGAAGCATCAACCCTTGCACGATTAAACAGCTAAAACTGTTTCTTCGTGCATACGTGAAGATTATGGGGAGAAGCCAGTACGACAAACCACCTCTCTCTTGTTAAGCAGCTAAGCAGAATCCCATGTGAGATTTTGCAGAAAAACACTTGCTTCTGCCTGACTACAACCTTGCAGCTGCACCCCAAGTCGCAAGCCCTGTCTTCAGTCGGGTGGAGTATATCATGGCACTAGAGGGATTGTATCACACACAGCTTTTTATTTTTTTGTGGTGGTTGTTTTTTGAAGAGCAATAAATAAAATATTCCAACACAGTAACACAAGCAGCTGCACTCTGGTAGAGGTCTCACGCTGTCCCTTATGTCTAAACAAGAACAGCACAGATTTGTCAAAATTTTGTTTTCTCTTTGGTGTAATTCCCATGCACACAGCCATCATCTCATCCACCCTGAGGCAAAAGCTTGCCAGTAATGCCTAACAGTATTACAAAAGAATTCAAGAAAACCCCAAATGTAACACAAGGATGAGACTGAAAAACCTTTGTCTTTGAAGACTGAGAGCCGCTAAGACTAATGATGACTAGCGATAGAGTGGAAGGTACTTAACACCACTGAAAATCAGCTGGTTTAATGCTTAGACACTGCCCATGCTGGACATTTCATAGATCATACAGAATGAATTGCTACAGAAAATTTACGAACAAAAGATAAAATTAAGAGTTCAAATAACGTGTTTTTTTAACTAACACCATCATAGGTGCTACTATTTCTTAAAATTGCCTTGTTTGGCCTGGCAAAGATTTGAGACGAGCATATGATTTTATAGACTAGACAACATACCGGCTGACTTAATGATATGAATTATAGGCAAAGTGACAACAGCTGCCTTGACGCAGTTTGTCTCTTTTCTGTTTTAAATAGGCATCTTGTTAAAACTTGAATATACCTTTTGATTCAAACTCTGTACAACCTGTCTTTTCTGTGGATTTGATAAAACATTAGAATAGACTTGAAGTAAACAAGATGAACCAGAGCCTCCCTCACTCCCTCCATCCCACTTAGATACAAATTAGTAATTTTCAAAATAACCTTATTTCTTTATAGTCACAAATGAAAGTGAGATAAAGATTTTACATGCCTTCCGATAACATGCTCATAAGGAAGCAGATCTGTAATTTGAAAATTCAACTTCTTTAAACATAGAACGAATATTATCATTTTATGAGGTCATTTTAAAGATGCTTCCATCATTTACATTTAACATCCAACTACAGGTGCTGAGTTCACAGCTGCTTTGAGTATTTTCAATTTCATTTTATTTCATTTTTCGTAACATACTGAAGCAGAGATAAAGAAAGGAAGAAGGATTGCCCTAAGTATTAAGATGACTTTTGGCTTTTATGTTGGCTAAAATGTAAAGCATATGAAAACATGCCCCATTGATAGCGCATTTAAATAACTCATAAGCTTGAATTACCCCTTTGCAAAGAGGAATTTTATTGCCAACCCATAAATGCAAAGATATCATTACTTTCACTAACAGCTTCAACTCAGAGGGGACCCATTTTTACTTCTGCCTTTATGGTTCTCTGCTTCCTACTTAGCATCTTCACACAGGTGAAGGACTAAACTGTTTTGAAAGAACAAAAAAGTTGGTGTGCCAAAATCTGTAGACTATTTGTGGTCCACACAATCTTTGCATATTGCCTAATTATTTTGGTTTGTCTGTTGTTTGTTTTGGGTTTTTTTTTTAATACCTATAAAAATTGCAAATTGTGCTTGTTCTACTCTAGAAAAATTCTGTATCACAGACATTAATGGACATCTAAACTGCTACCTCATATAGGAAATGATCTCTCATGAATAAAACTTCTAGGAACTCCTGGCCTAATATATTAACTACAACATAAAGGCCAATATATCGCCCCCAAACAGGATGTTTTCCATGAAGTTCAATGAGCTTTTGCATCAGAGTCTTATGTTTTCTTTGAACTCCTTTTTATACAATGCATAGTGGTGAAAATTTGTTTCAAAAGTGGAACATTCAGCATCTTCAATAGCTGTTTTAATTGTCAACTTGATTTTCAGGAATTAAATTTAATGAATCCTAAAGGTGCTAGAAACTCTCCCCAAGAACTGACTGCATACTATAATGCTGCAAACACAGCAAAATGATCAAAAAAGAAAATGTTTAAAAACTATTTTTCATCACAAATTAAGGATATGTGAGGATTTGTTATCCTCAACTTTAAAAAAAGCTTGTTTATGTATAAAATTAAATGGGAAAACACTGTTAACTTACACTTGGGAGATAAACCTGTGCATTCACTCCCAGTACTACAGACTAATCAAGGATGAAATAATTGATAACATTTCTCAATTTAAAATGTTGTGCAAATATAAAGTATAGCTTATGAAGCTCAGTTACTTCACCGTACTTCCCATCTTCACAGATGCTCCATATGGAAAGAGTCTTGTCTTGTGGCAAAGAAAACATCTGTATTATTCTAATTGAATAAACAACAGACAATAATTTACTTATTTTTTAAAGATCACTAAATTATGCTTCAAAATTTTCATTTTCATTCACTCTAATGCTTTTTGGTCTACTACTGCAAATAACAAAACAAAGTCCAATCAGTCTCTGACCCAGAAGATCATCAAGTTTCTTAGAAAGACACTGCCACAGACATCATGCAGCTAGCAATGTTATTATTTATTAAAATCTTAGACAAGAAATTTTGAGTAACTGCAATTTCTGCAGTAGCAAATATGTGCCCTCTTCCTAACAGAAGCCAGGCTTGGGTTTTAAATTCAATACGTGCTATTGACACTGTTACTGATTTTTTCACATTTTCTAGCACAATACAAGACCGCTAAAATCTAAAGCATTCTGCCAGCTTTTGTTACCTATAATTTCATTACAGTTTTTGAAGGAGATGACTGAAAATACGATACCAATCAATTTCCCAAGAGCAGAAGTCCTTCATCTAGAAAACCATACAACATTCATTACTGAAATCTTACCTCTGTAGTCCCTTAAACATACGGTACATAACTGCTATAGAGGCAAGGGACAAATATCTAGAAAAAATAAACAGGTAAATAACTAGGGCCATTAGTTCCTAGAGTTCCTTACCAAATTTAAATAGATCTTATTACTGAAAGGAAACTACACTACACTGTAGTGAGTCATTTTTTTTAATCTCTGACCCTCCATGCATTTTACTGGGGAGCAGGCATATGCTCTAAAGATAGGGGTCTTCTCCAGCATTCATTTTCACATACGCTATGGAGATCTGCTTGTGGATGGACTATGGTAGCAATAGAGAGTAGAGAATAGTCGATGGCAATATTTGATAACAGTACAATTTGCTACATCTGGGTAGCCACGTTCCTTTATGTGGCATGAGCATTTCTGAAACTACAAGTGAACCAGGCATCTCTGTAGGGCACAGAGGATTTAATGCATTATAACTCCATTGAGCACATACAACACTAAACAGTCTATGCAACTTTTGTCCTTTTCCCCCCCAATAGATCATACTACACTTCTAATGCTATTGAAAGTGCTTCCAAGCAGTGACAGTGACAGGAACAGGCCTAACTGTTCCTAGGACAGAAATATAAAAAACTAATAAAGGAGATTAGGCTATTGCCTACAGTAGCAGAGTACAGAACTCAGTCTCTCTGAAGGCTTCTTCCAACCCTGTGCTTCTAGGAAAGTACGTAAGTTTTTAAATGAACAGACAAGGGTTGAAACGAAGCATTGGAAAAGGAGACTGCAAAATCGCCTAGGATCACTGAGCATCACCTATTTGCTGTATCAAGCAATGCTATTATGCAGTCCCCTAATAAGTAGATGGATCTTCACTCATGGTTACAAGTATAGAGAAATATATGCATATAGTGAATATAGTATGTGCAACAAACTGGCACACATGGTTTATTAATGGCAACAAAGATGAAGAGATGTATAAGTACATTTATCAAAGAAAAAAGATGAGTGTACAGTGGGGAACAGAAATGAAACATAAAAGTAAAGGGATCAGAGAAACCAATAACCACCTTCACTTGCTAACACAGTTCAGTATACATAGATACAGATATACACATTTAATGTGTATATACATTACATACATATAACATGCGTGTGTGCGCGAATACACATCCCTATTAAATCCTTGAGGAAACTATGCCTATTTTGTACATTTGTTGGCTTGAAGTTAGTTAACTAAAGTGGATTTTTATAATGAAAATGTAATTTAAAAATGACATAGAATAAGCAGTAGGGTTGCAGTTAACAACCTGTTGCTTCTCACTATACTTTATGTATAACCAGTGCTTAGTTCTAAATGGTTCTGTGTTTTAGTCCAATGAAACGTAAAGTTTAACTATTTTTAGTATTTTTAAAATAAAGGCTATTCAAGTTTCTCTCTCCTAATTTCTGCAAACAGACTGTTTGCAATTGGTCTTACTTTCATCTTCACTTATGACCTTCATTTCTTGCCATGACAATAATGCCATGATAATTCTCTCCATTTGAACTAGTTCGATTACGCAGACGAAGAGCATCACGTAACTATTCTTCCTACTAATAACACGAGACAAAAAAAATCAGTAGACATGGTAGACAGCTAGTTTGCCTCTCCTGGGGTGGCACACTCATCTTCCTACCCTACTTATCTTATATTGCATTCTCTAATGATACAGTCCCTGTCTCTCCCACACCCGCAGAGCTTTGACTTTTTGTTTCCAGAGACATTACACCCGGGTGGAATTGCTTCGTTTGCATATGGAGCTGTCAGTTTCCAAGGTATGATACCCGTCAAGGAATTATTATTAAGAAGAAACTACTGCTATTAATAACAAACACTGTGCTGCAGGTAAAGAATGGCAAATTTATAATAGTCAGTGACTACCTTTCTTGAGAAAAACTGCCAAGTGGCAATAGCAGCTGCACGTTACATAGTGGGTAAAGGAACGGCAAACAAATTTTTGGTGACAAGAAAACACCATCCAAATTCTTTGTGTTTCTTTAGTCCGAATAATAAGAAAATGAACTGTCTTCCTGGAAGGACTGGAGTGGCCTTCAGATATCTCAGGGATGGATGTCCTTTAATAAACCTTACCCCTGCTGTGGGAGAAGCTGTGATCACTGGTGATGAGTGCCGACGGCACAGCAGCTGCTCACAGCCCCTGGGGGGTTCAGCTGCTGCCGTGGGCAGCACTTTCCATCCCCACTTGCACATTAGAAGTCTGCTGCTTTATCTCAGGATCCTACTTTTCCCTTGAATAAAGTGTACTGCTCTGCCAGCAGCTGTCATCTTGCTTTTTCTGCTCTTTGAAAAGGAGCTGCAATTTCTATAAATACTATTTAAACAAATACAACTACATTCTTGTGAGAGATAATATAAAAGCTACTAACTATGGAGGTTTAAAAACACAAGAAAAAATCCATGAAAAGACCAGATTTGAATAGCCTTTTGTTTTTTTAACTGGAGATCTAATTTCGTTTTATAACATTATCAATAAGGTAAGCATGAGATCTGTGTCCGCTTGGGACCTAACCTTGCACTAATTGAAATCAGAGATAAGGCTGGACCAGCGATAAGGTGCAGACCTTACTGAACCTGAAAGGTCCAGATCCAATTATGTGCCTTCTTCTGACCACAGACTTCATGTGGCCTTCACATGAAAACCTACTCCAAAGCAACCACCTAATTCAAACACCTCAGGTAAGGGTCTAAAGTTAAGTGCAACGCAGGGATACACTAGAAGCTCTCTGCCATTTTGTTCAATATTGCTCTCATTTTTTCCCTCTTTCTCCCTGGTGTTTGTTTTCATAATGCTCAGAGCAGCAGGCACCAGGCTAACAAAGACTGAGATCATCTGCTCAGCTGTAGAAAGAGAAAAGGCCAGGCAGGAGCGGTGTAGTTTACCAGCAATCACCCTCTGAGTGAGCACAGAGGAGGCAACTATTCACCCAGCGCTCACTTGCTCTCCGTGTGAGCGGCTGGTACCCTTTGTGAGTCATAGTGTGGTTGTTCACCCACTGGGAAGAGTGTTGATACTCCCCAGCAAGTTTTGTCTGTTTGCTTTGCAGATGAATGCCACACATGCCTATTTTTAAAAGGTATCTTGAGGTTGGCATCCAACCCACCACACATACCTATTTTTGAAAGGTATCACACGGTTGGCATCCAATCCCCAATGGAAGGCAGTCTGACCTTTAAAAGCTCTAGAGGGTGATTTTGGCAAATAGGCAACTGCAAGAAAAACTTGTTTTGATAGCTGCTTTGAGGAGGGAATGTACTTAGTGTGAGTAAGTGTAAGTCTTAAAAATACCTAGACTGTCGACATCTCACTGAATACATTTAGGAGCCTTGATAGTAAACTGCCAAGACGTGGACTCGGAAAGGCTATAAAGCTTTACAAATCTCCTTACGTTCCGTAAGTCATACACTTCATTTTAAGAAATACACATCCAAAGGCTGTTGATCCCAAGGATTTGCCATGTAACCATTTTATACGTCCACAGAGCACAAAATATGCCATCTGATCACCTACCTTAGATGAAAGCATCCCCGATACCCCTCACAGGTACCAATCAAGAAGCATTATGCTCCTAGGAATGAAGTGGTTCACAGGGCCAGTTCCAAAGGAATTACTCTTTTCACTTTGGAATCACCATGTTTAATCATGGCTTCAAAGAACTACAGTTGCAGGGGACATTTAAAAAGAAACAGCAGCAACTAGCTGTATCCAAGGTATACCCAACAAATGTGTTTGGGCAGCTGAGGATCTCTGACAGGCCACTTGTCAGAACTGGAAGTTGCATGCGAGAAACAGAAATGACAGGCCATATGAACCTACCATGGATGACAAGATGTGGGTATCTGGCTACCACTTCTCATTTAAATAAGTTTCTTAACTATTCAAGGGCTATTAAAGAAAATAGCCGGATATAATCCAAAGGAAAAGAATTAAGGCATGAAAAGAGTGAAGGCCTGAAGTCAATCACAGACACATGCACAAGATATCTGCACACTATGTTTGTGGAAGGCAAATGGTTGGAGGTCTGCTCATTTCCAGTCTCACAAACAACAGAGTGACAGTGAGAAGGTGTATGGTCTGCTTTTGACTCCCTTCCCTTCACAAGGATGCTTAAGTCCCAAAAGATTTTTCACATGAAAGCTAACTGTTTCCACAGAAAAATCTTTTTTAGAGTTATGCCATGCTCGTTTCCAGTGAGGGAAACTCCTTTATAGCATGTACATTACTACCACTGTCTCTTATAAATAGTCTTCCTGTCCCTAAGCATTCCTGCAAGGTACTTCTGGTTAATTGCCCATACACACTCCCTAGAAGTACAGAGGCAAGCCCAAGTTCACTAAAAATAAATCAAAACTGAATGTTGGTAAGGAAGAGCAAAGGATAAAATAGCACTTTCATCACTTTCCTTTAGAAAAAGAAAGATTTCACTTTGTTCTAGTTTCTGTAGAAATAAAACCACCACAATAAAAGAGAGATGACTATTCTAGATAAAGACGAACAACCGTTTTGCCTTAGATCAAAATACCCAGAGCAAAATAGCTCCCCTCTCTAGCAAATTACTGATGAGCACCATTAGGAAAGGTCCATTGCTGTTAAAAATAAGACACGTGCAATAACTGTGCAGAGCTGGCAGTTCCTTGGGCTTGAGCATCTACAGTCAAATATTTTCCCACAAGAAAAAAAGCACCAAATTTAAAATTCTCTTGTATTTAGCCTACATTAAATTAAAAGTACATGAGCCTAATGCTCATTTTATTGACGTCTGGCAAAATCACATTACAGATGGTATAAGTCAGGACCATTTTAAAACCTCCACATTTACATTCACTTTTGGGCTATGTAAAAGAAGCTTTGTGTAAATGAACCTCAAGCTTTAAAAACAAAAGCAACACTCACTGACATCCACCTATGCATTGTCACCATATATCAATTCAGAGACCATGCACATCTTTGTTAGAACTTCCAAGGAGAGTGGGGAAACAACCAAAACACCTCATATAAGACAGATTTAAAATTCTGTCTTTTTTTCCTGGCTAAAAATACAGAAAAATATTGGATGCAGAGACACAGACAGCCTGTAGCAGAGCCTATGGCTTTTATTCTGTCTGTTCTTTTTAAAAATATGCAATCAAGGACAAAATACTGTTTGGAACCATGTATTATATCCAAAATGATGGATTCCCAAATAATTACCAAAAAACCCCCAGAGGAGACCGGATAACAACAAACATTATTGAAAACCATTCTTACTCAAAATGCACTAGCTCTGCTCTGCTTCCTCATCAGCAGCTACTTAGGAATTCCTATAGAATCTTTCTGCCTCATAAATGCCATCTTGTTTGGGAAAAGCCCCAGGCTAATGAATTGCTGGAAAAAGTCAGTGAAGTGACGAAGAGGCACTCTCTCCCTTACAGTCGACCTTACCAGTTTGGTGGTTAAAAATTCCTAACCAAGTGTTCATATAATGGTGAAATATAATTTTATAACTTTACACGTATATATGCATGCATGAGAACATTATTCAAGGAAAAAAACCACTTGCATTACTAGGAAACTTTAAAGGAAACTCGTAAAAATATAATATAAATGTTTTTTATAGAGTTGTGCTAGTTAACACAGAGACAAGAGGCAACACAAATTCTTCACCTTCGGGAATCTGTTCTGAGAATTGTCAGAAAAATAATGGTGTCTTGTGACCACATACTAAGAATCTGCCAGTATTAAATATAATAAGTCTGTCTATATCAAATATACTAAGGTAACAGATAATTTTTCGCTCATCCGATATTCAAACTCATACAGCATGGCAATGAAGTAACATTATTCCAGCTTTCTGAACATCATTGTGGTAGAGATTTTATAATCAGAAGCCAGCCAATGACTCTCTTGATGATTTTGCAGGGTAGACTGTAACTTAGCTTGCACCTTCTTAGCTGAAATCACTGTAACAGTCCCCCAAACAAGTCGTATGTGGGACCTGACTGCAGCACAAGCTCTGTGCAAACCCCCTCCACGGAGATGAACTTCACCCTTTAAGAACTACAGTAAAAACTTGTCAGCAATGTAAACAGAAAAGACCTTAAAATTCAGAGGCAAGTGTCAAAAAACGTTGTATAAGCATGATCATTTCTCTGACAGCTACAATACTTCAACCTTAATTATTTTTTTTCAAACATAAATAAGCAAAAATAATCCAAATTTCAGTAAGAACACAGATCAGCTCTTCAAATCTATTAACATTTCCCAGGTGATAATGGCTGTGCACTAATCTAATTAAGGTGAGTTATCAAACGTATTGGAGACAAATGGTATAGCTGGGCATTTCACTGCTGAAGTGGGACTACTTTACTATCCCAAATTCCCAAAGAAATACTCAACTGTCGTTATCCTGATCATCAAGTCCAACCGTAAGACCTCTGTGCGAGTTACATGCAACTGCAGAACATTTCTTGCCATCGGAGGAATATTGGTGACTGTAAATTAGTCACAGAAACTGAGAAAAGAAAGCATTTGTATAATCTTTATTGGGCTGCCTGGGCTGTCTTTGTGCGACTCACAGAAACCGTGCATCCCTAATCCTTTTGTGAGAATCATGAAATTCCCCCACGTTATTTTGCAAAGGTAGGACACCTGCTTTAACTTCTACCACAAGGCCACCATCTGACCTGCTCGCCTGCCAGCTGCCCTGAGTAGGTTCATTTATACGATGTTCAGCTAGCGGCATTTGGGGCAGCTATTGAAGCGACTGTATAATTGCCGAGACGGACACAGGAAACAAAGTGGAAAATTAAATAGTGTCTACCTCCAAGGCTAATGATGCCAGGGAATGCAGAAAGGGCAGAACAGCCACTCAGCACCTGCACGTCTCAGGACAGAAAGGTACAAAAGGAAGAATCTAAATTAACAATACCCATAACTGAAAATCACATGCCAAACATTCAGTTTAGCATATCACCATAAATACGACAACAAGAATTACTTTGTTAATATATCTATTAACCCATGGAGGTTCTGATTCAGGCTTGAGACACACTGGCCCGCCTAATTTGCAAATGATACAATACAAACTTCTGACAGTGTGAATACCACATAAGGAAATGCCACACTCTAAGAAATGCCAAATAGCAGATTTTGAAAATGCCATCCTTGCTTTGGCTGGCCTGCAATTCTGCACAGACTGTAATCAAAGCAAACTCCTGTAAGCAGTGGTATCTTTGTTTCTTGTTTCTTCATGAAATAAAAACTGTACCATGACGCAGTTGGACAAATGACCAATAATTTTACTTGTTTGACTTTCCAGAGAACACAAAGGAGCTACAAATAAGGGGTTCAATCAGTTACTCTGATAGAAGGATCACAACGGGCAAAGCGGACAGACCTGGAAAGCACAAATCACTGCTATTCCTCTTTACTGCTGCAGCATAAAGAAGTCTCAACCAGAAGAGATCTTCATGTTGTTGGAACTGCACAGCTTAGCAACAAGGACAGTTCTTGAAGTTTTTAGCCTTGAAGACAAAGCAAAAAGCAGGCTGGGGAAGCACTGCAGGGAAGGCTAGCTCTACAGAACTGTACAATGACTGTATGCGCTCAACGCAGTCCAGAGGGCTGAACTATAGGCTGGGAATGTGATCCCTGGGCACCCTATTGGGATGTAAGGGTCACTGTGAGACTACCAGATCATTGGCCATATGGGTGATAGGACATACACATCTGACTATCTAGGACAATACTTGACCTCATCTAATGCAAATATTAACAAAGATATCGATTACCTGTGGTGCAGAAGGCAGTTTTCAAGGAACTGAGCTAAGACTGAATTGCTTCTCAGAGACCAAAGAGCAACAATATTCAACCTTTAACAACCCAGACAGTATATGAACCACAGACTAGAGATGCAAGTTGTCTGATCTGTATCCAAGAGCCTGAGCCAGCTAGCTTACAAGTGCTGCATGAGTGTAAAGTAATTTTTATAGTTTAGATAGATATACTTCAATTCACTCAAATAAGAGAGGAAAAGCAATAAAAACTACACACACCTCTTTTTTTCCCCAGTAAAACCCTTAAGAAAGTTTCACCAGGCAAAATAAGCAGATGTTTTCTATCCCAAGACACTTGCTCGTTGACGAGCATCTGGAATATGACCAAGACAAAAACCTAGTAAAGGAATGAACTGTATTTAGGCAAGCACGTCTGTCTGTGCACTGCCTCTGTGTTATCCAGATACCATTTCCCTCTTTCCTGTCCTATGAAAGTTTCAATGCAACCAGCTCTCCTTTCAAGTTTTCAGTAAAATGAAAACTAATCTGGCTAGGCACAGCAAAGCAGCAGAGGCAAGTGGCTACCAAATTTTTCCAAAAGTGAAAAAAATCTCCTAAATTAAAAAGGAAACTTCTTTACCATTTTATTTCAAAGCAAAGGTATTAGTATTTAAACAATGGTTTTGACTTGACAATTTCTACATCTCTGACAAACACCTTTAAAGAGTTATCGACTTGAAAACAACAGTTTCAAACAGTAAGCTTACATGAGACTACGTGCTACCCTACCTTAGAGCCTGTCCGTGTCTGTGCTACCAAGCCTTCTATACCAAGCCATTGCAGCTTTCCTCCCACCACGAAGCGTTCTTTCTACTCTTCGGGCTGGCACGCTCTCCATGTTTAAGTCTTCTCTCTCTATGTATCAGATGTTTCCAGAGGTTTTGGTTTCCTTTCTTTATGACACTTTACAGATTTTAAAGTAATGGCTTTTTAACATACTTAAAGAGTTTAAAAAACAAGAAAAATAATTGAAGTTTTGCGATATTAGATTAAAGGCAAATAATAAAACAAAAAAATGCATACTGGCAAAGCGGAGTCATGCAAAGAGTCAACGAGTACTGGAATGACACGAAAAACCAAGGAACACATGACATTATTAAATGTTACTGTAAGTAATAGGATGATATTCAGGAAACTGTATTTTAGGTTAAATATCAAGTAAAGCTTCCAGCAATGAAAGAAATGGCTGAACAGTCTTCTAAAAGAAAATGTGGAATGAAGCCAATCTTTGGAAACACTTCATACAAATTTTCACATAGCATTAGCAGGTATTAGAAGGACTTAGTTTGTGTGTGTGTCAACTGATTACACGTGGTTATTGCAGTTCAGTGGTTCTGTTATTAAAACATTATTTTCTTATTCATTAACTGAAATTTAAGAAAAAGAATTGTGTTTTATTAACAAATGTAACAATTCATTATTTTAATATCCTTTTTTATAGAAAAGTATCACTTTAGAGCTCACTTGAGTGCTGAACTGTTGGACATATATGGAATAAAGATGTTATTTCAGCATGATAAGTATGTGATAAAATGAAAGAAATAGTCCTATTCTATGCATGAGAGTGATCTGTGTCTTTATATAGGTACGATTAAATCACAATTTTTTTGTCTGTCTATAGGCTGGAGGATAGGTGGTGGCTGCCTAGATGGTCTCACAGCTATTTTCATATCTGCATGCAGATCTGCAAGCAATCAGTCATTCCAGTAAGTTTTACTCTGTGTGTGCTCTTATCACGCTTTGAAATGTTAGTCTGCTAGCATTTTCAGAGTACATCTTCCTAACGAACAACAGACAGAGTGAAACAGTCCGGGAGTCATTCACTTTTTCAGAAACCTTTAGTAACAAAGCGGTGACATCACTAGCATGATAACAAAACAGTTAAATTTGGAAATTATTTGGTCATATTATTAAGCAGCTAATGATCCTGGGGGAGTGGGCTAATTGTATGGGGTGGTTCTGAGTTCATCATATAATAATAGAGAAATTAGAGTGTCTCCCTACCTCCAAAAAAAGGGTGATGGAGGGTCAGAGCAACAGATCAAAGGCATGAAGTCAGAAATGGGACCCAGAGCCAACCAACAGTGATTTTCACCAAGCAAAGTCCTCTACGCAGTACCAAAGAGTACTCTGTGGAGGACCCAAGGATACTACATGGACCGCCAAGTACCACAAGGTTTAGATGCAGGAGTGAAGGAGCCCCAGTAAGCTGACTGATGACCAAGCTCTGCTAGCACAGGGCAGGAGATGAAGCTGAGCTGAGAAGGCTCCAACTAAGCATCCCTGAACAGTGGAGCACAGCGATCCCACAGCTGCAGCTCTCATCTACCAGCTTCCTCCACCATCCCCTGTCCCAGAGTCTCAGCTGGAAGGTGGACATGTGGCTCATGGCAATCACTGCCTCCTCCTGCTCTGCGGTCCATCTGTACAGCCCACCGGCCAGAAGTTTTTCAGCAAAGCTCCATCTCAGTGCCCACTACATCCTTGTAGATATATCCAGCTTTGCTACCATTACCATACGGTAACTAATTCTAAGTATGTTTCTGTAGAAAACATCAACAGAAATATTGTTTTACCCTATTATGTCTGTGTTATCCATGATGCTGACATCTGCCCATGCTTTGTATGGGCCACGGCATGGGCACTCCACCTGATTCACCATGACGCTCCCAACCCGCCTGACATTGTATGCATCATCAGATCTCAAATTCAGTCTCTGAAGAATGATTTTGTTCTTAACACATCGTTTGCCGAAGCTGACACCTTTGTTGAGGGGAATGAGCATGTGTTGGGGAGTCCTGGACAGTGTCTCTCATCAGAGAGTGAGAGAGTGCAGAAGCGACAGCTACTGGGCAACCCCCAGTGCCCAGCCTGACTCCCAGTCTCACATGATCTTGAAATATTAGATTTATCAATACTAAAAATAAAACCATGTGATACAGACTCATGCACCGTAGAGTCTGTTGTTATGCAGTGGAACCACATTAGCTCAGATACTGTAACTACGAGTCAGTCATCTGGAGTTAATAGCTTTATTTGCATTCATGATCCAGTTAGTTAACACTATTTTAATAGATATCATGCTAGCTTTTTATTTTTTCCAAAATTCTGTTATTATTACCACATAGGCATACACACAATTTATTACCCTTTGATTTCCTAAAACTCTGAAGTAGGCTGGGTTTTTTCCATACCATTTTACTGATTCAAGTCAGCAGGTTTGTGTTATGCTTGCCATTTGGAGGCCAAATATCAACATTTTCCATTAACATTTTGGAATTACCTTATCTTCTGGCAATTAAGCAGAAATTAGTTTCTCTTTTTGCATATATAGCTTTCACCTCTCAAGATGGTTTGATTTCAAAAGTCCTTTCAAATATGTATCTTATACTTTTAAGATTTGCAGACAACATCATTAATTATTGGTTTGGGGTTTTTTGAATTATGCTAAAATGTCATGTCACCTAAAAAGAGGCACAACTCAGAGAATAACTGTACACCAGCACTGAGATAAACGCGCTTGTAAGATTGCAAGTACAATTCCTGAGGAGGTTGCTATCTGGTAAAACGGCAGGACTACATGAACTGACTGATGTCTGGCAAGTGTCAGAGTCAAATTCATTTAGGGACAAATAAAATTTAATACAACCGAAACCTTAATAAAAATTATGAACTGCTCATCACCATGTACTCACATACATACCATGTATTCCCATTCCATATCTGGAACTGCACCAAGGAGATGTGCTTTTGTAGGCCAAAAAAAATAAAAAATCCTTAGTTTAGTCCTGCCTATTTACTTTAACAGTTTAACTGAAGACATCAGGTAAAGACAACAGTTACATACGTCACGCCTTCATGGTAAGTGAAATGAACTCCAGAACACAAGTGCAGAAAGTGCTTTTGCTTTAGGGGCATTTTTAAGAGATGAAGGTCTTTTACTCATATACATAATTCACACATGACCAGAAAAAAGCAACTCAACACCTTCCACCCGAATTTACAATTGCATCTGTTCCTGACCTTATTACATTTCTGGAATCTCGCACCTGCAGGCTTCTGTTCAGCCACAGACTGAACAGGAGATGCCGGGAACCACCCTTACTGTCCCCCAGGCTGCTCTGTTCAGCCAGCGCCTGCAAACAGACTGTACCGCTCTGAATTCAGGCATCACCCACAGACAACGCTCTTTAGGAGAGAATCAGAACTAATTTCACATCTTGTATACAAACATTACGCAAATTACACCACTGACACTTTACATTAGGAAGGAAGAACAACCAGTAAAAGAACAGAAAGATATTCCCAGTAGCTAGAGATTGTCTTAAAATCTCAAGTGTGAGGCATAATATCCTCTTCAAAATTTGTCAGCATGGATTATGGCAGCTGTAAATATGTCTGGTATCCATTAAAATAACCTTTTAAAAACCTTGTTAAATTCTTCAGCCTAAAGACTTACTGCTGTAGTGACTTCCATAACTTAATCACAGATCTGAACAAGAATTTCATTTTATCAGTTTTGGAATTTCAAACATTGTGATTCTTTTAAACATTCACTTTAGTGCTTTAAGACAAGAAAAACATAAACTACCCCAATGTCCCTTCTCTAATACCATTTACTGGTTTATACAGTTTTAGCACATCTCTTCTCTGACTCATCTGCTTTCTAAGGTAAACAGTCAGAATTTTCTTCAGCCACTCTCCACAACCGAGATTTCCCCGATCCTTTTTCAGCTTCATCTCATGTTCCCAGAACTCCCACTAACTCTCGAATGCTATTTTAAGGTGAGACGAGGGCGTTCTTGATACATCGGCTTTTACTTTTGGTAACATTCTCCACGGTATTTTTTATTACTTTTCCTATTCTTAATGGTATGTTTTCAAAATTACTGGGATTTTTTCTTTTACTACTGTATTTTTCAAGTCAGCTGCATACCAAGAAAGAGCTTGCTATTCTCAGGTCCAGCTCTTTCCTACATAGAGGTCTCCATGGAGGTGTGTAGGATCAAGAGCCTCATAGCTCTCCATGCTCAGGGATCAAACACCTTTTAGACACTTCCCAATTCTGCCTTTTGGCAGGGCTAGTGGCGCAGGCACAATCCCACACCAGTGCTGTTTCATGCCTGTAAGAACAGAACAGTCCCCACCAGTTTAAAGTGGGGATTTACCAGTGTACCACTGTTAGAAGGTCTAACTGGTTAACACGCCGCCTTCTTCTGTCTCCAATACAGGTTCTGAGACGTGCCAGAAAACTGACTCTCAGCAGTACCGTGTTTCTTAATAACCACCTGTGAAGGACAACGAAAACTTTCTAAGAGCTTTCATCAGTTAAATCAAATGATTTTCTATCTGCCAAAACACCTTCCTCCCCTTCAGTTTGGCATGGCACTATTTTCTTCTCTGAAATCTTGATGTCTCCAATCTATGAATTGTGACCTGTCAGTAACTATTATTTCAGCTAATTTAATGATGACCAGTATAAGCTTACTGGGCTGTAATTCTCCAGATGCTTTCTAGAGCCTTCTAACACATTTAGTTCCATATTCTTATTATGTTATTTCTAATAAAACTGTACATATTTTGTCTAACACCTCAGCAACCTCATACTTGAGCTCTCAACAAATCTGCATGCATATCTGCGGTGAGGACAGGTACTAATAAATAACTGAACATCTCTGCAATACTCTTCTTTCCTGAATTGCTCCCTTTGCGCGTGGCAATCCACCCAGCAGGTCCACCAGTTGTCTCACTAACTTCCAGTTTCTCATTCACGGAACGCACTCTCTGTTACTTGTTCCTGTTCCTTCAGCTATGTGGTCGAATGCCAGCATTTTGGTCTTCTGGGCTCCATTTTTACCTGTTGTAGGATTACCGTATGGGCTTACTTTCCTTTAAGAGTCCTACAGCCAAGCACCTTCTGAAGACAGTGGTTTTCTTCTCTCCAGACAAGGTGCACACGAAAGACTGTCCAGTTACTGGATCCCGACTGCAGGATCTCAGGGCAGAAGCACTGCCCAGGATCTGCTGTGGATGGGGGAACTGCCAAGCTTCTCCCTTCCCTGCTTCTCTCACTTGCAGGACTACAGGGATGAAATGCTCTACATGCATGGGCTTGTGCAAAGGATCACTTTTATTGTAACTTGCTCCCTGTTTGTTAGATCTCAAAGCACCAGAAGGTGACAAAACAATCTCATTTATAGTTTAACACAAAAAAAATTTCAAGTATTTTTCTGCAGCCATCAAGAGTAGAATCACAAACATTAACAGTTCAGAAGACAAAAAGCTGAAAAACTGTAATATTTTTAAGTTGAATTCATAAATTTTGGGCCTAAGACATGACTTTTGAATGCTTGTGTAAACAAACACTATAAACCTTAACTACGAAACACAAGACAATTAATGAGATGATCCCCTTATGGACCCTTGGTCTCTTAACTTTTCCTACAAGAGAAGGAGAGTTAATAGCACCATAACAGATTGAGGCTGAATCACTGTCTCTTACTCTTTACTCATCACTTTTATACAGTGTCTATACATATGACACTCCAAACACTAAACATATCCCCTCGTGGCCTCTGGCAGCCACAGATGAAGAACAAGTAGAGCATGTTAAAAGTACAACATGTATCGAAAAACCCCAAAAGCCCCACGTTGTTTTATCCTTTCATTATTGATAAGCATCATAAGCCTTTACATTCTGTGTTACCTAGGTTGAACAAGTATTTACTAGGCTGCTCTGTACCCAGGCTCAAAATAAACGAAACTTGGCTTGCTTTAACAATACAGGGCATTGCCTTCCCATATAAGTAACCTGACTTGACAGTTGCACTATGCAATACTCTGGTTTTCTAAACTATAAGGCCATGACTCTTCAAGGAATTCTACCATAGCACTAAACAGAATGAACATGGTTCAGCTGTAAGCGAAATGAGGCATGAGAGAAACAGTATGAATTGATGCACGCTTTTAACAAAAAGTTAGGACTGTTGAGTAGTGCCAGTTCAGTATTTAGGATCTACACACACACTCCCAGGTTGGCTGAATCGGATCTGCCAAGTGCCATGCTTTGTAGGAGACTCAGGAAGAGCGACTGTATAAATTTTCTTCAGTGGGCAAAGCTCCCATCTCAGCTGCTTGTTCCCACGCCTGGTTCCCATCTTACTGTTCCTTCGTTCGTGCCAATGCAATTGTGTGAGTGGCCACATGGTAAACCAGATCACAGAAATAATCTCTAGCAATGTTTTTTCCAGTGTTGCTGAACAATGCTGCAGGAAAATAAACTTCTTGAATAAGTTCTGATACCAAAAGGCTGTCCATGAAACCACTTTCACGCCCCTTTGACACCCCTGCAGTGATGGAAACACATGATGGCAGCACAGTGGAGCATGTTCATCTGATGGCAAGGCCTCACAAGCCCAACACAGCTCAACTCCTACATGACTTTTGTCTGACTTGCTAAACTTCAGAGCTGAAGAAAGGCTACAGTCCTGCAAAGCTACAAAAGCTGGGTGCCTTCTGGGGAACTTTCAGCACGCCTTGCCCCCAGCCAAAAGGAAGAAGCCTGTTGCTTATGTACAACCCACAGCATGGAGCACCCCGCACTGGGGAACGCAAAACCCCAGACATCTGCCAGTTTCTTTTCACAGCCCAGTAACCCTGACATCTAAACACATAGGTCATCTCTGGCCACTAAAGCCTATTCAAAGCAGCAGGAAGACATTTATGAGTTAAAAGAGGATGATCTGCTCTTCTCATCATGAGGCTGACACATGCCTCAAGACTCTGTGCTTTGCTTCCTAACTATAAATTGAGAAAATATTCAGATCACGAGTGAGACTGGTGAATTTTGGGGGATTTTAGCACTTCTATTTTGGGTGCAAAATCATTGGCATCTTGCCCCAAACTGGCATTAAAGTCAAAAACAGAATTAATGATTGAAAGGTTTATTTTTCTTTCTTCCACAGTACTCTTTCCGTCTCCCACACTCACTATAAATAATGCACAACTCTCATGTGAAGCGCATTAAAAATGGTTGAAGGCCAGAAATATATACTCCACAAGCAGGTCCTAAAAAAACTTTTCATTTTGGGCAGCTAAGTGTTCCAGGCTAACTTACCCACCCACTCAGCATGTACCCACATCTAGAGGATATGATAACTCATCCACAGTAAAGAGATTTTCTTCCAAATTGGTATTCTGTGAGCTGAATCCACACTGCTCTAAGACTCAAGCTGTGCGTACCCTCACCATTCAGCAAGGCTCTCATTTGAGACTCATCCCTGCTTATACAGACCCAAGTATTTGAAGTCTACATAATACTTTTGACCATTTCTGGTGAATCTCAGAGTCCAGAACCTAACTCTCTGGATGTGAGATATAAGTAATTCTCAAGTTTTCACAGGGAATTATCATTATCTTGCAAAATGAGAACAGAGCTCCGGAAATAAGGGTAAAATTGACAAAAAAATATTTTTTTATTCTTAAAAAGCTACTATTTAATGTATAGTCACTACACTTAGAGGACAGCAATGCTATTCCTAAGAAAAGAAAGGAAGATTAAAAGGCTTCCATAGATCACAGACTAAGATTACTTCATTAACCTTCTTGTTTTCCTTCTCTTGCTAAAACAAATCCATAGTAGTTAAACAATCTTTTCTAATTACATTCTCTGTTCCTGAAACATACACTATCTATGCTTTGGTGTCCACTTTATATCACCACTGCGTAATATTATCCACAATTTACAGCACTGTATTTTGTTCACTAGTCCAGGTATCTCACGACTGATAGCGGCAGAGTTATGGGCAACGCAGTGCTCCCCTGAGAGCACACCGCAGTGTCACTGGAAGTACTTATTTTAGGACAGAAGTTCTCAACCTGGGAGTCGTCAATAGCATTCAGGAATTAAAACCGCCCTCTCTTTTCTCAAAATAGATGAGAGGAGGTGATTCAAAGAAAATGTTTTTGTAATGAGAAGTCAGTGCACAAAGAAGACCATTCTACAGTACTGGACTGAACAATTTGGAGCGGCTTAGGGACTATTTTCAACCTGCAATGCATTGAAGCAAGTACTATGACAATAGATGAGGATGACAAAAGCAAGCACCAACTTGCCAGAGAAATATTAATGACCCCAAAGCATAACTGCAGGCGTGTTGTAAGAAATGTGATCAGCCACAGAGCCAAGCTTGTAAGGAAGAACTGCATCATAAAGCACATAGACAACAGCTGTCTCAAAGTAATGCAACACTACATGGAAATGCAACATAAAATGTGATGTACTTAATATGTTTTCAATACAATGTTTTGTGGAACTTTCTTTTCCCTGAAAAAATTCAGCATCTGTACCTTTTCATTCAGATTTGAGTCAAAAGTATGTCAAAATATTTTTATCCAACTCTTGGCTTGTGTTACCTTACAAGGACAGGTTACAGAAGAGGAGCTAGGAAAGAAACAACCAAAGAAAGAGGCTGAAAGAAATACTGCAGTTGAGAAGAATATCAGCCTCTCAAATTCACAAGCACCTGCCTCTTCAAAACCAGCTGAATTGGGCTTGCTCCCGAAAAGAACATCTAAGAGCTTTAATGTTCTCTCGGATCAACCTCCCAGCAGAGTTGGGCGGCTTGGTTGAGGACTAAACTTGCAATAGCTTCCCGGAGCAAAGCAACAGCACGGATACCAGGCTGCAGAGCCAGCCTATAGCCTGCTGGCTTCCAGCCAGGCTCACTCTCATGAACATCAAGGCTCAAGAATGAAAACAACAATAAAAAAAAGCAGGAAAGAAGGAAAGATCTTAATCTAATGGGAGAGGTGGTGTTACAGCAAGAGCTTGAAAGAATTAACTCTGCACTTTTCTCAGCCAGTGCTTGACTGCCTTCACAGACTCCTGTGGGTGAGACAATACACTGATTTCTACTTCAAAAACTAGTAGCAAATGAGAACATTTTCTTGATCTCTATGCCACATATGATAGCATCTTCTCCTCTAACCATAAGATATACCAAAAAACTTTCTGACCTGAGCGTATTCCTCAATGACAATTTTGACAGAATGACAAAGGTCTGAGATATTCATAACAATTGTACTAAATATAACACACCAACCACTGAGATGCAATTGCTTTTAAATGCTAGATACCTATGACATTGTAACAGATTCTCATTTGAATTCAAGTCCAAATTCATAAGTACAGATATACACCCTAAACCAGCACCTGAGCCATCTCTGGCACAGCACTGAGGCACTCTCTCCGCTCAACAACAGCTGCGAATATTAAGAGTAAGAATAAACATGAAATAAAAAAAGCCACCTTGTTCAAATGAAGGGCAGCTGTATAAAGTTCTTAGAACATTCATGTAACAATGTATGAAAATAAACGTGCTATTCTGCAGTTTCTCCCTTCCCAGCCCTATTTCTTGCCCTGCCGTGTTCCCGTGGCACTGCCCGATCCCACAGCCCAGGAGATCATGGCACAAGTGGCATTATCACACCAGCTACAAAGCAAGCACTCAGTACCGGGCTCCAAGTCGCTCAGGATTACTTAATAAAGCCAGATTCTTCAAAATGATTTCATATAAACTGAGTGTCATTAGGGAGGCCTGTATGTCTTTGAAACGACTCTCTACCAAGTTTGAGTCAGTTCGGCTGCAGACACAAATGCATCCAGTGCTGGCTGAGCAGTGGGTCTGCATAATAGACAGAAAGCTGTCCCTGTTACGCTACATCTATCATCCCCAGCAGTTGCTTTCTTTCTTCTCAGTTTCTGTCCTACCACAGTCATGCAATGATCCAAAGACAAAAAAGAAACACTTATCAATCCGATAGAAAGGAACTGTCATCAGTAACATGACCAGCATCTCTCAGCTCTTACGTGAATTGCAGCACTCAGAGAGTTCAACAGCCTCTACAGAGCATGGTTAGAAATCATTATCCCCAAATTATTGATGGGGAAAATAAAGCACACTAAGGTGAATTAAATAGTCCAAGATCATACAGCCTGTGAGTGGGAGACTTGGGATTAAAACCCGTGCATCTGGAGTCCCAAACCACTAATATCTGTGCCGGAGTGGTGGGTTCCTACAATAACTGTACAGGGAGAATAAGGAAGATCTGACACTGCTGACCAGCAATGGAGAGCTGATGGATAACGTGATGGTAATTCTGCTTTGGTACTTTCAGGTTCTTGTAGGTTATATGGGGTCAAAAGAACCGCCTAAATTCTCCCATTTTTATAACCCTGAACACCTGATTTTCCTACCTTAATGGCACTGGCATGTTGATCTCCTATATCTCTGCCATGTGAGATAAAAGAGCAACCTGTAACGTTAGCAGCCTGCTGTACCCCTAGACCCCCACCTCTACCTAGTGCTGGGAGATTTTACTGGTGGGCTTTGCAGGTATTTGCTGACAAGAGACTCATGAATGCAGGGCTTATCATAGCTATGGCAGGCCATGGGTTTTCGTACTGTTATCTGCTCTCCCCTCCCACCCATTCCTGCTTTCATTTTGTCCACAACACTTTCATCTCACCTGTGCTCCCTGTTTTCCCTATTCCCACCCTCAGCTCGGTTGTCTCAATGCAAAAGCAACCAAAGCAGAAACAGTCCGGCCTCATCCCCGTAGCATCGCACTGAGCCACGTTGTGGGACAGATGCACGTGTAATGGGACCAGCACAAGGAGAGATGGGAAGATACTCAATAAGGAAGAAATCTTCAAAGACCTAATTGCTAAAAGTTAAAATGTCTCTCTTGGATTTCAAGGAGTTATAAATTGTTCAAATAAAAGGCTTGGGGAATACAGAGACAGAAATCCCTATTCCACAATACGGAGATAAGAGAAGTTTTCAAAGAAAAAAAAAACCTATCATCCTGAGCTAGATAAACAACTTAGAAAAATTTCAGCCCAAGTGGTTCCAGCTGACAAACTCGTAGGCACTGTAAAACACAGCCTCCTAACGAGAGGCGTCAGATAACCTCCATAACAGGCAGGGCTTTTACCTGAGAGAGTACCTTGCTGCTTTACCCAGGACACTAAGATATAAATCTGTTCTGTTAACCCTACCTGTACTTACTCCAAGGAGCAGCAGAGGACACGTCTGCTGCACCCTCTCCTCTGTGATTCACACGCTACCTAACAACTTCATGTATGCTTTGCTCCTGAAATACATCCTCCGCACAGCTCACAATACAGATTTCCCAAGCTAAACACAGCTGTACCAAAACACCTCTCTGTATTATATTCAGTGAAGTTTCCACAGCAGTATGAGCGTCTGGTTTACACACTATTACTATACAACTGTTTGTTTCAAGACATTAATTTTAAAACTGTCTAACAATAAAACTTTCTGAAATTAAAATCACTTAGCTTTGCCTTCCAGATCGGTTAACAACCAGATCTTGAGAAGAAAAGGAGGAGAAAGAAGAGGCAAGGACCCCTCTTTGCTGGCAAAAGTTTGATGGAGAGGAAGAAATGCTTTTGAAAAATCAATTTAATGATCCCAATACAGGTTAAGTATTTGATGCAGTTACATCATCTACTGTATCTGCCAAGTTCTTTTTCTAGACTGTATTCCTGCTGAGCGCTAAGAAATCAGAGGCTTTGAATCCTGCTCACATTCTTCCCCAGCAGTTCCTCTCCAGTAAGCAGCCAATATAAAAATACCATATACCAAAATAATTCAAGAAAATTTTGTTCCTAAGTGAGAACTCAGTAAATACACACATGACAAAAACTACCTTGTGAGCAGTCCTTGCTTTCACTTATGGACAGTCACATACATGTAAGTACCCGATTGATTTACTCTACATGCTTTATTTCCAGACAAAATCCTTTCAGCTGATGACAACCATTTGAATTGGAGAGAAAACCTTAGTAAACAGTATTTCTGTGATTACCTACACTAAATCCGTAGCATGACCCATCTGTGCAAGGCCCACTTGGCCGATTATTTTAGGTAATTTGAAAACAGTGAAATCACAGATTTTCAGGAAGATGTATGGTTTAATTATAATTTCTATTAGTCCAACTGAAATCTCCAATCAGCAAGTAACAGAAGCATATCAGAGGCGTCTCCTCAACGGTGAACACTGTCACATTCCTATTGTAAACCAGCTAAAAAAATACAAGCTTTAAAAAAAAAAATATTGCTTGGATTTGTACAAACATATGCAAAGATGTTTGCTTTCACTTCAATTTAACTGTTTTCCATCATGAATAATCCATTTAGCTAATCAACATCTGAATTACTCTAAGTAACACTTCATTCAATGTAAAATTAAATATAAAAAGAGAGCAAAAAGTAATTAAAGGAGGACATTATTAAGCTGTTGATTTATTCTTTGCCTTTTGCTAGCATAAGTATTAAGTAGCTTCCAGCATTTGCTGGTTGTAGATCAAAAATAAAAGCTATGCTAAATAATGTAAAGCGTTCTGAATCTACCAGTTCAGTGCAGGTGAGTTACTTTTGAAAACTTCATTTCAGAAAGATCTTTCTGCTGTTACGTTATAGGCTGTGTTTTGCTCTCAGAAAGAAAAAGTATGTACAAAGACACATCAATGAAGTTAGTAGAGTGACTTGGGATTTACACCATATAAATAAAAACAATGCTGGATTCTTCCTTTCCAAAACTAAGCAAATAACCATATGGGTGCTTTTCTGCTGAGCTATTTATTGAGACATTGGCAGGCAGTCACTCATTCAACAGTGTGCCTAAAAAATACACAAACAAATCCAGCAACCGTTCAAGTGAGGAGATGTTTTTTCAAGATACCAAAAATACACGCTTAGCAACACTGCCCTGTTTAATAAGACTGGGGTTACTACAGGACAGCCCACAGTCAAGTTCACAGAGGGGAAAACTTGCTGACCTGAAGAAGTCCTGCTTGACTTCCATCATTACCGTTAAAAACATGTAACAGCTCCCGAGGGAACAGCAAGAACAGGAGCTGCTTTCCCTCACCGACACCCACTCCCTCACCACATTGGTTTTGAGCAAAAGAGCAAAGACTCATTCGGCAAAGGTAAGTAGAAGGCATGCAGGTATTTTCTTTCAAGCCAGCACCAAATAACAAGGTAAAGATGGCGAGCATATCAAAACACCACCACATAATGCAATCAGCCAAACATCTAAGAAACACCAGGAGACAGGGCTTTTCTAGAAGTTGCTACAGTAGCAAATAGGTGTTAAAAATAAATCTGATATTGTGAATTTCACATTTCAGTCAGAATGGTTCCTACAAACATTATCCTGTTCTATTTTAAAATCTATTTTAAAATCTCACCATCTTAAATTTAAAGACCTGTCCACGCTGCAGTTTCACTGAATGGCCCCATCAAAGGCTAATCTCACCCCTGAAGGATTACAGATCTACGCATGACACGCTTCACATTTCCACAGTGTATTTATAGCTCAGGGTGGCAATACTCCTTGCAGTCTTTTTTTTTCCCCCAATTATTATAATGGTTCCTTGCAAAGAAGGAATTATAATTAGCTCTACTTTACAAAAGTTAAGGAAATGGCAAATCAAAAGATCTATACAACATTAAAAATAGTAATATGAGAATTATTCCCTTCAAAGTGCAAAGGGCAAACCTACTGAATTCAATCATGTAGTTATGCAAAGACACCAGATTTTTCAGGCAATGTCTCATACGAGGCCTCTGGAAACCAACTGTGGTGTTCTAACAGTCTTCAGTCCATAAGATGAAACCTGGTACCTTCATTACAAAACCTTTGTATGTAAGAGTGCATCGCCTGCAGCTTTGGCCATATGTTAATACAGTCAGAAATGACTCATCATTGTATCAGAAAAGCTTCAACATCACGGACTGAGAAACTAAGCCTACAACTGGGATCACAGCTTTTCATTGCCATCACATGAGAAGCAACAGGCTCAGATCTATGACTTTCAGGAAAATAAGGAAAAAAGGGTAAACAGTTTCTTTAAAAAAAAAAAAGTTACGAACAGTCACCCCAACCCATTTTTCACCCTGAAGTGGCCTATAGAGTCACATCTAGATTCATTCAAGAGCCAGCAATGCATGCGTTATCTTGGTTTATGCATCTGTATGAAGCTGCTGAACTGAATGCTTGCAAGGTCCAGAGTAGGAAAAGGCTTTAACCTGAGATTTTCGTGTCTCCTTACCATGTGAGAAGCAGTTTTCCTCTTCAATAAATTAATACTTTAGTAACAGTTTAATCAAGTACAGGAAATCATCTACTAAAAAGGCAGCCTACTGCCTTACAGGAAATCTAGCCAAAGGGATCCTGGTATTTCCAAAAAGTGAGACTACTTCACAGATCAGCAGGCATCTAAAACTGAATAAGCGGATCAGTAATTCTTACACAAGTGTATGAATGAGGGAGAAGGAAAATGAGTTTTATCTACAAATGAAACCCAAGCAAACAGCAAAACAAACGGTCGGGATATAACAGCTTATATTTTCCCTTAACCCTCTTCCACTGCTGCAACCCAAGACCAGCAACATCCTTGTGAAATGGCTCCTCGGCCACGGAGATGTCAACTTCTAGCAGCCTGTGAGCAACTCCATACAGGCCAGAAGAAATATCCTGATTTAACCTAAGAGGCAGATAATTGCGTGGCTTGCTTTCTTTTACACCACTTACATTTTTTGAGCTGTATTGTAAAATGTGAATTTTATAAATAAAAACACATTTGCTTTTATCCTAACCTGACTTAAGGAGAATTTCAAAGAACGCCTGGGAAGGGAGGCAGCGAACAGCATCTCAGCATGTTTTCCAGGAAGGTGGTTCACAGCACGAGCCATCGCAAGCCTCCTCACTGGCAACCATGATTATGGAAGTCCCATAGCATTCAAAATACTTGGGAAAACACCTGCATTTCCAAAGAGCATAACATAACAGGCAACATATTCTTGTATCAACAATAATACTGTATAAATTCAGAGGTGGAGTCATTCCTTGGTCCGTAACTTACAGACCAAACAGATTAGTCTAGATTTATGATAGAGTTCTTGCTCCAGCTATAAAGTATAACCCTGACATTACAATATAAACTGGTATTAATTTAAAATTCAAGTTTCTCCAGCACGTGTATTTTCCTCACCTTTGTTTATCTACTTAACGTCTGTCATACTTCACCTCTTTTACCAGTGTATGTCTCTCCTGCTTCTGCACTCCTGGCCTCTCTTCCCTGTATACTTTGTTTCTTGCAATGATTTCAGTGGTTTAGTTGCTTTTCAGCAGCATATGATTCACTAGAAAATAATTTTTTTTTGTTAGCTGTAGCTATTTGAAAGCTGCAAATTAACAGTTGCACTCAGAGCTGACAAATGGACCAGATGGATGGCAGTCCCTCTCCCAGGCTCCGGCCAAGGGACCGATGGGGCAAGAACCACATGTCAGGATGCGGACATGGGGGTCTCTGCTGAGCACGGCCCAGGAGCCCAAATTCCAAGCCGTAAGGCTCTCTGGAATCACCTGCTTAGAAACACACTTTCAGGAAGTTTAAAAGAAAAATAAAACCCACAGACCTTTTGTTTTCACTAAACTATTTTATTCCATTACATGGAAGTAATCAGCCTTAGGCTGCAGCCCATCTCTACAGGTGGGTGTGCTTTTCCATATCTTCTCCATACACAACATGGTTCACATTGATCACAAAATCCTGGAAATACCACTTGTAATACCACTGGAAAAGTAAGTGGGGTTTGATGGCTAAGGACTAGCAGACAAGCAGTGTCCTGCAGTTGAAAGAAGGGCTCCACCGTTCTCCCTTCTTCACTCTCCATTCTATTTTTGTTTCCATCTGGAAATCAAGGCCACTCCTGCCTTTGGTTGTTAAAGGCTACGAAGCTTGTGTTCAAACCTAAGTTAGTGCAAAACTGTATCAAATGTAAAAGGTAAATCTTACTGGCATTAAAAGCAAATAAAGTTTCTGCATCTCAAAGTTTTCTTTCTGTAAATTCTGATGTCATGTCACTAAGAAAAGTTGATTGGCCACGGCAACTAATAAAGATCAGTTTGCTACATACTCCTTTCTTCCAACAAGTCGTGAAACGCTCAGTTGGGTCAATGAAAACCTACCTTCAGCATCCAGATTTTACAAATTCAAGTACCTTAAAAACATTATATTTTTCTTAGCATTTGAAGAAGGTGAATTTCAAATAATAGCCACCACTTTAATGGTAAAAATGCTGAAATTCAGTCATTTTCTTTGACAGGCTCATTACAATTGGGCATACATTCATGGAAGGTGCTCTCCCAGGTTTGGTTGCAAGTCTAAGTCAACTGTCTTGATCAACTAGCTTGATCAACTGGCTCTTTGAGATTAACATTATCTAACTGGCCAAGTACTAAAAATCACAGAGAGATGAAAAGAGTAAAGGAACAGGTGTAAACCACTGGTGACCTTGAGAAAACGCATAGTGAAATGTGTCCAGGGAAAAAGCCTTCCTGTGTGAGCAAGTAGCTTAAAGGCATATAGGCAGGTGTAAAGTGGAAGAGTGACAGAAAAAAACCACACAAGATAGAATACAACACTTACAGAGCTGTAAAAATACTTAGTTTGAGAGGGGTTTTTATTATTATTAAACTATGCAGCCATATTACAGAATTAATTGAACTCTAAAGAATTAAATTATAATAGAAGCCAATTAGAAGAACAAACTCTTCAAGCAGACAATTCAATCAGGTTACCAATATTACAGTTACAAGAGACAAATTTAGACCCTTCCATCTCAAGATAAAAGTACCGTTAATGAGGTGAACAGATGATGACTTTTCGCACACTAATTACATAGGTTTGAATTTCATGCATCAACCCACTCACTCTGTCAAGGAAAACTGATGTACCTTCAGCACCTCTTCCAGCTAATGACCATGGGGCCATCCTAAGTCTTCCCGTGGCAAAGCGCTGTATATAGTCATTAAGTACAGCACACCTGCACCAGTATTTGTGAAAACATCTCTCATCTTACACATGTGGGCATTATGCAGACATTGACAGTTAAAGCGTACTTTCAGTTTAGAACTTGGCCCATGAGGAATCATGATCTACAGGTATTTGCAACCGTCACATCCTGAAGTTGACTACAGAGTTAGAAACAAATCTCAGGTTTATCCTCCAAATCCAGTAACTGCAATGGAATTTCAATATATAGTTTAAAAAAATAAAACAATTTAAATATTATCCTTTCATCTCAATTAAAAACAACATCCAGTCGCATGCTGTTGCTCAGGAAGGAACACTGAGAAACCTGATAAATATTACATGTTAGTTACTCCAGTATCCCAGTTCTGACGTTCAGTGCCACAGGGGATGACCTGTTTTTTTTTTTACTATTTGTAAAATCTTCAAGGAAGAAGTGAATCACCTCTGTGTAAACAGGGTGTGGTGAATTCTTTCCATTTCAGAGGGAAATTTTCCACATGATATTGAAAATGTAACCAGCAGGGGAATACCGCACCATTTGTTACCCTTTTTATCCTATTTAGAGGCTCCCAATAAACTTGTCTTTTTAACTGAAGTCCTGGCCACAAGGCCATTTGATTTCATGGGGAATAAATGGAATGCTATATATAAACCGCTTCATCTGTTTTTCTAAAGAGGTCTGCCTGTGGCTGCCCTGCAAGCGGACATAGTGAATGCCATCAGCAAAACAGATGAAAATAACCCACATGACAGCTTGGGAAGTAAGGCTTCGGAAAAATAATTTAAGGATGACGAGATTATTGCACAGGCCTGCTGCAGCCTTATCACTCTTTCAAAGGCTTTATGTAAAAGGTTTATGGCATAAAAAAATATTATTGCAGACATTATAAATAAATGACACCTCTTCATACGCAAACATTATAAATGCCTACAGTTCTATGCAGTATTATAGTAATCACAATGAAAACCTATTCCTAGTCACTAGTAATAAAATTAACCAAAGCCCAGAGGGATACATGGTTGTATCTGGGTCCCAAAGGTAGTAGCCCTTTTCACTAACATTAGGAAAATAAATGGGCATGCAGTAAGACAACAGAATTGACAATTGTCCATCTGATTTCTGTGACTGAATACTAGTTTTAATATCTGTGAGGAATACCAAAGGCACCATTACATGAAAATAAACATTGCTAACAACTTTAGCTCAGTACTCCACTTAAAACCAAACATAAATTGTGCTTACTGTAGTAAAACTGAAGTATGTGGTTAAATGCTTCCATGGAGTGTCGACCATAAAACTTGGTTCTTCATCTCACTTCATGTCCCATATTCAATATTTTATACCACATACTGTGCTATTTGGACTCAGAGAAGTTGTGGAGTCACAATTCTCGGAGATGCTCAAAACTTGACTGGACACAGTCCTGGTCTGCTCCACCTGATACTGCTTTGGGCAGAGAGGTTGGACCAGACAATCTCCAGAGGTCCCTCTAAACCTTGATTATTCTGTGATTCTGTACAGTTACAGATTTGGATAAACTCAGGAGAATAAGGCTTTATCCCATTCAACTATTGGTGTTAGAGTGGAAGGTGATTGTTTTTTTCCAGAAATCTAAACAGAAACAAAGAAAACCACTATGGCCACTCTATCCCATTATAAGCCTATACGTATTTTACACATTTCATGTTCACTCACACAAACATGAAGTGGTTTGACTTTGGCATGATTAACATTATTTGATGGGGTTTTTTTCATTGTTAAAATATCTCATGCCTTTTTATATCGGAACTGCTAAGCTTTCTATACCACTACAAAAGATATACCTATATATGAGCACGAGACACTGAAAAGATATGAAAAGAGAAGGTATTCTTTTTTTTTTCAGTGTGTAAAACTCTTCATTATTTATTTCTGATAAGCTGCAGTCAAATACAAGCTAGACAATATTCCAGAGAAAATCCTGCTTTGTTAATGTCTCAGGCAATTTCTACTTTTCATGAAAGTTTGAAAGAGTACCAATTACATGGTTCTCTAATACAATCAGTAAGTAAAGGGAAGACAAATGGGATTATGTACCTCTAAAAACATTCTTAAATATATTGGAAGGAGAGAAGCATTAAACATCTTTTACCATGGGGTACTTCAGAATATATACATGAAAAAGGACAGCAATATTCTGCTCTCTTCTCTCCTACATTATCTTCAAAAGTGAGGTCCAGCTCAGGTCAATAGCCTCCTCAGAAAAAGCCTAGTTACAGAACAGCCTTTAACATGACTGTGTTACCAAACTCCCTAATGTAGATGCATTTGTAAAAGCATATCATAGCTTTAACCAAATGCTTTCTGAGACCAGATGACAAAGCTCACTTCAGACATATACAACACTAAGGTTTTAACATGACCCAAAGGGCGCCATAGCACTTTTCCTCCTCTTCCAATTCCTGATGTGTAAGATCGTGAAGCCAAAGAGGCAGAAGGGCATTTCTAACCTGGTGCTACTCTAACCTCTCCTCCTCTCATCATGTACATGTCAGTCACACAACACCAATGCATCAACCACTTATACCCATCATATGTATTATTCAGAGGGTGTTGTCAACTCATGTGCATGCCAGCGTCAAGCCTGTAACTTTAGTGGCTATGCATGGTCCCCACAAGCAATGTATTCCTACAGCAATGTCCCAATATGGTCATATTTTACATTCTAAATTTAATTTTATGAAGTCAAAACATCTAAATGTTAACAGAAATCTCAGAAAATACAGATTTTTCAAACCTCTGATGCAAGATGAGATTTTTAACAACATTGTTCCTAGTCAGATCCTTAGTTCCCAGAGTCTATTATGTCCCCTTAGATCTGAATAACACTGCTGAGACAATCTAACTGTGGGCTGCTTCTGAAAGGAACGGTTCCTGTCCAACCTCTTCTGCTAGCACTCATTTAACCCCTACTTCAGGGGCTAATGTGGCAGGAAAACCTTGAGAAATGAAAAATAAATTTAAAAAAAGAGAGAAAACAACTTGGGGAGGAACAAGAGTCTGCTTTTTTGGTAGTAACCAGTCACTAGATTGGCATCACTGTATTGTAGACCATATCTTGTCTTATAGTCATGATGACTCCTGCCTACATCTCTTCAATCAGGCCTTGGAATTACACAGCTGAAAATATAAATACTAAAGGATGATAGAATTATGTATCTACCTCTTAAAATGAATTTTTAAGAGGTAGATTAAATGTTCCTAAAAACATTTTCTAACCAATTACTTAATCCTGGATGTATGTTTTATTTTGTCAAGCTTTTTATTTCAACATCCACATACACTAGTGAAGTTCCATCACAGGTTAAATTCAGGCAAGAAAATCAGTAGGAGGACATGTGTAGTAGTGATGATAATTAAGGGCTAAACTACAGTTGATCTATCAAGCTCCGAATCACAGATAATCCATGCCTGAGCTCATTAACACAATAATTGAAAGATGCCCCAAGACCTGGAATATAGGAGATATGACTGAATGTTTACAATGGTCCTTTCTAAACTCAAATGTCTGTGCACCTCCAGCCAAGAAACAGCCCAAGAGAAAATATAACCTTAAGTTCATAGTGCCTGCCTGGTGACTTCATGACCCTAGAGGGAGGAGGGAAGTTGTGCTGAATACAGAACCGTCACAGCCCATGTTCCCATTCCACCAATGCAATCACCTTCGCATCCGGCAAGCCTCTACCATCAGCTGCCCTGCAGAGACGGCTTTCCCACACGTGCTACTGCCTACAGGTAGCTGTCAGGGGAACACACGGTGCCAGCTGAACAGCACCGATTCTGCTACCACCCTGCCTCTCAGGCTTTGCAGAAGAGAAAAGGAAAAAATAATAATAAAACCTCCCTCAACTTCTGGTCATTAAGGCAATGCTAAAATAACTATTTTGCTCACATTTCACTTGGGTGAAGTTATTGATTGGTATGTGGAAAACTGCAGCCATGGACAATCTGGCACCAGTTCTTCATTTTCAAAACCTTGAAGCAGCTATTAACTTACTTGATCAACTCCTCTGTTCCGTTTGGTTTGTAGTGCACTCAGGCTGATCATTTTCATTATTGGTAACATCCTTGTCACATCCATCCCCTAGTTAGCTTTAGGCTCCTTGTTCCCCCTTATGATGCCTTACTAGCACCACCGATTTCTACAGTTGCTCTGGAGACATTTTGCAAAAACATCTATGACCATGATCTGCCAACATTTTCTAAGCTGCCCTCAGATAAGCCTAGCACAGTTGCAGTCTGTGGATGTCCCAGCATTTTCAGCGCTTTTTATTAAAAGCTATCCCTCTTTGCTATTGCAACCACAGAATGGCTGAGGTGTGAAGGTACCTCTGAAGATTGTCTAGTCCAACTCCCTGCTCAGAGCAGGGTCAGCTGGAGCAGGGAGCTCAGGGCTCTGCCCAGTTCGGTTTTTAGTATCTGCAAGGATACTCAAAGACTCCACAGTCTCTCTGGGCAACATCTTCCAGTGTTTGACCACCCAAGCGACAATGGAAACACAAAATTGTGCTGCAGTATCCAGAGGGCTAATTTTGTAGTGAGGAGGAATGATATGCACTGATGGCAGAGTTATTAAACAGCAGTAGGTGGATATATTGGTTAAAAATGTTATTCCAAGCCTTGATGGACTCCAAATACTCTGCATGTACTGTGCTGCTTTTTATGTGCATTTCATCCTGCAAATAGTTCAGCCTATTTTAGCCTTAAGCCTCTGAAGTCTCACTGAAATAAAAGCTATATATAAAGTGTTCCCAGGAGCTAATTATTCTCCTGCTTATCTTTTTCTTGCCAGCATCATTCCTAAATTATTTTTCATTCCTACAGAAAAGCATAATACAGAAAAATGTTTAAGTATATCCAGCCTTTTTACCCAAACCATGTTTTTTTGTTACCCATCCAAACAGTAGATATTAACTAGTTTTTATTTTCAGTTCTAAACTTGGAAGACTGGAAAGAATATAAATATATTTGGTTTTACCTTTGCTGCTGCTCATTGTTATGCTGAGGCATATTGCTATTTGCCAGAAGGTAAAAGGAAAGATGAAATTAAGTGGGAGATAAGTCACACAAATGGAAGAGAGAACAGAATGTGAAGTGGGCTAGCCAAAAAACCAACTATATACATAGCATACTTTCTTCCTCCAAGAGATTTTTTTCAGATGACCTTCCTCAATTTTATACTGAGTCCTACAGATCAATAACCACTTTTACTATAAAGCAATTCACAAAGCACGGGGGCTATACAGAAAGCATTATTTCTAGGGATTGACTATTGCAAGTACTGCGTGGGAAGTTACAGAAAATTCTACCCATTAAACAGATTAAGAGTGGTTAAAAGGAAAAAGGTTGTCTATAACTTTAAGGTAATGTATAATAATGCAAGTATTAGCAAATGAGAACCCCTTAAAAGTGCTTACATTACCATTTGCCTAATTACGTATTTTTAGTATTCTGTGCCACAAGACAAAATAGTATTATTCAATGCACCCAGAAAATATTGGAAATAATCTCTCTCTCAAAGTTCCGTTTCAGAATATCAGATTCATCTTATAAAAGTTACATAAATTCAGAAAAAATAAAAAACCCAAACTAAAAGAAAGTAACATTTCCCAGCTGTGGAGAACATCTCATTGGAATGGCAGGACTGAGCATGCAGGCCACCTTCTCCTGCCTGCTCTGCGCACAGGCACTAAAGCGTTCCTCCCAATGGCATCAAGAGTAGGGAATCGTGCTGCTGGACCGGTCAAAGTCAGTCCAGAGCCATAAACATAGCAACTTTCCTCTTACCCTGTACCACTCAAAATGTGTCCTGTGCAAGGCAAAGGATCCAAAGAACAAAACCTATGAAATGCAGTATCTCTGTAATCAGATAACCGTAATACAGATGAAAAAGAAAATTTGAAGACAGACTAATAGCCTTAATTCTAACAATAATTCTCAATTTCTTGATTTCATATCCTTGTTTTCTTTTCAAATAAGTAGTTTTGTTTTCCTTCATTTTTGTTTCCTCATTTTTTCCTTGCTACAGAAAAAGACAAAGCTGTTCTTTCATGACACTATGGGTAATCATGACAGCAGAGAAACCGTGCGATATTAAAAACCTCCAGTCTATCTAATTTTAGGTATGGACAGAATGCAAAGTAAAAACCACACAACCAGGTGGGTAGACGTACTTAGGTACATTTCTAGGCCACCAATTTCAAAATTACAAACTACACTGTAGACGGAAAGTGTATGGTACTGGAACTGAAGTTGACAGAACCCACACTTTAGATAACTGAATAGAGCAGTACAGCTCCTACAAGATTCAAATATGTGAATAATTATGTGCAGGTCTGGCTTAAATCTTAGCCTCTAACGCAAAGTCTTCCCCCCTCTGCTCTTTCTTTCCCTCAGTTTTCTGCAGGAAAAAAAAACAACCAAAAAAACCACCTGTATCCACATCATGAAAAAAAAAAAATCCTTCCACCAAAATATTTCCATTCATTTGGGTAATGTTTATACACAGGTAATCAGCAATGTTTAGTAGCAAAAATGCAGGCATTTACCACTTGACTTTTTTTTGCCACAGAAATTTTCTAGCAAATGAGTCTTTATATGATTAAAGTCATCTAGGACCATTAGCCTCAGTGATGGCAGATGCAGCACTTCGCCCTCCCACGGCAGTCAGCTTGGCTTTTTCAAATGTAGATTGTTTCTTTCAGATAATCCCCAACACGTACTTTATAATTTAGCCACATGGCGCTAACCCATGTGTATCTGTCTGAATCAATTCCAAGAATGTCCTTCACCCCTTACTCTTCCATAATACCAGATCTTAAGGATCAAATTCAGGAAGAAAGATAGTACATTTGCATACAAATGAGCAGTATTATAATCCAGTAGCTTCACTCTCTGTCTCCTCTGGATAATTCAGATGCTATTTTTATTTCTGCAGCAGATTACCTGTGTCTTTCAAATAAGCAGATACATTGAAGGTCTTCCCAGGTGCTTGTGTAACCAATTCTATCCACTGGACAATTGATATTTTAGCTCAGCTGGAGACTGTGTCTTCAAAAGTAAGAAGTGAGGCTGGTAATGAAGTGAGACAAAATCTGAATTGCAAATTTATGAGTTGTAGTTTATAAAAAAGGGCTAGTAATCAGGAAATTAAATATTTACTAACACGTTTTGTCTCAGCAGGTGTTAACCATATTTCAAGATTTGTCTATAGCAATACAATTATGGGGTGGGGGGAGAGTATCTATAACTATCTACAAGTACAAATTTCAAGTTCTGATTTTCCTAGTACTGCAGAAATACCAATTACCATTTTTATATGTTGTAAGGCTTTCCAAGTAAACCAAAGATTCAATCACAGTTGCGTATGAATAATACCATATATATCAACATCAGCAGGTGTAATACTCGCACAAATGCAGAACTCGGAGGTAAGCCTAGATATAAAGTAAATTAAAAAGAGGTTACTTAAATGCTGAAAATCTTGCTTTAAATCATTCCTGGGTCCCAAGGGATCTTAGTGCAAGACTCTCTGACGTACTGTAAAAGCTCCCTGAAATCTCATGCATCATTCAGAAATTTTGCCTATTTATCTGTTTAAGGATTAATGGCCATGTCATCCTCCCCCACTCTTTCTAAATTAGCAGGGACTGATGACTTTTGCTCTGTAGCAGAAAATTCCATTAAGAACCGTACTGCAAAGGGACGGCCACATCCCAGTGCATCTGAAGGACCAGTGACGCAATCTGGCCTTAGGAAGATGACAGCCCCTTTCTTTCAGAACAACCGCCATCCTCCATAAGGGAAAAAAAAAATATGCCACATAGACAGTCTTTGCTAATCAACCTGTAAGACTTTCTTTTTGTTCTCTGGCTAGAAACTAAGGGGAAAAAAATGAAAGAAAAAACAGTTCTATGTTTTTTAATTAATCAGCCTGATCCGGACTGGAACACAATACTATTATTTTCAGTCACAACTTTCTGATCACTAAAGAGCATCACAGAAGACCAGTAGTTCATGCATCTTAACTATGTAATTCTGAGCTTAGAAGAAAGCCACACACAAGAAATTTAACATTAACTCCAGAACTTTTAGTCTTTGGGGGTTTCTCTCTTTAATGCCAGGCTGTATTGTTCCAAATCTTTACAACTTTTTCATAAATTCACCTAAACAAATTGGGTACTTTCTGAACACGAATTCCATCTTAAGGAGGGCTTGCACTGGGAATATATGGTTGAAAAATTAACTTCCTCATAAATTTAACTTTTGTTCTGGCGAGTTCATATGATAACAATCTCCTGATTAAAGCCTTCAGCAGTCTGCTGGGTCTTATGCTAAGTACCAGTCTCAAGAGCTCTCTTACTTGTCTTAAGGTAAGGATAAATAAGGAATGGAGCTTATTATTTCTGCTGCTACTTATGATAGTGCTCTGAGGCTTTAGCTAAGATGAGGATCCCACGGTGCTAGCTTTTGGGCAAATACGCTGTAATAAAGAGTCCCAGAAGTTAAAAATCTACATACAAACAGAAGGATGCTAAAAGGGAGTTAATATCACTCACATTTTACAAAGGGAAAACCAAACCAGGAAGAGATTAAATGACTGGCCGAAACAGTCACTTACAAAAGACTGAACAGTTGGAGCTGGCACTGAATCACCATCTATTGCTTACTGAAAGACTGTCCTCCTCCTCTGCGAACTTCTATAGATAATGCTGAGGAACACCAGAGGTCCTGAGACCTTGCAGGGGAGAAGCCTTCTTGGCTATGAAGGAGCAAGCTTTCAAAGTGATGAAAAAAACCAAAACTTTTATCCACATATAAACACACCTGCAAATGAAAAGAGCAGAAACAATTCACTGCAAGGAAATGACTGAGAAAATGTCTCAGCTAATAACAAAAGGAAAGATTAAGATCGAGACTGGAGAAAGCAAAGCCTCTCCATTCCCTCTATAAGTCAAACCTGCCTGCCTGGATGACACCAAAGGTGCAGCTTAGATGAGAGCATCTAAATCAATAGCACTTGAGCCTTATATTTACCACAGCCTTTAAACAACCAATACCTAACATGTTTATTATTTTGGTTTTAGAAGAACTCCTCAGCTGCTCAGCCAGGTATTTTGCTTCCACATCTCAGAAACGATGCCACTGGCCCTAAGACAGCCCTAGTGGATGGGAGCCTTATCTATCCTATCCTTACATGGGCTTAAATTAACAATTTCACTATCTCCCTTGGCAATTTAGTTTATTGGCAAGCTGCTCTTGCATTTTTAATCTACACACCCTTAAAGTTCATTTTTCTAGGCTGCAGTAACATAGGCTCATTATTTCTTTTACCCTGAACAGCCAGAGCAAGCAAGACCAAACTTCTACCAAAAAAAACTTCTACAAAACTGCTTTCCACACACATCCTTCCTTCAGTTCCTTTCCTACTTCTCTCTAAAATAAATGATGGTTTTGTGTTTCTCCTTTCCTCTTCAAATAGCATTCAGAACTAAACACAGGCTATGTTAAAACCTAACCATTGCCACATAAAACCCACATGATGAGTTTAGCAGATTAATCTTTATGGTGCGTGAGACTGAAGTGCCCACAAACTGCTAAGCACAACCCAAAGAGAGAAAGAAACAATGAATAGCTCATACACAGAATAAACCTAATAAGTAAAACTGACAGCAACCTCAGAAAGGGAAGAAACGGTCCTAATTCCTCTACAGAACTAGTTTGGGGGGGGGCTCAACAAGCACAGCCAGCCCTCCCTGCAGCTGCTAAGCACTAGATCTGATGCAGAGGAACTGGTGAGAGCATGACTGCCTCCTTGCCCCTTAAGATCATCTTGGCTTTAATGTCCAAGATCAGCATTAGTAAACCTCAGTCACTAGGAGTAAATTCAATGAGCTAGCACAAATTACCTAATATTCGCTGCAGGCTAAGAGCGCGCACACAGAAAATGAATGTAAGTTGGAGTAATGCACAGCAACTCTTTATCTTCCTTAATCTGTTCCTGTGTCAGAGCCTGTGCCACCTTGCAGTGTTTAGGGAATACAGCCCCAGACCAGCAACTGGCTCCAGGAAAGAGATCACTGCAAGTATCTTCAAAATGAGGTCAACTGTGGGATTAAAGCTGATTATTGTCTGTTACCAGTGCAATTCTAAACATTTAACACCTACTGAGGTTGATTCTCCATCATTAGCCTGTACTGACATTTTTTTTGTTTCACTTTCTCTAAATATAATACAGAGTAGAAAACACAATTATTTTCTTCTTTTCCAGCATCTTTCAGTTTGATACGTGAAATGGGCATAGCTCTTCATAGCTGCAAATCTCCTGACATATAGTTCTGTGCTTATGTGCTACAATGGCACTAAACAGCTTTTAAGCCTTGTTATCAAATGCCTTACTGCATGCCAATCAGGGATTTACAGATTAATTTTTAAACAATTTGCCAGGAATCCTACAATATCATAGGCAACTGGTAGTGACTTTAGCACATAACATGGGTTGGCACTTCTGTCTAAACTTTTTGAGGTCTTTGTACTTTTGAGCACCAACTATTATCATAAGTGATAACTCCAAGCTGGTTTTGGAGGCTCCCAGATAAAATCATGAATCATATAATATAAATTTTAATTTTCATAAATAAAATGACTGGTACCAAAATGACTGCTGACAAGCGGCGTTCCTCAGGGGTCAGTATTGGGACCAGTACTGCTTAACATCTTTGTCGGCAAAAGGGACAGTGGGATTGAGTGCAACCTCAGCAGGTTTGCTGACAACAACGAGCTGTGTGGAGGCAGTCAACATGCTGGAGGGAAGGGATGCCGTCCGGAGGGACCTTGAGAGGCGGGCCTGCAGGAACCTCATGAAGTTCAACAAGACCAAATGCAAGGTCCTGCATGTGGGCCAGGGCAATCCCAAGCACAAATACAGGCTCAGTGGAGAATGGATTGAGAGCAGCTCTGAGGAAAAGGACTTGCAGGTGTTGGTGCATGAGAAGCTCAACATGAGCCAGCAATGTAGGCTTGCAGCCCAGAAAGCCAACCATATCCTGGGCTGCATCAAAAGAAGCAAGGCCAGCAGGTCAAGGGAGATGATTCTGACCCTCCACTCCACTCTGGTGAGATCCCACCTGGAGTACTGTGTCCAGCTCTGAAGCGCCCAACATAAGAAGGACATGGACCTGTTGGAGTAAGTCTAGAGGAGGGCCACAAAGACGATCAGAGGGATGGAACACCTCTCCTATGAAGACAGGCTGAGAGAGTTGGGGTTGTTCAGCCTGGGGAAGAGAAGGCTCCATGGAAACCTTACAGAAGCCTTCCAGTACATAAAGGGGGCCTACAGGAAAGATGGGGAGGGACTCTTTATGAGGGAGTGTAGCAATAGGATGAGGAGTAATGGTTTTAAACTGAAAGAGGGTAGATTTAGATTAGATATCAGGAAGAAATTCTTTACTGTGAGGGTGATAAGACACTGGAATAGATTGCCCAGAAAAGTTGAACACCTGGAGGTGAACTCCTTGGAAGCGTTCAAGACCAGAGTGGATGGGGCTTTAAGTAACCTGGTCTAGTAGGAGGTGCCCATGGCAGGGGGTTGGAACTAGATGATCTTTAAGGTCCCTTCCAACCCAAACTATTTGATGAGTCTATGAAATGCAAAAAGACCAGATATTTTGTAGTATGAAAAGGAGGAAACCCCACTATGTGGCTGTATAATTAAAGACTTGTTCTTGATGCCTGTGCATAAAGTAGAGAACTCATGTCACACAGACAAATTTAATTCAGGATTTTTGTGACAGTCATGTACTCGGTATTTCATCTGCCATAGTGTTCTTTCACAATTTTTAAATTATATTGTACCCACTCATTTCAACACTAGAACAGGTGCAACGTGCCTAGTGCAATACCATTTTAGATAAAATGAAAGCATTTCATGAGTGAGAAGACTGCTTACCAGCACAGACGCTTTCAACTTCAATATATCAAACCATTTGGGCATTGGACTGTCCTCTCAGTAGGCATAAAAGGTATCAAGACATGAAAAAGAAGCTAATTCCAGAGATACTTCTTCAGTAGTAATAAAATTAGCGACAATTGCCATCTGTCATTAATTTGCTGTGTGCAATAAAGGATCATATAATAATATAGCAACATTTCTTTTATTACTAGCTCATCTTCCTGAAGAAAAAACCCCAAAAGACAACAATTATTAGACAGAATAATTTTTTAAGGATATGTATCTTTTCACAGATACATTATTTATTTTAAAGCTAACACCACGACTGATTCTATTGTAATCAGAATAGAATTTTCATCATTTTCAGCAGGCTTAAGATTCGACCCTAAATTTTGTGGTTCACCCTCAAAGCCCCTGGAGAGCTGACAAACTTTGTGTGCTTCTGAAGCCAATTCTTGTGCCTTGCTTGGGTACTTTATGTCAAGAAGGTAGTAAAAATAATGCATTTCTTTCTCTTACTCATGGCTGCTGTCACTGCACAGACTGTGCAGAAGTGGCCAGTTTAGCATGGCCCAAAAGGAGACATGGGGACAGTTAACCTGATTTACAGAAGTATTAAGCAGCCTTCAATCCAAGTGGCTTTCTGACGTTGCTCCAGTTTTTCTGAGAGCAAAATTTGGTTCTCTTCCTCAGTCTGCCTGCCTGGGACTGCAGGAGCTGGGACTGCTACGGAGCCGCACTCTCAGCCCAGCACTCAACTCAGTTGCCACTCTTCTGCCTGAATACAAGTCAGTGGTGACAGGCTCTGAGGTAAGTCCCACCCCAATGCTACAGTGAGAAGAAAAAAAGAACCACGACCAATCCATAAGAGACAGTAATTGCACAGAGATGCTGTGAAGTTAACACTCAAAAATTAATAACTTATTTTACGCTACTAAAATGCATAGTAGTACTGCTCCCCCCTACAGGTGGAATACAAATCAAGTTTAAGTAGGATGAGCAAAAACTAAATAGATTTTCACTAAGCACCTCACAAATGAGTTCATTGCTTAGATTTAATTATTTATTTCCTTCCTTTAGAAAGTGTCCTAAAACCTAAAAATATCATAGGTGACAATCTCTGTACCTGTTCTGAGCTCTAAAAAATAGGTACCATACAAAACAAACCAACCAGCCAACTCGCCCAAGCATATACTTCCGAGAACAGCCATTATGCAGATAAGTTTTTTCTTTTTCATAATCCAACCTGAATACATTAATTTTCTAGGAACTTAGGATAACCTATGTGATTTTCACACTGTATGCTTAAAAGGTATAACTCAGCTACATTGCACTTGTGTTTTCATCTCTCCACAGTCAATATACAAGCTGAAAAGACAGCATGTGTTGCGATGTCTTCTCATGTAAAAGGACTGATTTGGGATGCTTTTGGTAGCAATTCAACAATCGCATTAAACACTACTTCAATTTCCCTTTCCCCAAAGGGAAAGACTGAAATAATTGATTTTGTGAAATTTCTGCAGTCTTTCATTAGAACAATGACAGACACTTAAAAAGACTTCTGACAGTACGAGAAAGACAATACTGGAAGAGAAGCCTCTGGTTATCTTAATGCACAGCTACAAGCAGACCGCCTTCGGGTCCCATTAACTCCTACCAATTAATCTGTCTCAAGTAGCCCTCTGCATTTCTCTTGCCAGCTACATGTTGGAGGATTAGTATTTCAGTAGTACTTTGAAGCAATTTACAGATTATCGATAACATTGCCACTTGGATACTTACTTAGAGGTAAGAAATATTGCAAGGGCTTATAATTTTCATTTTCTCAATGAAAGACAAGTTTGCAACATCTGAGACAAAACAAATGTACTTTTTTCAACTATAAGAGAAGATTTTTATCCAATACAAGTTGTGTGACCAATTTTTCAAGTCACTGAATTCTGCACTGAGCTTGGTATTACATTTGGTGACCTTCTGGTGGCCAGACTACATGATTCACTGGTCCCCTCGTTCCCTGGGCTCTTAGAGATTTGAATAGTTTCATTCTTCTAAGTTACAATGTAGACACTGACATGAGGATTAAAAGAACTCCTCATCATTGTCTGCATTGACGTGCAAATAGCTGCAAATAAATACTAGTACCAAATTATTTTTGTTTTGATGTAAATGAAATAATCTTCAGAGTACATCTACATTCTTTCTTTAGGAGATTACGTAAATATGTTGACTTCTGTAGCTTTCAAACTTTCATTTTTATTTCAAATTAAGATTGTTCAAATAATTTCTCTAATGTTTCCAAAAAAACAGACTTGCTGATTTGTTTGTTTCCTGCTGGACTCCTTGAAGAGAACATTCAAAAGCAAAGCTCTACAAATAGTGACAGAATTGAACAGTACTGACCATCATAGATCTTCCAGGAAAATTAAAATCCTCTAATGTTAAAATAAGCCTACTAACCACCAAACAGCTTGGTCTCTTTACCAGAAGTTAATGTAGCTTCAAGTCATCAAGCAAGAAAAAAAAAATAAAAAAATTAACTTTTGAAACAACTAAGCAGAGGCTTCCAAAGCCATGGAAAATGTGACTACCGAAAGACAACTCGGATGAAAAATGAACTACTTTTCTCCAGTCAACTAAAGAAAGCAAAGCATTATAAATAGGTCATAACAAAAACAGATTCTGCCTATAAAAAGAAACATCCAGTCCTAGCCATGAGCAGATCTATTTATCCACTACTGGAAATTCCTGGAAGACATCTGCTGAAAAGAAAGGCCATTCCTTGCTCTGGTCCAAACACTTCTCAACAGCATCAAATGGGAGGAGGGACAAAGAGAAAGGGGGTCTTGCTGGGTTATTTTTTTTTTCATTATTATTATAGTGAGAGCTTCTGCTTTGATCTCCTTTATTCTTCTGCTCTGTTCTCCCATCTCGTGTCTTTCACCACATTTGAACACCACCACAGCTGCAGGGCAGACAGAGCCAGCGTCCTATATGCTCCCCATCAAGTCAAAGCATTTAACTACATGATGCTTGCTACCAGACTTCTTAAGTGAGGTTCCTGCTGTTAATAGCTTCTGCTAACGGACATTATTATTATCACCAATTATTTTTTTTCCAAGTAAACATATGTTAGAATCCCCAGAAACATCTCTTTTTCCACTGACTGAAGCAATCTAATCCCAACTGGATAGTTTCACTTGCAGTTAACTTTTTGGATCTTTTCTATTTATGAACCAGTACAGAACCCACAATTAGATGGTTTCACTTTTAAAAACTGTAGATAGCATATTTTCCCATAAATGCTGAAATCCAAATAGGCCAACTAAGTAGTAAGCAAGTTCTTGCTTAATCCAACAGAAAGCTACACTTTCTTCCCTTGATTTGTTCAAATATTAAGAGGAACTTCAGCTTCCGCAGTATTTTCTTTCTTTCAAACAGACCTACAAAGGTAAAAATCTGGTTTCTCAGGCAGCAAAAACAATCTCCTTTTCATAAGCTTAAACATTCTTCCTTATTAAAGTATTATTTCAAGTTGCTCCATAGAAATCAAATTTATCTTGGAGCATGCAGCAGGACAGACTGTCAGTCAGTTGAATTGCAGATGGATTTTCATCCATCAGTCACGCTGATATGGCGAGGTAGTATAAGAAGCAAAATCCAGTATCTTGAAAAACAATAACTTCTGCATCAAAGCAAAGATGCCGTCTAAATTTTATTAAGCTTCACAGTCACAAAATACTCAAGTGTTATGTAAATCGCTGATACAGAGAATGAGATACAAGATATTTGATTACTGCTGCGTCACATATCAGGGAACTAAGACAGCATTTCACATTAGGCGTGTGCTTTTTTTTAAGTAATAAAAAGACACCTATGGCAATTCAGAAAAAAAGTAAAGAAATATTAAAATTTAGATTTAGACACTGGGAAACAATTTGAAGGCTTGAACACTCTCAGAAAAAGGAAAAAATAAAAAAAGGAATGCATCAGTTAAGGAAACCAGCACCACAAAGAGTCACAAAGTGATTCTGAGAAAAATGATGAAAAATTCAGTTTTATTCTCAGCTAAGCCATTTTTCCAACACAACACAAGCTACAACTGTAGAAGTTAAAGGGAAATCACAGTGAGACTGGAATTGGAGCACAAATTCATGCAAGTAAATAAAGACTATCAGTCCAATGATGTAACAACGCTTTCCACTTGTGTAGCATTTTTCCTGTTCAAAATAACAGAATACCGTGACGTTTAAAATAAATTGTTATTCAGCTCAAGCTACATCAATAATTACAAATCCAAGTCATAGAATGAAGTTCAAAGAAGCAGACACAAAATTTCCTTCGACTGGAAGTTACTTCTCTCCTTTTCAAGCCAAACCTCATAGAAAGTGTGGTAAGGTCAGCCAATTAGCTTGTATCTGTCTTGGATCACACAACCTATCCTGCCTCTTTGAAAGTAGGCTTCTCCTCTACGGTCCTCTCCAAACTGCTTTACCTTGTCAAACTTTGCATGCCTGCAATGATTCTGTTCCTCAGTAAACCTTCAATCAATTTTTTTTTCATATCCCTTATCATAAGTAAATACCATTCTCCTCAGCCTGCAGCTCAGACTGAAGAATCAATTTTAAAATAGTATTTCTTCCTAAGGTGAGTCATCTTAAAATGCCAGTGCTTTACATTTTAGTATCAAAGCCATCATCACTTCAGCTCAAGCACTGATGCCAATGGATTTACACACGAAGCCCTGCCAAATAATCCAATTTGGATGGCAATTAATCTCTCATTAACTTTGCACTTTTACTTTAAAAAAATAATTTCTTGGACAAAAGTCTGTAGATCTCACCCAAGAATACATTAGTAAGCATCCCAGTGAGTCATAAACACCAAATACCTACTCAGTGCTGCTAACAAGACTCCACTGAGGTTGTTTCTGAATGTTATCCTCCATAACGAGATAGGTTTAATCAACAGTGTTATGCAAAACCGCTATTTTACAGCTAGAAGAGACAGAGCCCCAAATTCACGCTGTGGTCTGAAGCTTCCCTTCTGTCTTCTCTTATCACTGAAACATAACGGTTTTAAATATTTATTTGGTCGGAAAGCTCATTTTAATATCTGAAGGTGAATGTTTCTTTTTACAAGTGTCAACTATGATGGCCGAGCTGTTTACATTATGCAAAAGGGGCTAAAATATTCAGTTTTATAATGAAAAGATGTTTTTTTGCAGAATCACAGAATGGCTGAGGTTGGAAGGTCATCTGGAGGTCATCTGGTCCAAGCACCTGCTCAATCAGGGCCACCTAGAGCCGGCTGCCCAGGACCATGTCCAGGCAGCTTTTGAGTATTTCCAAGGAAGGAAACTCCACAAATTCTCTGGGCAACCTGTGCCAGTGCTCAGTCACCCTCACAGTGCAAATGTGTTGCCTGATGTTCTGAGGGAACCTCTTGTGTTTCAGTTTGCGCCCATTACCTCTCGTTCTGTCACTGGGCAGCACTCAGCTCTCTACTCAGCAACAAAAAAAAAAAAAAGAAAAATCAGACTTTACAAGGACTTAAAAGGACTTAAGGGAGAATGAAGCAAGTGCCTTTGACATTTTAAAGAAAATTTAAGTAACAATTAAGGCCGCGTATATGTTAATGTCTGCATTCCCTTGCTAAATTTCTCTTTTTCCATTTCCCAATACATTGACTCATTTACAGATTTTAGCCCTTTGACTAGTATTGTGTACTAGCTTTTTTCTGTTCTTTCCAAATCTTTGTCTTATGAGAACTAGTAGTAGTTTGTAGGTGCCTATGTCCTTCACCTACTCTTTGCATTTTAATATCTTCTCAAGGGAATGTGTTACATCATTTCCATGTATTTATTTTACTCCATTCAACAATACTGATATTAGACATTTAGTATCTTCCTCACTAAAACTTTAAAAAATGTTCACCATTTTCAAGGGGGACAAATATTACTGAATTAAGTGATCTGCTACCTGAAACCAGAGTAAAGCAGCCTCATGAAACACAAGTGTGTAAACACCTCTAATAAGACCCACAAGCCTTCCCCTCAACGCACGAGATCTTTCTTAGAAAGGCAGTCACAAGAACTAGTTGCCAGAAAACAGATCAATACTTCAATATGTCAGTATTACCACACAGCGAGCCTAGCAAAATATTACATACTTATTGCCTGGTCAAGAGAGACGAATCAAGTATACTGCTTACATAAAGACATTTTTAAATGCTTACACATTTTAAAACGAATAAAGGTTATCTTATTTCTCATGACAAAAGTATAAGATATGGACAACTGATTATATGACACCTTTAAATACATAAAGGCTAAGGCTACAGATGCCAGAAAGAAGACTCTCACAACATTTCAAACACACTTATTGCCATTAACGCGTCAGGTGAACAGCTGCTCTGAATTGCCCACCCTATAACAAACCTCCCCGAACGTCTAGCCAACAAGGTATGTAACTTTTGTTTAGCTTCATGGCTTGATGTAATTTAGAAACATTTCTCCAGGTTGTGTAGGATGGGCTTCCTGAGCACAGGCACACACCACAAAATCCAGCCAGAATTCAGGTCCCAGGGAGGGCTTATTCTGGAGAAACGAGCAGGACTCACAGCCTGCGCCCTGTTCACTTTGTGCTCTTCTTCCCTAACTCCTCTACACGGAAAAGTAGCCTCTATGGCTTTATTAGCTTCCCTGGGGAGCCTTCAGAGCATGAGCAAAGGTACAACGGTGACTGTGGCTCATCTGCCTGCTCACCCCCCACATGAAGCCCCCTCACAGTGAGCAGCTCAGGGAGACCCCAGGAGCAGGGCCAGGGCTGCAGAGGCGGCTGGTGCCCCAGAGAGGACACATGACACTAAGGCTGCGCACCTCCAAGAAACAAACATGGCTTGCAGGAAAAAAAAAGGAGATGTAAAGCAAGCTTCTTGCAAGGGATGTGAAGATGCGGTCACAGCCAAGTAAGCCGGCAGCTCTCCGTAGTAATCTTGTCAAACCAAGCTCCCTTTTCTCCCACGAGCAAACAGATCTCACTTTCAGGTCCCATCTGTATGTACAATGCTCCAGGTCTGCCAATGGGATTTTGGCAAACTGACTGACATGGCTTTTGAAGCCATTCAACATCTTTTATCTATGTGTGTGCATGTTGAATGCAGCCATCCTTCACACTGGAAAAAAATAAATACATATCATCATTCATCGCAACTGTTTTGACAAATATTACATAGAACAAAGAAGCAGGAACTGTACTGGGAGTCCACGTCAGGTCCTTTATCCATCACCAGTTAAAATGTCCCCCACTAGGCCTTCTTTCAAAGAAATACATCAGCCCTAACTATAACAAGTGGTAATCGTCATTATTATGTTGGTCACCATTCGCAACTGTAAAGGGGTGGCAGAGACAGGGAAAACAGAAACCAGCATTACGCCACTGTCTGGGTTTTCATTTCTATTATGTGCAGTTCTTGTTCCTCTAGTCTCAAAATGCATATAAGGCAACTTGAAAACACATTGAGAACATAAAAAAAAAAATTATTCAAATTATGGATAGATCAGATTCTGTGTGAGCAACACACTAGCACTATTCAAATCAGGAAAATAAATGACTATGAAGGGATATCATATAGGTCTATTAAATCAGGAATGGCATGGAGTAAATAGGTAACAAATGCTACTGCTTTTTCCAGTGCAGAAAATAAAGGTCATTGAAGGAAATCAGAAAGATGGATACCCAAATGACAAAAGAACATACTTTTTCCACACAACTCATAGGTAAATTGTACTATTCACTATACAGGATAGGTCAAAATTTTACAGCATTCTACCAGTGAAGAACAGAAATCAGAAAGTGCTAAATAGTAGATTGCATACAGAGTGTAAAACAGACTATTCCTTTCATCTTATTCCTTCTACCCCCATCCTGCATACCTGGACATAGCACCCATCTGTGGGTCCATTCAACACTGCAATGAAGAGGATGGGGCTTCCCAATGGTATGACAATTTTGAATTTATGAAGACAACTGTCCAAGAGAGCTTCAGTAGAGTCAGAGCTCTGCTTGAAGTGATGGAAATCACTACTTTACGTTCTCTTAGCTTTTTCAATTAATGTATGTTTTAAATGAAAACAGCCACTCTATTTTAAACTTGCAGATACCAAGCACACATTAGTGAAGAGGAACGTGAAATTTGCAATGCCCTACTACTTTGTAAACCTCCAGCCATACTGTTTACAACATCCTTTGGACATCTGTCACAAACCAGCCAGGTTATGACTCTCCAATTTATACAAGACTCTATAGGTAAGAACTGGTAGCATCTTCCTAGTCACCTGTAGATCGCCCTCGGTTACACTTTTAAGACAGGACAGTAATAACTGAAACCTGCTCCAGTTAGGTATTACACATGTTCTCCTGATTCCAATGCGTAGGGGATTCCACAAATGAGCTGCCCCAGCATCGGTACTGGGGATTGCACCAGGACCACTGGCAACAGGAAAGCATAAAACTTAAAGGTCACAGCAAGCAAGACACGGGAGTTCTTACAACTGCTGTCTTTTTGCACGTCCACTCTGCCCAGTACTTCTCCAATTACCCTCCAGGATAGTCAAGTTCCAGCTTTCACAAGCACCAATTTCACATAAAGAGATTCAAAAGGAATGAAAGAAGAAAGAGCAATATATGGTAACATTATTATTAAAATATTTTTTATGCAAAAGGGTGTGACTGCAAGGGGGAAGGGAGTAAAAACTACAGGAATGCTGCTTGAGGAAAACCAGCAGTGGAACTAAAGATATACTTTACTATTATTATTAATTTATTTGTACCATTTAAACAAATGCCGAAACGGGCCAAGTGGAAAAAATAACCATCAGTAAGAATCCCATAAATCGGCAGCTATGCAAAGTAGAAAACCAACCGCAGGTTGCCAGAAGGTGTAATAAAAGAGCAGCATCAGGTTCAGGGTGTGTTTGTTTTGAAATTTAGAGCCAGGAGCATGAGTTGATGTTACCAAAAATGCCAAGTCGCATGTTAGACTTTTCTCCCACCCTCAATAATTTAACCTGTTTGGGGACAATAATTTGGCACAGGTGAAGGATTACAGTGCAGATTACAGACAAATAGGGTCTATTTGTGGAGAAATAACCTATTAAAAAGGGGATGGCTTAGATAAACCCTTGTACTTGGTTTTCATCAACGTATGCATTCTGATAGCTGCAAAGAGCTTTTCTTGGGAAAGATGAGAAGAAATCAAAAAGGTCAGTAAAATCCAAAACCTCAAAAGGATGCATCTTTTTACAACCTCTAGACCTCATCCTGCATAACATTTCAGTACTTGGGTCTTCTCTGCTTAAGGGGTGGATAAGAGCCCTGACACTGTAATTCCAACCAAAGAAAGCAAACTTCTGTTTCGGAAGAGCAGCTTTCTGACTTTTATCAGCATCACCATCTCCTTCCTTGCAGCTAGTTATTCACAGGCAGGTTGAAACGGCCAGGCAAAACCAAACTGAAGCCTGCAGGCTGCATGTCAGAAAGGCACTCTGCCTGCTCTGGATGCCACACTGCACCGTGACTTCCACCCCTATGTAACGACTTACATCTTTGTGTAACATTTCAGCGTGAACTTATTTTCTTGCCCTTTTCTGCCTGGCTTTACTGGAAGTCTTGTTTATTTCAGCTGAGCTATTTTGACCTATTTCAGGTCCCCTCCCTTTGCTCTTTTATCTGCTACCCATGTTTTTTCCATTCCTTTGAGTAGCTGAGAACTAATCCCTTTGTGGGTGGTTTGCAAGAGGTCTGTTGGGCTTGTCCTTGTGCCCAATTATATTTTTTAAAATCTTGTCTGGCTACGTATTTTATTTGGCAGTTTTATGTAGGGATTTGGTTTTAGTGTTTAGTATCTGTTTTAATTCAGCCCATAGATGCTTCACAATAGGCAACTTAAAATAAATAAGGATGACAGTCAAATGGTTTCACACCACACATGGGCAAGAATAGAGTTGTTGCAATAAAGTATTTCAGTGATAAATGAATTAACAGGCCCAGACAAGAGGTAAACATCCAAAGGCGCTTTTATCTAATGCCTTTCATCTGAAAGGACCCTGGAGCACTTTATTGTATAGCTTTATTTATAAAAGGGAGATCATAAAATAGATTAATATTCTAAAAGACCCAGCATGCTATTTGTACTAGAGTTTGTCATATACTTGTACTCTTTAACAGCTTTTTGATGTCAGATGGCTTGGGTTTGGCATCCTTGTGACTGAGAGATTCTGCCTCGGCCTTTTCTGCTCTGTAGCTTGACTCGGTCTCTTACTGCTGGGATCCTTCACTGACGAAAACCCTGCAAAGCCGGGGAAGCAAATGAAGAACTTCTGCTACAAGTCAGCTTCAGGAACAGCCTGTCTCCAGTGACAGATCAACTCCAGCTACCTGCAACACAGTGCAACGACTGTAGATTTGCAGTGGCTCTTGCAGCTGTGTAAGGTGTAACAGTTTATCAGCGTCGGTGGTAACAACACAAAGGAGAAGGGAAGCCAAATCTCATTCCTTAGCATAGACATGAGGAAGCACCTGGGCTCCACATTCATACCGCCTTCAGCAAGGCATGGGAATGAGCATATTCTACAGCTGCTGCTCAGGTAACATCCATCTGAGGGACAAATACAACTCGCTGGTACAAGTTGCCTATTTCTTTTTATTGCTTCTGGAACGGACATGACTGTAGTGCCCCACGCAAAGTCCTGTCGTGTGGCAAAGGAAGAGTCAAAGCACACAATTTTCTCTTAACACTTGAATAAGGTATTGGTTCATCTAGGTAGAAAACTGGGCATCAGTGGTCTAGATAAACTGTGCTCCTCATCACTACCTGAGAGAAATGTGGTATAAAACACCAGGCTGATCCCTTGGATTGACACCCACTGCTTCCAGTGACAACGACAAGAAGTGACAGGAAATTTCAAAACAGCATCCAGATTTATTAGCTTGCTAATAACCACCCAAAAATGAATACAAATTGGTGAGCAGCCTTCCATCAATTACGTGATTGTCATGATTAGAGTTGTTCCAAAAATCCTGAAAAATAAGCCTCTTATTTTCAACTTAGACAACTATTGGCTCACAGAAATAGAAAATCTGTCTCTTCAATTTTATTTTAAGTAATTTTAACGTTTCCCCTCCCTACTTATTCCAAGTAGTGAATGAAGAAAGCAGCAGACTTTCTTTAAGCAGATATACAAATATTAAGAATGAGAGAAATGGCTTTTAAAAAAATGTATTCTAAGTGAAAAAATTCAAATACTTTAAATTTGTAAAAAAAACCAAAACAAACCAACAAATAGAAAGTTGACATTATCACCAGAATATTATGTAAAATTCTATTTTACATAAATAACGTGCTCCACTAAAACCAGTGCCATCCACACAAGTATTTAAATAACCCATCTTTCACTATTAAGGAAAATTATGAAGGAAGAATTCAATTTCACAAGAATGGCAGCTAAATCTATACTGACAGAAGTTACCCACGAGTGCCATAGTACAGTACAATGGAACTGTCACTGCTAAAGAATGCTCATAAAAATAATTTGGAAAATTAGCCATCATCACATTGGACAGGGAACCCAAAAAAGCACCCTCTGCAACCACCTGGAAGTATAAAGGACATTTAAAGAGACATTTTACCCACTTTTTAAAGCCTCCTCTACAGCTTACGCGCCTTCTGTAAGGCATTTTCTGGGCTTCTGCCTCATTCTGGTAATATAAGGGCTTAAAAATGCAGCCTTAAGGGTGATTTATTTAACAGTAGCAACTATTTACTCAATAAATTTGTTCTCCACGTGTATTCAAAACTCACCTCTGCTGACATTCTAGATAAAAAGTTAACACCACAGAGTTATCATAGTAAAGAGAAAAGATAACATGTTTTCGTTGCTTTCACAACCAAAGGAATATCTTTACTCCTAAATACAACAGTTAATTCCATTATACCCGCTTAAACCCACTGCAGATACCATGTCGGACAGATGATATAGGAGAGCTAACCTGCATTAACCTACAAAACTTTGATTACTGGTGAGGATTAAAAGCTCAACTTGATTTTTCAGACTGCGGTGGTATTTGCAATACTGGTCAGGATACAGTAAGTTTGCTGACAAAGTGCCTGCATCTCTCAAGCAGTTCTGGAGTTAATTGACAGTAAGAAACTTCACTCCATGTACTATCTGACTTTCTTCTAGCTTTCACACCTATCCCAAGGGAGTCACACTACCCTGTTTCAGATTCAATTAAATGCCTGTGATTCTCAGTCTTAATAATCACTGCAGCATATAAGTACATCACAGAATTTTTTTAGAACACTTTAAAAGTCAAGCTCAACAAGGCAAGTTAGATCTAACATCTCTAACATTATCATCAGCAACACTGAACTCAATTATTAAAGCCTCCCATTAAACAGGAATTGTGTTATACATCCTCTCAGCACAATCTGCATCATTACAATGATTTTGAAGCTCCAAACAGGTGATTTCTAAGCAGAGGAACCAACTGAATCACTATGAGCTGGATGTAAAACACAACTAAAAATCCCCTTCCTCTGACTGCTATACACTTAAAGTCTCAAGTTTTGAAGTTAGCTATGCTGTCCATCAAGGAATCCCTCAAGATTAGCTAGATATACACCAAAAAACCACTGCATTGGTGCCCACGTGCTGTGGGGCCAAATACTACTCATGATCAAACTCTGAAGATGACTCATGAAAATTTATTTTAAAATTGGCTTGAGAAATCAGATCCCCAGAAGAATATTGAGATTAGACTGACAAGAGCAAATACTTTAAGACCAAGAAATGCTGGCTACCTGTGTAGAATTATAGTATCTGAGCATTTAATGAAAATTAATTTATTTGTCTTCACAGTTCTAAAGATAGTCAAATGGTTACTACCATTACTCAGAAAATGAGAAATACATCCTGGTTATGGTGAAAAGCTCAGAAAAAAAACAATCCTCCACATCAACATTCACCTGCCCAACCACAGGGCTTCACTTTTCTTCTTGCCCTTCACTGCATACTTAGTGATTTCCAAAACAAGTAATATAGAGCTTGTTCAGGCAACTTTCCCTCATCCACAGGTACCCCACAGGCACTGAACAGAAGAGAATTCCAAGGAGCCAAAAAAAAAAAAAAAAAAAAAAAAAGAGGTAACTGAAAACTGAATCATAATATGTATGCGCCAACACATTCAAAGAAATGAACTGCTATGGTAAAACAACTGCAGGTAATGCTGACATTTCATAACTTCTGATAGCTTAATCTTTCTCTCTGATACACAATGGCTGTCTGACAAATTGCTCAAGCTTTACAAAAGAAACAGGAAAAACCTACGTGTTGCTCCTGACATCTACCATCAATCCACAAAACGATGAGCAGGACTGATATCTACTATCTACATTTAACTAGCAGCTATTAAAGTTGTCATGTCTGGTTTGGATCACTCACTACAGAGGACGAAGATATTTTGACCACATCTGATAGCTGTTTATGAATCAAGGGGAATTCAGGACCTCGGAACCACAGGTCCAAACCCAGGGCCTGGCAGAAAGTCTCATTAGAAAAGCAGCAGGCAGGCTTGCCCTCTCTCTGCCTCCTATCCCTTTCCAGGTACTTCTGCGTCTCGTATCCAGAGTCCCAAACTCCCATCCTACCCTTCAGGCTGCCCTGTTCCCCAGGGCCTGCTCATTCCCACTTCTACCTAAATTCTGAGCTCTTTCCCTGCTCTCTTGGATGCCGCTACCACTTAACATGTAATTAATTACATATTAGATCCCTACATCAAATTAGTAAAACCATCTGCTTGAATAAATGCCAGTAAAAATAATAATGGATGTTCATCACGTAAAACCATCTATTTTTCAACAGTACAATAATAACATTGGAAAGCTTACCATTTCTAGAGAGCAAGTAGAAATAATGCTAACAATTCAGGTGTTACCATTATTTGCACTAGCAATTTAAAAACAAAATTTTAATAGCAAGGCAATTCTAATACTACTTGTAGTATTAGAAAAAACTACCCAAGAAACAAGATCGCCTTCGGTATTAAAAAGCCTTCAAATTTCTGTCCTGGTGATTACAAACATAAAGACCACAAGAAACTTGCCCATAAAGACCACAAGAAGCTGCCCAAAAAACATCAAGTTTAAAATCTTTTCAGTCCATGTCTTATTATTTTCAGAGAAAAGATACACTTGCAACTAAACTTCAGTGTATTTCAGTACAGAAGTCTCATGCTCAGAAACTATCTTGAAAAATATCTCAAGTGAAATAATAAAATGCCTAGTGCACAGCAAGAATTTTCATCTTGGGTACATATATCAAAAATGTGCTTCTAGTTTAGTTTCAGCTACTAAAAGTGGGGAACTTGTAGGAAAGAAATACTGAAAGCACGTGAACAGCCATAGTAAAAGGGGACATTACTTCCTTCAAAACAAAACACCTGAATAGGCAAAATATGAGGACAGAAAACTTATTCCTTTGGTTAGTATGTGATTCATGCCTATTCACAACAGATTTGAAGAATCATTAATTAGAAAATAAGAATATTCAAAGGTCACTATGAAAATGCAATGCTCTCATTTAAAATAGTATGCCTTCTATTTGCACATTTATTGAGCTCCATATACATTTTTAGCTCAATACAGAACATTCATTTTATATTTTATGAAATTAGCTGAAAGTAAAGCATGAAACATTAGAAGACTGTATGAGGTCCCCAGATCAAGTGGTTTCGTTCCTCATTGACTTACTTTTCTGTGGAACAGAACTTTTCTATGGTTGTTATTTTTTTTTCCAACAGCTTTACTTACATGAATTTATTTTATCTGGCAGTATATATAACAAATCCTTTCATTTATATATATATACATCACAGAATCACAGAATAGTTTGGATTGGAAGGGACCTTTAAAGGTCACCTCGTCCAACCTCCCCTGCAATGAGCAGGGACATCTTCAACTAGATCAGGTTGTTCAGAGCCCCATCCAACCTGACCCTGAATTTTTCCAGGGATGATGGCACATCTACCACCTCTCTGGGCAATCTGTTCCAGTGTCTCACCACCCTCATTGTAAAAAATTTCTTCCTTAAATCTAGTCTAAATCTACCCTCTTTTAGTTTAAAACCATTACCCCTTGTCCTATTGCTACAGGCCCTGCTAAAAAGTTTGTTCCCATCTTTCCTGTAGGCCCCCTTTAAGTACTGAAAGGCACTATAAGGTCTCCCCAGAGCCTTCTCTTCTCCAGGCTGAACAATCACTACTCTCTCAGCCTGTCCTCATAGGAGAGGTGTTCCAGACCTCTGATCATTTTTGCAACCCTCCTCTGGACCTGCTCCAAGAGGTCCATGTCTTTCCTAAGACAGGTGTGTGTGGGTCTCTGTGTGTGTATATATATATATGTGTGTATATATATGTATGTAAAATACAACTTCTTTATATGATGTTTTCTAGTCATATGAACAAGCTGAAGTCTTTCAAGTCTTACAAACAATTTTTGATTATTGTCACAATTATGCATCAAAGCTGCAGAAAGACCAATTAAAATAAAAATGAGTCATGTATAAAAATATTATATACATACAGCAACAAAATTACATGTATCTGTCTCAAATCGTAGATTCAGCTCATCTGTTTTTAAAGAAGGCATCTCCCTCTCCCATCTCAGGCATAAGGTGTCTCACTTTAGTTAGCCGCCGGTCAGGACCCTTGGGATGGAGAAGCACCCTACACCTGTAATTACTGGCAGCTGCTGCCAGCCATTAAACAGACTCATCTCCCTGGCCAGTGCAATCACAACCACATCTTACCTCTTCACACAGAGGGAAGTGAGCGGGAAGCTGGCTGAGGCAGGACAATTTTAACAGATATCCAGTGACCACAGAGACTAGAATGGTTACCACAATTAACCCAATGAAACTCCACCTCCAGTTAGGGCCTTTAATAATACATAATAACATTGTGTCAAAGTCTAATTTGAATCTGTTTAATCAGCAGATGACCTTATGGCAGCCGTAAGACATAATAACAAGGTATAATTGGTTGCATAAGTACTATGTATTAAAATGACAATATTCTTATCTAATTTGTTAGCCTCCCGGCTGGACTTGTTTCTTCTGGAGAAAGTACTTAAAGCAGGACAAATTTTATCCTTATGAACTATTCTTAATTTGAAACACTGCTTCAAAAGACTTCTGATTTCCTTCAAACAAGAACAACATATATATATTCCAATACATATTTCTCAATAAACAAGTCTTGGTTTATGTTTTTATAACTTGCATTTTTATAACTTCCATAACTTGAATATTGCTAATATTTAAAACAGCTTATGACACAGTCTTCTTTCACAAGTGGAGTGCAGGGGCTGGGTTCCCTAATTAGTAAAAGGACTACTAAATCTGAAGAAACCATTGAGGGTATTATTCTGGAAGCAGTAAGAATGCTGGAAACGCAATGAAATTTAAATGAAACATGTAGATGTTTGATGGCATTCCATGGGAAAAGAGCAATCCCTACCTTAACATCTGTGATCAATGGGGCGGGCGTCTTGTGGGCAAAAGTAGAATTGCTAAGACAACATGCGTGAGAAAGCATTTATCTTATGCACTGATAAATATAACTTATGGTAACGGATCACTTTCTACAGTAATCTGTGCCTGTAACTGTAACATCACATGTTCTTCCATTTCATACACTTTATTCAGTATTGGTCCCATTTAGGTAATGAAGTATATGCCTAACTCAAGATACTACCAGAAAAAGAAGTGACAGGTACTCTCAAACTGCAGCCTTTCTTAGACATTTAGTCCTCTGCATACTTTTAAGACACCTTATTTTAAGGAACCACTTTTTGAGCATCCATTCCCTACAATAAATACAAGTCCCTCCACAGTAACAGCATTTATTAATTAACCAGGCATTTAACATTATCACTTCTGTGCAGCAACTGGAAACATAGCTTCATTGTCTGCTCCCACAACACTGCTGAACAGAGGAGCAAGATATTTGTATATTACCACGCTCAAGAAATACTTCACAGGACCAAATCAAAATTAAGGGAAAGGAAAGAATAAGGAACAGGATCCCTTTTCCTTATGATAATCCTAACACAAAGGCCTGCTTGTATCCCTTATAAACTGAGCTCTCTACTATGCAATCAACACTCCTTTTACCAACAGCAGAGCATCAGAAAGCTGTCTCACTGTATCCTCAAACCAGCCTTTTGGGATATCTTCACATGTACATAGTACACGTAAAGCTACCCTTTAAAGATAAGGTCATTCCTCGAGAAAGGTCCTCATTAAGGGTAGCTAGAAATTACAAACATATCTTTGGTTTTAGTATTTCGTAATTGAATAATCAAGCCTATCTAAGTCTCCTTCCCACCTTTTTTTCCACTGATTTAATTCTCTGTTGTATCTCTACCTGAATAGCGACCCTTTGGTGGAATCAGATTTTCTGTGAAACTCAACTTCCTCTAGCTGTTTTCAGGTTAAAGGTTTTAGAGCTGTCTCTTCCCTGAGTGGAAGAAAACACTGTCTGTCTTTTTTCCATCTTACTTAGATGACGGCTTTCTTCTTCAATGGGCTGAAACATTCCCTCTTTCTCAACTTCTCCAACGCCTCTTGAAGGTCCTTATGCTTGACCCCCTCTCCAGAACACTACTCAAGACATTAACTTCAGGAGGTCACCATGCTGCTGGCCATTATCCTCTCTGGAAACTACATCTGTGGAATTGATTGCTGCCTTCTGCTGACTGTCAGTGAATACCAGATCCTCCACACATTTGCTCAGCTTCACAGAAGCCAGTGTCATTCTCAGCTTGGACAACATTTCTGAGACTGGCTTTACTACAGCCACACCTGACTCCTGCACATATACAGGTACGTGTACACATCTATCCTAGGTGGTGATGATCTGCTCCTACAGACTTGTTCACAGTTCTGCCTCGTCTGTCCTCGATGAAACAGTTACTTGCTGTTTTCTCATTTTACACCCAGATGAGCCAAGTCAGTAATTAGGGCACTGCTACCTTATGATACAATTTCCTCCAGAAGTCAGATGGAGAAAACTGACTACATTTAGCCTTTTTTTTATTACTTTGTTTTAAGCAGGGCTACAGATTTCTAAATCTTGCATCAGAATTATGCTCTGCAGCTTCTTCTAGAACTTCTTACCAAAAGGTGTGGCTAGTTCCATATAAGCAGTTTCTTCTCCTTTTCAGCTTAGTGACTATTTTCCTTCCCGAATTCTGCTCCTCTTGTGAAGTTACCCTCACATCCAAGAGCTTTGACTTTCATCTGCATTTTAATTATCTCTGCCTGTAATTCCTCATGAGGATTTTGACTATGCTTTCCAACTACTTGACTACTTGGAATATCATCTGGATTCATCCTCAGAAAAAATGTTCTCTGCCTCCTCTAGCACATCAGTTTGTTCTCTCATTTTAGCCAAACTTGAATGGCTTCTCTCTTCTGCATATTTAGCACTGCCTGCCTGTCTGCCTTCAAGAGTCATGTTTTTTGATATTGCTCCACCAGTTTAGGTACAAAGGATTTCACCTAGACTTACAAACAGATTTCACAGAATCACAGAATGGTTGGTGTTGGAAGGAACGTCAGGAAGGTCCAAGGATCCCTGCTCAAGCAGGGACACAGAGCCAATTGCCCAGGACTGTGTTCAGATGGCTTTTGAATATTTCCAAGGTTGGAGACTCCACAACCTCTCTGGGCAACCTGAGCCAGTTGCCCTCACAGTGAAATAGTGTTTCCTGATGTTCATAGGGAACCTCCTGTAGTTTAGTTTGTGCCCAGTCTGTCACTGGGACTACTGAAAAGAGCCTGGTTCCATCTTCTTTGCACCCTCCCTCCAGGCATTTATATACATTATTAAGATCCTTCTCTTCAGGCTGAACAGCTGCAGCTCTCTCTCACTCTCCTCAAACCAGGACAGCGTGAGGTGCTTCACTCCCTTCATCATCCTTGTGTCCTTTCATTGAACTCTCTCCAGTATGTCCATGTCTCTCTCGTACTGGGGAGCCGCCCAGAACTGGACACAGTCCTCCAGATGTGGCTTCAGCAGTGCTGTGCGGAGGAGAAGGATCATCTCCCTCAACCTGCTGGCAATAATTTTCCTAATGTAGCTGAGGACCCCATTTGCATTCTTTGTCATGGCACATTGCTCACTCATGTTCAACTTGGCATCCACCAGGACCCCCAGGTCCTTTTCTGCAAAGATGCTGCCTAGCTGGGTGGCCCCCAGGTGCATGGGGTTCTTCCTCCCCAGATGCTGGTACTTCTAGTTGAAGCTCATGAGGTTCTTGTCAGCCCATTTCTCCAGTCTGTCAAGGTCCTTCTGGATGGCAGCATGACCCTCTGGCATATCAGCCACTCCTCTCAGTTTGGTGTCATCTGCAGACTGGCAGAGGGTAAACTCTGCCCCATCATCCAGATTGTTAAAGAAGATGTCAAACAGGACTAGACACAGTATTGATCCCTGGGGTACACCACTCGTGTACCTCGCCTAGACTTTGTGCCACTGATCACCGCCCTCTGGGTCCAGCCATTCAGCCACTTTTTGATGCACCTTCTCTGTCTGCTTATCCAGCTTGTACCATCAACAGCTTGTCTACGAGAATCTTACATGAGACAGTGTTGCCAGTTGTCTGCAGAGAACAACCAAAATTGCCAAATCAGGCTCCACCAACACACATCTTCCATCAACCTGAGAACCCTGCTGTGGTGCGAACTTCTTCCTCAGAGTGTCCTTTTGAATAGCAGAATAAATCCACTGTACCTTGCAGTTTCATGAAATTCTGACAAGGCTAAACAAAGATGTATTTTCTTCATTAGTAAAGTCATCTACATACATTTCATTTCCTTAAAATGTAAAAAGAATTGATGAATATACAAGGATACTATTTTCCAATATGCTAATCTGTCAAACAATTCCAGAACTGTAACACCACAGTTCTATTTTAAAAACTTAAAACCAGCACTTCTTTTTGAAAATTCATCAAAATTTCACCAGTTCAATTTCATTTTCATTCATTCCTGTAATATTTTCGTTATACAAGTGGATTACTTCCCTTTAAAGAAGCTCCTAATGCAAAGGGAATACGAAGAACTCCCTCAGAAGTTCATACATGTTCATAAAAGATTGCTATCAGAGCAGAGAGACTGGTTGCCCAAGGACAAGTGCCTATAAAACTTCTTTTGTCTGTCCTACTACATTCTAGCTATACTTGACAAGCAATTACTTGGTGCTCTATGTTCAATTATATTGTGAAATGTTTATGGTTTGTAATGGGTGTCTTATCTGTTCAGACTATCTGTAATTTGATAAATTCCTCTGGGAACTGTTTAAAGCAAGGCAGTGTCCTTAATGATTATTATGTCTCAGAAATGCTATCATAAAACCTGATTTCCCCACTATTCAGATGCTCAGTTTGTATGTATGTGTATACAAGGCCTTTAGAATTACATATTGAGTTATGACCTTCCTTTACTCAGAAGGTGCTCCTACTCCAAGCTTAGGTATCAACTGTCAGTAGTCATCTCACCTATTCACTACATCTATAGGTCCTCACCATTAAACTTTCGTTAAAGAAAATGCATTTATTTTCCTTAAACACTCAAATTATGATGGCAAAAAATTGTTCCTATCCAGAGCAATAGTGTACCTTCACCCTAATTCAAAAGGCAAGAGATGCCTCTTGGACATATTATTATCTTTAAATATGCATGTTGTTATCTTTCACAATTTAACATGAGTAAAAACTTAGCTTTTCATTTGTGATAAAGGTGAGTTTGATTCCATTTCAAACTTTTTTGAGCAGAATTACCTAACAACAAGACTGTAGTCACCTGTTACGGCACAGTAAAATGTTGACATTGATGACCCACTTACAAATATAATTAGTTTCTGTTTAAAAGCTGACAATACTGTTTTCATGTCATATATTCATTTTTTACCTGGCCTTGAGGGATGATTTTCTAGATACTTATTAAAACGAAACAGAAAAACTGTAATTTAAAGTTCTCCTGAGCAGATGACCTATCCTTTGCGGGAAACACACTGTGTATGCATGACTGTAGCAGACAAATCAATGCAGCGTTACCAACCCACGTTACTTGACTACAGCTGTAGCAACATTGGATGGTTTGCTTCAAAGCCACATAACTGCTTAAGAACAAATATGACGCTGTACCTTAGTAAGAGGAGAGTGCACTGAGCAGGCAACCTACCCTGAACTCACAGAGAGCTCACAGAGCAGCTGGGATTCTGAGGCAATTGAGACAGACAGACAGACAGAAAGGGCCAAATATTTGTGGAAGCAGAAGCTGAGTGTGGCTGGAAAAAACAATATCACCAAGCAAAGATAAAAGACACTTTGAAAACGGTCACACTTCTTAGAGGGAAGAAACTATACAGAAGGTGTACCGGTACAGTTCAGGTCATACCTTGGGGTTTGCAAACTGATATAGGGCACAGAAATGGGAAGCAGCAGGACTGCTGTTTGTCACTTACGGGAAGAAAATCAATCCCTTCCAACTTCCAGCTCCATTTATTTTCTTTGCTAACTCTCTTAAGCAAAGGCTATGAAAGACACTTCTTGCATACCACACAGCATATTTAAGCTTCATCAGAAGTTTAAAAGATTGGTATGAAAAAGATTAACAAAGAGGTTTAAAATGTATTTTGGCTCATTCAATACTTGTTTTAAGAAATTAAAGCATTCAAGCACCAAGCGCAGAGTAGACAGTTCAAGAAGGTCTAACAAGAAGCCTGCATGAAATCCCAATGTGTTTGTCCTTTCTGAAAATAAGTAATCAGAAAAGCCTGGCAATACTAGTCCCAATAGAAATTTAACAGAGACTGCCCGGTCAGGCGCAGGACCTAGTCTCCTACAAGTCACTTCCCACAGAAGCACTAATTCTGCCTCTCTCGGCAGCACTATTTTTCTGTAGCCATAATAGTTTAAGGACAGAGGAAGGGCATGGTTTGTAGACAGTTTTAGCGTGGTATCAGCTAGCAGCATTGTAAAAACTAGGCAAACATTCATAAATACAGGTTCTTCTTCAAAACCTTGTATGCCCAAAAGCTTGTCTGTCTTTTCCAATTATACTAGCTTGCTTTAACAAAAAGATAATACTTCTGCCGACAAACCTTGTCCTGTCTTCTGCATGCAGTGCCACAAAAGCAGGAGAGATCTGCAGTACCACTGCAGTTTACATCAGTGTACGTCTTGTACCACTGAGGCTTCTATAGCCAAAAGGCATCATTATGGTATCTCTCTACCTCAAGATTTCTTAAGTGTTCACCAGTAACAACTGTTCCAGCCATTCCTGAAGGCAACAGTTGATACAAGGTACCCATGCTGTCAAGACTCACATGCTAACTTGTTTTTTCTGTCCAGGAATCATAATTAAAAAAATCACACTTAAGGTTCAAATGACAGTTACAATTAAAACAGACAAAGTGGGGTTTTTTTTAAAAAGAAAGCTTTCTATATTTTTCCTGTATTCTTACCAGTAACACTACAAACCAAAAAACACTATTGAAAATGTTTGTTTGTTTAAAATTTATTTCCTATGGAAGCAATAGACTTCTGGAAAGAATCTGCTTTGCCAGAATTGCTCAGAACTTTCACATACAAGTCAGAATGTTGGACAGAATAAAGAATAGCTTTCTTTTTAAAACGGGAAAAACTATTGGTAACCTCCTTCTACTCTAAAACAAAACCAAACCCAAGAACTGCACAGAGACTTCCATAACTAATATAGTATGAAAAGCAAAATATATTGAATATTTTTAAAAGACAGCATTCCTTTGAAAAGCTGTAACTAAAAATAATTCATTTGACAGTCCATCTGAGAGACGTTTACATCCCTATCTACTTCTAAATACTGTGCTAAACAAAACAGGGTGGGTTTTGCAGCTGGAGTCAAGCACTTAGGACACTCAAATAATTACAAATCTAAAAAAAATGAGTAATTTATGTTTACAGGAAAAAATGCTATGCATACTCAATAATGTATTCAGCATGTTACTTAATTCACTGCATCAGAATTTGCATACTCTTGCACTACTTTTTAATGCTTCAGTCCAGCAATTACCATACTGAATCATATTAAATATATCAAAGATGTCTTTTTAGTTAGCACAATTAAAAGAAAAATATGCACCTGCAAAACATTATTTTAAACAATGATAATTTAAGAAACATTAAGTGCCATAGAAACTGTTACCATCTTAATACTAGACACAACAGAACTCATTAAAAGAAATACCTACAGCAGCACCATCCAACCAATATGATTTGCAGACATCCTGTAAATCCTTCACTGGAAGGGAAGATCCCTGTAAGGCTACTGAAACCCACTGAGGATAAGTTTGTGCTTTTTTTCTGATTATCTATCACAGATCCCCCTGAAAATCTCTCCCCAGAAACCTCAGGATGGACCAGAAGCTGAAAGTCACTGTCTCTGTAGTCATATTTAAAAAAAAAAAAAAAAAAAATTTCAAACTGGCATGCTTCAGGGCCTACTAGTCACACTGGGTGAAACCCTGACCTTGCTGAAGTGACCAGATATTTTTGATTTCATCCTTAATTTATCACAGAAATAATAAGAGTCATAAAAGGAATGTGCTCAATTACTTTTCTAACACTGTTTCCCAGTGCAGCCAAGGAAAGTCGAGTTAGGTCAAAATCAAAGACTTCTAAATTTCACTCTAATTTCTGCACAGCATTGCATTTACACGTGCAGGGGAGAGGAAGGTATTTTAGGCCACCACATCCTCTCTGCTCCCTGGCTGTTGATTCACAACATTGTGGCACAGTGGCATATCCTCCTGCCTTCTACCCTTTCTGCCAGACTTACAAAAGAAACCCACCGAGTACCAGCCTCCATCAGTTCGTTCTCCCAGACCAAGGGAAATGCTCCAAAGGAAAACTAAACCACGTGTCTGCAGTCATTCACGTCTGCTCCATCCACTACCTACCCTCACAGAGACACCTCCCATCCCATGGTTAGAGATGCAACATGTTCCTAATACACGTGAAATATGTCGCAGCTGCACAACTGCTGCACAACACACATTTCCCCTTCCTTCTGCATCAAAGTTGCTTCTCCCCCTTTAAATTTTAATTTTTAGAATGCTGAGCCTTAAGTAAATGAGATTGAGGGCCATAAACTCAATGCCAAAGTTAAAAAACAGATCTATCACAAAATGCAATATTTTCACTTCTTGCCATAGAATAAATGGAATAGGCTTATTTTAATTCCCGTCATTCTCCTTAGAAACTACAAAAAAATGAGGTTGTTAATTAAAATAATATGGCAGCCACTTCCTAGTTGCAAACTCTATAAACCAACCTTGAAGCAATTGTAAAACCTCAAGCAGGGCTCATACTACAAAGCATTTCATTCTCAATTACTGTTCAATGTGATGAGTCATGCAAGTCCACCACTGTAATACGTGTGTCAGTAACTCAGTCCTGGGGATTCTTCATTCTTATTTGTTCTGATATGCTACAGGCTTGCTATTACAGTCAAAAAAAGGTTTCAGTGAATCTCTTCAGCAATCATAAAAACATCACAAAAATACATCACCAGCATCCACCTTCATGACCCACTTAAAAATAGTCTCACGTTCTTGCCAAAAGCACAGCACTGCCGCATTACCTCTTCCAGATTTTCATCCTAAAACTGAAATACAACGTACCGCTCTGCCCACAGCATATTGCTATTTATACCCCAAATGGAAAGTATTTAGCTTTTGTATTTTCACCTCTTCCGCTCTGCTCATTACAGCATTTCACACTTTATAATTAAATGCATACTAATATTAAAGCAGCAATGTATGTCAGAAAAGCAATAAACTTGACTTGTCACATTAGTGTTATCCCAGAGAAAAATATGTAGAGGTATAAATCACCATTTCTGGGAACAAGACAAAACAATACAATCCCAGAATTGGTCAGTGAAACACACAGGCTCTTAAAGTTTTAAGTCAATCACATCCCTTTGGGCATATTCTGTACAACAAATGTAGCTTTAATCAGACACGTATACCAGGATATGCTTGCAAAATTAGCATTTTCCATTATGTAAGGGGGTACACAGAAGAGACAAGGTTGTTGTTGGCTTGCTTTTTAACATGAGAACGGGAAAACAAAACATTTACAACTTCTTATGCAAATATTAGCAATAAGCAGTGCTGTTCAATGTTTTCTTTCTTTTAAGTAATCTTTCAACAGACAGATTTAGAAGAAAAGGCGTTTTCTAAAGAAAATTTCTTGTTGTCCATTCAACTATACACCTTTAATAACTAAAAAAATGCTATATTACAGTTTCATTCCTACCAAAATCAGTAGGATTTTCCTATAAAAGCATAACATCCAGTAAGCCTGGTGAAGAGTGTTGTATAACACATCACCTTGTAGAGATGAACTTTCATCTACACTGACGCTCAAAACCACTTTCCAGTGGGAAAATCTGACAGCAGCCACAGACTCATCACAGAAAGCTAGTTGCACTAAAGCCACTTTTCTTCCTTCAGTACCACACATTTTTGATCGTACCATACCAGTTCTGTAGTGCCATTCAGAGAAATGAATTGGTAGCCTCTATTCTGGTCATTCACACATTTTCTGTTACCAGGAAGATTAGTTACAGAAACACAATTCTTTATTAATGACAAGCTTCACCCAGCACATTTTAAGTGCCCAAATAAAAAAAAAAAGGAACAGAATATTTTCATTTCAGAGTCTCTCCTGTGCCAATCACTCTTAGGTGAAAGGATGCCCAAACAGCACAGCTCAATCCACACAGCAACAATGCAGTGACACAGAAAGATAATCTAATGGCCAACTGAGTAAACAGAGCAAAACTAACCAAAACCAAAAGGCAGCATGCACATCAGCATCTTCTCCACTTAACAGGCACATACTTAAACCTAGTTTTGTATTTTCACATTCTGCAACAAGACTTCACATTCCCATAAACAGCACTTCCCTCCATTGTTTCCAACACACATATTATGCAAAAGGAGAAAAATAGGTGCCCAGGTTCAAGAAAAAGTTAGAGAAAAAAATATGAAGAAATGAAAAGTGATCATTTTATCATACATTTCAAACATACAATGCAATTTGCAATTGAAAATTATACTGACAACTAGAGATGGCTCAAAACAAAACGCTGGATTCAAACATCATTCTTCCCTTTGGGAAAAGGTGGCTGTAATTTTTTGAATGAACCTGATACAAATACATACATGTCTATAAATATAAAAATCTATATAATTTACAAAACACCCACACACCCGCATACAGACAAAATGCATGGAAGCAATTATTTAAGACTAAATATTTATTCCCTGATCCTTTTTTTTTTTCTTAAAAAGAGGACTATTAAAGTTATTAAAAACCACCCACCTCTAATCTTTGGTGCAGCTTATCTTAAAAGGACAACATATATTAGAGTCCAACGAGTAAGTAGCACAAAAGACATTGTATCTTTGGTTTTAATTTCAGCACATACAATGTCATTCTACTCACTAACCTACAAGCAAACCTTTAATTTGGGCAGATTCTTTTCAAAGAGCACATCCAAACCAGCCTAACTAAAATGCAGAAACAAACTAAGTTCTCCCACCTGTTCAAGACACTCTGTATGCTACTGGGCATCATCGGCACTTTCCATGAAGCATTATGCAGAGAAAAAAAGAGGTGCCAGGACAATGGTAAAGCACAGCTGAAATATCAGCTTTTACCAACAGATTTATCCCTTTCAGAAAAAATAAATGGAAAAGTTTTTGTGTCGCTGTAGTCAGGACAATGCCTTGCACTCTGAAGTTACAGTATTTTACTGCAGGGCATCTTAACATTTTTCTGAGAAGTACCACTTGCCCCTTTTTCTAGCAAAATTAAGTTTTTCTAGAGATGATGGCTATCCCTTGCCACAGGCCATTCCAGTTTGCAGCTTCTGAAAAACTGTCAGTCTTCAACTGAGTTCCTCTCCCACTCCCCTGTCTTTCCATTAGTCTTCCAAGCCAGACTTTTAATACTGGTAAAAGCTGTCAACCATCACAATTTTTAACACCTTTAACACGCATTTATTGAATTTGCCTGGAATCTGGGAGGGGCTGGGGAATGAAGGAGAAAATAGGCCAAACCAAAACCAGACCCATTTCCAGAGAACCTCTCCACCATCAGCCTCATGTGCTCGAATTTACTAGAAAGATTCAGACAGATCCCAATCACATTTGGATTAGTCCTAAGCCTCCTTCATACTGCCCTGTGAAATTTCAAGCAGAAATACTACCAAAAAAGCTGCTATTGTTTCCTTTAAAGTGTAACACACATTTTGCTTACCTCACTGTTGTGGCCCCTCAAATTGAAGTTGATTCTCTGAGGGGTGTTCCGGTCCCTCCTGCAATGGCTGGAAGTAAAAGTGACGCCTACAACTCCTCTGCCATTGCCTGTTGCCAACCAGCCTTCCTCATAGTACCGCCTCCTGCACACCGGTTTCTCCTTCTCACTTTTGGGGACTCTCCCTTTCCAGGAGAGGCAGAGGATGTTGGAATCGCTGCAAAGAACAGGCCCATGTTCCACTGCTGCATACATGCTTTTTAAATATTTTATTTTTTGACATAAGAAAGTAATATGTCTAGTGCACAAAATTTAAATCAATTTTTTTTTTTTTTTTAATTGATAAGACTGACCTGGGATAGATCATTGAAAGGGAGGAGGATGGGGTCAGTGTTTATAAATATCCACCAAATGCATAGTGAAAAATTCCTCTATAAAAGATGATGGCAGTTGGCTAAGAAAAAGTAACACTTAAAAAAAAATTCACGTTCATTTTTGTTTTTGAGTCTGTAGAGTGAGGGTGCACTTATCCTTTGGAGAAACAGCTACTTCATAAGAGGCGCTCAAGAAATGGTTAAGTCATCTTTTTGCTCAACTTGGTATAATCTTTATACAGCCTGAGATTCCAGTTTAGCGTAATGCAATTCCAGAGACAAAGAGTTGCAAATGTGTAGGTTTCAAGTAACTTAAGGCTTTTAAGATTTCCTCCAGTCAGATTTTCTTCAAAAGTTCAGTTGCAGAAATTTAAACACACGCACATACATATATATGTATATATATGACATTCATCTTTTCCAAGCTGCCCTCTGGCATATCTTTTCCATCTGATGTATTTCTGCTGCTAAAGCTGAAAGAGATTGCATAAAGGGAAAAAAAGGCACACAAACCGTGCGAAACAGACCCGAACTTGTGCAGGCACTGGTGTGCCAGGCCAGTTGGGAAATCCCTCTTGGTACTGAACCACTCGTTGGACTCAAAAGTTTTTGCAATCCAAAGCCAATCCAATTTTCATTGCAGCACTTTTTTTCCACCAGAGACCCAACACAGCCTGAACCGTTTATCACGCTATCTTGCCTGCTTTCCCACTTTTTGCTGCCACACACGAATGAAAAAGAAACCCCCTCTTCATTTATAGCGGAATCAAAAATGCTCTAAAGCTTTTGGCTTTCAAAGCAGATAAGTTTGCCTCAGGTGAACCATGAAGTTCTCTCTCCTCCGAAACAGGCTAAAATGTCAAGCTGTTTTTCCTTTACTTTTCCCTTTTTTCTGCTACAAGGAATCACAGGCTTTTCATCCTACCGTAAAAAACAAATGCCAGAATTAAAGCACATCAAATAAGCACTCTTTCAAAATCTTCTAAAATTCAAGGAAGGAAGAAATATAATCATCTAAAAAAGAAAGAGAAGCAGCATTAAAAATCTGACTTCCTGGGTTCACTATTTCTCTAGGTATTTTCCTTGCTTGTTTGATCGGATCTTTCCTTCTTGATGCTTGTCTACAGCACAGATTCATAGTTCCAGACACAACATTTGCAGCTGTACAAGAAGGAAACATATGAAGTATTCCAATTGTTTTATTTGAATAACATTTATGAGCTCAATTAATTAGTATTTATACCACGCTAAGTGAAAAGAGGAAAAAGGAGAGGGAGAAAGAATATGCAAGTTTGATGACCTGCTTAACTCAAGAAGGACGACGAGGTTTGCTCAGTTCAATGCCCAGACTTGTCCCATAGTTCCTCAACTTATTTACTTCCAGTCATCATTACTGAACATATGGTCACGATTTATTAGTCCATTCACAATCTATTGAGCCCAAAGCAAAACGTGCCAAAGACCACACATTATTCCTCTGCGATAACAAAATCAGTTTCCTCTACCCCCTGTATTCTTCTGTTTCCCTCACAGCTATTGATTTAGATTGTGGAGGTATTTATTAGGCTTTTTCTGTGCAGTGGGTGTTTTTTCTTCCTCTTCTTGCAAACTTTTTTCACCCGTGAAGACCATGTGGAAAGTTGAACATTACTGGCAGGTGTCTTTCCATGGGTTACTGATTCCTGTGCTGTAAAGGTGCTCCATCTGGTTCTCGAATTAATTTTCATCAATTGCAAAGCTCTCAGGAATATGCAAGAATAAGTCTATGTGATGACAAAAACATGTGCGTTTTCATGTACATGCAGTGCACACACCAGCTCACTCAATCTGGTACTCAGAGCTGCATCTGCCTCTTCAGTTTAGCTTTCAGTTTAGGTAACTTTGTAAGACGCCCGTCATTCAAAGCTTGAAATCCATGGATTCTTCCAACTCTGCAAGACAAAGCACACACACATACAAAAAAAGAAAAAAGTTAATAAAATAAGCCACAAAACAACTTAAAGATATAAGGACTACTGTTACAGTAATCAAAGCATTATGATTCAGGATTTTACACTGGACTCCTATAAAATATCTATACTATATATAGATACACACAATATTCAGACACACGCACATACGTATTTGATACACACACCAATATAAACTACAAGATTTTCTTTTTCACTTCCAGAGTTCTCCAAACTTTTCACAACTGACATGTATAACTAATGAAACGTATCCAGGAAGGATACATTATGGAGGGGAAAAAAAAAGGAACTTTTTGGCCACAGTTGCTGGGCCATGCTCTTGAAAGATTCCACAACTTTGGAGTGATGGTAGGGAAGGGAGGTCTCAGTGACAGAGCAGACACAGAGGGAGACCCCAAGGCACACAAACAGAATCACCGAATGGCTGAGACAGCATATGACCTCTGGACATTATCTGGTCCAACCACCCTGCTGAAACAGGGTCACCTAGAACAGTTGCCCAGGACTGTATCCAGGGGACTTTTGAATATTTCCAAGGATGGAGACTCCACAACCTCTTTGGGCAACCTGTCCCAGTGCTTGGTCACCCTCACAGTAAAAAAGTGATTCCTGATGTTCACAGGGAACCTCCTGTGTGTGTGCTCGTGCCCGTTACCTCTGGTCCTGTCACTAGGCACCACAGTAAAGAGCCTGGCCCCCTCATCTTCATTCTCTCCCATCAAGTGTTTATGCACATTGAAAAGATCTCCCTGAGCCTTTTCTTCTCCAGGCTGAACATTCCCAGCTCTCTCAGACTTTCCTCATATGAAAGATGCTCCAAACCATAGAAGTACAGTGCTAAACTTAGTCTCAAAGAAGACTGAGAAGGACTCCTCCAGGGCTTAAATTACTGCTTTAAAGAGATCTAAGGTACTCCAAAATTAAAGCTTGGAAGTTTGAATCAATACAGATGAATTTTAAAGACTACCCAAATACCGCATAAGTCTCCACTTGAAAAAAGGAGAAAAAATGACTCAAATTCTGTTATATACAGAAAAATGTAAATAGAGTAGAAGAGATCAAGCAAAAGACTGTCCAGGATATTCCAGAAGTTGTATCTGAAGTGGACACATACGCACAATTATTGCGTATGTACAGTTACTGCTAAAGACAGCTCATTTAAATTAAGAATTGCATTGCAATTCATCAGAGCTGTAAAAATGGTCTTGTCTCTATTATATACAGCACTGTATTAATCTCACATTTTGAGTAATTACCCCCTTTTTTTAGTCCAGCGTAGATGTAGCAACAAGAATTTTTTTAAAAGAGAAAAAGATAAGAAAACAAATTTATAGATATAAAGGTAAGGTCATAAAGTAGTTTACAACACTATTCAAGCTAGCACACTTATCAGGAACACTGTTCATGAGGTTTGGTGAGTCGCTACCAGAACTTTTCAGCATTACAACTAACCAAACATTTTAAAATAATGACTGCTACCAATTTTTTTTCGTCATAGCATGATGAAGATACGAGAAATATCACAGACTTTCCAGATTTAATGTGCTTCTCAATTATAGTCCAAAGAAAGTTCCTATAAAGGAAAATTCAGTAAAACTTTCAGAACACAATGGTTCGAAGAATTTCTGCACTTATCCCGTAAGCGAACTTGATCCTGTCAAGGATCAGCACTATTGTTTCCATACACACTGGGGTCTTCCTAACAAACATCTGCATTCAAGAGTTGACATTTTATATTAGCGGCATGTGTATTATGATGCAAGCCATTACTAATCCTGCAGAAAAACAAAAAAAACCCTGGTTTACTGAGAAAACAGTCTCTGAAACACCAGTTAGAGCAGCACAAGTTAAGCATTAAACAGAACTGTTTGAACTGTGCAAGTACCATGACTTTACAAGTGGATTTTAAAATACAGACAACTATAGATGCAGTGGCTTTGCACAAAATCTGTATGCAATTTCTGTCCTTATTCACTGCATACAAAATCAACACGTTTGAGAAAAGAACTCTTCGGTGTCTTGGCCAATAACCTTCTCTCACCTGAATCCCGTTTACCATCACTTTCAAGACTAGATAAGCCAAAGACTTCTCCACTTAAAATATCATAATTGCATTAGGAATGCTGGACAGGGAGAGATAAAATCTAAAATAACTACAAAAGGAATAAAGTCAGTCATTATTCACATACCTCTCTCTCAATACAATGCACCCTACGAGAATACTCTACCTTTAAATCACTGAGAGTCAACGCTTCCTTTATGTTGTACTTACATTCATCAGACAAGACAAAAAATACTTCTAAGTCTGCAGTGTGAAACCCTCAAAAGATAGGCTGAATTAAGACTACATATATTATATACCAAGATTTAATTCTTTCCATTCCCCTGTCTTTCATTTCCACTGACTCCGTAATTTCCTAAGAAATAACCTAATGAAAAGATTCAGATGCTAGCCTTCCCTCAAGAAAATCAGTAACTAATTTAAACACCCCCCCCTTCTTCTGCCATTACAGCAATCCCACAGTTCTGCTCCTTTTCACATGTTTAAATCAAGCTTTTTGCCTTTGTTTTCCCCACCATGAAACACAAGGGTAATGGTTACTACCTCTATTGTAAAGCTAAGGACAAAAAGCATAACAGAAGAGCTAGGTGTTACTTGCACCATCTTACCACTAATCTGAATTCAGTTTGGGCTTCCCATGTAAAGAGAACTTGGCCTTCCAGATGAAACTCATCCAAACTAAATTTTTAACTGCAGATTTTTTATAATCAAACTTTATGCATCTTTTCTTTCAGAGCAGGGCAAGGGCTAATCATAGAAGTACAATGGATTATGAGAAAGTATTTATTTTTGCTGGTAAGTTATTTCTAGCACTACTAGAACACTAAATATCAACAAATTGCAGTTACCTACTTTTACTCTCACTTAAAGGGTAGCTGAAAATACATTTGCTCTGGATTTTCCCTTTAACAAAGGGAGATGCTACTGGAACTCATCCTCTAATACTGTTTTGAGTCTAAATCCAGTGATGTAAAACATTTCTTGAGTACTAATACAAGTAATGAGACAAAAACATATTAGAACTGTGACACAGGAAAGAAGGATCCACATGTATTTTATTTGATTTTGCTTTGAAAGCATAGTGCTTCTTGAATGCAAAACCAGCAACAAGTTATGTTTCCACATTATAGAAATAAATTTAGGCATTAATTTAAAAAAATAAGCTTAACAGTGGCTCTCCTATTTTATTGTCAATACTTGGCTTGTGCTTATCTCCTAACTGTTTACATTAACTTATATAAAGTGTAAGTGTTAAGCCACAGTCGGACAACAAGAAAAAATATTTTCTTGTTCTCATGCATCTTTCATTGAGGTGTCTCTCTCTTGTTGACAGAAAGAAGTCATGCACAGCCAAGTGTACCGATACTGCAGCAAGCTCTTCACCATTTTATGTTTATTCAAAATCCCACTCTTCAAGGCTCCAGAGCAGAGTATCTGAAGGTGAGGATAAAAGGGGACTGGGAGGGGAAGGAAAGCAGAGAAAGAAAATTCAGGTGAGTACACACTATTTCTAAATTGTTATATTCAAAAAAACAAAACAACAACAAAAAAAAGGATTCACAGCCTGCATTTTGGAGATTCTGCCTGCCCAAACATCTTACGGAAAGAAACATAAGCTACAGTGTCTTTGAAAGGTCAGGCTACCAGATTTCAGGATTTTTCAGCCTAACCAGATTTCCTTCCTGTCAAATTTGCATGAGGTCAAAGAAAACTGCAGTTTTCCCTCCTTTTGCAGTCTAAGAAGGAAAAACTATCCACTGGTATCCAGGAAGATAGTAAGACACTATAAAATAATGTGAGACCACAAACTTGCATTTAGTTCTGAAGGATCAAACCACAACTGGTTCTGCAAAAGCTGATGGCAGATGATCCCACCAGCTATCAAATGGTGACTGTGGGAGTAACCTTCAAGATTACTGCTGAACACTATACTACAAAATTGGCGCTTTCTGTAATACAGTCACTACATTACAGGCTAAATACTATAGAGCTAGAAGCTGGCAAGATGATACATTTTGTTGTTTATTTGATCCAACTTATAAAGTAACAAATTATTAAATAATCCTATCCAAAAGGAAAGAAAATGATTCAACAAAATTAACTACTCAGTTCCTAAAAGGCTGAAGTACACAGAAGAAAAGATAATTGGTTTGGAGGTAAAAGGATTTTTTTTTCCATTAAAAAAGGGCCGATTCCACTGGGAGAAAATGTAATTTTGACCTGAATAAGTACTGGGTTTCCTCTTCTTTCACTCATTTCTTCTAATTATCTTTGCTTTACTCACCTTCCATTGTGGTATAAGTCATTAAGGTTAAAACCTTTTTTCATATTACACAATAATACAAAATTAATTTGGAGGACATGATTCTAAACAAATACCTATAAGCTAACCAGTGTTGTAAAAAAGTTCTTCACCCCTAGAAAAATGAAGGAAGAGTGGAAAGGAAAAAAAAAAAGTTAGAAGATGCTAGACTTTTGTTCTGTTTATTCTGAAATGGTTTTCTCTCCACAATGTTTGTCCTTGGGTAATTCTATCTCTTCCCCTGCTCAGGGACAGCTGCACAGCCTGGGCAAGACAGTCAGTCGTGCTAATCAGAGATGTAAAGAGATCTGTAACCCCAGCACAGCTGCACTGAAACAGATATGTAGCAAAGGTATAATGCCAGGCACTGTAATAATAACTGCCAGCCCATTAATACAGACACTGTAATGTATGTTATATGTACCTATATATTGTCAAGCAAATAAAACTGACAGAAAATGTATTTGTTGGTAAATTGAGAGAAGTGATGCTTGTATTAGTGGCTGTTCAGCAGACATTCATTGTGAATATTGACAAAAATTTATTTCAATGCAATACTCCAACAAACTTACAACCATCTCCTCCACCAAATTACACTCTTGGAGAAGTGAAAATAAAAAACAGTAGTTGACCGGCATTTCTGATGTGCTGAATGACCCTCCTGGGTTCTTGTAATAAGAGAGAAGGCAATATATGTATGTTGCATATATTTTTTAAAGTGCAAGATCTTTTTTCATGTATAGCTGTCTTATATGAAAAATAAGTGAAATATTTGTATTATTTCTAGAACTAGCATATATACACTCCACTTCCAATGCTTGATGCTACACCATCAGATTAAATAGGAGTTAAATTAAAAAATACAGCTAGGAAGAACAAGCAAGAAACAAATTTAAAATGCCTTCAGGAAAAATATTTTCAAGAAAAACACCAAGGGTCCTTAAGCAAACTGGTAGAAGGTACTAATTGTGAGTTGCCAAATTTATACACATTCTCCAAAAGGTGGAGGCCTGAAGACATGAAACACAGTACATTGTTAAAAAACTTGTCTACAGAGGAAGTGAGGTAAACAGTTATGCTGTTCGCAGAGAAAAGAAGCAGAAAAGACAAAAGCACTGCAGAACAGACTCAGCCCCAAACCTAAGGATTTTTGAGCTAAACAGAACCTACCAAAACATGCAAGAAAGAATACCTCATTTAGGTGTGGGGTTTTTTGTTTGGTTTGTTTTTTAAAAAACTTCCGTTAGCAACTATATACTTGAGGTGAATAAATATTATCTCTACTTGTGAAAAAACTGCCGCAAGTCCCTTTAATCAGTTACTGGTCAAACACACTCATGGGAAATCTCTGAGTCAAACAATGCTAGATCTGTTATGCTTATATGGCAGGGAAGCAAGCCAGAAAAATAACTGAAGGCTAGACTTCACAATACACAGCATTTAGCTGCAAGACAAACAGAAGGTAATTCTGCTCCTGCAGCTCTGATCACTTCTCTCTCAACCCCTAGCATAGCACAACATGCCCCGCACTTAAGCCAGCATGATCATTCAAGATGCTACACTCTGAACTACATCGGAGAAATGATCCAATTAAAAATTTCAGAAATGAAGATTCACAACAGCTTAACCAATATAAATCTGGTTTGCTAGATTCAGCTGCACTCTCAGCTTCCCTTGCGACAAGTCATACTCCTCCAGCCTCTTCTAACACAAGCACCAGCACTCTTCCAATCGTGCAGTTCAGGCAGTCGATCTTACCAAAAACACCCTCTAAAACCAGCAATCGATTTTAGGGAGCTTCCCTTAGTGAACTCACCATGCATGTACGGCAACACTACTGCCAATGTAAGAAAGAGGGCAGGAGGTATGGCACCACAGCAGCCTAGATTTCAATCGGTTTGAACTGTGCTCAAAAGCTTTTTCTTTTTTGTTTTAAATTGAATCAATCCCTGACATAGTCCCAGTGTGGTCCCACATTCGGCTGCACTGGCAAAACGGAGAAGGTCGAGTTGAACAGAACAAGTGAGAAACAGAAGGGAGGAGTACTTGATACTAGTATTGCCACCTGCAGGCTTCTGATGACAAATCTTGGGCACAGAGTATTTCTGAACTCAAGGGTTTGCCCTCAAAAGGGAGGGACGCAAAGTTTGTCTCTTGAGGATGAATTTAAGATGGCTTCCGCAATGTCCTGGAGCCAAGGCTACCCCCATCAGCCAAGAAAATATGCCTCATTTTCAAATAAATTGAAGTGGGCTGAAATACTTCAGACAGATGTTGAAAGACCTGTTTCAGAAAAGAAAAATGCACAAATATCACGCACTAGCCTCTTAAACAAACTGGAGATTTACACCACTGAAACACGCATTCAAAATCTTTAGAGATTAAAAGGAATGTGAAGTGTGACCAAGAAATTCCCTTCACTTACAGCATCAATCTTGACTCTCAAGAAAGGGCTGCAATCCTCCCAACCGAGAGAACACTGATACAATGTATACTTCAGGGAACATTTACTTAAAAAGTGGCAACAACTGTGTCTCCTTAATGACATTCAAAGATCTTCAAGGAAAGGAGCCCCAGTTCTTACCTTCTCTTCTGCATTGAACTGACTGCGCTGACCTTGCCTGTAATTACAGAGCAATTTCTTTCCCGTAGGAATGTTCTGCAGCCTGCAAACATCCCTCGAGCCTGCCGCAGTTCCAGCTAGTTCCTAATTATCTCCAATATCTGCCCACAGGCTCTTTGAATACTTTCTTATGAACATACATTGAAGTTTTGATCCTCCCCCAAAATCCCAATGCACCTTTGTATGTGACACGTGCGCTGCAACACTGGAAACAGAAAATAAAATAAAAAAGGAGGGGGAGATGAAGGGAGAAAATAACAGAAGCCACCAGTTTTTAAAGTTCAGAAGAGCCTCATAAACAGGAATTATTTCTGTTGGACAGCAAGACATATTTCAGTCCAAAATCTGATAATCACTGCGGAGCAGTTTGAGCGCGGCGTGTTGCAGCAGGGAAGGAGGCTGCATCAGCCTGCCAGGAGGAAGCTCCTGGTGATGCCTGCAAGCTGCACCACAGGCGTGAAGTGGATTGTGGGTACGAGCTTCCCACCGCACAGCCTGTGCAGGCAAAACTGGTAACATATAATCCAGCCGGATCTTTCCCTCCATGAAACTCAACATCTGTACTGAAGGTTCCTTTTCTGTATTGAAAAAGTCTGCTTGCAAACTGCTCAAGGAAAATTCTACTGCTTTTTTCTGGTAAGCAGCTTGGCAAGGCAACATGATAATCTTGCAGTGTCAGTGGTCCCCTTGAGCTTACGAAGTCTATTAAAACAAATTACATGAAAATATCTTTTTCAGTATTTCGATTCTACAAGCTTAAGAGGATCAGTATATTCCAGTTTCTTTTTACACTCAAGGAACATAAGACCATATACTACTTCAGTATCTAATGCTGTCACGTCACCTCAATACCTTCTCCATTAACTGTATAATGCACAGACCACACAGAATAACAGGAGGCTACCAGGAGAAAACTATATGCTTTCTTGTTATCTGTACTAGCTAGACTGCAATGAGGTCAACTCTTCAGCATCTGCTTGAAACAGCCACTACAGTTGATCTGTAGCAGATGGATGTACACAAAAAAATTAGACAAAAAGGTAAAATATACAGTATTTCACAAAGCTGATATAAAGCTTCTGAAATTAACTCAAGAATGACATTTTAAGAAAATTCTAACCCAATAACTAAAATGATACATTAATTTTCACTTATTGTTCTACCGAATGACAGCATGAAACAAAGACAGCTGATGAACAAACAAGTTACAGTGTCAGAATACAAAAATTCTATTCCTAACGATTAAAAGAATGAAAAATCTAAATTAAATATGCGAAAATCTAGTACTCAGTGGTTCTAAAACCTCAGATAATACCTGAAACAGATGCTGACTTCACTGGATCGTCAACCTACCAATTATGTAAGATATAAAACAAAAAAAGAAGAAAAATCTGTTATACTTTGTATATAACCCAAAGATTATCTTTGCCTGAAATCAGCCTATTTCTTTCTAAAAAGATATAAAACAAGACATTACATGTAAATATCCCGACTTGCTTATAACCATAGACCACCACAGCAACAGCCGTATTGCTGCCACTGCTATTTCTCTTTGTGTCCACATTGTTGTGTAACGCTTGTGTGACTGGTCAAAGTAGAATATGGAAAGGCTGCTAGGATTATCTGGGTGAGGAAAGATGAGTAACCACCTCGATGTTCCCAGGATGAGCATTTCAGTGCATTAATAAAACTGAAAAGCCATAGGAAAACATAAAGAAATGGCATACACTGTTCCAAACATGTTAAATACACCTTTAAATAACTGTAACATGGACAGTGAATGGATAAATGTTCCACAATAATCTTGGGGAAAAAAAAAAGGCAAATCCCAAAAGACAATCATCACATAGGAACAAATAATTTTACAAATTAGTGCACCTGACAGATTTAGTGTGTCAGTTATATCTTCCAAGTATTTCCCACAGTGTCACTCCTACAGTAACCCATCCAAAAATCTATCACTAAAAAAGGAAGTAAACAACATTTTACTGATGGGTAACCACAAAAAACATAAACCAAATATTCTGTTTTTTCCTGTCCATCCCTACTGGACACAAAGTCATTAAGCAAGTAAACCCCAAAAGACCCCCCACACACATGGTATTTAAGGGGCCTGCTAACAAAACCAAATCTTGTTCCCCTTGCTCTCAAGAATAATTGAAGTACAGAATTAGGCTTAGGAGCCCTCTAAAACTTCCTTCCTGTTTCCATCGACATGGAGAGAGATATTCTACCCTAAGTATTCCAAGACAGCTATGAATTGTGTGTAATGCCTATCTGGTCCATTTAATTACCTTGCATATATTAATTTTTTTTGTTATTTCTACTGGTTATCAAGTATTAGTAAGATTTATGTATTTTCTCCGCCCTTTAAGGGCAAAATAGCAATAAAATAATACCATATCCAATCCATCAGATTTCTTTTTAGCTACTTAACTACATTTAGCATCCGAAGCGAAGTACTTTCTGAAGTCTTGTAACCAATGTAAGCAAAAAAGGCTGGAGAGCTAACACTATCACCTCATGTCTTATGTTGATTAAAGTTTGAGAAGCTAAACCTCACATCCAGAAAATATGTTAAATTGATATTTCCATTGACTGAAACTAGTAATGTGGCGTTTTATAAACGTAACTCACGAGCTTTAGTTTGCACTTTTATGTTTACAAATTTTCATTTCAGATTAAGAAATCCATCTCACAGAGAGCAACATGAACAGCAAAATAAAGCAAGCCACTGCTGCATTATAGACAGACATCCTAGAGCAATGCAGCCCTGCAGGGATCTGATTGTAGACAGTGTCTTCTGCTGGGCAGTCAGTCTCCCACTGGGATGGGAAGCACGTACACGGGGATGTTCTACAATAAATGCGTTTGTTTCTTATACAGAGCCTTATAGACGTCGCAGGACTATTCCCTCTCAATGCTTCAACATTTTAATTTATCAAAATTTTCAACCACAGCATAGCAAGGCACTTACAGTTTCATAACATTCCCCCACGCAAAGCGTTCTGTGATTCTTGGATCTGTTGCTCTCCTTGCAAGAGCCAAAAGCCAAAGCACAAAGCAACTGCTATGGGCTGACAGCAAATGCCCTTTACTGTTGCATCTCAGAACTGCACCCAGATCAGCCAGAGCTCCAAGACTGAAGGCAAACCCAAGCCTGTCTTCTGGAAAGCCATGCACAGTTACAAGGAAAATCAGGATACACGCAAAACATCTGCTCTGTTCAACACTTGTTATTATTTTATTTACTTTGAAGCAGAGCTACAAATAACTGACGCCTTATCAATTTTCAAAAGAAGCTTCTATAATTACATTGGTATGCCCTGTGGAAACACTAGGTTTCTCATAGCAACCTTCAATGATTCAAACAGCTATCCCTGCTATTCCCACAGAATTATTAATACTAAGAGACCTTCATTCTTCAACAGAAGACCTGATAGGTGACTGGCAGAATTACCATTGTCAATGGTAATCCAACAGCTTTATGACATCTTCTCTCTTGACAAATAAAGTTTTATGGCAAAATTAGCGATACACTCAGTACACAGTAAGGCAGGATTGCTTCTGTAAGATCTTTCTTATCACTTAAGATGCCTTGAACACACCCATTATAAAGTCTTTTTAGCAACCCTGTAAGACAGATAAGTATGATTCCTGTTGCAATAGATTAGGAAACTAAAGGTACGGGTCTGCAAGACAAGCAAACTGTTCAAAGCAGTCTATGCCACTGAAAGACTCCGCCACTCCTATGACCTACTCCACTACCCCTATGGCCTTCCTAGATCTAGTTGGCCCTTGTCCCTATGATCGCTGATGGGGGCCTGACAGACATCTCCTTGGGCATACTCCGTTTCCTAAAACATCAGAAAATAAATATTATAAAAGTGAGAAGTATTCTGCAGCCTTAGGGAGCTGGATCTACTCACTGAAGGGTCAGATGAATGTTGGAGCAGAAGCCAAAGAGCAGGCAGGAGCCACAAGACTCAGATGCAGGGAGACCTTTCAGAAACAGAAAGACATTAGATCAGCTCAGCTGATCTCCATGGGGCAGAGCTGGAGTATCCTCCTTAATACTGAAGGGAAAGACAGCATCGAAATCAGAAGGAAGAATTTACCATTACTGGCTTCCAGTTTGTGCTACAATCCTATCACCACTGAGTGCGGCTCACCTGACATTTTCCTGTCCATTTCCATTTTGCTTGAAAAGTTACCTGTTTTGGATCCACAGGAAAAGCCATAACCAACATTCTGCTTTTTATTCTCATATTTGAAAATATTCATCAACATTTGATGAAATGCGTCTTGTGTAAAAACACTTCTCCTGCTGTTCACTGCAGACAAATAGATACTCAGGCCAGGTTAATTCAAAATGATTTACAGTAACCAAGAATAGTTACTATTTCAATTATCAAGCAAGGAAACTTGATCTAAACACTCAATTTTAATTTGATTTTGCATTTGTACTCCTTTTCCGAAGAAAGCCTGTTAGTAGATAGTAACCTTAAACTGATGTTGATTTGAAAGTAAACATAACTTATATCTCATATTTGACATTTCATTTTTCTAACTTTAATGTTACAATACATTGACATTTAAGCAATTACATAATTTAAACACACATTTATTCAGATTGATGATTTTCATACCGTATGTTAAAGAATGGTAAATGGTCCTTCTCATTTTCTGGACCAAATGTTGTCCACCACTGACACACAGTATATGCATACTTAAGACTGCAAGTACACAAGGTACTCTGAAGTTTTACAAGGCCCAGTATAGAACAAGAAATTACCACTGCCAACAGTCAAATCCAATGTCATCAATGTTGCTGGGGATAGTAAAAAAAAAAAAAAATTGCAATATTTTAAAGGATTACATTTTAGGATTATCTTCCAAACCCACAACTGTGTCAAGCTGGTTTCAAAGGAAACTAAAATTCTATTTACACAAATCCAAGCTTTACAAGATTCATATGCCTCTATTTTCTAACTTCAATGCCTCTATTAATCATGTTTTTCATTGAAAACAAAATATTTTTTTTTAAATAAAAGGAAGCATTATCTTTAGCTAGTGAACTGAAGTGACTTTCTAAATACTACATCACTACACCAGAAGAAATAGCTGATCTCAACATCACATTTCATTTTTATTATATTTTGTAAGATGAAAACAATCATTTTCAGGTTCTCCTTTAAAAAAACTGACATAAACTATACTGAAATAAACACACTATTTTCTGTCTATGCCTACTGAAAAAAACCTGTTGCAAGCTGATCTGCCCCTTCAGCAAACTAAATCCAATTATTTACCCAGCAATTTCCCTCATTTCAGTGATCTGATATACTTTAAAACTTCAGTAAAAAATACTCACATTATTTATTAGCAACACTATTTTACTTTAATTTTACAACCTATGCTAAAGGCTAAATTTACTACAATAGACTTAGACAAAAAATTCCACTTAAAAATAGTACCTTTTTATATACATTTTAGCTATCCCATAAATACTTTCTATGATAATGTAGTAAAAAAAGACTTCTGGCTGTGGTATTGTCAGAAAGGCTCCTCCTCCATTAAGGACCCATGTCTGCACTTTCATCACAACCCGAAAAATCCTGAATCTCAGTTTAAAAGCTGACAATGAAGATAAGATCAAGCTAAAAAGCCAAATTCTAAAGTAAATTGCATGAGGTACAGGCACACATTTTCTTCTAATCATTCATCAGTGGACTGATGATAGTCTCTACCAGGTACAGCAGGAGAAGACGTATCAAGCTGTCACAGACAGACTTCAATACATTTTGTCTGCTAAAGCCCTTCAGATGTACTAGCTTCATTTCCTTAAAAATTCAGGAAAAGACAGAGTCTTCATATTTTGAATCTCAACATACACAAGACTTCATATGGATGAATATGGCACTAACAACACATGCGTCAGGCGGATAATACAGGAGCTATGCAGAAATTAGTATTTCTACTTCCGCCCCCATTCAAAGCCATCTATGTATGCACACAAAAGAAGAAAAATTGTAATGCTTATTTGCCAAACCCTGCAGCGTCATGTGGCAGCAGTAGGTCAATCTTTAGAAGCGGGCTCCAACCTGATCAGTGACTGATCTGCTCCCTTCCAGCTGAGACATCAGGTCACAACAAACATTATCCCCGTCATGTGGCTAATGACAGAGCTGGAGGGAATCCCTCTAAGAGGAAAGCAGAAACACAAGGAGCAAATTTCCGTCTGAGAAAATGGGGTGAATTAAGGTCATATTGAGAACAGGCAGGTGATTCACAGGGTAAAAAGAGCACTAGGTTAACATGTGGAATTCATGCAGTTTTATTTTGAAGCTCTTGGGCAGAAGGCCCAAATCAGACTTCAGGCATGGTATCAATTTCCTGGACTGAGTAAACAGGCCAACAGCCTGTACATACCTACGACAGAGCGTCATCTGCCATCTAGCACAAGGGACGTTTAATTAGCTTAGTAGGGATACAAGGTTTGGGGGAAGAGGGGTGGCAGAATCTGTGTCCTTCAGTCCAGCAACAGCATTTGTAAGACACTTTTACAGTAAAAAAAAATAAAAATTGAAACCAAAACCAAAGTTATTGAAGCATTTTTTTCATTACCATGCCAATGAAATGCTAAATCATTTGACATGAGAAAAGACATGTTCATAAAATCCACTAAGCAAGACAATCCTGTCTCAATAAATCAGACACTTCAAGTTCACATAGGGAGATAGGAGTGTGTTATTAGAAAAACAATGTACAATCAGCAATTAAGCAAAACAGAGATAAAATGCTGATGAAAAAATTAGGATGGTAGTGATTCCTTTCATATTATTCCAGTGAAGACCAAACTGATAAAAGTATCCAATAGGTGTTTGCCTTAAAAAAACAAATACAGATTGCAAACTCCTGAGAGGAGAGAGAGCATTATCTCCACACTAGATTCTTTATAGACACATTTTTGGCTATTACTGTAATCATATGCCGTGACTGGGAGAACAGAACAGGAGAAACAAAAACACCTCTTTTACAACCAATAAGCCTGTCTCAGCCCAAAACCTGCGTGTAATACCAACACTTTAATTTCGGTTTTGCATCTGTATGACACATGCACCAAAAACCAACAGTGGAAAGCAGCATGCAACCTTTTCAACTGATCAAGGCCTAGGTTCAGCAAAATATGTCTTCATATGTTCAAACTATAAACTGTTTATAGTTAGACTCATCGGTAAGGATTTCAGAATATAGAGGACAAAAAAAAAACCACCCAAAAAACAAGCACAGACTAAATAAACCTACTCTAGGAAAACCTAAGCTTTTGCTCGCTTTGTAAATACCAGAAAAAGTCTGCAGAAGATACTCCACGTGAATGGGTGCTAGGGCAAATAACTCATCATTTGAAGTATTATGTTTCTTAAGCCTTTGATCCTTCAAACAGTAGAGTACGGGATATCTCTATACTACATTTGAAAACCTTAATACAAGAAGAGAGATTATGGCTTTCAGAGCAGTGGCTATATATCGGTTTTTTGTCTGAATAGTGTTTTGACCAGAGTTCTGGGCCTGAAATTTTCTAAAACAGTGAACAAAAGGTCTCTGGCTGTCAGTTCACAGCCAGTATGCTGCAAAGTGCAATAGATATCCTAATGCTGCCAAACAAGCTGTGCACTTCTGTGAGTTATCTGGTATGGAAACCAACATCTCCCACCACTTTTCCCTCCCTGTTATCACTTACTTGCACTTTAAAATAGACAGCTTTGAAATATCCTGCGAGAAAAGCTTGAAAGAGAAAGTTTGAGTACTACAGTAAAGGCCACCTAACAAACATCAGAGTCTGGAGAGCAAAAACCTTAACAGTATCATGTTGAGGAACTACGTACAGTACCAACTGCATAGCCACAGGAACTTGTCCCAGAAGAAAAACTCCAAAATGCAGTGGGACAAGGCAAGAAACATGACAGCGCTAACATCTTTTGTCAAAATTTAAATCCCTGAGAGATCGCTGAATTTACTCAGCTACTCAAAGAAGGCAAGTAAGCTTCTGAAGATAGAGAATAAGTCTCAAAAAACAGAAAGAAAAGGATAGGTAAACAAGACACTTTACAAAGAGATGTGGTAAGCAGCTCAAGCTGAGACATCCAGGAATTGTCGCACCACAACTTAAGAAACCTAGCAAAGAAAATTATCATGAAAGAACACAATTTTGTTCATGGCATTTTTCATGGCATGTTTCATTTGTTCAGTTAAATTTCCGAATAAACATCTGCACCACAAAACTGATAACTCTCCAAATGAGAAGCAAGGACCTCCTTGACTTTTCTTACCCCTCTCTGTGACCTAAGGAATTTTATATTTGCCTCTTTGCCTTGAAGTACAATTCTCCTCTTCACAAGGTCTCTACCTGTACATAGATGCAAGAAGAGAACAGGCCTATTAACACAGTTGACTACATGAGAGAAATAGATTCACACCTGTATCATGACTTTAAGTCTTAATTTCCCTGAAAAGAACACTGCTTTAGTTTAACCTAAGCACCCAACTTCACATATAATGCAAAGACAGTGCTACACCAAAGTTTAGGCTACACAATCTTAATGTTTAATTCTCATCTTGACAAATCTATGACATGGATAAATTGTATTTTGCATATTGTACACTATACTGTTCAAACACAAGTCTGGGGCATAATAGCTGAGTTAAGTATTAAAGAAATTATTATAGGAATTAGCTGTCTGTCTTCCAGAAACAGTCCCAAACAGGTAGGGTGAGACTTTTCAACAAAAGAGTATCCCTGCTTTATTCGTACTGCTTCAGTAAACACAAACATTGCTATGGGACTGTGAAAATGAAAACTCCCACAATCTTACTCAAAAATCTGCAGCCAAAAAGCATCTCCACAGTTAAAGCTGTAGTCTACAGATATATTTTCCATTACACAGGAAAGACAGAAATGCACTAAGCTGTTGAATCAACCTTTCCGTCACAAATCATAGAATGGTTTGGGTTGGAAGGGATCTTAAAGATCACCTAGTTCCAACCCCCCTGCCATGGGCAGGGACACCTCCCACTAGACCAGGTTGCTCAAAGCCCCATCCAGCCTGGCCTTGAACACTTCCAGGGATGGGGCCTCCACAGCTTCCCTGGGCAACATGTTCCAGTGCCTCATCACCCTCAAAGTGAAAAATTTCTTCCTAAAATATAATCTAAATCTACCCTCTTCCAGTTTAAGCCATTACCCCTCGTCCTATCACTACATGCCCCTGTAAAAAGTCCATAGCCAGCTTTCTTGTAGGCACCCTTCAGATACTGGAAAGCTGCACCCTTACAAATGAATGAGCGATACAGACTTGTCATTGCTAACTCCCAAAACTCCTAAGAAAACATATTCTAATTCATCAACGCTGTAGACCCTTTCTGTGATTCACTGTCTGCTACAAACAGATGGAGGAATCTTTCAACTACGAGAGTTCGTTAGTGGATATGTCTGAATATGTGGCCTACACAGGTACGTCATCCAGGCATGCACTTTTGCCAATCTCATTATTTATAAGTATCATTACTTTAACATCATTGCGGTGTCTGATGGTTTACAGATATTAAGCAATAGGCCAAGAGTTCACAATCTCAAGAATTAACAAGAACACAGGAAAATAAGGAGTCACATAAACAGTATTTATAGCTTAGCCTATCCTATTTTAGCCCCCTCTCTTTAGGCAACTTTTTTAGTTTAACCTTTACCTAGCCTATTCATCTTCAGTTGAGTGAACATTTGACTCATTTCCAACTGCACGATGATTTCTTTTTACATGACTCCGAACTGCGGACCTTTTATTCAGTGTCCTAGAAGTGCTCTACTAGCCTCAGTGATCCTACGAGAAGTAGGAAAATAGCGTTATTCCCATTATACTGTTGAGTAAAAGACAATTAAGCATCTCAAGGCAATACAGAGGCTCATGGTAGATTTGAGAGAAGTACAGGAGTTCTGACTCCCAGTCTGCTGCTGTAATCCCCAACTAATGCACAACAAAAATAAAATCCAAATGTAACTGTTAACTTCAACTGACACAGGTTCATTTAAAAAATGAAAACAATTCATCAGAACACTCATCTACATGGGATTGCAGTTGCTTTTTAATATGTTGCGTTTATATGGCAGCAACCTCCTACACAAGACCCCACTAGAGTAAACACCAAACAAGCAGAGGCAGAACTTCAAACACACTAGTAATTATTGGAATACCTGAGGTTATCTGACAGATAAGTCAGCCTTTTCCTACACAAAAGATTCTGAAATCTGATCCAGAGGACGCATGCATTTATCTACTAGAAAGGACTGGAAAAGATGCCAAAATCCATCAGGATTTCTCAAATGAAGGTAAAACTCCAGATCATTAAAATTAAGTGAAAACAGGACATAACCCTTTTCTAAAAATAGATCTTGCTGTGCAGCCAAGTATGTCTGCATACAATTGTTATTTATTTTTAAGTTGGGGCAATTTTCCAGATAGACTTTTTAGATCAGCTAACATAATGAGGTGCTTTAAAACAAAACAAAAAAACCCCCAAATTTCTTTCCTGACTACACTTGCTATAAAGATGTAGAGGAAACAAGGAAGCAATAACAAAACACAGTTTCACCTAGTGTATAACAAAATTGCAAAATTGTAAATTTCAATGAAGGCAAAGACAATAACAATATCAGCATCCAGGAAATAGGGTCCCAACTCCTAACCAGAAAGATTGGAAGGAATTGTCCTAACTGTTGTAAAAAAAAAAAAAAAAAAAACCAACAAACCAACCAAGAACAAAAAAAAAAAAAAAAACAGGAAAAAAATACACCACCCCCCTCAAAAAAAACCAGCCTAGTCAAGGACACAAACTCAAAGAAGTCGTGTGCTCTTCAGCACATTCTCCAGTGCTTTCTGCATTCAACCTGCATCAGCTCAGGCCTGTTCTTACCAATAGTGTTATCAGCCCACATTTGGAGAGGTACGCTCAAAAACATCATTTGGAGCAATCAAAATAGAAACAGAACTGAGCACGTTCAGCATTCAAAGATCCTTCATTCAGTGCTTCCACACTAGTCCTGCCAGTGAATAAGGCAACAACCCAAACCTCTTAAGATACACCAAGGGAGGAAAGTTATTCCAAGAGCTTGAGAGTGTGTTACGCTCAGAAAGCAATGAGATATTAGTCTACACACCAACAAACCAAAGTGGAAGTAAACATAAGTGAAAACAGACAGACAGTTGCACATCAGTATGGAAATTCAGTCATCAGACATATCTGTCAAAACTGTGACAATACAGATGAAGGTGAATCAACATGATAGAAATCCTCACAACACATCCATCCCATTATATCTTCCTTAACCAAAAATGGACAACTAGTAGCAGATCTACTCCTGGAGACACCATAAAAATCATATTATCATTTCCCACGCAAAGGTCATTTGATTGTTTTAGGAGAGTTTTCATTCTCTGCCTAACATAAAGCAAATGCCAGTCATTTCTTGGTTTTCATGCTCATCCTTGGACAACAAGAAAGGACACAAATTCAAATCCAAACCAGGGAACAAAGTTTTCCTAGTATTTCTGGAGTTTCATTGTGCAACGCTATTTTAAAATCAGCAAGAACTCATTCTGGCACCACAGCACTAGACAATTAAATCGCAAATATTTTCTCTCCAAACCAACTAGAAGCTTCCTCACACCATTATTTAAACCAATCTCTAAAGGGGGAAGAGGAAGACTGAATTAACTATTCAGCCTTTGGAATATAACCTTCCTATGACAGTGACAAAAGACTTCACTGTTGCATCTCATTAAAATAGGACGCTATCTTTTATAAATCTTTCAGCATTAGTGGTCGCTTTTAGCCCAGAACCACCACTGTTCAGGTCATCTGTTCTCTGTATTAATAATGATTGCAAAACCCACCACCACAGTACTGAAAATGAAACCGTATTACAAAAATTTTCTATTTAATCTTCTTCCTCATCTCCCGAACTACAACATCATTCTCTAATCAGTGGTCTCTCATTAAAACCCTTGGAAGAAAGAGCACTTTCCAATTCCTTTATTAATAAAAAGAAGTACTTAACCTTCTGGAAATACAAGGGAGGGACTAACACTGTACAGGCATACGCCTAGCGCTAGTACTGAACTCAAATTATACTTTTTTAATATGGTATACTTTACTCAATCTTATTACAGGTCCAGTGAACAGACTTTCAAATTCAAAAATTCTCTTTGCAACACTGAGAAATAACGTATATTTGATTTAATACATGTTTCACAGGGTTATTCTACTGGTATAAAGGAAGAGAGAACGTCTCCTCAGCAGGCTGGCAAAACCTGGAAGGAATCCACCCCTGGAAGGTCTGTAACTCAGAGGAAGAGGACTTAATCACTTAATCCTATGATTTGTATTTGCTTTTAATAGAACCCTGTTGCTACACCGAAGTTTTTGTTATTGAGAGAAACAGACCCATTCTTGCTCACAGTGGTCTATTATAATTCATAATAGGACTTGCTATAGGTATCGTTAGAAGAACATGTCCCTTCCCCAAGCCCTCTAATCTTTTTTTTTTTTTTCCTTTTTTATACCTTCATCTCCACTGGAAAAACTGCAAACGGTTCCAAATTGCATACCTGTAACATGAGCTGGTTTAATTTTTATCCCTTGCTCATTCATGCAAGATAGCAGATTTTCACTGCACTCGTTCCCATGTCATTATAAGATGCAAATACATTTATTTAAATCTCTCTCCTAGAATTCAATCACTTTCATTGCTTTATCTAATTAAATTCATCAAGAGTTACCGGACAATGGGAGCTGTAGCCGCATTTGCTGTTCTGGCAAATTAAAAAAAAAATAAAAATTAAATATATATATATACACACTACCATAAAGGATCTGTTGCCTTGGGCATCGAACACCTTTAAAGATCTGCTAACAAACCATAACACTCAAAAGGAGGAAGGAGGAATTTAAGCCAGGGATAAATCCATATCAAACTGGAAAAGCCCTCAGCAGTCTCCAGAGCAATCCAAGTCTGGAAAGGCAAATCAAACCCATTTGATTTATATCACTGTTTCTTTATAGATGAAGTGAAAGTTCAAGTATTGACCATAGGAAAGAGCCATTTCATTTACATACTGTTTTGTTACCAAATTATTCAGGAAGGTCTTACTTTTGTTTTTGGACGACCATATGATAAATATGGTTATAATACCTGTCCTCTGCTTCTCAACTACAGAAACTCCACACCAAAATCTTAATCAAAACTTTATTCATTCTTACAAACAATCACAAACTTGGCAATCACTTTCCAAAGGCAAGCTTTTTATGCTCACAATGTTTCTACAGCTGCAATTCATATACAGATACGAACGCCACAGTCTTTACAAAAAGGCAAACTGCTAAGAGCAAAACTGGCTATAAGCAGTTCTCGAGTTCCATTTTAACAGAAATGCAAAGCATAAACAAAGCGGACATTACTGAAAGTGAGAAGATTTTATGAAGAGTTCTTTTTTGTAATTCTCAGTAAATAAGAGAAAGTTTGCACACAAGGCCTGATATTCTATATGTACACAGCAAGCGGTCAACTTTATCCATAAAAGTTTCATATCAAATTTTATAAATTAAAAATAATAGAGTTTTACACCTTGCAAAATGAAAGGAATGGAGGATTGCAACTCAAGCTGGCAACATCTTAAGTAAAAATGGACACTTTGTCATTCTTTTGTCATAGGATTCTTGTGGATGCTAAAGCTATCGAGGGTTCAAAAAGAGATTGCGTAAGTTCACCACAGCTATTCAAAACCAAATGATTAAATACCAAATCATCTGCCTAGAGAGCCCTAAACTACATCCTGCTAGAAGCCAGTGATACTTCCCTTCAGACACTCAGATATTTGCACGCCCTACAATACTCTTCCCTAGGCATCTGCTATCGTTCGCTGTTAAAAAACAAGATATTGATGTAGAAACACCTTTGGTTTGAGCTGATATACCATTCTTAGGTCTGTATTTTTGTGCCTGGGAAAAAGGAAGGTAAAATATCTAAAGATGGTTCAACACCTACACTGTTCAATTCCCTCACTTTGAAACACTATGTAGGGCACTTGTATGACAGCCAAGATATTTATATAGTAACAGTTCTTAATATACTTACATCACTCATGAGAGCTGGGGAAGACACCACAAATATATAATTCTTCCTCCTTCTCCCTTAGCTGAATTCACTCCCCCTTTCAAGTTTTACTTAACACTTAAAATAGCTTTATGAATAACATTTTTTATATTTTTATACAACATTAACTATTATCCACAGCCTATATTATCTGCAAGAGAGGATTTGTGTTAGTCAATCTCCCTTTTGTGTATTTTATTCAGATTTTAGACAGGTAGATCTTTGGGGTTGTGTTGTACTTTTTTTAGTTATATACAACTGAAAGGATTTCCTAGTAGTCATTCCACCGTGACATTAGAATAGGGAGATCTGTTCTTTATCAAGCACAGGCAGTAATAACATTGCAAGTAATGTCTGCATGCCCAACAGAACAGGGTGCCCAACAGAGTAAAAGTGAGAGTGCTCTCTCCCTCTCACAATTTAAGAATTTTCTTAGCTATGGTCGTTCTCCAACTAAAGAGCCTCCTGTGGATTATGATCCATCACAACCGCAGCAGGCAGCCAACCTTTGCTTTTTCACAGTAACTTTATTTGCTACTTATTTTCAAAAACATTGCTCTTCTATTTTATTCTTAATATACATGCAGAAAGATTCTTTTCTTTCATATTGTGTCCAACATTTATGATTCTCTTCTATGTTTCTCATCTGCTTAAATGGTGCCAGGTACCATTGGTAAAGTATTTGCAGTAATTTTCTTTAAATGGCTATGTGAATGGGTTTGGCCTTCTTCCAACTTTTTCTTTGGAATTATTCAAACTAGTGAAACGAGATATATGAAGATTTTATTTAGAAATCAGTCTAGCTGCAAGATATTTGCTTCAACGAATATTTAATGAGAAGAGTGTCTTCAAAGGAGAGGAATCTATTCCATCACGTGTATAAAGCAGAGGAAAAACTGACAAGATGTATTAATACTGAGAAATTCTAGATCTTTGTATTCTAATGGGAGAGTTAATCTTCAAGTACACGCTTCATGAAGAGTACTTTGCACTAGACGAGATGTTGGAGACTATTCAAACACTGGGTACTATGAAAGCATATGACTATCCATTGGGTCTGCTAGCTCTGAAACTATGCAGAAGACAACAATCATAAACAAATCAGGACTTCTAGACCACACAAACAGCCCAGCTTTCCAGCAGGAGGTTCTCCAGACCAGCTTTGATGTATTATAGCTATCAAGGATAGCTATGCAGCTGAATAATACTAAGGTCTTTCATGGGTGTAAGCACAAAATGAAAACTATTATTATACTCCATTTAAATTATATTAAATTTTTAAGTAGTGTAAAACGATGTAAACAAAGGCATTAGTTAAAAATAACACAACACAGAAATAACAGATCAAATACAAAAGCATGGATCAAACCAAATATCAAACAAAACAAATGAACACAGAAACAGGCAGAAAAACTTCCTGGAACTGGACCTCTCGGAACATTTCCTCTTGGACCTTCTTTCCAAATAATTTGAACCCACACAGATCTAACTGAAGTCTAGCTGCTAGTCTGACAACAAACAGGCATTGTTTCTACAGAGAATCAAATGAAATCACTGACTACACCTGTAAGACTACTGGCAAACACTTCATTACAGTAGGTAAGCCTTCATCCCCTTTAATAAAGGGTTTACAGCTTAGATCTTTTAAGTTATAGGAACTCATATTTCTGGATAGCATTACACTATCTGGGAATGCAGTTCCCATACTATTTAGTATATAGTATACTACATAGTTCCCAAATTATAATCCTTCCATTATCAAATCTTTCATACACTTCCTAACTTGTATTTTATCCCTAAGCGACCCTTTAATGTATTGTCTTGAATTAAAAAAAAAGGCTTTCTGTCCTATTTTGTAAAGAATCAACCCAGTAGAAGACCTCCTCAAGTCCTAAACTAATTAAAATGCACCAATTATATAATTAGTGATAATCATCTGCTTACCACAACTGATAGAGATAGCTGGAAAACAACAATTTAAGGGTGTGGACTTTACAGAGTTTGTTCTGCTACCAGATGCATGCCAAAAATGGGACACCGAAGGTGATTGGAACGGTGGTTCCAGTCAAAAAAATGAAATGGGAGATTCCGTACCATTTGTACCAGTTCTGCAAGGTGGAAATGAAGAAAAACCAAAAAGATATGAGGATGCTGGCCACGTAACTCACTCCTCCACACACCCCCACCTTTCCCCACCCCCACCCGCCCCCATAAATATCAAGACACATCTGTACAACCTCTCTTAGCAGTGAAGCTCCCTGGTAACTGAACTAGAGACATGCACCATTACTACTTTGATCACCTTAACAGAAACTGTCCCGAATCATTCTGTAACTCATCAATTAATTTGGTTAAGCCTTCAGTAAGGTCTCTTCTGACACGAAGAGAAGTCTGTTCTACTTAAAGCACAGGCTTAGCTTCCAACGTTGGTATGGAAGGCACAGTATGAAATGACCTCAGGTATCATTAAACAAAATAAAAATGCTACAACAGAAAGCTGTACAAAACAGAAACATGAGTTTGTGGGGGGTTTATTGTAAAAAAATTAAATCAAAAATCTGATCTTATTGTTAAACCTTCTTATAGAGTTTCTTACAGCAATCACAGGCAGACAATTATCTCTTTATGAGCACTAGATGAGATGAGAATAATTACCCTTAGATAAGAAGAGAATAATTACACTGAATTCTTTTGCAAGGTGCTTTGAGACCTACTAATAAAAAGTACTGCTAAAAGCTGTGTATTATAAGTATGCTTAATAATTACATAAAATGAGTACAACTTTTCCTAGAGGCTAGTTATAAACAAAACTAATTTTATTTGAAAGTTCAGCTGAACCAGTCATTTTTTGTCATAAAAATGATCCAGTGAGCTAAGGAAAGTTGCACTGCAACAGCTTTCTTGGTGTAAGCTTACAATAGAACCATTTAAATCTATTCATGAACTTACTGAAGAAAAATATATTGAATACTTTAAACTGTCCATCATGACCTCAGTATAGTTCAAAGTGGGTAGGGTTTTTATAATGAAATATGTTAGGGGTTTTAGAATAAACATCTGTTGACTAGATGAGAACAAATTCCAGTCTGTTGTTAGAAGCAGTGATGTAACAAACACACACAAAAAAATCATCTTTCCATAGAAGTCATTCACAACAGTTATAGTTGTCAGATTTCTAAGCTATTTTTAACCTTAAAAATATCTATCTATATATACACACATACCAACTACCTCCTTTCAGCCCCCAAGAAACTGATAATGACCTTATAAAATTCCACTGGGGGCATGGGGGGATATGCAATTTTTTGAAATATCTCCACTTCACTTGACATTCACATTGCCTGTGAAAAATGAGGCCCACTCGTGCAAATGTTCCTTATAAGAGCAATCAGGTTAGGAGCTCCTGGCATGAAGCTACTTCTTGAATTAGGATTGCAGGATCTAGTTGATAGCCAGCATCCCCAGGGATCACGATGATTTTGCTATTATGGAAAAATCTATGATGGTATTATTGAAACAGCTTTACCAGAAATCTTGATGTAACGAGAAATCTGTTCTATTAATAAACCTCTTCTTTTTATACGAGTTAACTCTTTAAGCTTAAATAGTTAAATGTTATCAGTTTAGTCATATAATCATCTTCAAAGCTGTCAATATTTGTCAATACGGCAAAACACTATTTTGACTGAGTTCTTACTATACTGCATTTTTTATGCAGTAAACCAGTTATTTTAGGTTTTAAGACTTAAATTTTGCAAATTATTTGTAAAAACAGACATTAAAAACAATTAATTACAGCTACCATATGTGTAGAAAATACCCGTTGCAAACACCCCTTACCTATTTAAAACACAGTATGTTGCTCATGAATCAGTTCATCCTGGCAAAATGAAATTGCCTATGACAATAATACGAGTGCAATTATTTTTTTTAAAGGCAAAGAAAAACCTTTCCCAGTTTTTTTTTTCAAGCCTTTGTCTCATTCTTTTTTGAAAACATGTGTATCTAAATCACAGAAGAAAAAGGGCCCTTAAATACCAAAACATCACATTTGACTTCAGGAAGTCCCTTAACCTCAAATTGCTGGAGGCCTGGCTGGTTTCCCAAAGCTTCACAGCACGCTCACCCGGTTGTTATGGTGTCTCCTAAGCATCTGCTATTTGCCACTTGCAGAAACTGGAATCTAAACTAGACGGACCTTTGATCTGACCCCATACAGCTGTTTTAATTGTATGTTTTAACGTCGAAGTCAAATTTAAGTACCGAATTGGTAAACGATTCCCGCACTTTTCAGGAAACCTTTAGGAAGCCAAGGTGCTCGAACGCAGACATTTATTGAAAGGCATGATGTGAAGACACAACACAAAAGAATGCGAAGGAGTTGCACACGCTAGGCGAATATCACCGGATCGCAGGGAAAATTTCCGAACCGTCTCCCCGAGAAAGGCGGGGGCGTGGGGGGAATATAGGAAAAAAAAATAAAGAAAATCGAAAAACACGGGGAAAAAAAAAATAATCGCAGCGCTACAGGCAGTGCGCGCAGGGTCACAGGTGATGCCAGAGGCGGCGCTGCCGCCGCCGCCGCCCCCCGGGGCTCCCGTAGCGCCGGCCGCTGCCGGACCCCGGCCGCTCGGTGAGGCGGAGCGGCGGCCTCCGGGAGCGGGCGGCGACCACCCCGAACCCCACCGGCGCTGGGAGCTCCTGGAGCCGCAGGTACGAGGGAAGGGACCGGGGTTTCGAGGCTGACGGGGGGAGGCGGGACGGGCGCCAGCCGGCGGCCGAGGCTCAGCCCGCCCGGGCTCCCTCAGGCGCGCGGGGCAACCGCCACAGAAAGGAGGCGGCGCGCGGCACACAACGGACGCGCACGTCCCGGCGGCGCCCCGGGACACACACACACACACAACCGGACCTCGCTACCGGCCCGCCCGCCGCTGCCCACCGGAACAAAAGGAAAACGTCCCCGGAGCCGCCCGCGGCCCCGCACAGCGCCCGGGCCATCCCGCCCCCCGGCGCTGGCGCCCCCGCCCTGCGGCCCTGCCCCGCGTATCGCCCCCCACCCCGCACTCACCTCGGTGGGGCGCGGCGGCGGCCACTCGCACGCCCTGGCTCCCTCCCCGCGCCCGCCCCGGCCCCGCGCACCTCCCTCCCTCCACGCCCGCCCTCCCGGCTCCGTCTCTCACCGCTACCGGAGCGGCGGCGGCTGCGGCTGGGCCCGACTCCCCCACCACGTGACCCCCCCCTTCGCCACGTGACCACCACACTTCCCCGGCCCGGCTCCGCCCCCGCCGTCCCTCCCGCAGCGCCGGGACGCAGAGACGGCGGGCGAGGGAAGCGCCCCAAACACTCCCCTGCTGAGCCGCGGGCAGCCCCCGGCGTGTCCGTCCCCCCCATCCCCGCAAGGCCACGGACCGTTCGTGTGTCCCGGCCAGCGCCATGACGGCGTGACACTGTAACGCGACGTGATAACGGCTCATTTGACAAGGGGAAACAGCCGGGAAGGAGAGGGCGGTGGGGGGGGGGGGGCAAGGCGGCCGCCTCCCGACCCCCTCAGGCCCTTACCTTCCTCTGAACGAGGAACGACAAAGCCACGACTGTGTACGGTACCGGAGGTTATCGGGTAACGAAGCGCTTGGAGCTGACTTTCCCCTCCCACGCTCAGGGCCGACAGCGGGAAGGAAAAGGAGTTGGTGGCAGCAGCGGGGCTGCAAGTCCCATCACCCGCCTCGCGCTCCTCCCAGCAAAAAATCACGGGCGCTGGCACCACTGTGCTCCTGCATTTTGGTAGAAACCAAAAGCCACGGCGAGTGAAAGTTAACCATCTTGATTAGTGCCCCATGCTAAGCATAACCTTTGCTCGCAGAAAATAACGCTTACAATAACGGATCAAGGGGGTGTCTTACGGGAACAGTGCCTTTATCCTCAAACTTGGCAATTCAGGACACAGTCCAGAGATACCAACGCTATAAAACCTGGGGGAGCCTCAGTAAAAAGGGATTTGTATTGCAAACAAACTCTGAAGCTGTATTCAGGTACCGCATCCAGTGCACATTCCCTTTCTTCAGAAAGGGGCAATGAAATACCTAAACAGAAAACGTGCAAAGTGCTTAGTACTTTAAGGAAGCCAGGAACGAACTGTAACTGTCAGCTCTAAAAAAAGCCATCTAAAGAATAGTACATGGGGAGCAAGAAGTAAGGCGGCTAATCCCCTGCTGGCTTTAGTAATCAAAACTTACTGACCATTTCAGAAACTAAAAAGGTAAATATTTTTCATGCTATTCACCAAAGCTCCATAGGGCATTTACCTTACAACCTATAGCAAACTCTGTGCCACAGGAACCTCTAGGTCTGTGAAAACCTGAAGCCTGAGATAATGTGTTAGAGCTAGGTATAGATTTCTTCTGTTGATATAATTCTCATTTGGAAATGAGATAGCTTTTTTACTGAAGAATTTCAGTGGCACTACCCAGACTAAACCATTGGGCATCCCTAAACGTGGAATAACAGTCCTATAGCTAAAGTGCAATAAAAAAATCATCAGGGAGTTAGAACTCCATTTCCAGATGTGTTACAACAGTTGATTATCAACTGGTGAGCTGTGAAGACCAGAGTCCCTGAATTACCTCCTAGATACCTGCAAAAGACAACAACAACCGAACCCCCCACCCTTACCAACAAGCTGAGGTTTATTATATTAGGATTACTTCAGTAGAAAATTTTGAGGATCCAAAACAGTTAAAACCACTTAATTCTTGTGTTTAACTTCAGCATCTGTGCCTTAGCTCAATTCCTAATTTACAGGCAATCATAAGAATTAAGTTTAGGTAGTAGAGCAAGAAACATCACAGAGCTTTTCAAAACACAACCGCATCTCTAAAACTCATAACTTGGTTTGTAATCCTCTCCACCCGTGGCACAGTGTAACAGTGCTGCCTACTAGTCCCTTCTCTCAGCTGTATTAGACGTTTTCCATAGCCAAGTTCATAATCACAAGAGAAAACTATGTCTAGTAGTTTTTCACCAGCCTCTACAAACTATGATCATGAGTGATACCTTGGAGGAGTCCTACCCACCCTGCACATGTTGAGGATTGAAAGAAAATACACAGGAAGATGAACTCTCTTATCATCACTGCAGCTCATTCTATCAACATAACACATTTATTTTCCAAAATCAAATTCACACAGATACACAAGAGTCCCTGGAACTAGAACCAGATACCTCAGACTGTGTATAAACCTTGCAACAGGGGAACAGATGATAAATCCCAGTTGTCTATAAGCAACTACATGAACTTTTTTTTGAATGTGGAAATTTTTGATTTCAAAAACAAAACACAAGGAAACAATTTCTTCAACTCACTTTCCTTACTCTGCCCAACTAGAACACCCCAATTTTTTTCTCTTCAGGTAAAATATTCACACTCATTCACATTAAATGTTTTCACTGCAGACACAAATTCTTTTTCCCCACATCACTTCGCTTTTCATGATTTCTTCCCCATTCACAAGCTCACTCTGTTCACGCTCATTTATGCAACTTGGGTATGTTGGGACAGAAAACAAAGCACAGGACTTGGTTGCCTTCCAAATGCAAGTGACATCAGCACTGCAAAGAATAAAACTGATTTCTGCAGGTGTTATCTTCCTGGAACTGGTGAGCTGATAGTTCTCTATATACTCTTTATACGTTAAGTCAAGGGTGGTTGTTTTCTTAATCATACAATCACTTCCTAGAAGTGTTCTATATGCTCCATGAGAAAGGGGAAGCACACCTGAAAAATCAAATATAACCATTATTGTTAAGATCCTTTTGAATCCCTTGATTTAATTCAGGGGGCTCGGGGAAGGGAGGGCTGCATTTAAGTCTCTTCTGGGGGTGTAGCTCTTCATAATTTATCTCATCCCAAAGACAGTTTAATTTAAAGATGCAAATCTAGTAAGTCCAGATAACTACAGTAAGAAAAATAAAAACGAAAAACCAGTTCTTGAGTTATCCAAGGGAAAAGTAGCCTATTTCTACCAAAAAAAAAAAAAAGTTCTTGCCTCTTTCAGTGTAATCGTTAGCAGGTAAGCAAAATGAGTTCAACACTGGCATGCAGTTAAATCCACACTCAAGCCTCATTGTTATAAAAACTTGTCAATATCTTTGAGTTCAACAAACTAATATGCCTAACTATTTGCAGGACTGAAGTCTCTGCATGTAAAGTTTGCCCCGACTTTCTGAAAAATGCATCATTTAAATTCTATTTAAACTGCCAACAGAAAAAAATATTGGATTCCATTTCAGTCTAGAACAGAGATGGAAAGGGAAATCCTGCTTATACCTCTCATTGCTTTGATGACCTACAAGAGCTGCCTCCGTCAGACCATGACTGCATTCTTTTGTTGCTGGACAGTGACTTTTCAGAAAACTGCATCAATATTGCTGCTCTGCAACTCCTGAGTTGGATTTCCCAATGTTTAGTAGAATGGATGTGGAAGGATGTCTGAGCTCAGGGTAAGATTTTGGTATGAATTTCTTAGTAACATAGGCCAAACACCATAGAAAGTCCATTAATACTAACAGGTTTCGAGAAGACAAGATTTTCCAATTTCAGTTGCCCAACCTGTAATGTCTCTGGCTGGCAGTGCTAGATGGATGCCTCAAATGTCCCTGCCACTCCCAGCCATAGGCAATTCCGCTATGTTTGAGCAAATACAGATTTCTTTTGAACCCTGAGTCCATCAGTGGTACTATTCATTAGTATAAAGGCATTGAAATTTAGCCTTTTAGTTCAGTTTATTTCCATTACAAGCTGTTAAAATGAAATATAATCAGTAATAAAAATAGTTATCTGAAGATTTTAAAGGGCTCCCAACTCAACTACTTCTGCTACACAAACAATCAAGAAGCCTAAAACACGAATGAAGCTACGTCATTATTTCACTCCAGTCTCTCAGTCCTTCAGCAAAGAAAGGAAAGCTGAGAAATACCAAAATACCCCAAATTGAAAGAAATAGGAAAAATTGCAAATTGCCCTTATGCATTGTAAAAAAAGGACATAAACAGTTCACCTTGTGGAACACTAACTCACAGGACCTAAACTAGAACAGGTACTTAAGGGTCTTGTGTCACACGGGGAAAACTGTTCTTGTAGATGCCTTCGTTATTGTATCTTCCTCCTTCACCTCTATCTGGATTTCCAGCATGAATGACTATCCCATTTTTAATGCACTGGAGAGTTTTGCATGCAAACTTGCTCACTTTTTTTTACATGCAAATCTATTCACTCACACTTTTTCCACATGCAAACTTAACTCATTTTTGTTTGCTTTACACACTCAACTGATTCCAAAAGACATTTCCCTTTTGACGTACCTAACCTCACAATTTTCCTCCACCACAGAGGAACACATCAGACAAAGACAAACAAGTCAGCCTCCCTGGGCAGATTCCCCAAGAAAGCGAGGATTTCCTCAGTAGCTGAGGAGAATAGCCAGGTTGACTGATGATTAACCAAACCCTCCAGTCAACTACCTGTTCACTGCAGCATCCTCCTGCCTCGTTTTTGTTGTGGAAGCAGCTCCAACCTTCCACATATATTTTTTTCCCCCCCTTTCTTCAAGGAGCTTAATGTAACCTGAACGTGGAAAACAAGATATCATCCCAGGATACCAAAAGAACTAACAGATTAAAAGCAGCAACGTTTTTTTTTTTTTTTAAATTGTCTGCCAAGTGTAGGACATATAAGAGAAGACAATATACTTGTATTCAAGAAAGAGAACAATAAGGGCAAGCTCAGAGTTATCTATCTGGTGTGAATGGCACATAAGGATTTGAAAAACATTTTGTAGATAAGAATAAAGACACTTTGGTAAATGTACAATATGGACAATATACACTAAGTGTACAATGGACAATATACACTAAGTTGAATAGAAATGCAACTTTTACATTTTTTCTTCATCAGATAACTGATGTGCTAAACAATGAAAATATATTCTTGTGTTTTGTTGTTTTTTGGTTTGTTTTTTTTTCTTAACTTTACTTAGTATTTCAAATGGTGCCACACAAGATATTAATTAAACCGAAGAGATGAGGATTAGTACAGATGGCAAGGGATCAGAACTAATAAGGATGGTAGTGGATCACGCTCCAAAGAAAATAGTTAGACTGAAGATATATTCTAACTGGAGTCCCTGAACAATCAGTCATGATACTGACCTTTTTAATATTTTTATTAGTTGACCTTAGAACAAAAACATGAGCGTGCTAATAAAATTTGCTGATGACACAAACTTGAGAATCGACAATACAGACTAGAACCAGAATATATATCATTCAGAAAAGAATGGATGACCCACAGAAGCCGACTAATAAAAAAATTAGATGAAATATGATAGTACAGAGTTCAAAATCATGAACTGAAGGACTTAAAAATGTTAATTTTAAACTGAAAGCATCAACTGGAAAGAGAGGAGGAGAAAAATCTGTATCTGCCTGCCAGCAACATAATATCCATATGGCATCAAAATTTGATGAGATCATGAAGGAGGCTAATACCCCCGGGGGAGCATCAAATTAGTTTTGTTTTTTCAAGAGAGGTCTGGAATATAAACACTATTGCACTGCTACTGTGAAGACTTCACCTAGAATCCTGCATACAGTTATAACCAATTACATTGAAGAATGATAAATTAAACTTCAAATGGGTAGAGAGAAGGGCCAGGGAAGACAGACATGGTTCTATCTATATGTTACTCTATTAAAAAAAAAAAACCCCACAGTCAATTTTTACCTATTTCATTTGCTACATCAGACTAGGCCACCTTTTTATGCATTTCATAAGAAGTTTAGCATTATGAAACCCTAGTTCAAAGTGAGACCTTTGAATATGTCTATAATATAAAAAAGGCAATTAATCTAACTTTCTCAGCACAGCCCACGTTAGAATATTAAGATAAATAGCAGCTGGTGGAAATACTTCCAAGGTCCCTAGGCTTTTCAGACAAGTGCTTTAGTGGCTGAGAGATAAATTTCTATCTTTTTCAGCTTAAATCTACAGAGACCCATGTCATGTGTATATATATATATTCTTCAAAACCTCTTATCATTTCTAAGTGTGGTCTCATGAGCAGTTCAAGTAAAAGGACAGCACAGCAAAGCTTAAGCAATACTTTTTTTGAAAAATTCACTGGAGGCAACATTCAAATACAAAAATAGAAAATTATTGAAAAATACGGGAGAGGCCATCAAAATACTCAAAGTTTTAAGTACCAGAATTCTAACAACAGTTTATCACCAGAGTCCCAAATAAGTATCCTCTGTACTATCACCCTCTGTAGTAGAAAATGCAACAAATACAGAGGACTGTTGCAAAATCAAATGTTAATTCTTAAAAAAAAAAAAAAAATCATAATTACAGCATGATACCTGCATTTGCTATGGGTAGTCCTATAAAGGAACACAATCAAATATTTAAGTCCTTTTACTCCACTGAAAAAATTATTTCAATCTAGATTTAATAGAGGAAAATACACTGCAAGAATATGATGAATATACTGATTTTTTTTTTGCATTTTTTACGGTTTTAGCAAGATATAATACAATGATAAAAAGCAGATCTGTGTACAAAGAGAAAAAAAACCCCAAAACTTACTTTCATGAATGCCTGATTAGTGATCTCACTGATCATTTTAATCCCAGTTTTAGAAGGACATAAAATAAATTATTGATGTGAAAGGTCTGGTTATCCTTATTAGCAGTCCAGTTTCCTATGTTTGCTCCCCCTTGAGAACCCCACCACCTGCTTGAGGCTTACAGATGCTACTCAGTGCAAGGACTGCAAAAGCATCCCTTTCCCCCTTAAATGGTAAGAAATATCGTTGGGCAAGGAAGAGTATCTTTCTCCCACAAGCTCAGCATACTGTAGCTGCGGCGATTATATATACACATTGCCTATGCGTATATACACATGCGCACACACACATATACACAGGTAGGTTTTTGTGTGTGTTTATATACATATATACACATATATATGTGTGTATATACATATACAAATATATAGACACACATACACAGAGCCTTCCTAACCTGTCACTCAGAATTGTGGTTAGGCCAGAATGTGATCCTACGAAGAGACTTAAGAATTTTTGACTGACAGCAATATTTAACATGCATGCATGTAAGCTAATATACTAGCATAATAAGATCTCCTACAACTGAATGCATATTTTCCTATGTATGTTATGAAGTACCCCCAACATCTACTTTTACTAGAGAATACTTATATTTTAATACGAAGAGAGAGCAGGACAGACTTCCATTGTGCATTTTGTATAGATAGCATACAAAGCAAGGCTGCAGTTCTGCTTAGTAGGAGTAGCAGAAAAATAAGTACTCTTATGCCCATTTTACAGATAGGAAAATCTACACTAGGGTGAAGGAAAGCTACCTGCTTAAGATTATAGAGCAATGTCAGACTTTTAACTTCTCTTACTCTTTTAACTTGAACTATAAGTGGTGAGATAGTCTGAACAAAATAATGTTGTTAACATCTTCCCCTCTCAAAGAGAACTAATTTTCACAGCTCTAGTAGTAAGGCAGAAGCAAAACCATTCCTGTTAAACGTGGTGCTTAGTATCACATATGATCAGGTCTTGAAAGCTAGCAGAACAACTCCAAGTAGTAAGTTCACTGCACTTGGTAATAAATTTCCATTTGCAAGAACAAACCCTTAATTGCTTTGCTAATATTTGCTTTGTATATTTATTACTTTTCAATGATTTTCTTACCAACATCTGCAAGAAACTGGAACTAATGACTTGGTGTTTTGTCTATGTTCTCAACACTTGTTACACAATTTATGTATTTAAATGGCTGCTTCATTAAAAAGGATCAACCACTTGGCGCCAGAGATCATACTTAGAAAAAATCGCATTCAATACTTACTGGTGCACACACAAGTTATTCTCATATGTATTTTTATTTTTGTAGTTTTACACCCTCAGAATGCCTCCTTCCCACTCCCTACAGCTCCTTCTGGCTCCTGCTGTCACACAGCAGACTAAATAGGCAGAAATGATTAAAAAAAAAATGCTACTCAAAGCCAAAAGGGGAAACATTCACTAGTTCCAAGACTTCAGGTTCCCTGGTCCTCCTGACAGATTTGTTCAGATACTTAGCTTTACCTACTTCTCATCCTCCCTCTCCTGCTCCTCTCAAATGCTGTTTGCATCTGCCTGTGCCCAAATGGCAACCTGGCCAGCAGCAAAAAGTTGTCACAGTCCTCCATCACACTGACCTCACCATGGCTGTGCTTGACAATATCAATTTCAAATATTCCTTAAGATATCAGTCCTCTTTTTTCTTAAGTTTTATACTGACTTAATAACTTTCCCAAAATTAAAAGACACTCTCAGTTTAAACCAAAAGCAAAGTCAAACACAGGGAGCATGCTTCATGTTACAGCTGAAGAGAGATTTTTCTTTCATATCTTAATTTCAAGTTGGTTGATGATACAGAAGGCTATCGTTATTCCAGGGTTACTCACCACTACTGAATCTCTAGCTTCTGGAATACCTATATACCTAATGATAAACATACCACAAACACACAAAACTTATTTTACACCCAATAAAGTCACCAATGTAGGAGAATCCAGAGACTAAAAGGAAGCAGAACTACACTATCACCCCACACAGAAAAGTGGTCCATCCAGGACAGAAGCAAGGCAGAATAAAAGGAATAACATTAAGAAAATTTGCTCTCACAGTCCTCATGATATGTTCACTCTGATGATAAATGCAGGACCTTCTGTAAACCAATTAAGTTCTAGTTAATTGCAAGTACATTTTTTGGATAAAAAAATCAAAATTCATTTGAGTGCAATCTCTCTCAATTTTGTCCTTATGCTCCTTGTGATCTTGTTCGATTTTAGAATTAACAGGAAATGCTAGTTACAAGCCTAAAATACTCTTCCCCCTCTTTCCTACCTTCTTTCTCTTTCATCCTACCTCACCCTTCTAGCTTCAAAACAGCAGGAACACAACACACAAAATGCTGACAGATTGTAAAGGTTTGCTTAGCATGTTTACCTCTCACTACTGACAGTATATCAGCTATGCCAACATTGTAGAAATGTGCAATACTTTCTTATCTACAAGTGATCTCTTCACAGCTGCGAGTGTGCCATCATCCTGCACATCCTGAAATTTACAACTGGGTCCATCTTTCCTGTAATAGAAAAGTGAACAACTGTACAGCTCTGACAGCCAGCTCCTTCAATCTACGGTCATCCAGAAATTTTGCTTGCTGTTTCTCTCCTGAGGGGCTAGTTTTATGGCTAATCAATTACCTGTCAGCGTTTTGGTGTGGAGTGGATTTTCTTTGGTGCGTTCAAGAACATTCCTGCATGGGTACCATGAGTCTGTTTTTCTTTTGCTAAAAGAAGAATATTAATCGGAAAATAAGATCTCTTTCAGGAACCTTATACTTGCTGTTGTTACAACACCTAGAATTGCTCAAGCACAGAAAGCTAAAAGCTAACAATAATACTCTAAAATTTTCACTTTTTTAATTTGCTCACTGGACAGCAATTTTATAGTCCATTTCTATTCTGCAGTTAATCTGCTTATTACTGCTACACAATCAAAGGAGAGAAAATTACTTTTCTGTCTATATGAAAAATACAGCCACTAATGTCCTAGGTAATAAGGGTTTTTTTCCTCCCTCATATTAAAACTTAACTGGTAGGTATTGTGGTTTTTCTGTTTGTTTACATTTATATAGGTTTAAAGCAATAAAGCTACTCACTTTTGGGGGTAATCAGGGAAAAACTTTCTGTATGTCTCATTTCTGTGTACTATTAGCAACACTCTAGGGATACAGATGGAGAAATCCCCAGTACAGCCTGAAATAAAGTAAGATTGAATAGTTCTTGTATGTGTCTTCCATACAGTATGGTTCATGTGCACTGAGGAACAGGTACCCTACAATCATACGCATTTTGTATGATGAGGCAATAAAGAGAAAAACCCTTCATAAAAGTTACTTCTGACTGCATCAGCAGTGGCTTCCTGTGATTTACACTCACTAAAAGTGATGTAACTTAATACAGAGCAACTCCTAAAGCAGGCTAGTGGTGTGGAAATAGACAGACCTACCAGTAACATCTGAAGGGAAGTCCACATTTCAGACACATTTTAATGTAACGGAAAAGAAAGAAGCATAGAAAGAAAACATTGGATAACTAAACATCTAAGAAAATTCAAAGCTAAAGATACGACATTTCAAAATTTCTTACTGCATATATCTTTGTAGAAGGATCCCTTGAAGTAGAATGTTCATCTTCAGCTGAAAGCACATCCAGAGAGAAAGACATTAATGTTCCAAAGCACGACAAGTCTCTGACCCACCATTGCGCATGCTGCATCAATTTTTTAAGAAGTTGTTTAAAAAATTGGTAAGAGCTCCCCTTACTGGTCTGCCTTCAAATTGTTAAGACTTCAGTCCTGAAAATCTTTTTATATGAAACAAAGATGGGTAAAATATTACTTTTATTCCACATAAAAAAAATAAAGAGCTCCTCCACATCATATTTCTATCAGAGACCCCATTTTTTTTAAATTTGTCATTAGTTGTTAAGCTATAAAACCAAAGATAATGACTTAGATTAGGAAGAATTTTTCTTCCATCATTATGAACTTCACCGATTTATTGAATCCTTAATTTTGTACAGCACATATAAGCCTTGGCAAATTCTGAATTACAAAACAAACATGGACACACAATTCTGACATGCTGAGTAACGTCTTATTTCCCAGTAACCTCCACCAGCTTTAATGGGATCATTTGTGGGATTATCAATGAGTCAGTATGGGAAAAGGATCAGAATCTGCTGCGGAATTGGGAACTGCAAAAAGATTTATTACAAAAACTTACTGTTTTCCTCAATGGCCTACTGCCTCATTGGAAGAGCAAAACATAGCTCCAGGCCTGTGTTGGCTAATACGATTAAAGACTTGTTGATTATTTAAAATATATATATACACACAGATTAAGATTTTTAGCTTTTGGTTGGGGGTTTTTTGAGCCCTATTTTTCCAAGCTCAACCTAGGGGCTGACTGAAATTGGACGCTTTTCTTAGTTGGCATCATCATCGTAAAAGTTAAAATAAGCCATTTCAATGACGCCATGAAATACCATTATCTTCAATTCACAGTATACAATCCTCTTTACTTCAGCTCACACTAAACAATCCTGTTTAAAGCATAAAATACATGTTCTCTAGTTTGTTCTCGCATACTTGAGGTGGCCCTGCAGTTAATTTAAGTGAAGGAAAAAAAAGTAAAATCTGTTGTTATGCCACATTTAAAAAAAAAATATCAGAAGACATGCTTTTGAATACACCCTACAATTCTGGGAATACTGTAAAATAAGATTTCTTAATGTACAACAGCTCTTAGAGAAGTTTGTGTACACCACATCACACTAGCCATCTAGCTCTTGGCACTGTGCTACATAGAACAAAAACCAATCATTATAAGCTCGTTACATTTCTAAAAAAACCCCCAAAACCCAAACAAATAAAAAATCCACTCTATCATTCATTCCAAATGGATGCAGATGCCTACCTTTTTATGAGACAACACTGGCAGTTTAGCTACAAAGTCAAATCCACTCACAATCTGGCTCTCAGGTAAAATGGTGCAATTCCCTGAAGCATTCTCTATTTTGTTTCAACAGTTTTCTTTCTTGAGATCACATCCATTCTCTCTACTGACCATTGGTTATTTCCTCTTTTACTTCACTGGACAATTATCCTCCATGGGCTAAATGTTGTACCGGAGAGAAGGGGACTTATGTGTTGGTAACAAGCAAAGAAATTCATTATAATCCCTATCTATACTGACTAACTCTGGGTCACCTTCATCATGTTACGTTAAAAAAACCCACCCTCCAGAATTAGCTTATTCTAAAAGTATCTAAATATGTGACAGCATTTATGCTTATTTTCTTTTGTGGTACACCATGGTCACATTACACAGCTTTTCTCTGAAGACCACTAATAAACAAACTTAATCTGAGGCTTGAGGAAAAAACAAAACAACAAAAAGTGTTATTTTCGATAAAAATCATGAGGTGCTATTACTTTATTGTAATAGGAAGCTGCATTTTCAGTTTCCACCCCAAACATACATTCCACAAACATAAATTGTTTGCGTTGTTCAAATTTTCTTACCTTGCTTTAGAGATCTCGCTCATCTTTCTGTCAAATATGACTCTCTAGTTTCTGCATTTGTGGTAGTGAAAGTGGTACTTATAAGCCTGTTCAAAGTTACACTAACTACTAAAGAGCAATTGTTTACATCACAAAATGCAAGTGAACTTGCAAGCTTTTTTAGAGCTATTAGGTATAAATAAATAGCAAATAAGAAATTAAGTTCAAATAAGCATCCTTCAGGCAATTATTCTACCATGCTCTTCCACCAGTAGACAAGATACTTTCAACTCAGATTGAAAGCAAGAAGTCAAGCACCAGCTCAGCCCTTAGCAGTGAAAATCCATCAAGATAAAATTTCTGCTTTAACAAGAAACAACAAAGTCTGTCATTCAAGCTCTATTTTTGCTGCTCAAACAGGACCTGAACAGAGTATAATCTCTATGCTAGACACTAGCAAAAAAAGATTAATTTATTAGCTATGGATGGAAGTGTTAAATTAACATATAATATCCCAAAAACAGCGAGAGCTGATGTTCTCACCATATCAACTCTATTAGCAAAACATGTATATATTTAAACAGATCTCCTTAACCTTTTATTCTCAAATGCTTCCTGCCTTTAAAAAAAAATGATATTTTTAACACAGTGTTTCATTATGAGATCCACTAACCAATAACATTGCACAGCTAAAGGAAAGCCATCAAAAAGATTTAAAAATCTGTAAGTTTAAATGTTAACTATCTCAAAATGTCTTGATATTTTTAAAGCTAGTATGAACTTTTCTCCCATCTGAGCAATATGTAAACATAGGTATTCTTAAAAGCATACAAGCTCCAGAATATATGCATTTAAAAACACAAAAAAACAAAAAGCTTTCATAGAATCAAAGAAAGGTTTGCATTGGAAGGGTGCTTAAAGGTCATCTAGTTCCAATCCTCCTGCCATAGGCAGGGACACCTCCCACTACACCAGGGAGCTCAAAGCCCCATCAACCTGGAACACTTCCAAAGACGGGGCCTCCACAGCTTCTCTGGGCAGCCTGTTCCAGTGTCTCACCACCCTCACACTAAAGAATTTCTTCCTAATATCTAATATAAATCTCCCCTCTTTCAGTTCAAAACCATTACCCCTCATCCTATCACTACACTACCTGATATAGAGTCCATCCCCATCTTTCCTGTAGGTCCCCTTTAGGTACTGGAAGGTCGCAATAACATCTCCCCAAAGCTTTCCCCTCTCCAGGCTCAACAACCACAACTCTCTCAGCCTGTCTTCACAGAAGAGGTGCTCCAGCCCTCTGATGATTTTTGTGGCCCTCCTCCAGACTTGCTCCAACAGGCCCATGTCCTTCTGATGTTGGGGGCTCCAGAGCTGGACACAGTATTCCAGGTGGGGTCTCACCAGGAGTACAATTAACCAGGAGAAAAAGACAAGAACAGCAAGAATTTTATCGTAGACTTAAAAGGAAAATCATCACAGAAATGTAGCACTAGACACCCTAAATATAGAGAAGTTTGACAGCTGTTATTCTAACATGACTTTTCAAATATTGTCATTTGAAGAGAGAGTGAGGGATCATTTCCTTTCATCAAAACTGAATGGAAAGTAAACTAGGATTCCAAAGGAAGGACATAAGACACTTAAATAAATTGCATTAAGCTATCACACCATGGTTGTCTCTCCATTAAATAAGCATCCAGTAATCTTACACAAATTAACAGTTATGAGGTCAATGTTTGACCAATCTAAAGAGAGAGGTAAGGAACCTCTATGTGACTGGGGAAGCATCGACTTGTAAAAGAAAGAGATGAAACAATTTAGACCAAAACCCATTGTTCTATACAGTCAGAAAGAAGCACCAGAAAATACATGAAGAAGCTGAATTCCACAGGGCTATTTGCTCATCCACATGAGCCTGAATATATGCAATTCTGCAGAACTTTCTTCGGGCAGCTTTTTGATTAAAAACATCTAATGAAACTTTCTCCTGAAGCTTCCCTATTCCTGGGGAGAAAAGAAAAAAACAAAATCCCTAACTAATCCGGTATCTACTGGACGAGAAAAAAAAGCAACGATGGGAGAGTCTGTAAAGATAATTATTCCTTATAAAAGCCTTTCTATTTACACTTATTTTTCTCCCAAAGAAAGACGGCATCTACCTGAACTACATGAGCAGCTCTGAAAACCAAGCTTCCCTTTGAAGTTATATCCTAGAAGTCTTTAATTTATAAATGATTACTTATAGATCAAATGAATTTGACTATTTTGAGTGGGAAGTAGGATAAGAGAAAAGATGATACATGTTGTTATTCTTGTTTCTGTATTCATAGAATAATCTGTATCATAATCTGTATCTGTCATATTTGTAGACACAAATCTGCACAGGTTTTGTCTTCATGCACTAGCTGACTTACTAAATAAGCCAGTGCCTGAGACAGTGAATTACAAATGCAGTGTAAAAAAACACCTGTGAAACTATAAGGCTTTTTCTTCACAGCAAAGTGCAATAGGAAGGAAGAGCTAAACTGAAGAAAAAAAAAAAAGCCCAAACACCCCAAAAACCAAGACCGGCTTTCTTCTTCACAAGTAGAGAAATCAAGTCTTTATTTCCCCTTCCTGATCACATAGCTTGTTGTGACTAGGTATTAGCTTCAGTTGAAAAATTACAAGCAATTATATCTAAAGGATTTGTCTCCCATTTATGTTACCCCTTTAATTTGCTATTGTTGATACACAAGTAATCAGGTTACAATTAAAACATGATGACTTGTGGTAATGGATTTTGTTGCCCTCATCCGCCTATATACCCCCTTCCCTTCCAAAATCCTAGATTCACCTCATCACTCCCCAAACCCAGAACAAAATAGAAAGCACAGCCTCAGTAAAAGGAGGCAAGCAGTATGGTGCATTTTTAAAATGTTGGAGGGGGTGCGGGGGGAGCACAAATGCCAAAAACAACAACAAAAACCCAAAAGAAAACTCATACCAACTTTCATTTTGGTGTATAAACCCCATTAAGTTAAAGCAGTATCTGACCATGCCTTCAACTTACGGGGATGTTCCATCAAGCAGAAATCATACTTTAACAGACATTCCTTACATTCTGTCAGTCACACTAGAACCAGATTTAATGAATTCCACAGGAATGTAACACATCAGAGGAGTTCATATAGCATTCCAACACAGAAAATCTACTCATTAATCTTTTGGTCATACCAACTTGCGAAACAAAAATCCTAAAGGAAAAAACAGAAAGCATGCGTGAAAAATTCTCTAGGCAAGTCCTCAAGTGTATCATTTTAAGGATTTTAATAAAGATACCATAATCTTTCAAAATGAGAAATAAAATCCAATTCAAGTGTATCTTGCCTATGAAAATGATCCATTTTATAGAGTAGCCATGTCCATATAGAACTTACTAACCACAGTGTATCTATTAAAACAGCAACAAGCCAAGCTACTGAAATTCACCATTCCAAAACTCGCAGTAATCTCATTTCTCTAGTCTTGTTACTTCTGAGTAATAGGAAAAGAGTTCTGGTCCATTAACTCGCCCACTCTCTCCTGGAGGAAGTTAACCAACTCGGCTAACACAAAGACATGAGTTTCATCCAGGTCTTGTATGATGAACTTCTTTCCCAATGCATTTGACTCATCCAAGTAGAGCAGAAACTGCTTCATTGCTGGGTCACTGCAGAGACAAAAATACATCAGATCCCACTCACTGAATAAGATACAGTTAAAAACAAACAAAAAATACCATTTGAAGACACTCCCAAAGTTCTTTGGGAAATTAATATTAATTTCAAGAGTTGCTAACAATTTAATAAAGTTTATGAAGCTTTTGAAAAAGTTGTTTCTTTCACAATAGTAATTGCTTGGGTTACTTTAGAGATAAAAATAAACTGATAACAAAGTCTAATGAGAAGAACTAACTGCTTGATTACCAGATAAGTGCCCCTATGCTGCTGTTAAAGTAGCTTAAAAAAAACCCACCCCAAAACACAAACCCTTAATAAGGCAAGTTTGAACTTACATTTCTATCTTCAGCAATAGCACCATAAGAACATGTTTTCTTAAAGCACATTTTTGTTTAAGGGTAACCAAAACCCAGGAGAACATAGATCTCACTCAAAGTAGTATAGCACAGAAAAGAAGTGGTCATGTATGAATTGTACATTTATCACGCCATAACCGAACAGTCTCCTCTTTTTCATGATGTCACCTTCTAAGTTAAATTTAAGTGCTTAAGACAAAACATTTTGGAAGCATGGAAATTACAGGTGACTGAAACAGCTGCATTATACTAAGCAGCTAGATAAAGGGGCTTCAAAATATAAGCACTTTGATCAACTGAATTGTTGAAGAATTCAGACAATATTAATCTGATACTAGTTTTTACAAATCAGGAAAAGCTTGCTCTTCAGTAAAACTTAGTATTTGATTGCAACAACCAGTGAAGAACATGTGCAAGAAATACAGGAAATTGGAATCAGGTAGCTCAGGACTACTACTACTACTACTTTCAAAATTCTAAAAATAGTTGCTTTGGCAATGTAGTAATTCTGAAAAAGAACTCTTAATAACACAGTAAATCTTAGAAGATCTCCTTGGTTAATATTCTCTCATTTAAATGCAGTACGAGGACTAGTTCTCCCTTACCTAAAAGGTGTATATATACTGCAAGAAGAGGCACTATGATACCAAACCCTGCCCCTGCTCTCTACCCAGCAACTCAAAAGACAACCTTTAATATTAGCCTCGAACCTGCAGAAACACAACTAGAGTAAGATGAGTTTTCAAACTACAAAGTAATTTTGAGGAAAGGAGAACGGGAAAGTCTGGAAGCTACATCTTTAGAAGAGCCATTATTTATGTGCTCTGGCATGTAAGAAGAGAAAAGAGAAACAGAAGAGTTGAGAAAAAACAGATACCAGAAGTACATGGTTCCCAGCGTTCTTCCACATCCCTTTTTGGATGGGTGCAGGGAGATTTATTTTTGGCTTGTTTCATTCAGCTGTACTTTAGTGACTCACATTAGTATTACTAGATGGCACAAGCTTTTGTCCTAGCTGGTACGACCAACACGTTAGGCAGTATCCAGAGACTGGTTTTCACACAATCAACATACAGAACTGTAACCAGTGCCAGTAGACGTATGTCACAGCAGAAACACTGAGCTCATTACAGTACTTGAAGATTATAATCCTTGATATGGTATCTTCTGAAAAGTGTAGCTATTTATTGGAAGAGTATGGACAAAAGAAAAAAAGACCTGCACAACATTTCAGTGTTTTATTTGCATAATTTACACATTCAGAAGTGTCTTTTTTACCACTCGCTGTCCATTTGGTATCTTAAACATCCTACGAAAACTGGGTTATAAAAAACTTGTATATAAAGTATAAATAAGTGGATACGTTTATAGCAATTCTGCATCTTTTCCTAGGATGGAATTTTGTGCCCATTCATAGCCTACCTTTATGCAAAGGTGGGGAGAAAACAAACAAGCAAAACCAAACCACCAAGAGCTAGCAAAACCCACTCAAAGGTCAGTTTCCCAGGGGGCTGTTGAAAATGCCTGATGGCATAACAAATGCTATGGATTTGTTATCAGATAGAAAATTCCCTTCCCTTCCAGTAAGAATAATTAAATTCCACCCTCATACTAAGTGAGATGGGGCCATAGAGCTGAAAAAACCACACAGATCTTTAGGTATGTATAAAGTAAACACATAAGGTGCAAAATTATGTATTTTGCTAACTGCTTGAGATTTTAGAACTTCTTGCCTCATGAGCCAAGAATCCTGCTCTGGGTACCTTTACATAGTCAGCTGCAGGCAGGCAATTTCTTGTGCTTCAGAAGGTTTGTGAATGTACTAGCATGGAGCCAAATTTGAGAAAACGGGCCTTTTGTTATAGCAGAGTTTAGGCTCTGAACTGCTCTCACAGAGACATCCAGACCTCAGCTGGCTAACGTCCAGTCAGCTCAGAAGTTAACTGCTGCAAGATCACAGCTATATGCACCATGCAGACATATCACAAGAGGTTCAAGGTTCTTCTGCTTTTGTGCACTTATAATCTGTTAATATGTTTACAATCTAAGTGTACAGCAGAAACCTTATAAGTCATATAATGCTATGCAATGACCCCACAAAATTTGACTGATGCTTCCTTTTACTTTGAAGGTTAACTTCAGAGTCAGTTATCTGATTCTTAGTCTACAGACTTCAGATTGTATGAAAACATGTTTACTGCACATACATCAAAAGATTACTTTTCCAAACTACAACCATATTCCTTTCGAGTATGATCTACAAACAGAGCCACACATCAGTCTTGAACTGATAAAAAAAGACAGGAAAGAAAGGATGAAAGATTACCCCATCTCCCTCTAGAATCAGTAAAGAAACACATTCCTCATAAACAATGAAAAAAAAACCCCTACCATTATTTGTAAGCAATATAAAGAAGAAGGAACACCTAATGGTTAAGCATAAGTGGATAATAACATCTTGAAAAGAAAATAGGAGTCTGGAATTAGAATTACCTACAACTGCCTCTCTCTTTCTTCAAACAAAGGCTATACTTTTGTCTGTTTGTTCAGCAACATTCCTCCTCACAAAAATTCATTTTTTTTTAACCTAGGCTCTTGAGTTACTTAGAATATTACCAGGTCCAAAGAAATAGGAAGGCACAATGAGAACAACAAGTGCTGTTACTAACCATTCAATCAGAACACCTTTCAGAACATTCACCATCTTCTCAGTTCTCTTACAAACACTGAAAGGAAGAGGTGACAAGAACAACTCCGGCTTTGACTTACAGACGTAAGCAGAGAAAACCTGAAAGAAAAAGAAACAACACCTTGGTTGAACTCAGCGATCCTTCAAGACAACTCACCAGCAGTGCTGCCTGGCTCTCAGAAAGAGCGGCCGAGGGCTTGGAGAGGCACACACAGGGCCGGGCCGGGCTAGCAGGGCCGGGCCGGGCACACCACTGAGCTGCGTGTAGTGGTTTGTACCTCAAACCAGAACACTGCAAAAATTAAAGGCCTCACCCCTGAGAGCAGCCAGGGCAGCTCTGACTCCCCTCACTCCCGCCCACCAGCCCCACCGAGCTCCTCCAGCGGCTGCGGCCGACTACCGGGCCCTCTGGAGACGAGCCACGGGCTTTGCGAAAGGCGGCCCTGGGCGGCGGGAAACAAGTCCCAATGCACCCCTGGGGCAGCCGGGGGTGGCAAACGGGCGAGGCGGCTCCTAGCCGACAAGTCCCACCGCTCCCAGGGGCTCCGGTCCCATCCGCTCTTCACCTCCTCTACCACCACCGCCACCACCAGCCGCTTCCCTGACGACGGAGGCGCCACCACCGCCGTACCTGGCGCATGCGCGGCCCCCCCCTTTCCTGCCTCCGTTCCCGGCATCACCTCCGGATTGGTTGGGCCGCCTGCAGCGTGCTGACGTCACGGGAGCGCGTCGGGCGCCCGTGCCGGGTGCTGGGCGGAGAGGCGGAGGCGGAAGGTAGCGATGGCGTTTGCCCGGGGGAGTGGGGTCGGTAGTGGCGGGGGCGGGCCTGGTGGGGGTCGGGCTGCGGGGAGGGACACGGGGGCTCTCAGCCCCGCTGTCACCGCCTGCCGAAGCGGGGCGCTTGTTTACCTCAGAGAACTTGCGGTGTGTTTTCCTGATCTAATATTTATTATAATTTTTAACGACCTCGGCCTCGAAGTCCCTCACGGATCCGGGAGTGCACAGCGGCGAGCGCCCGCACCTCCCGGCCCCGGCGGGCCGAGCCGCGCTGCCCCGCCCGGGCGTGGGGAGGCCCCAGGTGGCCCGGGCTGGTTAAACACCTCCAGGAATAATAGTAGTGCCTTGGGTTCCACCTGCTCCGTGCGAAGGGTGTCAAAACGGGTTTTTCCCCTTTGGAAAGAGGCACGGAGTTACCCACGCTTTGTTCCTTGGCCGTTTAGATGTTGCGTTGACAAAAATTGTATTTTTTCATATCTTTTTTTAAAATATACCCTAGTCATGCAGTTGCGAGGCAGCAGTGTTCCTGCCCCACGCAGGGGTAATGACAGAAACGTTGTCACTGCACAGCCTCAGCATAGAATCGTCTAGGTTGGAAGGCACCTTTAAGATCATCAAGTCCAACCATGAACTTAACACTGACAAAGCCATCACTAAACTGTATTGCTAAGCATTATATCTACCCATCTTTTAAATACCTCCAGGGATGGTGATTCAACCACTTCCCTGGGCAGCCTGTTCCAATGTTTGGTAACGCTTTCAGTGAACAAATTTTTCCTAATATCCAATCTAAACCTTCCCTAGTGCAACTCGAGGCTGTTTCCTCTTGACCTACCGCTTGTAACTTTTGCATGGGCTGGTGCAGGGGCTCGTTGCAGACTGCAGAGCTTCCTGAGACAGATGTGAAACAGGGTGCAGATTGGGCCTCTTTGCATTATCTTTGTATATCCGTAAGCATATTTGCTCTCAGACCTGAACGGAGGTTCCTGGCAACAGAGAAATGGTACTCGCTTTGGCCCTCCTATGTTTGCAGGTGTATGTTTTGAATTCAGGGAATTCTGGTGCCTCCTGTCACTGAAGTACAAGTTTATTGCGGTTACAAACTGTCATTAGTTAGGAAAAGGTGAGTACTGTGGTTCTGTGAATAAAGATAGTAAAGATTAGACAGAAAGTTTAGAGGCAGGGGAAGTGCCTCTGGAGGACTGATTATTAATGCCTTACAAGTGTCTCATGGTGTTGTGTACTCTGCTAAAGTGAATGGATAAACACAATACTGAAATGACAGAAGCCAAAAAGTTGGCTGCTGTGATTGTGTCAGTGGTGGAGTAATGCTGACATTTTTCCAAAATTTCCCAAACACAAGCAAGAGAAAAGGGAAAAATCAAAACTTCTGGGGAAACAGGAAAAGACGGAAGGCTATTAATGGAAGGAAACAAAAAAGTCCTGTTGTTTAGAGAAATTGGACATTGACATAAAACCAATAAAAGCTCTTTTTTTGGTCTGTAGAGATTACCGTAAATTCAAGGAGAATATCAAGGGCTCCCATATTTCAAGATCAGATTTACTGATCAAGATTTACACACATGACATTTTACCATTTTGAGCTAATTGTCATTGTGGTGATATAGACTTAATTTGACATTTAATAAGGACGTCTGTGTTTCTAACAAAATAATTTGATAAATATGAGAAGAGTGATGTAGTTTTAAATCCAAATACTAAGACTTGAGATTAAGTCCAGCAAAAGTAACATGCAGAACTTGATTGTTGTGGGTTGACAAAGCCAATTTGTTTATTTTCCTAACTTAGGTAAGATTTTTTTATATAAATCAAATGTAAAGGCAGTAGCTTTTGCTAATACATAAAATGGTAAATATATGTGAGTGATAGAAACAGGAATTGGTGCTTTTGCATGGCCTAAATTGCCTTAGTTTTCTGTGCTTGATTATACTTTCTTTGAACGTCATTGTGCAGAGGTTAAGATACAGACTTGATCAGTGGTCCAAAGGACATGGTTCCTTTATGGTCCCTCCTGAATAGTCCTAGTTGTTCAAAGATGCAAGGTGATATCTAGAGTGTGTAAGGAGGTTGCAGTGTGCTTGTCTTTACTCATCTTCCTACCTGTAAAATGAAGAAAATTCAGTGCTCTGCATCATATGTACGTCAGGAGACTAAATTGTTTCATATTTCTGAAGAACTCTTACTACTTCCATGGAGACCTTTACTGTCAAGAAGATTCGTGCTTGCATTGGTTTGCTTGTACATTCAGAACTTTGGTAGTTTTAAAATACCTTATGTGTGTTTGTGAGATTGTTTGGAAGAAAAAAATCTAGTTTGATTTCAGCATTCGGTGAATACAGTGCAATTAGTCTGTCTGTATTCTGTGTCTTCATAATGTTGCATTGCAAAGGTCTTAATTTTAGAAAAGGTTCTCCTCTTCTTCATGGCTATGGCTAGGTTTTCATTCTTTTGCATGTGCAAGAATTTTTCTAGAATGAGATGTGTCCTCTATGTTTTATGTGTAAGCATGCCCTATGAATTTCATGAGCCCATGAACTCAGAGCATTTTAGAACCAATACTTATTTTCATTAACTAGAGGGTTTTTACATTCTTGAAATATTAGTCGGATTTACTCTTTAAAGGCAAAAATATGTAGTAGTTCTTGGAACCTTTTTAGCCAAAATACTTGCTAACGCAATCATTTATCAACTTTAAAAGCAGTTGGTGACTGAGTTGTATTAAAGCCCATGTCATACTGAGTAATGTCTTGATGGAGATATGACCGTGGCTGGTATTTAAGGGAGAGTTACGAGGAAGTAGGAAAGGAGACTTTCAAGCAGAGAAGTTAATTGGAGATAAGAGTCACTAAAATCAACAATAACACATAATTGTATGAAAAACTGCTTTAAACTTTCCTTGTAGTCGAAATGCAGCCTATTAAATTGAGGAGCTTATAGACTTCTTTAATTAGAGCATTTTATATGGAGTGAAATGACACAAATATGGTTTAGTGTGACCTTTGCTGTATATCGTGACCTTTGCTATCATGACCTGTGCTGTAAAAAGGCAGGAAAAAAACTGCTACAGGTTTTCTGCTCTAATTCTCAAATCAATCATTACTTTTTCTTTTTTTTTTTCTTTTTTTTTTTTTAATACACAGAATGTCAGTGGCCGCCTACTGCATATTTTGCTATAGACAAATAGGAACCTCTGGTCCAGCCACAAAAACACACCTACCCTGGAATGATATCAGTAAGCACAGTTCTATATGTATTGATCTGAGGTATTAATAAAAAGGAAAAATCTGTGTTGGTATAAAGCCGTGTATAATTAAATGATACAAAAGATCTGAATCCTTGAATACTTTGTGATCAAAAGCTCTTATTTGCCTAAAGTGAATGTCTGCTTTTGACCTTGCTTTGCATAGTGATATGTAAAAGGACACTGGCAGATTATCTGGAATTGGAACAGGAGATGAGGACCCCCTCCAAGTGCAATCTCTTTAAACTCTATTTTGTATCTGATTTTTTTTGTAACCTCTAGATCCATGAAACAATTACATCTGTAAACCATGAATAAAGTATGTTTCTGTTGTTTCTTCCTCCTTATTTATTGATATTAGTTCTGCAATCTTTCCTGCTTAATCTTTGCTTTCTTTGATGCCTTCTGTATAGAATGACAGTTTTTACGATTCTGAAGTTTGTTTTTGAACATTAAAAGATAGGTTGTTTCCATTTCTGCTCTACAGGAAGCATTACATTTTTTTTCCTTTTCAATCGTCTCTGCCAGTTATTTCTTCAACATGTAGTTCCCTCTTGTCTGCACGCAAAATTCTTATGGTCTCACAAAGACAGAACCTGGTGGCAGTGGTTGTGGGGCAATTCTCCCAATTCATACTGAGGAAAAGAAATTATTCATGATAGGTGAGATGTGTTCCATTGGGTTTCACTGCTAAATAATAGAGTTTCTCTGTATTGAGATCCTTACATCCAGCTAATCAGCTCAACTTTGTCCAGGCAAAAGCGCTCAAATCTCACAGGAATCATTAGACTTAAAAGGAAAATTGTTGCGAGTGGCATGTGTTTATTCAGCTGTTTGCTTTATAAATTAGATTCATATTATGGAATTCATAATGGAATTTTTTTAAAAAATGTATTTTCTTATGCAGACTCTGCAGAACTTCTCAAAGAACACACATACTCCTGTATGTATTCATATACATTGAAAAAATATACACACCATGTAAGAAAAAGTTAACAAAATAATCTAGAGTTCCAAATGAGTGCTAATGATACAGGCAGAGAAAGTTTACTGTTGATTCCTGCAGCTTAGCAATGAATGTAATTGATAGGTGGCTATATTCAAAGTAAATAGCACTGTCAGGATACATGTTTTATCATCTTGCTTAGGAGAGCAGGAAATTCTAGTCAAGTACTCTTTTCTCCGTTTGGAAATTTAGGTAATGATTTCCTGAAAGCCAGAGAGCAATAGAAAAATTTAAAAAAGCTTACTCTTAATGGCTGACATTCTCAGTGTCTGATAACTATGTTTATATTGAGGTGATGCACACAACTTCGTTTGACATTAATTTTTCATTTTTTCAAGGAAAAATTGCAAAGATAACTGGATCACTTATACTAGGGTAAGTTGTAACTGACAAGAATATATGTAACTTATGTATAGAGTTAAAATTTTAATTCATGTACCTTTCAAAAATGTGACAATATTATGGGACCTTTAGACATGGTAGAATATAATTTTGAAGCGTATTTTCTGATAGTTATTACTTATTTTGAGCATTTTAGTGTCTTTTCTCTACTTTGTTAAATTGAAATAATCTGCAGACTATTATATATTTGTTAAAATCTGGATGATTTGTACCAAAATGATTGTTTAACATATTTTTGCCATCATATTTTTAAATTAATATTCATATGCACTTTTCTTTTATTTAAAGAGGTTTTGTGTTCATTACGTATGAAGTCCTGTCCTTAAAGAAGTTACTGCAAATCGATACTCAAGCTATACATCATGAAAAACTTAAATCCTATGTATATGTACGTACAGCTTCTCTAAATCCAAGTGAATATCAAGGTAAGATGCATAATTGTTTGGATTCTAAAAATAGAATTTGAAGAGAATAGAATGTTTATGGAAGTCACCCTTATATAAGGGAGCTTATATTTCCTGAGATCTGTTACAAAAATAATATTGTTCACAATGTCACCGAATTTATTTTAAGCTGGTGGCTGGCTTTTTAAGATAGTTCTATACATACAGTTCTCTATATATGAGATAATTCTGTATATATGTGTCTGTACGTATGTGTGTGTATATATATTTTTTTTTTCATATATAGATATGAAAAAAATCTGAGAGAACTGTCTTTCAGACTTCCAGTAATCTACAAATACTCTTATAGGGATCACATACCAAGCCAGAAAAGAAATCCATAAAGCAGTGAGGAAAATTCTAGAAACAGAAGCTAAAATTTTCCGGAGACCTTTTAATGGTAGGTGTTGAATGCACAGCTTTATCTATCATTATTATTTTTGAATAGTAAAACATAAGCCTTTTAGAAAGTAAAATATTTTTTCTTACAAACTTAACATGTTATTTTGTGTTTGAAATGGTGTCAATATGACTTACAATTTTCTACATTAATATAGAATATTAGTATATTTTCTATGCATTAAAACCATTTCTTTTCCTGAAGTAAATGAAAGTGATGGTTAGGAAGAGATTTGAGATTTTTTTTCCTGTTTCAGAAGAGGTTTGAAGCTTAAGATACCAGGTTAATATTTGATACCAGATTTGTGTACAAAAGGCGTTTGGAGGATGAAATACTCTCAAAATTTCATTTTAGAAAAGTATGTTATGCTTTTATCAGAATTGCCAATATTCACTGAAAGCAGCAGTCTTTTTGTAACAGTATTGCACTGCTTTTTAGAGTAATTTAAAATAAGAATTTCAATGCATATAAGAAACTGTGCTCCTCAGGCATACTATCTATTCTTATTTAACTATCTGTTAAATAATTATAGCAATACGTACCTCCACTGTCGTGCTATGAAATGAATTGTTCAAGGTCAGAGCCTCAAGAGTTGCTAATCATTTCCAGCTCCTGCTGGAAGCTGGCAATTCTGGTTGGTAATTGCCAGCGAAGGGTTGCGTCTAACATATGTATATGAAATATCAACTTGATGCCACTAAAATGAATCAAAACCATCCGATTGATTTAAAGATCAGCATTTTACTGATCTTGTTCTGTCATTGTTTATTGTACTAATTTAATATTAAAACATTATGCTCTAAATTACTGTTAAGGACTCAGATATTAAAAGAAATAGATTTTTTTACTCAACAAATAGAAATGTGACTGTTAAAATGCTCATTAATAATAACGTGGGTTTTATTTCTTTCCTGGTAAAAGAACAATTTGGTACATTTGATGGAGAAGATCATGAATGTGCCTTATGGCTTCTCTTAAAGAAAAGTCAATCAGAAGACAAAGAGGTCCGACTGCAGGCTGTACAAGACCTGGCGAACAACAGTCACTGGCACGGTAATGTATGCTGATGTAGCCTAATTCATCCCAGAAATGCAACAAAGTTTCAGTTAGCTGTTTCAAGTCTGCTGCCAACATGAAAAAAACCTAGTAGCTGCAAGAAGTGTAAATACATTCTGAAATTTGGTCTAAATTATGGGGTTTTTATTTACATTTCAAGCAATTGTTCTTTCCTAATACTCTGATACAGCGTGTCTGCAGTGCGGTCTCTCTCCGCTTCCCCACCAGAGAACTGAAACCACTGCTGTGGTGTGGGAGAGCAGTTCATGTTCATTAGTTTCTTGTTTTTTCTGTTGGGGCTGCTAACGTGGTCACAAGTTCTGGCAGCGATTTTTATAAGGTTCTGTAGGAGTGAGTTTAAGGCCATGGTTAGGTTAAAAATTGGTTAGGAGATGATAGGTAGTAATAGCAAGGGAGTAATGACAAACTAGAGGTGGAGGACTTGTATGTGCAGGCATTATTTGTAAGCCATTTTCCATCCTAGTTATTACTCAGTAGTAATAAGTCCTCCCTGTTTCTGTAGCAGCAAATACCCCTGAAACCCCACGTAAAGGGCGTGTGTGTGTGTATGTGTGTCCTCCTTCCCCCTCCATCACCAGTCCACATAAACTAGGTGACACTCCAATCTTGACTCTCATTATTCTGGTAACCAGTCAGTTGAGGACTCTTCCAGTGCAATTCCATGCCATGGGATTTATCTTGTTTCAGATTGCCTCTTTATAATTAATTTCCCCAAGCAATTTACATCAAAGAGCTGTGTTTGAAAACATTTGAGAGCTAGGATGTACCAAAGCTGAAGCTTTGTGTACTAATTTAGTAAAATGTCTCACGTTTGTAGGAGAATACTTTTAGCAGGTGATCTCAGGATCTCAGTGCATGAGATGGCCAGTACTTGGAAATTTAGTTGCTTTTTGTTGTCTCCTTTGTAGTGCTCATTGTTGTAGTATTTGGATGTTTCACAAACACTAATTATTCATGCCAACTACCTCATGAGGGAAATCGGCTTTTTTTTAACCTGATACTCCAAAACCGAGTCCAGGAAAGGTTGAGACTGAAAGTATGTGCTGACTTTTCACAGCTAGGACCAAATTGTTCAGCATAACTATGACTGTAAATAGAGTATTTTGCTTGTCAAAAGCACAGCTTCAGTGACTTCAGTGTGCAGCTGTAAGTGATCTGCAACAAAGCAAAAATGTGGCCAATCTGTGACTGTTTGTGAAAAGTATATTTTAAAGGGCTTGTCAGTTTTTCAGTTTTGGTTTAGAATTGTATAACGGTAACAGTGGTGAAAACAGATTTTTATAGAAAACAGTATTGATCCACTTTAAGGTTATATTTTCTTTTCCTTCAGTTTACCTCTTAATTTCAGTATGTAATTTCTCCAATTTCTCCAGCTATAAAGTAGGTAGGTTTTGGAAAGGAACAGTAGGTACTGTTTAAATCTGGTTTCCCTTCAGTAGGGTAACTGAAAATTTGTCTTCTCCCTTCAATAAGGAAGGGCTACTTAAAACTGTACTGTGGTGCTATCCAGCCTTTTCTAAGGTCACCTCATTTTGTGTCATTAACAATTTTATTGAAACATGCTTTTTGTATCATTTATAATTAAGTGCCTTGCAGCGTTTGGATTTAAGGTACTGGTTTTTAATACTGAAAAGTATTAAAGAAAAAAGTACGCAAGATGCCTTTCAAATTTTAACTCGGGCTCAGGGGATTAAGCTTGGGTTTGTATTTCTTGTATTCATTTCACAGTGGCGATACTGAACGTTTGCTTTTGCTTGTGTTCAATTTACATCTGAGGACCTTTACCAAACTGGTCTATAATGAACAATCAGTGCCCAAGTGTATTTCAGCTCAGTATAGTGCTGGTCTGACATCCACAATTTTTATCTTTTAGAACTTGTGGCTCCAAAATAAGAGCTTATTTAAGTAGATTGCAGAGACATGGTTCTTTTTTCAAGTATATTTACAAAATAGATCAGAAACTACATTTTAAACCAAATGAAATATTTAAGGTTAGTTTTTAAAGTTATTTTTAACCCTAACACTGAAGTTCTTGTACTACAGATTATCAGTATGGTACAGTTGCCCAAACCTGTGATCAAAGGACTGCTATAGGTCTGGCTCGATCTAAAGATGTTGACCTTCGCTTTTTCCTGCCTCCACCACCAATGCCAAAAATAAAGAATGTAAGTACATGAAAAGTGGCTATTAGATGATTTTTGCTTGCTTGTTTGTTTGCAATGCTTTTGTTGTCGGTAACCGTACTGAAGTGGAGTTCTTCTAAAGTAACTAACGAGTAGTAAAATTAAGACCAAAAGACAAAACTAGAATATAGTGATATACCCCTAGGGTATATCTGCATTAGTGAATGACATGATGGATACGAGTGTAGATAAATTATTGTTCTCGGGCTGTATATCCACATTGTATATTTACCAGCAGTGAAGTTTGAGCCAGTTACCAGCCTGATACACACACTGCCTGTCTGTACCTAATAGGCAATGTGAAGCAGTCTTATATTAAGTCATCCTAGATTGCTTTGTTGGTACTGACAGAATCCTACTACACGTAGAGAGCACTCCTGGAGGCCTTTGCAACCTCACTGCGAGTGTGGTGCTCTGCTGTAGGCCGACGTCTTTACTGCCAGCTTCTGAGTACCAACAAATCCATATTGGATAGATTTGGCCTTGCTTTGTTTTTGTGTTAATTAGTAAGTGTGTGTATCTATATCTATCTATATCTATGATGGTTTGAGCAATCATGTCATCATATCAGCTTCTTCAATAAACAGAATTGACACATAAAGCATAATATAAGAGGTCTTTTGTAATGCTAGTAGAACGAATGCTGGCAGAAGTCCCTGTCAGAGAATACCTGTATATCTTAACCAACAAAAATCTGAAAAACAGCTTTGATAGGTAGTGATATTCTCAGTTTTTGCTTTCTTATCTTTGTAACATTACATGGTGGTGGATCTGTATCTGTCAGTCCTGAAGTACTAGGTTATAGTAGTATATGGTTGTGTATATATTTTATTTTTACAGCAGTATGATTGCTAGGTGATTGAAGCTAAGAGTTCCCAATCTGCTGCTTAGGAAGTTGAAGAAAATCATTGGGGTAGCAATTGTTGCTCTGCACATCAGATGTATCTCCATCTCTGATTGTAGCAAGGATTAGAATAACTGCAAGTTCCATGACTGTGGGCAAATAAAATCACTTTGTTGAATCTATTTTCCTGTCATCTACCCTGGATTATTAAACAAACATCTATATGATTTTTTTTTTAAGATAAAGGCTTGAAAGAAACGTTGTCTGTATTTTTTATTAGTAATTTATACATTTATTTTAATGGAGCAGCACCAAAATTACTGTGTAGGTAAGGATGAGCTTTTAAGCTTTCTGTGCCAAGAGGCACTCTTTTTCCTTCTGCCCTTCAGACCTATAAGGCCACCAAAGTATGAAGTTTAAAGCTTGCTTTTCATCACTCGGTTGGTCATTTTAGAATTATCAGTTTCCAAAGTCTTTACGGGTGTAACTATTAAGCCGAAGTTGCAGAGCACTCAAGTCTGGGGTTTGTATTTTATGGCTTTATTAATACGGATGATTCTCTTATTTCAGATCTTTCTTTTTTTCCTTGTGCTTTGCTTCATGCTTTGAACACAATAAGAGCTATTTGTGCTTACTTCTCACAGGACTATCCCATAGAAGATGAACTTCGCTTGTTGTTAGTATCTTTACCTCAGACTGGTCTTGATCCATGTGTCCAGTACTTCACATCTCTTGCTTTACGTGAAAGTAGTCAGACTCTCGCTGCGCAAAGGGTGAGTTCCCACATGCAGAACAGAACTATTTGGGTTCTTTGTTCCTGCAGAGCTCAAAGATACAAACCTATTTCCATGTTTTTGAGCATTATAAGAGGAAGAGAAATACAGAGACTTTGACTGTACAACATAAGTAAAATCTCTTCTACACACAGTCTGTCTGCTTGTAAGCTTGTTTATCTTTCCCAGCTGTACTAACTGGTCTAGTGAAAGATTATGTCTTTACTTACAAGCCTTCCCATAAAGCAGATATTTCAACATTTTGTCCAGAACATTTCCTTCCCCTTGCAGGGCTCATAAAATGATTTTTCACATTTCATCTTGTCATTGCTTGAGTGTTCTTTTACTACTGAGATGATTAAACCTCTGTTAAGTCTTACTAGCAAACTGATAAGTTGTTAGCACACCTTGAATAGTAAACTCTTGTTATATCACATAGAAATGCCTCCCTGTAATAGTCCACTGTTGCCAAGACCAGAATTGGAAGAGTCCAGTGGTCCGTTTGGACTTGGAAACTAGGAATTCTTTAACTCTGTCTGTCCAACAGCTTCCCAAGTGGCTTTAGGAATGTCATTTTAAGTATCACTATTGCTTAAAAATAATAATTGTAGTGCTAGTGTGATCCACTATCTGTTGTGCATTTTATTTTTTATTAAAAAGTTGTGACTTTTTAAATCAGTGATTATGATTTTTTGTAAGATGCAATAGTAAAAATGACTGTCATATTTTAATAATGATGCCTGTCAGGCTTTGTTTAGATTTTTCAAAGTGCAATAACCTTTTATTTCCTATGACACAGTTATGTGTAATATTTTTACACTATCACTCCTTTATTGTTTTCACAACCAGAGCTCTTGCTACAAAGGGAGCTTTGGTAGGACAACACATTTGGAGGCATTTTGTTAATCATGCTGTTCTAGAAAACTGTTTTTTATTGAAGTTATGCTGGTTTTCCTACTGCATGATTGAGAGACTGGTCTTCAGAGACTGTGCTATGTTTTGAAGACCTTTTTTCCTCCTCTTCTCGTTTTTGCAACTGTGGAAATTTAGATGCAGTCTGATTCTTGCTTTTTATGCTTAAGCAAATTATCTTAAATTAAGACATTCATTAAGAACATGAAAATGCTACATTTTCCCTCTTCATTGTGTGTTTTGAAGGTAATAGAGTATGGAGACTACTGACTGAAAATCTAGTTAATATTTTCAGTTAAAAATAGTAGATGGTTTTATAGTGTACTCCTGTGTAATTTGTACATTTTGAAAAGTGTGTGCATGCTGTGCACTCTTTATAGCAATTTCTATAGAACATTACACACCTAATGTTTTAGTTTAGAAATGCTTATTTTATGTAGCCATTTGGAATGTGGTATAATTTTTACTGATTCTCATTTCAGGGAGGCCTATGGTGTTTTGGAGGAAATGGACTTCCATATTGTGAGACATTGGGTAAAGTCCCTTCAGAGACAGTGGAACTCTTTTGCTTGCAGGCTTTAGTACAGCATTCTAAGGTAATTTGTCCTTTAAACTATAACTGAAAAGCTACATTTTTAAATATTCCTTTCTAATGCTCTCTCATATATTGGGAAGGAGTTGCCATTTCCTTGTCTCTTACCCCTCGCCCCTTCTGTAAGAGTGTTCAGACAACTGAAACTGATGTGAATTGGAAGGCAACATAACAAACTCAGTTTTTGTCATGGGAAGTGTATGTAAGTTTTGTTGTTGTTTCTAATTAGCCCTTGTAAGTTCTCCTGTAGTATATCTGTATCTATCTTTCAAGAAGTAGAAAGGCGGCTCTGACACAGAAAAGCAGAAGAGAATGCTTGAAGTCTGGAGGATTTAACAAGTCTTTTCTGCATAGGGCTACCTCCCACTGACATTCAAAGTCATTGGAGATAGATATTATGAAGGAACACTTAATGTTTCCACTCTGCAGCTTCTCAGTAAGCAAGATACTGATGATATGAAATTCTTAGTGCAGAGTATGTGTGGATGTGTGTGAGTTGGTGTACATCAGTTCAGAAAGCTTACAAGTGATCTCTTCTTATGGCTCTTAATCCAACTCTAGCGCCAGGTTTCCATAAAGCAAAGTAGCCTCATGAATTCACTCTAATCAGAAGCCAGAACAGAATGCAAACCTTGGCTATTCACAAAGGCCCCTCCTTCAAGGGTCACTGCCTTTGGGCAGAAAATTGCACAGCATGCAGCTAATACAGTGCATCTTCCCAGGACCAGTCTGTTCTTTGCAGACACAGACGAAGAGTATGGAAGACTTTGTGTAACAGTGATTCTTCTTGTTTCCTATCGCTGCATTCTTCTGCATGCATTTAATTGCTCAGAAGCCCAGGACATTGAGAAACAGCGTTGAGAATACCAAATTGTTATTGGTAGTAGGGATGGAAAAAGTGCACTTTGCCAGTATTCCTTTCACATCTTCCATATACATAGAAATTCTGACTTAGTCTAGAATTTGGTGTATTCCAGATTTTCAGTTTAAACAAGTTGTGACTGTACTCATTCCAAATGTGTGTGTGTCTTTGTTGAAAGCCACAGACTTCAGGACATCAGCAGTTCCGTAACTACTACACGTTTTTAAGCACTGTAGACAACACGTTCAAGTAATAAGCATTTGGCCAATATCAGTAGTTGACACTACAAGTAATTAGTACATGTTCATCTGCATAGACTAGAATCTATTGTTGCCCTTAAGATCAATAATGATAGCAGTACTATTTGGAATGTAGAAATACCTTTGCGTTTCAAAGAGAAGGGGTTATAATGATTGCATTTTTGATGGTGAACAGGAAGACAAGTAGCTCTGGTTGAGATAGTGCTTTAACAAATGCAGACAATTGTCCTGTTCAGACCCTTGAACTTTAGTTAAAATTTCATCATGCCAAGTGGAGAGCAATCTCGTGTCCCTCAGATGTGGAAGAGAGTAGAGGGATGGTACTCAGCATCTTTCAGGTTATCAATCCATTAGAAATCATGCATTTAACTTATTAAAGTATTTACATTCTCTTCAACTATGGCATAATAAGTTCTAGATTAATAAAAATTTCTGGGTAATAAGGGCTCTGCATCATATCAGCTCCTTAAAATTCCCTAATTTGTGATTAACAGCATCTCAAGGAACCTTTTGCAGAATGTGTACTTATTGTCATTGTATTTACTGTATAATGCTAGGTTTCTTCTCACTGTGATAAAATTGAAGCTAAAGGAGGCCTTCAGCTACTGCAGAGGATATACCAGCAACGTAAAGATTCAGCAAAAATACAAAGGAACATAATTCGCGTTATTGGAAATATGGCTTTGGATGAACGTCTTCATTCATCCATAGTACGTGCAGGTAAAAGAAAAGCAAGTGCAAGCAGTCTGAATGTCAGATTTCTATTCTAAAATTTTCAGAGGATTCAGTGCTTTTGTAAAATGCAAAGGACCATGGTAGTGCTGTGGGATTTAGATTTGGGGGAAGGGGTAGGTGTTGTCATTGGGTTTAATACAAAAAATATAGACAGTTTAGGTGGTCTTGATTAAAAATTCCTGTATGCTGTCTAGTCAATATACGTCAGTGCTACAGAGGTGTTCGGATTCTGATGGATGGTGAAATTTGGACTTGGTTGATGTTCAGTTCACATACTAGCAAAAATCTTTTGAGTTTCCTACTTCTACAGATCATCTAGCTTGTAGATTAGAATTTGTTTGTTTGTTTGTTTTTTCTTGACTGTGTTTTAGTCTTATAAAGGAACAGACCAGCGTTCAGTCCCTACCTTTTGGAACAAAGTGAAACGTGCCTTCCTGCCCCTTCCTGCCCTCCCTTGTTTCATGTTAGGCTAGTAACTTCTGCTAAGCTTTGCTCTGATGCCCCTTTTTTAATACCCCTAAATACCGCAATGAAAGTTCTATACCAAATAAATAATTCCCAATGTCTTATTAGGAAAGAAATAAAAAGAAAAACAGAAAATATCAATCTGCTGTTGTGTACGTCCAAGCTGGTATCTGCCTCTTAAATGCAGTGTGCATTTTTAATCAACCTGTTGCAAAAAGAAGTAGCAAAGGCACAGCGAAAGATTGTGAAGGTGGTTAAAAATTTGGAATGGCTGTGGTATAAAGAGCAAATAACTAGACGAAGACAGAAGAAGCAACTGAAATAGAATATGACGGAGATTTATAAAATCCTCCCTGGCATAGGGAAGGCAAAGAGGGAATGGTCATCTGCATTTCTCGTAATGCAAGACCAAAGGTTCTGGTACATCAATTATCAAGAGGCAGAACAAATAAATATATTTTTTTTCTATACAGTGCATAACCAAACTAAAACTTGCCACAAAGCATTGTAATTGTTGAAGACTTACAAAGCTTCAAAAAGTGATTAGACAAATTCATGGAAAGAAAGAAGTCCGTAAAGCTCTACACACAGAAACCAAGTTGCTTGCTGAAAACTGAGAGCGTATAGTGGAGAATCAGCACCATATACTTGCCCTTTTATTGCTCTATTCTTTTATTGTTCTGCACCTTCCATTACAGCTCACTTTTGGAGAAAGACAGCTGGACCACAAAGACCTTTGGTCTGAGCTTTAGCATCATTCTTATGTTCTTATGATGGCTGCTAAAACCATACGTGTAGAGAAAGAGATCGTGACAGAAGAGTCAGCGGCTCCCTGGGGCAGAGGTCTCAGAACGAAAGGAATTTTAGACAGTAAACCGGACAGAGATGAGCAGTTGGATACTGCTGGTCAAGAGTTGATAAGACTTCTCTTTTGTTTTTTATAGACCACTTTTGCTAGCAGCAACAAGATTTATCAGGATTTTAAAGAAACATATGTGTCTCTGTGTGTATAAAAGATAGTCCTTTGCATTCCTCAGTAGTCTATGAACATCCCCGTCTGTGTCTAAGAAACTATATTTTGCATCTTAGGTAAAGTATTACAAAGTGTCTTTTTCTTGAGTTAGCTGTGACTTTATTGAGGAATGCATTCAAAGGTTACCTTCATTAATTTTCTTATGCTCCTTAGGTATAAATAGTGTACTATTTTAGAATAGTGAGGACATTTTAATTCCTTAAACAGTTTTTCACGCACTGGGTTTTAAAATTAGAAATGGTTATACTCTCACAGCAAGCATCAATTTTTCCAATTGCCATTATTCCTGTGGGTTGTTTTCTGTGTCTTATGCTTTAAGCTTCATTTTCTCTCTGGGACATTTCTTTTCTCTGTCTTCCCTGCATCTTACCTGCAAAAAAAAGGCTCGAGATCTGTTCTCTCTCTGACAACTGCACTGACCCTCTTCTGAGAAGGGGTTCTCCTTCAGATTGTAAGCTGAACAGTAGTAAAATACATTGCCTCACTGCTCTGGATTTTTGCATTTTGGAGGTTCTGCTTATTTAGCATTGGCTTTCCTGCGGTAAAGAGAGTGAATTGAAATAATTCATTTTGATGTTACCATTCTTAAGTTTTAACATCTATTTTCACAAGTATACTTTGAAGAATGATGTTTCTCAATTACTCTGTTTGGGTGATGTTTCTAATTAGTTAACCTGATACTTTATTTTTTCAATGTAGGTTGGGTTTCTGTACTTGCTGAAGTAATGAAATCCCCACATGTCATTCAGTCTTCTCATGCATCCAGAGCTTTGGCTAATCTAGACAGGGACATGGTGAAAGAAAAGTATCCCGATGGTGTTTATGTCTTACATCCACAATATCGTAGCAGGTAAAGCAGAAGGAGATATTGTACATGCTGTACTTCGAGTTACTTGTTATGCTGTTCAGGTACAAAACTTTGGAAGAGTTGCCATCAGAGTGCTGCTGTACTCATGTCACCTGCTCCTCCTGTTCTTTGGTGGGTTGAGAGGACTGAATTTAGATTCTCAAATAGGAGAACAACAGAACTGCTGGGAGCAGTCCACAGCCATGAAACGAGTAGTATTGTACTGCATGAAAAAATCCAAACAGAAACCATGAGATGAATTATTGCTTTGCGTGCGTTGCAACCACTTAACCTTTGCACTGGCTGTCTTGGGATATAGTGCCTTGTAATTATTCTGTTGGCAGCAGCACATATTGGTCTAATTTTTACAGCTTCGATCTCTTTTAATAGTGATTGTGTATCTGGGACTGAAGCAGTCTCCAATGAGGTATGTCACTTAGTGGCAACTATTCCCAGGGTCACTGGTGTTAGTGAGATTACAGTGAAGATTTAATTTGATGATAAAGCTGGAGCTATCAAGCGGTATTAACAGTAGCTGGAGAGAATGTTTTTCATTATAGAAAAGTATTATTTGTGAGGTGGGTACTTTCTATACCTCTTTTTATATGTCTTTCTTCTGGGTGGATCCCTGTTTTTTGCCTTGATCTGAGTAACCTCTTTGAAATGTCATTAAATGCTGTCCATAAGATAAGAAATCACATATAGTGGTAAAAATAGCATTTTGGCATCCCTTAAGTTAAAAGTTCTGTGTAAATTTAATTTGCTACAAGAATATGTACCATGCATCTCGTAAAAATTCCTTTTTCTGTATCAGTCAGCCCATCAGAGCAGACATCCTTTTTGTTCATGGTCTTTTGGGAGCAGCATTTAAAACCTGGCGACAGCAAGACATTGACCGGCGTTCGGATAAAAAGACTTCAGAAGGGGAAGAGGACTATAGCCAGTGCTGGCCAAAGGTAAAAAGACAATAACATTTCCACATGCGTCTGCTGTTTTCTCAATAATGAGAGCTGTCCAGAAGATACCTTTTTATAACCACCAAAGTATCTCTGTAAAACTTCAACTGATCAGTCCTGTTGGTAATCTCTAGTAATTCTTGTTTCACCCAGGAGAGGGAGCCAGGAACGCACGAGTTAGTAACCCACCTCCATCCTTTGCTTACTTTGTAGCTGGGGAACGGGCTAGAGTTCACCAGTATGTAATAAAACAAAAGCAGTCTAGGTGTAAGTTGTATTTGGGGATTAACTGAAGAGCAAAAATCCTCTTTGATATTATCCCCATAGTAACATCTTTGCTCCATTGCTGATAAATTGCTTGCAAGAGTTTGTTAAGTACTTCAATTATAAGCTCCTTTTGGTTTCACTTTTCTTTAATTTAGACGTGGCTGGCTTCAGACTGTCCTGCCCTTAGAATCATATCTGTGGAATACGACACCCATTTGAGTGACTGGAAAGCAAAATGTCCTGTTGAGGCTCACAGGTAACAAATGTAGTGTCTGCAGTTTGGAGGAGGGGCAGGAAGGAGACATGTAAAGCTGATCCTTGGGATCACCTGGTGTGAAACCGTGAATTTACCTTTCTCTGTTGCATGTGAAAATCAGGTTTGGAAAAACATTAGGTATGGTCATGGTGTGCTTGAGCTTTTTAGCTTCATGAATGTGGCAACTTCCTAAATTCTTACAGTCTGTTCTGCTTCATGTTTAGGGGAGACACTAAATTATGCTATTAGTTGTTGTAAATATAGCATCAATTTTATATCTTAAGGGGAATATTTCTTAAACTTAAAATGACCCAATACTGCTTCATAAGCACAGCAAAAAATCACTGTACTCTGACTTTATACTCATGATAAAACGAAGCATATAATTTTCATAGAATCATAGAATTGTTTAGGTTGGAAAAGACCTTTAACATCATTGAGTCCAACCATTGACCCAGCACTGGAAAGTCCATGACAAAACCACATCCGTCAGCACCGTGTCTTTTAAATACTTGCAGTGATGGTAGTTCCACCACTTCCCTGGGCTGGCTGTTTCAATGCTTGTTAACCCTTTTTGGGAAGAAATTTTTCCTAATATCCATCCTACACCTCCCCTGGCGCAACTTGAGGCCGTTTCCTGTTGTCCTATCGCCTGTTACTTGGAAGAAGAGACCGACCCCACCTTGCTACAACCTCCTTTCAGGTAGTTGTAGAGAGCGATAAGGTCTCCCCTCAGCCTCCTTTTCTCCAGGCTGAGCAAACCCAGCTCCCTCAGCCGCTCCTCATAAGACTTATTCTCCAGACCCCTCACCAGCTTCATTGCCCTTCTCTGGACCCACTCCAGCACCTCAATGTCTGTCTTGTAGTGAGGGGCCCAAAACTGAACACAATATTTGAGGTGGGGCCTCACTGGTGCCGAATACAGGGGGACCATCACTTCCCTACTCCTGCTGGCCACACTGTTCCTGATACAGGCCAGGATGCTGTTGGCCTTCTTGGCCACCTGGGCACGCTGCTGGCTCATATTCAGCCGGCTGTCGACCAACACCCTCAGGTCCTTTTCCCCCAGGCAGCTCTCCAGCCACTCTTCCCCAGGCCTGTAGCGCTGCAGGGGGGTGTTGTGACCCAAGTGCAGAATCTGGCACTTGGCCTTGTTGAACCTCATACCATTGGCTTCAGCCCATGGATCCAGCTGGTCCAGATCCCTCTGTAGAGCTTTCCTACCATCAAGCAGATCAACACTCGCCCTTAACTTGGTGCGTCTGCAAATTTACTGAGGATGCACTCGATCCCCTCGTCCACGTTGTTGGCAGTGCTAGGTTAACAGTTGGACTCGATGATATTAAGGATCTCTTCCAACCTAAATGATTCTATGATTCTAAGAGAACCTTTTTCCTTTGTCCATCTAGAGTAAGTATAATGGAAGAAAATTTGAAAAAGAAATAAACATATATTTCTTTATTTATTTTAAGGTAATGTCTTTTTCATTACAAAATGGAAAATTACATGACCTGCTATTAATGCTCATTCAAGCATGGTATTTGATTATTTTAGAATTTGATAATACGGTTAATAAAAATGAAAGATATTGAAGATATTTTTAACTAGCAGGAGCAAAGATGTAGCAGTAGAATCACAACCTTATGATGGCCCTAAATGTATAGGCTCATTCACTGTTTCAAAAGTTATTTTTTATGTCTGTCAGCTATCCTAAAGCCTGTTGTTCAGCTGAAAAGACACATTTGAGTATCCTTTTCATATGTGTTATAAAAGCCATTTCTAGTGAGAATGCTGAGAACGAATAGAGATGAAGTGAATTACTTTGCACAGTGGTTGCCCCAATATCCTGATGTTTTCATTATCCATGAAATATCTTCTATGTTTGATTCTTGTTACACTGTAAGGAGTAACAGTGTTGCACTTTCAAGCTCGGAATGGGAATTGGCATTGGTTTTGTTTTGGTTCCACCACAGATTCATTTTCAATGTCTAACATATAGCTTATCTTTTCCAAAGCTGAGCTGAGCTCTTCATTTATAAAGTGGAGATTATTGTGCTTTTATACTATTCTAGTACAAAGCACTTAGAGATTATTGTCTGGAAAGTATAAAAGACACTATCTGCAATTTTTTTAATGTATTGATTGATCATGCGCTTAGTTATTAAATTCCTGTATGTTGCTCCACAATTTGAGCACTGTTTAGCAAAGTACATTTTTGTCAGACGTTAGGTATATTCTTGTTTTAGGGGATAAAGCTCATTATGCATTGATGATGCTTTCATAAAATGAAAGCATAATTTTGTTACAATGTGTAAGTGAAACTATCTAAAACTCTATGAAGAGTTTTGTCGAATTAAAGCTAAAGGAAATGAGTGGTGAGTGAAATTAAAATTAAACTTTCTAGCAAGATCAAGAGACTGAATTTAGCAAAATTCCTGTTGTCCTTGAAGCCAACCTTACAAAAGTTTTTGGCATTTTTCAATATAGCAACAATAATTAAGTAATTAGTGTTTTATGTAGCTAATTCACTTTCATAAATGCACAGCATTGAAAATTCATTCTTTTTTAACGTTGCCTTTTAACCTGTCATGCTTCATCACGCTGGTGTTTGGTTTTTCTTTGCAGGAAGTCTATTGCTTACAGGAGCAATGAGCTTCTTGACAAGCTCAGAGCTGCTGGGATTGGAGACAGACCTCTGGTGTGGGTATCACATAGCATGGGTGGTAAGCGCATTGCCTCTTTGATAGGAAGCATTTATTTGCTGTTGCATTTTAGAATAAGCTGCTAACCAAATTCGGTCTGAAATGCAATTATTCAGAATAGTTTATCAAAAAAAAATTTGCAAAGAGCTAAAAATGGAAAATAGATTTCTGCTTTCTTAATGCATTATATTCAATAGCATGTTCATTTTGAAAGGATTTTTATTGCTGTTTGGTTTTACTGTGTTGATTTAAAAGCAACAAAATCAATGACTTGAAATTCATGTAAATGGGAAACCAGAGGCAAAATTTTCTCCATGATTAGGCATATAGTAAATGTCATTATCAACACTTAAAGCAAACCAAAATCGAATTTGCATCATTCATTGACGTTTTATTTTAATGCCTCCTCAGGTTTGATTTGGTTTTTTTTCAACTTAATCTTAGATATTTGACAAACTAAGGACTAATCAACTGGGACAAGAATGTGGTTAGTTGTTTCATGGATAATATAGCATGATCATTATTTTCACAGTGGTTTAAATCCCTGCATTAATTTCATTTTTGTTGCCAGGTCTTCTAGTCAAAAAGATGCTGGTGGATGCTTCCAAGAATCCAGAAATGGATAAAATTGTAAACAACACCAGAGGAATCATATTTTATAGTGTACCTCACCATGGTTCCCAGCTGGCTGAATATTCTATAAATGCCAGATATCTTCTCTTTCCGTCTGTGGAGGTTAAAGAACTCAGCAAGGGTACGCTCGCTTTGCTACCATTTAACAACGGGGATCTATGCTGATGTGTTCATAATGCTTTTTTTTATCGTGCTGTCAGAAAAATCTGGGTAAAAACAACAAACCCCCTTTTGATCTTTTGGGTTGTGTGTTGAATTACTGTAAGTAATTCTGAGTAACTGTTTTCATTTGATTGCAGAGGCAAGGGGGGAAAAAAGGGAGTCAGAACAAGTTTATAGAAGATGAGTTTGGGTCATTTAGCTATGTAGTAACTCAACATGTGCTGGACTTCAGATTCTTATCTTCTAAACAAATACCATGCTATGCAGAAATAAACAATGGTTGCATATGATAGCTGGAAAAAGGGATTACAAACAAAATGCTATTCCTTTTGCTGGAGTATTAATTTTTCCAAAACATCTCTTTGGGAGTGCAGTCTTGCCAGACAAATGCTATAATCTTATGTTCAAGATAACACTGCAAAAATTACGTTGCTCTTTCTCAGATTCTCCTGCCCTTAAAGAGCTGAATGACGACTTCCTGTCTTTTGCCAAAGATAAGAAATTTTCAGTGCTGAGTTTTGCAGAAACCTTACCAACACACATAGGCAGCATGATAAAACTGCACGTTGTACCTCTGGAATCAGCAAGTAAGTCAAATAGCCATTTAATTTATTTAATTTTGTATCTATTCATGTAAGTATCAATAATGAGGAAGGATTATAAATGCTATGGTGGAAAGACCTAGAAAAATACATCTGTTATGTTGTGGCATTTTTTGTTTAAACTTTTGGCTGAGTTTAAACTACAGTCTCCCTGCTGAGATCAGAGGCAGCTACATTTATATCTTAGAATAACAATTGTTTCTTTCGGTTTTTCTAAATGCGAGTAACGCTTGCTTATTGAAAAAAGCAGGGTAGACCCTGGTCTAATGTTACCTTGTCCATTCCTTTTAATTATGAGTAGCTGTTGTTTATCCTTATATAGGTAGGGTGACTAGTGTTTCAGAAGCTCCCACAAATTCCAGCTATTTCTTCTTTTAAAAAATAAGAAAGAAAATTAGTAAACTGCTATTGGAAGGAATAAGTCACAAGCTGTTTTTCAGTGTTAAGAATCCTTTATCTTCCATATCTCTGGCCCTCAAGCAATAGAGTTTGCCTTCTGAAGAGTTCTCTCCATCTTTTTGCCTTTGGTAGGAGAAAGGAAAACCAAACAATTCTTTCTCTTGCTTTGCTTATGCTGGTTCAACTTCTTAGAGAATTGTTTTAAGCCTGATATTTTCAGGTCTCTCCTGAGCAAAGCCCTCTTCTGCACTGCCCAAGCTACCTGTAAGGTGTTGAACAGAAACCGTTGCTTTGGTGGGTTTTAGATTAGGCTTTCCACCAGCTCAGTCCACTAGGTTCAAGGCAAGGTTGGTTGCTCTGAAAAAGGCAGATGCTACATCCCTGTTTTCCTGAGTCAATATTTAGCAATATTTTTTCAGTATGTCTTCTCAAGAAGCAATTGTTTGCGGAAACGTTGATGATGCAATTTTATTGGCAGGGCCTGAAAAACTGGGCGTTCATTTTTTTTTGATTTAACAAAACAAAATGAAAAAGAGGGCTGGATAACAGAATGCGCAAATAAGCACTGTGCACTTATAATTTTGTAGCGTATTTCTCCTCTTCTAGAGATGACACAAATGCAGTGCATAAGCTCTCAAAAGCTTTTATAGGGTACGTGGCGGTTCAGTGGCACGCCACTCATTTTGTTCAAAACCCAGGTTGGCAAGCAATACGCTCACTTTTTCTTACATGCACGCTTGGGCACCTGAAAGCAAACCTTCATCCGGCTGTAGTGTAATTTTACATACTTAAAGATACAGGGTTCCAAGCAAAATGGAGGATTTCTCAGGAGGCTGAGTGAATAGACAATAAACTGTTACAGCATCCTAACTTCAAAGTTCGCTAGTAGTGATAAACTGTCTGGAAAGAATAAATGCTGTACTATGCCCCAAAATCAGTAGCTGTAAATGGAATATTTGTATTCTGCAATTAAGCAATGTAAATTTTTCATTTCCCCAGAAATGTGTGTAGTGATTTGTGGCATATTTCAGGTTCTTTCTAGTCCCATTCTTAATCTCCACATCAAAGTATTTTAGAAGGAATATGGGTAATTAGTGGTGATCAGAGTCTGGATGCCCTGTGCCTGCTAATGTCAATGCTTAAACTTCAGGCAGAACTTTGCTGTCAGTCAGGTGCTGGTAAATGAAGTTTTGTGTATTCAAAGTTGTCTATATGGAGAAACGTACATTTGTGTCGTAGAACTGTGACCTGATGTTTTACCAGTGTGGGTTTTGTAGCAACATACAGCTCTATCTGACTATAACAGTGTGTATTGATGCTTTTGGCGCATTAAAAAATAATGAAGAGAAAACAGTTAAACTGAAGACAGAAGTAGTTGCTTTTGAGAGAGGAATTGCTAATGCAAGATGCGCTTTTCAGTCTAGGTGATCTTTTGAACTTTGGTAGTTTTTTCTTATTTTTTTTCCCTCTCCTAGAGTTAGGAATTGGAGACCTTATTCCAGTGGATGTTAATCATCTAAATATTTGTAAGCCAAAGAAGAAGGATGCTTTCCTGTACCAACGTACATTGAAGTTCATTCAGGATGTTTTAGCCCAAGAACTTGGAGACTGAGTTTTTGCCATCCTTGGCTGTTTATTTCCTCTGTATGATGTAACACAGTAAGTTCTTCTTCTAACATTTTTTAGGGGATCTGCAGAACTACAAAGATGCTATGTCAATAGTATCTGCTGCTAAAATAATTTTCAGTACATCTCCAATTTAAGCACCTCTCCAACTTCTTTCTAAAATATATTCAACAAATACAAACTGAAGTCCTATGAACTTGGCAAAAAAGAAAATGTGTGTTGGGTTAGAGTGACCATGATCTGTCAACAAAATGTGTGTAAATTCTGCAGCAATTTGGCTGGGAGGGGATGGGGATTCAGTGGAAGAGAAGTTTCACTTATTCCTATAGATAGCCCTCTGGAGCAACACAGACAGACTATGGAGGTGCCCAGGATATCTTCTTTTAGCAAAAAAAAAAAGCTTGCTCTGGAGGTAGGTGGTCTCATTAAGATAAATATACATGTGGGACTAAAGTCTTACAGAGAGGATCAGAAACAATTAACCAAGGTGGTTGTTTGTTGTGTCAAAGTGTAGGAACAGCATATGGCTGCCTCAGAGCTTTGGTTTACTGTCCATGGTAAGTAGTCTGACTGGAGCCTGAAGAGATTTATCCAAGCGAATGAAAGTAGCATTTTAGTCTAGTGGCCCAATTACGAGAGTTTTTGTAATTTGCCTTTTCGTTTAATAGACCACCCAGATTTGTCAGCAAATAGGGCTTCTCTTTTCTGCATGAGAAACAGATAGGTTGGTATGTTGTCTTGCATAGACAACTGTAGTTGTTTTAATCTGTTTGCATAAATGAAAACAAAACAAATGTTCACCCTCTTGTACGTTTCTCTATTAGCAACTTGTGAGATTGCTTTATTATGACAATGTGTAACTGGTCAGACTCAGAGCAGTTCTGTGCTTTTTCACATGGAAGATACAGAACAGAGGCTTAGCTCTTTGCCTTTATTCTTGGGACGTACCGAGAAGATGGCACATTCAAATCCCTGGCTCATGTCACTCATTTAGAAACTACTTCTTCACCGGTTTTAAAGAAGAGCATAGAAAATGCTCAAGTGGAGTAAGACAAATGTAAGCCCTGACAAGAAAGTTAATGCTTAGAGTTTAGAGCTCAGGTAGAGAGAAAAGTAAAGCAGGAAGAAATTCAGGTGATCATAGTGATCATGGGAAATGCAGAAGATCCCAGATGTTTTGGTTTCTTGAGGCCTAAGTCTATTTATTGGTGTAGATACAGAGAAAAGTGGCAGTGTTGTCTTATTTGAGTTTATGTTAAGGATAACTTAACAGTACTGATGAGAAATAAGTATTTTTAGAAAAAAAAAAAAGAAAAAAAAAAAGGCAGTGCTCAGTCACTTTTTCAGTCTTAGATAGTTTGTAATGTAGTTACAAGCAGCCTAGGCTAATTGGGGTCTCTTTCCTTCCTTTCTTTACACTCCCGATCCTCCCTGAAAACAAACAGGCTATGGTTCGGCTATACCGCCCTGGCTGAACATTTGTTAAATAAGGCCTGTGTTGATGACAGGCTTAAGATACCTGTTAGCGTCACTTACGTGAGGTGGATCTAATATTACTGGCCTTAAAATTGTGGCTATGAAAGCTACTAAAGAGGTGGGATGCACCTTGCAGTTCTGCACGGGCTTGGTGCAGGCACGAGTGGCCGTTGGAGTCCTGCCAGGTCCCGAGGCCACCTTGGCTGTGCCCACCTGAGAGCACGCCAGCCCAGGAGGACACTATATCTGAAAATGCACTTGGGCCCTCACCTGATGGAGCTGCATAGTAGAATTCACAAGAGCAGTACGGAGAATGTACAGCACTACACTGGCAAAAAAAGAGTATTTTTCCCCCTAACCGAGATGTAGGTAAAAGCACTGCATGGCAGTATTTCAGATAGAAAATGTAACAGAACTGTCGTAACTTCTAAAGAGGTTTATTCTTTTTACACTGTGGTTTAAACTTCGGAGTGTAAATATATTAGAACACTTTGTATTCACAAAGTAGAGGGTATGTGGAATTCATTGTGAACAGACAAGACTTCTAATAACTGAACGCGTGTTTAGTCTGACAAATCTTGTATAGATTTTAATAGACTTCTTTGGTTTACAGGGATTCAGATCAATGACATTACACATTAATCTCACTAAATGCATCTATGTTTTGTTACTGTAACTGGAACTCTTGAGGCAACTTTCTCCTTTTTGTAACTGTATGTATATATATGTAACTTTTAAAACTAATATTTTGAAGGGGGGTATTGTTGGGGTTTGGTGTTGTTTTTTTTTTTAATATAGTAATAAAATGTGTCTGCCAAATCTGCCAAATGAATGCTCTGGATCACGTTCACTGTTGTCAAAGACCTTTTTTGCGATTGTCTCATGCTGGAAGAATGTAATGTTTACCCTTCATCTTGGGTTAGAGGCATAGTACTGGGGGGTGCTGCCCATCATCGATGGTTTGCCAAACTGAACAGGTTTTTGTGCTTTTGGCTTTTGCAACCATGTACAGACATTGGTTTAAGGGCCAGAAGGCCTGTTGTGTTGCATTTATGTCTGCTTCCCATTAGAAACGTATGCTTTTGTGCTTCCCTGGTGTCACATTAATTCAGAATAGTGCCTTTATGTAAATTCTCAAACTATGCCTTTAATCCCATCTAGCTGGGGACCCAGCTGCAGCTGTGGCTAGCAGGTATGTGTGAATTGTCTGAGAAAATGGTATTTCGTCTGCATTGTGGCATCCAAGAGTAAAATACTAAGCTAATAGGAGTTTGTCAATTCCCTGGCACTTGTTGTCCAGCGCTCTTGTATAAATGTATTGGTGTTTTCAGCAGCAACAGTCCACAAGTTTTTAATTGCTGTGATTACAGTAGTGCAAGCTGGTTTTCCCTGTGATTTGTGCTTCATGGTGCCAGGCAGAGCAGCTAGCTAGAAAGGAGAAATTTTCCATCTGGTGAATATGTCAATTCTGGACAAAAAAGAAAAAGCAAAAATGTTGTTTTGTCAGAGTGGGAATTCTAAACAGTATTTTGGTTTTGGTTTTTGTTCTCTTTCTTTTTGTTTGTTTCAGTGGTCACCAACCGTGGTGGGGGGTTGGAACTAGATGATCTTAAAGGTCCCTTCCAACCTAAACTGTTCTATGATTCTAAAAAAAGCTAAAAAATTGGGCAGTTGCTATACCAAGGAGAACCACGTACCCCACCCCAAACACGAATGCAGCTGAACAACCAGGATGCCTGTGGCAACTTAAAGTTACTGTACTACAGGGTCCTGGGCAAGCTCACATGGTGTTAGTCTCTTGCCCAAGTCTGTCACATTAAATAAACACGCAGATGCTTGTATACTTGCATCTGGTAAATCATTCGCACCTGGCTTCACAGCCAGCGTCAATGATTTTAAGATTTCCCGAGTGCTGGGTTCACAACATGGAAAATGTCATGGGATAGCCGCTCCCTACCGCCCATTATATGGCCCTCGAGACTGAGAGCTATCACTGAGCCGGGCTTAGCTTCTCCCGACCATTAAAACTAGAACCCGGGCCACAAGCACCTGCCTCTGAAAAACACTTGGCTGCGGGGTTGGGCACCAGTGTGGAAGATAATGTATTGAGACAGGAGATTAGTCGGTCTTTGCTGTAACCTTTTCAGCTGAACTGTCTGTTCCTTTCCCTCGATTTGCTGTGATTGAGCAGTATATGCTGTCACTGACAGTATAAAGCAGTCAGCTGCAGGGATTCATACTTTAGCGGGCAGCTTGCCACATGCACAGACGTAAGATATAGTGCTAAAGGCCAGATACTCCTCTTACTCAAGGAGAGTAATAAAGCAGATTTTATTTGACTTGTATAAATCCACTTTAATTGGCTTTCCTGCTAACGCTTTCATTAACATGTAAATTAGCTGTCCTAGAGCTGTTAATTATCTTTGCAGAAAATGCTGGATATGGTCATATAACGTACTCTTTCTTTTTTACTGCTCTTAATGTTTTATACTAAAACGTGCCTGTAAATATCCACTGTACTTTTTCTTAAGAGAAGGACGAAGAGGCTGAGGCTCTGTGTCATCTTGTAGGGAAACAACTATCTTGCTTCAGCATTACTCACCAGCCTGATGCCACGTTAAACTGACACTCACGTAAGAGGCTTAGAATTGGGTTTTATTAGTTTGGCCTTTGAAGGTTTTGGGGATTTTTTTTAAAGCGTCTGGCAGAGGAGGATGGCAGGTGCTCAAAGGCAGCGTCTTCTCTTACATGACGTCCTGTGTTCAAAAGTCGGTAGTGGCAGTGCAACAGGTAGGCATTACAAATAAGAATGTGGCTGAATTCCCACTTTCCAAGAAGCTGAGAATAAGCCACTTAATTTTCCTATGGGAAAAAAAAAACTCTGAGCTTTTTTTAAACATAGCTTTTCTGAAAAAAAAAAAACCACCAGCTGAAAACAAGGGGCTTTTTCACCTTCACCAACTGCTTCAAAATGCTCTCCTTTATTTTAATAATAAAAGATCTTGATGCCTCTCTTAACAAGTTACCATGACAAGTTGCAATCTGTTTATCATTTTTAACTGCCTGCTTTGAACAAATGGCATCTACAGTGTACACTTTTACCACACAGTCAAGGCAAAAGCCTGTGCAGCTACAGCAGGTAAGAGGCGCATTTAGCACCATGGATTATCCTTGCTGGAAGCTTGGGCTTCCGAGAAGTATGACTGCTGGCTTGCTAATAAACGAGATAGATTACTTCGTTATGAAGATCAAGTCTGCTTTGAGCTGAGCAGCACTACTTCATGAGCCATCTCACCGCGGTAAGTGACTCACCTGAAACACTTGCCCTGTAGGCTCTGGGGGAATACTGGGTAAGGCTAAGGAAGAAGCAAAGCAGGCACGCAGGAGTATGTGCCTGGAGTTTCTACAGTGGTTAATGGGGGAAGCGTGGAGGGGGTGTGTGCTTCCCCTGTCGAGGCTGCCACATTCTGAACCGTCGAGTACGATCATCTTTTAAACCTTTTGTTTGCAAGATCATTGCAGTTGCGTCCCAGTCAGTCTTGCTCTGTGCATGGTACCTGTCTCCTAGGTACGCTCCCTGTATGGATGCGCAGTGCACCATTTATTTACAGCGTGAGTGGCAAACTCATTATTAGGCTGTACGCAACTGTTCTTCTCTGCAGGAGGGTTCTGCTGTCCCCACTCATGTGCTTGTGGCTTAGCTTCAGGACACAAGAGCCCGTGTTGCACTTGCATGAAGTTAGGTTCCAACACCTGCCCTTTCCTCCTCTGCACTGTGGAAATAAAAGGCTGACACGTCATTTTCTTCCAAAGCAGCAGCACAGCGCTTAGAAGAACGCGGTTGTAATGCAGGGGTTCATTTCCCTGGAGTAAAACTAGGCATTTCTTGCTGCTGCCTGGGCATCATCTCTCAAGGTTCTGCTTTACAGCTTCATCCCACGCACTTCCCCTTTTACTTTTAACACAGGAATGAGTTTAACAAGGTAAGTACTTGTTACTCACTGCAGCTACTTAAGATCCACCAGAAGATGCTGCCCCAGCCTTGTTTCCACAGCAGAAACATATCAGTGTTACTGCTGTAGTTACACTGTTCCCCTTTTCCATGTTTGTTCCAGAGTAACTGTAGCAGTCTAACTATTGCAGATGAGGGTGCTTTATTTCAAGTGACAGAAATTGATTAATATATAAATTCCACAGGAAAATGTTTTTCTTAATGTCTTTTCCATACATCCTTACATGTCCTTACATATGAGTTGTACCTGAAATAATCCATCTTAAGAGGTTTTACTTAATAAAAAGAAATAACTTAACAATACAGAATTTTTCAAACAAGCCATAGCTAATGTTAGGTTGTCTACTCTATACACTTCCCTCCAGGGGCAGTATCTTTACCTTTAAACATGAAAATGAAATGTAGCACGGACAGATGGTCAATTTCCTTAAATAAAAATCTTTGTGCAAAAGATTTATTTTTATTTTGCATCATAATTATGATTTCTATAAGGACATTAAGGGGACAAAATTTTACAGTTCTAAATCCGTATTTGTCTTCATCAAGGTATTTTTGTTTTGTTCCAAGACAACCAGTTTATTGAACCCTTCTGACAGTGCACTGCTGTCTTCATCGTCACTAAATGTAACCCAGTGACTGAAATCTTTCAAGCTGGGGAGTTTTACATTTTCTGGACTCTGTGCTGGAGAAGTAGCTGATGGCGCCTGTATGGAAAGAGGGCAGGAAGAATCCGTCTCCAGGTCCAAAAGATTGGTGTTCTCTGGAAGGGAGCTGGTATCTGAGAGCTGTGGGTGCTGGCCTGCTGGTACAGGAGGGCCCTGAAGGTTGGCCACCAATTCTGTGGCATTTGGTACCAACTGCTTAGTTGTGTTGTTTTCTGGGCTGGCAGAGGACGTGGGATCTGAGAGATCAGGCTGCACGGGGACACGAGCGTCCTGAGACCAGGGACAGAACCCAGCATTGTTGTTGTTGGAGTTGAACATTAACCCACTAAAAAGCGGGTTGTCGCTGCTCTGGAGAACTTGCAGGTGAAGAGCTGCAGGTGCCGACTTCTTTCTTCGTGGTGGCACCTTTGGGGCAAAGGAAGCGTTCTGGGGAGGCAGTGCCATGGCCTCAGCCGTGCTTACTGAGGGGGGCTGCCTTTCGCTGCTCCCCCGGCTTTCCTGAGGCTTCCCAGGTTGCAGTGCTCTGGGTTTCGGGACTGGGGTAATCCTGGTCGGACTAAGAATAGCTCCGGCTTCTAGACAGGGCTCTGGCAAGCCAAAAGGAGACTGTACTGTCTGTTGGTCAACTGGCTCTTCTGGAGACGTGGCCTGAGGGGGAAAAAAGAACAAGAAAATTGAGAACAAAAAGGGTACCTGAAACTCTGAGTCACTGCTACTAGTGCAAGTCTCATTGATGGCGTTACAGAGAAAACCTGACAATACTGGAAGAACAAGAAAAAAGCAGTACAAAGAGGCGGCTTGACAGCACAGTTTTACCCTGTACCTGCCTGGTTCTGTTCTCATGCATCGTGCCTTGGACCTGTGTCCATTTACAGGGTGCCATCTGAGGACAAGGATCCTATAGCCTGTTCACTCCCTGTATGAGAAACACATCTCTTTCTGGCCATCTCCCTCTGGTGTTAGCATTTTGCTCCAGGCCAAATTAACACAGTTCTGAAGAGTTATCTCTTTGTTGTATCTTTTTTTGCTGACTAACATTATCATTATTTAAGCAAGAATGCATAGGGAGGGATAAATTAATGAGGCCATTAGCACATGCCTTTGGGTACCTTCTGATAGATAAGGCTGAAGGACAATTAGCTTAAGCTGACCCGAGAAATGCATTAATGGCTCTGTCATGTCTCACTGGTGCTAGGAACTGAAGCTAAAAGTAAGCTCTCAAAGTACAATCTAGCATATATTCACCATTAAAAAATATATTAATAACTGAAACCCAGCTCAGTCCAAGAGGACAAAGGCTGCTTCAGATTTCTCATACTCAATGTGACTGAATGAAAGCATTTTAATTCTTTATTACTCTCACATACTATTAAAATATAATATCCAGGCTTTTTAATGCAGTCAGAACATTTAGTCAATATTTCACGACGGACATATCCCCCACCACTTCTGTCTATATGCTGTTCTTCAGTTGCGTACGTTTGACTGCAGGCTTGGTTAATGATCGAGGTGGACTGGGCAGAGGTTTTCAAGTAGACAAGTCCCATCTGAACTCACTCAGCTGGAGGAAGGAGTGGAAGTCTGAAGCAGAGTCAAACTGAAATAGATATATTCCTGCAGGAGATCTCATATAACTAACACCAAAATAGCAATCCCTCTCAGCACCTTTCCGGAGTGCCCTGGGAATGGTGACAACATAAATAAAATAAACAGACCGTTCCTTGTTGTTAAATGTTTAAGGAAAGGGAATGCACTCCGCTGTTTTTTTTTCTTCTGTGAATCTGACAAGTAGAGATGGCGCAAAGCGCGTTACCTAGAAGGGGTGAATGCCTTCACAAAGGAAGGTAAGGCAGGAGTCCTAACAACTCAGAGCTTCCTAGCAGAGGTTCTGTGGTTGTATGTGTCTGTCTCTCCTACTTAAATTGCTTTCACCATTAAATACTCATTTTAGCAGCTCTAGAGGTGAAGAACTATTATCTCTGTTGTAGAGACATGACAGATGTTAAAACCCGAACACCTACAGGTTTGTATTTTTAAGAAGCTGAACTCTTGAGTAGAATCCAGAATTCAAAGCTAGATCCCATTACAAGGTGTGTGAGAAAATTAGATGTCTCTGAGCAGGACACAGAACAGCAGACTGATGAAGAAGCTGCCTCAAATTATTACAGAGCAGACCACTCATGACGTGGTAAAGCTTTATCACAGTAAACACTGTGATAAAGAAGGGAAAAGTCTTAAATCCTGACAAGGTTTAGACAAACCAGAAGAAAAGTAACAAAATTTAAGAGAATGGACTGACAAATAGAAAAGCTGAAAACGGCTGAGTAAGGAACTCAAGGCTCTATTTCCTTTCCGATCTTTCTTACATTTTTATGCCTTGCTGACTACAATACGCAAAATCATTTCAGCATCTGCTGGCTAAGGACTTCATACAGTTTAACGGCCCACCCCTCTTGCCATCATTCACGTTGTGTAACGGAGGCTGAATGCATTTTGCTGCAACTATCTTACATTTTCCACCTTGATGCCGGTCCTTTGCAGAGGTACTGGCTTCTTCGTAGTTGGAACTTTGGGTGGTGGGCGGTGGGGCACAAGCGCTGGTCCTGCCTGCGACCCTTGAAATGATGCCGACTTTGTGATGCTGGGAAGAGTCTCGGGTTTGGTGAATGTTTGGTTTCTACTTGGAGCAGGTTTTACTGCATCTTCCTGTAGTCCTGAAAAGCAAAAACAAATAGCGTCTTGGCCTGATCATAGAATCATAGAACACTGGGTTGGAGGGACCTTTAATCACCTAGTCCAACCCCCCTGCAATGAGCAGGGACATCTTCAACTAGATCAGGTTACTCAGAGCCTCGTCCAACCTCACCTTGAGTGTTTCCAGGGATGGGGCATCTGGAAAATCAAGATAATGACACCAAGCACGTCTTGTAGAGTACTTCGGGAAGAACTGTAAATGCCAACTGGTGGTACAGCACGCAGGACTGAAAGTGATGCTGACCAGACCAGTATCCTTACCCACACCGAGTGAAACGCTTTATGTGAATTTCAAAATTAATGGAGAGTAAATCTGATTTCAAAACAAAATGAACAGCACTCTCGGAGGAACAAACAGCAAGATGCCTTATGATATTTCTAATTAAACTGGATTATTCCAGACCATATTTGCTCTATTTACAAATGAAAAGGGATGTTTTTCTCCTAAACTGAGAGCCTTGCAAACTCAGGTAGCTATCTCAGAGTCATGCTGCATTCTTTCTCATTCATTCAGCATCAACAGAAAGACAAGCCCGGAGGGAATATTCACACTGCTTAAGTTTCAATACCTAAGCTAGTTTCCTGCTTTAACTTGCCCTTGCAGGAAGCTCTCTTCTCCAGGGATTACACAGAGAGCCTAAACACAGAGTAGCCTTTTAGCTTGGCTATTCAAGCTGAAGTGGTGCAAGCTTCTCACTAGGTTACAACTATACTTGTCGTCCAAATGTGAACAGAATGCAGGTTAGTTCTCCCACAGCTGTGTTCGTTCTCTAGTTCTGCTTGGAATAGTGAGCGTTCACTAAATAGAGCAGCAAATATCCTTTATGCAACTCTGAGCTAACACGGGCACCATCAGTTTAATAAGATACCATCTTTATCTTTAAATTTTTCAGACTAAATCTGGACATAAATAACCCAAGGTGCTCCTGAGTATCAGGTTCTACAGCAAACTATACAACTTGAGTCATCTTGAAAAAAAAAGCTTAATATTATCAAAACTGACAGAGAACACCAAGTACAATCTTGCAAGAATGCGTACGTCAGTGTTCAGGTGAGATTCTGAATAGAAATACGTGCATCTGCGCTATGATGGGACGGATGAATACACCTACAGTTTTCTTTATTTAAAGATTTTTAGAAGCCAGTTAGAAAGCTGTGCTCACCTCCTTTAGCTTCCATAAGACATCTAATAGCTTCTTCTGCTTCCTCAGCTGTGGTGGTTTTGATCTGCTTGACGTTGTAAGGTTTACTTATTCCAGTCCGGACTTTAGGCTTTTAAAAAAAAAAAAAAAAAAAAAAAAAAAATACAAGAATGAGTAATCTTGAGAGAACTGATTTGTCTTGTACATCTGTAAGCTTACAGCTAAGCTCAGGCACCTGTAGAATTCTGGTTTTGCCCGTGGCTATTCAGCAATCTATAAATACTACAGAAACAGTGGGGAGTCTTTTGGCAGATACTACATCTTTGTTACCAGCTGACAGAAGGCCAATGGCTTACTGCCACAGCTAGTCCCTTAGCCATCCCTTGTTCAATACATTAGGGTTCTCAACCAACAAGGAGTGGGGAGGTGTTTCCACATTCCGGTCTTGGTCTACTCAGAGGGCTAGCAGCCTTACTGGCAATGGTCGAGACTTTTCCTGTACTCTGGGCACTAGCATGGCCCATCAAAAAAGAGGTAAGAAAAGAATTAAAGCATATTATCATGGTGTTGAGAATTCAAGTTAGGATCTGTCAGAAAGCAGCACGTGAAATAAACCAACAGTGCCCTGGTCTTGCACCATTATCTCTTTCCCTCTTTGGCCTTTCTAATTCCTGGCAATTTAATCACATTCTTCTGGTGTCTAGCAGTTCCTACAGTCTAGTGTTACTGTACAAGAAGTTCATCTTAGCATTTCCAGCTCAGGCATGTGATGGACTTCCTTCCTTGTGTGACAGGTACATCATGCAGGTGATGCTCAGTGTCTAGAGCGTCTACATAGATGGGGGAGATCAGGACAACGGTAAGTGGCCATGCTGAGGGGCAGGACTCACTGGCTGCTGAGGGGCTCCAGGTAGCAGCTTTGCCGTTGCCAGGATGGAGCAGGTGGAGTGGCTTCCTGGAGAGAGAGAACCATCTGAGGGGGACTTTTTGCCTGATGTTCCAGCTGAAAGAGGAATAAAAATGGCTTTTTACATTCAAGAGCTGGTACAACATTTTATCTGCAATGGAGCAAAACCAATGTGCTTTGAAATTGCTTATGATAAATAAAAAGAGACGCTGTCACCCTCCCTGCTCCTCCAGGGACAGACATCTTAGGCAAGACCTTCCTGTAGGACACCAAGGACCTTGAGTCCCTCTGCCTGAGTGCCAAGAGCCAGATACTTCAGTCTAGGAGGAGTGATGGGCTGAACTGTTACTGGTCTAATCTAAGGTGAAAAAAAAAAATCTCAACACAGAATAAAATACTGAAATCTTGAGCTGTTTCAGGAAGCAGTTTCCTAGTTAGTCTTGCTTTCGTTTAATTAATTTAATAACCTCAGCTGAGCATTAACATTGCATTCTAAGCACAGAGATACAGCTACCAGTGTTGTCACTTCTGTGCAACAGACTCAGAAATGAATGGGAATAATCTCAAAGAACTCATCTTCCAGCAGTGAGTCTGACAGAACCTTTAATTTAAGACTGGAAAATACACATGGAAGAAAGACTTTCGGGCTGCAAGAAAAACGTGATGTATAGCTCGTGTCATACAGAAGGCAAAGATGATTATGCTGATGTAGCAATCAGCATTCATCCAGAAGTGGCCATAAAAACAGGAGCAGCACAGCACTGATGGCATCTCATGTGGGTAGAGCTCAGGTAAAGCGCATCACTTTGCCTTTGTGCCTCACTGAAAATCATGAGCCACTTTGCATTTCCTTTAGAAACACAAAAGCAAGCAGGAATTTCTTGCAAAGCAGCAAAGGATAAAAACTGTCCATAACAAGTATTTTGTCAAAGCTTTTTAAAAAAGAAGATTACAATTAAGTCAGAAACAAACTGTAAGAAAACACTCAGTGACTTTGGAAGTCAGCAGGCATAAATACTGATATTTATTTTTATTGCCACAATGTGGCTGGTCAACTTGCTAACCTGAGCGATGAGTTAGTGTGAAACATAGAATCATAGACTTGCCTAGGTTGGAAGGGACCTTTCAGATCATCAAGCCCAACCATCAAGCTAACTCTGACAAAAACCATCACTAAACCAATATCTCTAAGCACTATGTCTACCCATCTAAGCACTATGTCAAACCTCCAGGGACGGTGACTCAACTACCTCCCTGGGCAGCCTGTTCCAATGCTTAATAACCCTTTCAGTGTAAAACTTTTTCCTAATATCCAGTCTAAACCTCCCCTGGCACAACTTGAGGCCCTTTCCTCTTGTCCTGTCGCCCATTACTTGGGAGAAGAGACCATATGGGCCATTCCGTCCTCACTAAAGGCATTTTTTGTGGAGTATCTGTGATCCTAAAGACAAACTTCTCCCATTGCTAACTGCGGCTATAGTCAGGCTGAAAAAGACTAGGCAGCAAACAGAAGTACCTCAGCAGCCTGACATTTCAGAACAAGGTATTACTGTCTTCGTCACCCAGAAATGGCAGGCAAAACTGTTCAGCTGGGGCCACCGCAACGTTAAAGAAAGTTAAACTCACCGGGAGGGGGAGGCCTCTGTGGCGGCTGAAGTGGCCGAGGCCTGGTAGGAATGGACAAAGACCTGCTTGGAGTCCGGCGGTGGTGTTCCCCGCTTGCCTCCAGCTCCCGCTTCAAATCAGCCAGTTCTGTATCATCTAGGGAAATTTTAGAAAGGATCTGTATTAGATACCCACTGGCTGTGATGCACCAACTCTGAGCGGTCAGGAGAGAGGCGATTTTGAATGGCAAGCCTCAAACAGGTATCTCAGCAACACAACATGACTCCTTTCATACTGTTCTGCTCTCCCTGAATGCACCCCTGCTCCCACTGCAGGAAACATCTACTCTTTTGTCAAATGCTTCTCTCTCTCCTTTTCCAGCATTTATTAACTGTTTGTGCCAACACGAAGACCGCCTGCATCTGATTTCAGGGTTACTAGTCACCTTGTGAGATTCTGAGCTTTTCACAGCCAGACTCGGCAGCAACCTGCTCTCGTTCAAACTGTGTCGTGGCAGCCACGAGGAAGCCAGTCACGGTCAGTCCCTTGCTCTTCCTTCCTGAACACAGGAATTCCCTCTGAGGATTAGACAACTATCCTTGCTCAGGAGAACTGTTTTATGCCAGAGAAAAGTCTGTCTGAACGGCTCACTCATCACATCTCTGCTTTCCAGCAACATCTCCTAACAGGTACACCTGCCTCAATCTGCTAGCCCTTGGCTGCACCTTAGGTGACTAGCTAATTACACAGGTCCCTCATCCTATCTAAGCCTCTCTGACAGCTGGAGAGGCGAGACGCAGAGATTGCTTTAGTCTTCCAGCCTGCTGCAGTGAGGGCTTTCACTTCAGCGCTCTCCCCCCACTATGGCTGCCCAGCTCTCTTCTTTACAGCTGCAAAATTCCCTGGGTTTAGTTTTGTCCCTGTGGTTTGGAGAGGCCGGGGAAGAAATTGTGTAGCAGCAGTCTCTCATACTTCAGGCATTTTTACACAAGTTCTTGTTTTTCAGAAAGCTGTGCTCTGCAGGGAATGCTGAGCTGCCTCACAGTTTCCGACTCCCACTCAGCAGAGGATGGCCGCCACAGACACAGAGCCTGTGATCTGCCCAGCCTGCCCTCCCCCTTCTCTCTGCATTTTCAATACTTCTAAGCTGCAGATACGGGCGTTATCGGGAGGATCCAAGGAGTCACACAGGCGCCTAAAAGCATGGCTTGAAATTCTGGCAGTAACACTGAATGCAAGACAAAAACCAGCCACCACCACTCTATCCCTTCCCCTAAAAGTCTGCTGGTTTTAGGCAACGGCTTCCAGGGACATCAGTTTCATGTGACTATGCCCTTCTCTGACCTCAGAAACACACATATACACTGTTCTGCCCATGATTGGATTCTATCTGTGTCTAGCATGAGCTGTACAATCATCGTATCTTCAATCAGGAGTTACTCAGGCAGAATTGGAAGCTTATGCAGGCATCTGAAATTGCAGAGACTTTCAAGATGGATTGAATATATTGTATTTTGAGTTGTGCGAGATCATGAACCCACCTTGACCTCCTTCAAACCGTACTTTACAATCTCCATTTACTTTGTGATATTTTTTGTGGAGAAGAGTTAGTGTGAGTGAAAAGAATCACTGCAATTCTCTGTAGCTTAATGAATCATCACACAGTAGGCCAGAGGTGTTTGGAGGGCAAGGCACCCTATAATAAAAAGTGATTGGCTTCACAGTATTTAATAATGACATATTACTCCTTGACTCAGGGCAAGGCTTCTGGGTCTGGCCATGCTGCACCCAGCCTATGACTCAAGGTGGGCAAGAAAGCTGCATATCACTCTGATTGTTTGGGAAATCTGTCTGTGTAAACTTACCAATTTCATTTAATCTTTTTGAACTCTACTTCTGAGTCAATCTTTGAAGGTATTAAAGTTTTCACTTTTATGTCAGAAAACAAAGCACTTCTGAGAAAGTGCAAAGACAGCTACTGAATCGCTTGCTGTCACAATGAAGTGTTTAATACGCAACCCAGCCTGTCAAAGCTTGGTCACCGAAGCATGTCCTGCTCACATCCCAGTGTAAGACCACCACTGGCTTGGCTAGCTCTTGCTGCAGCTTTTATCAGTATTCTCTTCACAGCTTTATCTTCTCTTTACTGAGACACTTCACAATATGTGCAAACAAGCCAGATGACCAGGAAAAAAGGTAACACATTTACGAAGCATTAAAAGAATGAATATACCTGTTGTGTGAACCCCAACTTCTTCAGAAATAAATAAAAACGGAACAAAGGAGAAACTTTAGGCCTCTTTGAAGTCAGTCATGTGAACACAACAACCTCCTGTACTGCTCAGCTTACACCTGACTGCACTGCCACAGCTCCTTGCTCAAAGGACAGAGCCAAGCCCATCACCGAATCAACAGGATCCCTTTGGCTTCATTTTGCTCTGGTCCTCACCAATCAGAAAATAACAGAGAAGTTTTTGTTGCATGGTCTGGTGCCGAACAACATCAAATGGATAAGACGACTTAATTTCTCATGACTATAAAAGGAAACCAGCATTTCTCAGCATTCTTTCCTTGCCCTGGGCTAGAGAGGAGGATCTATGCTTTACTATTTGTATTGCTGTTATGCCTGAGTGCCTCAGTTACAGTCACTAACTCAGGGGGGATTGGGCACGAACATGTACCAAAAAGACGATCCTTATCTTTGGAGGACCTACAATGAAAATATAAATGAACGGGGAAATATAGACAAAAGGAGAACAAACAACAAACCTTCAGGCCTTGCTTCAAGGAAGGGAGATACTTTACCTTTATACAGTCGTGGGGTTTGGCCAGATTTGTTTGAAAGAGCTATGGATGCAAAATGCCCAGAGCCCTCGGGCATATCTTCTGCTGTGTCTGCTACTAGGTGTTGACACAAAGAATCATCTAAATCATCATCTTCATCCTCTACTATATCACCTAAATTAAAATATTAGATAACGAAGAATTAGTGAGCAAATGCATTCTCTGTCTCTCCCTACTATCAATCAATCAATTTATTGTACAGGTTGGGCAAGCTTTGTGTGTAACCCATGTGTTTCAGTAGTTTGTTGCTATACAGACAACTGTACCATATATTGGGTTTGCTAACGTATATTAAAATACTAAATTGACAGGACAATCTAAGCAACATTTCTCTGCCTAGGCACAGTGCCGGCTCATGGCTTTAGTTACAATCTGCTTTTTAAGAAGTGTGGCTACATCACAAATCAAGATACCACTGACACTCATACTGTACCTTCTCTGTGCAACCACAGTCACCGAAGCAATTTGTCCCAACTTAGCTTAGACACCTACTGCTTACCTTCTGACTCATAGTCCAAACTTGAGAAGTCAAAGTTTTCTTCCAGAAGACAGGAGTTTGCCGTGGGGGACATGGGGGCAATGCTGTCCCGTTTTCGAGCAATTTCCTCCTGAAGGCCCTTTAGCCAGTCCTTAGTCTTGGGCCGGATCTTCACTGTTCTGCCCCTAACCTAATGGAAAGAAAGAATTGTTTCCCCTTTGCCCAGCAACTTCACAAAATGAGAACACCTGAACAGAATAAGCAAGTGCTGCCAGTCTATTGTACAACTGCTTCAGAAACTGATGCAACTGAAGCTTCATTTCAGAGGCTAAATGAAAAGGAAGCACTCTTCCTACCCCCACAACCAAGTTTTCAGACTGTAACAATATTCTTAGAAGAAAATTAGGTTCACAGCTCAAAAGCATTGTTGCTGCATTTGGGAAATACTTGAGAAATAGGCGAAACATCAAAAATCGTCAAAATGATACTGTGATAGTAATAATGGTGTGGGAGGGTTCCATTTTTGAGTCAGTAGCTTTAAAACACACAAGACTTTGCTACTTGCTGCCATCTGTAAGGATGTGAGGATCTTCTCTGCTCAGAAAATCCCAAAATTATGGTGGATAGTATATTATTAAACAGATGAAGACCACAGCTGTTTATACGGGGTTCTAATTGACAAGCGGCTGAACATGAGCCAGCAGTGTGCCCAGGTGGCCAAGAAGCCAATGGCATCCTGGCTTGTATTAGAAATAGTGTGATCAGCAGAAGTAGGGAGGTGATTGTCCCCCTGTACACAGCACTGGTGAGGCCACACCTTGAGTATTGTGTCCAGTTCTGGGCACCTCAATACAAGAGATATCGAGGTGCTGGAGCGAGTGCAGAGGAGGGCAACGAAGCTGGTGAAGGGCCTGGAGAATAAATCTTATGAGGAGCGATTGAAGGAGCTGGGACAGTTTAGTTTGAGGAAGAGGAGGCTGAGGGGAGACCTCGTCACTCTCTTAAACTACTTGAAAGGCCATTGTAGAGAGGTTGGTGCTGGTCTCTTCTCACAGGTAATTAGTGATAGAACAAAAGGGAATGGGTTCAAGCTGCAGCAGGGTAGGTTTAGGCTGGACATTAGGAAAAAAATCCTTCACAGAAAGAGTGGTCAGACACTGGAATAGGCTGCCCAAGGAGGCGGTGGAGTCACCATCCCTGAATGTGTTTAAGAGTCATTTAGATGTGGTGTTAGGGGATATGGTGTAGGGGAGAACTTTGTAGAGTGGAGTTGATGGTTGGACTCGATGATCCCAAGGGTCTTTTCCAACCTAAATGATTCTATGATTTTATATGTGTTGCTCCATGACATGTGGGGTGAGATGTATCCACACCAGCAGCTTTGGCAACAAAATTAGTTTGGAAAGTTGCTGACCCAGGTTTCCAGCACCTTCACACACTTTGCACATACAACTGCGTTTTGGTCTGTGCCATAAATTACATCAATGAAATGAGCAAAGTTAAAAGATAAAACTCAAAATATGAAAGAGTAAGAGTTAAATCCATTACTTCAGTGTTAACTTTACAGTACAGCCCCACAAACAGTTTTGTCAGCATAAATGAGGGGGCTGATGAATTGTGGAGTATGTGCGTGGGAAGGAAGAGCAGGGGATGGGAAGGTAAACTCCTACTGCTAATGCTGAGTTTGCCACGGAGGTCAATGAATCATGTTGTTCCAGCTTGGTAGAAGGGGTTTATCTGATACACTTGAGAGGAACAAAAAAATCTCCAAACCACAACAGTGAAGATGGTTTGGCAACATTATAAAGTCACATATAATCTCAGAAGAACTGCTTAAAGTGCCAGAACAATGGCCGAGTCTATGTATTCTGCAGTGGTATCAGAGGCCAGATCCTAAGCACTGCTTAGGAGCTCCAAGAAAAGTCACCTCCTGCCTTCCTGAAACTGAAATACTGCATTAAAAGTCTCAGCAGCTGTGAAAGCTAAGGACTTTGTGAGCGCTAAGTTTCTTTGAAATAATGCTACTTGATTTAGCTAGAAACTCAACTATCTCATTCTAAGCAACTACTTTTTGAGAAAATTGTTATGAAATTATTATAGGTTTGAGAGAGTCTTACTTTGACACCATCTATATCCATAACACGAAGAGCCGACTTGCTGTCTGCAAATGTCACCAGCATTTGACCTCCACTGATCCTAGTAAAAAAAGGCAGAGGTGAGAATACAGTGCATTTTACTTCACCATTAAATAAAAAGCCTTAAAGGCAAACATGATAGTTTTGTACAGCTATTTATTTGTTTTTAGTTGTATTTTCCTCACAACTATCCTCTGGGGAGGAGCAAGTGATCTGTGAATCCCAGTTGTCCTCTTCCTCTCCCCCACCCTCCCTTGTGTGACCCTGGCACCCTGCCCTTTACTGCACCACCCCTGAGGCAGCAGTACAAACATCTCAGCAGCCGTTGACAAGACACCAAGTCTGATACCCACACTCCCTCTGTACTAACTTCCGTGGGTCTGCATATCCCTCACCTTAGAGGGCATGTGATGTTCCCAAAAACCAGTATATCATGAAGCCCTAAAGCGATTAAAAAACAAAACAAAACCAAGCCACCAAAGCATGTTCTTTCCTCGCTCCTTTTCTTCACAAGGAAGGTGGTGCTACTGTTCCTGCAGGGCTGCTTTTGAACCCTCAACTTACATTTTGTACTTCATGAAACCATACAACTACAGGTCACCGTTTTTTTCCATTAATAAATAGGTCAAATACAACATAAACGAGTTTCTGGTCTTGTTTCCCAGGTCAACTGTCAGGTCTTTTGCCTGTATTTCTCAAAACAGAAGTCTCACAGCTACGCTGGAGCTGTGTACAGACTCCACTAGAACGAAATCAAACTGCTCTGCAAGAAGGTGCCATGCTCTCCCTCTCAAACTCAGTAGGTGATAAAATTGTGAGAAGCCATACTATTAAAAAAAATAAGCAAAATGACCCCCAAAAGAAAGGAGAGCCAGCCAGGAAATCCTCGTGAGCATGAAAGAGTGCTGGAAGAGAGCAGACCTCCTTGCGGGAAGTGAAGCAGGGCCTGAGGACCCACCAGCAGGAGCAATCCATGGAAATGAGGCCTGAATCGAAAGGTGATGATTCACATCAAAGCCTCTGCTATGTGGTGCTGTACTAAAAAAAATTTCTCCTCCACACAGCCAAGAGAGCTGTTAGACTATTTTTTTTAACAGGTCGACAAGAGGTAAAAGATATTCAAAACACTTGTATTCAATTTCTAATGAAGTCAACATGCAGTAAATTAATTCAGCATACTACTTTTTAATACAAAGTTAATTGTTGGGACAAAAATGGAATTTCTGGTCCGTGTTTTTGAAGAGATGACATGCCATTTTAGATCCCAAACTTACCTGACCAGAACAATAGTGCCGTAATCCTCAAACATTTGCATAAGCTCTGTACGCAAGTCCTCAGGAAATTCATTTTTCTCTTCAGGCGTTGGTGATAGCAGGTTTACCACTACTGTGGCATCCAGCGGTCCTTGGAAAGATGACACTTCCTGGAAAACACTCTCACGGGCAGCTTGATTAACTTCCTGAACTTCCACTTCTACAATAGCTAACACTGGCCTACATGAAACAAAGGAGAAACGCTTATTTAAAATTAAGATCAACATCACCCAATAGGAAATGCTTACATAAAATTAAAATCAATGTCAAGCAGTAGGACAGGTAAGCACTTAGTTGTGTGAAGGACAAACAGTTGTCCTAGTTTCAGCTGGAATAGAGTTAATTTTCGTTCTAGTAGCTGCAATGTTTTGAATTTAGTATAAGAATAATGTCGATAACATATTGTTTTAGTTGTCGTGATGTTTACGTTCGTCAAGGACTTCTTCAGCTCCCCATAGTAGCTGAGAGGGAGCATAGACAGGACAAGCGGCCAAAGGAATATTGCATACCATAGATGTCACGCTCCATACATCAATGGGAGTTGGATCACGGCTCAGGCAAGTGCTCAGGCTGGGCAAGCGATCATTGGGTGGTGGGAGAAACTTGTGTTGTATCACTTTATTTTGTATATTCTTTTATCATCATTATTATTGTTATTTTCCTCTTCTGTTACTGTTCTATTAAGCTGTCTTTATCTCAACCCACGAGTTTTTTTCCCTTTCCCCTCCTTTTCTCCCTCCTCTCCCTACCCTACCTGGGAAGCGGGGAGGGGGAGTGAGCAAGCAGCTGCATGGTCCTAGTTGCTGGCTGGGGTTAAACCATGACAACAGTGTATTGTTTAAACTCTATACCTTTGTGATCATTTTTAACTCCACGATATCAAGTCTCATTGCAAATATTTAATTAAGCCTGCTACACCTTAGAAGAAAGTGATTATTATGCATGTTCTACACAGGAAGAGAAGCGGAACAAATTACTTAAGGTCTCACGGCAAAAAAGCACTATGGCTGTCAATACAACCCAGAAGTTCAGTCTAGTGGATTGTTTCATTTTTCCTGTAGTGGAAGATCATGCCTTGCGCACTGTTATTTATATTTACCAGCCCTGCATTAGCTGAATGTAACAGTGAGGACACACCATAAAGGAATTCAAATAACAATTGTGTGCAGCTCTTCTGGCAAACCTGCAGGCTAAAAAACCCAGGATGCTTCACTCATTATTCAACAGCTGTCTCCCCAAACTTCTATAGACTGGGAAGGCAATATATTATTTTCTGTTAGACAAGGTCACGTAAAGATTTCTTCTTCCAAAAACTAAGGACAAGGTACTCTAACTGTATAATGTGGTTATGTAGCAAACATACATCAATCCATCACAATCTAAGCAGTCAACACTGGAAACTTGCTTCTTCAGCCATTTCTTCTGCATGTTAGATCTAAATAAAATTAAGAAAACTGTCTGAAAGAGTAAAGCTTGTCTCATCTCAGTGGATGCAATCCACATTCTCAGATTTCCACCTGCAGAGACACAGAGAGCAGTAACTGGGATGGCTGCTCTTCTAACTGTGTCAAAGTTGCTGCCTCCTACTTGCAATAAAGTAGGCTCTGGAATACACATTGCCAGAACATATGAAGGCAACAACAGCAGAACTAGAAAGGAGTAGTAAAGGGGAAAAACCCCATATAGGAAGTGTTAACAATTTCTATAAGCACTGTGAATCATAATGCATTTCCATATGTCACAAAGTTATAGCTAAGCCCTTTTTCCAGCACAAACCTTGGGAAAACAAAACTGCTGACTGTAATTAAAAAGCAGTTTTTGCAGCCAAGTTTGCTAAAATAGAAAACCCATGTACAACAGCTATGTCTCACAGATTGCATCCTCAGGGTCCTATATAATGAGTGCAGCAGTTCCACTGTGCTTTGTGGAACACAGCAATGTCAAAGCTTGACACAGAGAAATTGATTGCAAGAGGCATGTTCTTCCACTGCTGGAGGAATACAGAACAGTCCTCGCAGGCCAGAGCACCGTGAGAAGCACAGAGCCATCTACTGTAGGTCACTGAGTGCTGCTATGAGGAACAGTACTGCAGCATTTCCACAGGGCATGCAATGGGTGAGACAAAGACTATTCTGAATGCAAGGGAGCTTTCAAGGCGTATTTATTACAGAATTTGTTTCAGAGAAGTGAAGCAGTGACAAGTTTAAGAAAGAAAGATCATTCATATCCCTAAAGAGAAGTTAATTATATGGGCCAACCAGAGGCACTGGACTTCGTTTTTTTTCCCCTCTTTCTCCCATCCCAATTTCTAAGGGAAGCCCAGAAGCCCAACGCTCCACTACTCTGAAGAGGTCACACCTGGCCCTATGTATATGGCTTACTACTCTTTAGGCCATACAGTTCCAACCCGCTCCTCTCCCACAGCAAGGTGGGTGGAAGTCCATCACAATAGCTTGGTTTGGTATCAAAGCTTTCCAAAACCAAGCAACAGAAAGCCCTCAGTTTTCTTTACCTGTTGCTGCAAATTACCCAACCCTTGCCGAGATCGCCGTACAGCAGAAATCAATACAGGACCATAGATGCTGTCACCCTGGTATAAAACCCACCATGAGGGAAAAAAACACCAAACTACCAAATGGATAATGAATACAGAATAAGGGTGTAATTCCTGTTACAGTCAGAGTCAGTCCCTGACTGTAATTCACCATGACACGTTTCTCTGATTATTTCCTTAGGACTTTACCTGTGGTCAGATGCTTGTAGCTCCGCTCTCCCATAGTACATCAAGGCTCCAGGGGTCCAGGTGTGCCTGACTTTAGTTTCAGCATTCAGATCACTGTCTAGAAGATTGATCTCTCCAGCTATGCAGCACAAAACATGATTTAAAGCTCACTCAAAGCTAGTTTTACTAACAGTTAAAAGATATCTATTAAGATGAACTTCACAGACCCGAGTAGTGGGAGGTAGGTGGTTTTTGTTCTTGTATACACCATTTACGGAAGAGCTTGTATCCTAAAGGATTTACAAGTTATAGACTAGGAAAAAAAGATACAGAAAGGACAGGGAGTGCAATAGAGAGAGTAGATCACTAGAATAAGACACCTGCAAAATGGTTAACCTGAATGTCACCCAATCAATTAGCTGCACAATCTGGGTTGACAGACAGTTCTGTCAGTATTTTTCCTCCTGTCCCATTATTGAGCATGGAGACAGATACTGTACTTGCAAAATGCACTGCAAACCTGAATAATACTGAGGACTTGGAGAAATATTACACAAGAGAGGAGAAAGCAACTCCATGCAAATCCAGCCTCCAAATGCTTCCTTTGCAATGCATTAAGGTTACAGAAAGTGCTCCAGACATTAGGCCAGAGTGAGATATTATGTTGCTGTCAATAACAGGAAAGGTTTTAGCTTACTGTTTGGGCTAATGGATAACTATTTCTTTTCTGTAGAGTTGAAAATGAGTTAACATGGAATATGGCATTTCCGCCTAATCAATCACACTGGGACTACACTTTCTCCTCAGAAGGCAAACAGCCCTCTAGCCTATAGCAGCAGAAAGAAGCAAGGCAAAAGAATTAGAGCTGAGGAGCAGAAGAGCCTCGACACCAACAGTAAAGGAGAGGACTTTTATAAACATTGGGAGATAGATCTACCTGCAGATGAGAGAATGGTTATGAAAACTGTCCCTGGGTACACAAAGAAATACTTTTTACTTTGTTATTGTAGTGACAGCTCTTCCGTTGTGCTGGCCGCTCATGATCTCAAAGTACTTTATAAGCACGAATTAATGGAATCTCCCCCAATTTCACATGCTAGCAGAAATATTCCTAAGAACTACCTAGGCAGAAGAAATTACACAAAAGTGCTTATACATCTACTGAGGACAACAGTTATAACAATCTAGCCATTATAACACGGGAACTTTATGTGGACTAATGATTCTGTTGAAAAGCAACAGAATAACTTCTAGATTACTACAGCTGGATTGTTTTCAGTTCTTCAGCGAGCTCCTTTTCAATCTGTAGCACGAAGCCTTTCTTCACATGCTTAAGAAGAAAGGGCTCGCTCTATCTCTGCATGTTATTCCAGTGAAGCCAAAAGAACATCGGCTTGAGTAAAGCCACTGCAGTTTGACTAAGCCCACGCAACAGCTCTCAGCCCATAACTCACTAACTCCCTTCCTCACCATTCGCTAAATTAAATCCCCTTATGTGGGTTCTGGATGAAATCTAAAACAACTTTCAGATAAAGGAGGAGGAAAGACCCTACGCACCTGTTTTTTCAAAAGGCAGTTTCTTTCTCCACCAAAGCACTCTGTCAGTCCAAGCTGGGGTTCGGCACTTATCACTGGTATCGTAAGCCTCTGAGCCAACGTCATATTTATATGTTGGTCCAAAATTAATAGTCCCTTCATGGAAGTCTTTAAAAATCTATGAAAAGAAACACCATCCCTTTGATTAAGTTACATATGAGGTAGGTGCTACTGTGAGGTATCAACTTTCTTGCAAACAAACAACATTTTGATTTTTAAACAAATTACTACCTTCAAGTACTACAGACAAGGGCCTGAAAATGCAACTTTTTCACTCTTTCAAGGAATTAGGCCAAGCCAACATGCAGGTATTCGAGAAAATGAGCCACATTGCCTTACTTTTCCACTGGATTTTTGCTGTTGTAGTTGATCAAATTCCAAAAGTGTCTTCCAATCTTGACGTTTGAGAAAATAAAAGACTTCCTCATATGTTAGATCAATGCGATAGTTAAAATCGCCACACCAGAAGACATAGTCATGTGAGAACACGCTCCGCCCCTAGTTTAGTGGTACAAAATATTGTTAATGTTAAATCACATTCATGAAAACACCTTTTAAATGCACTGAAATATACAACTCAGTCTCTCTGAGTTACTAAATACTGGACCAAACACTTGTCACATTCTATTTGTCAAAACCCGTCTTGTGCTAAAATTGAATGGTTCCTTCACTGTCTTTTGCATCCTGCTGAGATGAATTTTGTAAACAAGAATGTCAGACTCTGGACCCTGTTACCTGAAGGTATGTCTAAGCTGCGACCCCGGCTTCACAATTTGTTTATCATGAACATTAAAAATATACGTTTGTTTCCCTAACAAATTTCACACACATATATTTACATATTCTAAATATAACACAAAATGGGCTTCTTCTACCAAGGCACATTCGGCAGCAAAGGTCCTGAGTAAGAACAAGCTCCAAATTTGATCTTACATGCACATTCTATTTTTGTTAATGTATTGAAATAAAACGTCAATGAAAATTCACTCAAGTTCTAAGTTTAACATCCTACCCTCTAACCAGTCTTTTGGTTTGGGGTTTTTTTTTTTCCTGTTAAGCTACAAACCTCTAAAACCCAGAGATTCGGAAAGGAAATGTTCCAGAGCTGTGACCGTCATAGCACTAGAGGGCACTCTCTATACGTATTATATACACAAGGTACATTTAGGAATTGTAAATGTAAAGGACATAAAATAGTTAATGAGGTATTAGAAGGAAAAACTACCACAAGCACAACTTTATGGCCATTTGGAACAGATATTCTGTGCAGGACATCCAGACTGTCAGTATTAGTTCTTACATAAAACAACTGATTGATATGCTGCATGTGCCAAGCCTCTAAACCTTGCAAACAACAGGGAGTTAAAATTTTATGCTTTGCAATCTAAATGCCATTTTTTGCTGAATAACCAGAATACACAAACTGGTCCATTCCCTCCCTGTTTTAGGACCTCTCCAGAGAGGCCTGAGAAAGAAAGCATTGTGGAAATTAAAGCAACCCACATTAAGGGAAGCAAAGAAGCACTGCTACCAAATCCCATGGGTTATCTACTGGCCTGAGGATTGATTTGAACTAGGGGGATTGATTTGACACGATTTAGGGGAAAAGTTATTAATACAGACCGATAGTGCCTACTTGCCACACTCTGAGAAAAGCCAGCAGTTCCTTGACAGTGACACATTCATGAGGACAAAATGAAGGGAACACGAAGTACCATATCAATGACCAAGAACTGATATATCGTACCCAGGGAGGAGCAGCTAAAGCGCTGATGTAGTGAGCGGCATGGATGGCCTTTTAGGAACCCTTACTAACTACTGCCAGCAAGAACTATCAATATCATGCTCTCCAGCTTTAAAACCAGTCACCTAGATCTTCTCCATGAGGCCTTGCAGATGGAGTTGCACCGTTACAAAAGATTGACTTGAAAACTGCTCAAAGGCAAGGACTTTTCAAGCACTGCAGCAACTATATTTTTTGAAAGGCACAGAACTTTTGTAAAGCAAGTGCGACATTGGGTGGTATCTGGTCTCCTGTGAAAAATGCTTCTTTTTTTCTTTTTTTTTTTTTTTTAACATTTTCTTTACCTTTTTCTTTTATGCCCATTTTCTATAGCACTGAGATGACTTCTTTGATGACCTGTCATCAAAGATAGCCTGAGACCAGCTTTCATAATGTAAAGATACAGCCTTTATTTCCAATGTTTTTAGCATACATACACCTAACGCTTACCATTGGGAAGCTGAGTTTCTGTGTGATTTCTTTATAATCTTCATTCCTCTCTTTCACCTGAGTCTGCCCAGCAGTTAAGTGACTGCATATAAAGCAGAAACTGGTACTATAGAACTGAAAACGGATGCTCACTGCTCCTTTATTTCCAGCTTTTCCTCCCATTCCTGTCTTCACTGTGTCTATTGCTACATCCCTGTATTTAAAAAAAAAAAAAAAAAAAAAAAAAAAAAAAGGAAAGAGAAGAGAATGAAGGCCTGCAGGGGACAAACGTTCAATTAACTTGGCAACATAAAGGAAAAGCCAGTTTACAATGTCCAGTCTTCTCCCATCCAAAAAGCTTGTTGGTTTTAGGCACCATCTTTTAGGCTGCGAAGTTTCTTGATGATGTTCATGTTCTTATGTTTCATATGAAGTATAATACAATAGAATAGAAATAAAGCTATTTGAAAGTCTTTTCCTCCTCTTCTCATCTTGCTGTATTGTTTGGAAGGGACATGATTTCTGAAATATTGGGAATTTCTACAGAATATAATTTTAAAGTTTACATCTACCATGATCTTTAAAATAGTGACAATGACTAATTTTACTATTACATTTCCTTTTACTTTTGAACATATGGGAATCTGCTTTTCAGACAGTTAACAATTTAATTAGTGTTACTATGTGTTGAAACCAAACTTTGCAGTTGATGCTGAATTTTTCAGTCAATTAAAGAGCAACAGATCATAACCTATAATTTGTTAAATCAGATGCAATAAAATCAGTGATTTCTGGGTACAACTACTTACACCGAACTCCTAAAATGAGTTCTGAACTGATGACAAATTGCTTAGGGCCTCCATGTTGTTAATTACATAGTATTTCAATGTCATGCTTAGCATACACTTTACTACAGAAAGATGACTTGGCAAAGCCAACCACCTGCTCGCAGGATAATTTCTCCCAGATAACCAGTCTACTCTGAGAATAAAGCATGCCTGTCTGATCAGATAAGCAAATGATGAGATCATTGTTGTAACCAACCCCGGCACCATGCATGTCCTTCCCAGTGAGAAAATCTTACTTTCCAGACAGAAGACAAGCAGATCTGGACTAGAATATTACTGGCTTTAAGCAAGGGGCAGGCAGAAAACCACTAAGTCTTATTTGAGTTATTGTCAGGCATTCATGATCTGAATGATGCAAGACGTTACAGGCTGTCTTTTTACCCCCCATCAATTTTCTTCTCTCTTCCCCCCACATCTTTTCCCTCTCTATTTTCCTCTCTTTTCCTGACTGCAGAAGACCACCAGAAGACACGCTCAGGGTGGCAAAAGAGGACCATCAATGTTTTCTATGAAAAGATGGGGCTTAAGCACTCTGAAAGAGGCACGTGTTCAGTCTTTTCACTCTAAGAAGTTCCTTCCTGCTGCCTGCGTACTCAACTGCTGACTGATATTTATCTGATTTGCATTCATGGCAAAGGTTATGTTGAAATAACCCACCGTACATTCAGCTGCTTGTATTTCATCAATCCTTTCACTGCTATATAAGCTTCAGCTATTCTATCATTTTATTTCTCTGTTCTCTAACTTTCATCCTAATCTCTTCAATCTCTGTAAACACAGAAGCTTAGATTCGATATTAGGAAGAAATTCTTTACTGTGAGGGTGGTGAGGCACTGGAACAGGTTGCCCGGGGAAGCTGTGGATGCCCCATCCCTGGAAGCGTTCAAGGCCAGGCTGGATGGGGCTTTGGGCAGCCTGGTCTAGTGGGAGGTGTCCCTGCCCATGGCAGGGGGGTTGGAACTAGGTGATCTTTAAGGTCCCTTCTAACCCAAACCATTCTATGATTCTATGATTAAGCCTTTTTTTGCACTTCTGATCATTTTTTTTTCCTTTTCTACACATGGGAAAAACTGCACAAGCATACGGGTTAGGTTTGATTACACTCACATAACACATAGCATTAAATGATGAAACTTGGTCACTAAAATCAAACCCTTCCCTTTTTCTCTTGAGTTTGAAAGGATTACATCCAATTCCTAGCAGATGGCAGCTGCAACAGAACCACTGTGCTGTTCTGCTTCTGATTTCCATTTATACCACACACTTCCTGATGGATTACTCGTATTTCTTGTAAGCCAGGTGAAAAGTCAAAGACTGACAGAAACACTTCTCCTCTGGACTGCTTCGTAGCAGCAAAAATATCTGATTTTTTAAAATCATGTTGAAGAAAAGTTACTGGAAAGGCAGCAATGCGAGACCATCAGGGTTACCTGGACTGCATTGCTCTACCTAGCCTACAGCACTTGATGTTGCACAAGCTCTGCACTGACCTTCTCAGTAGATATAGAATCATACTGATCTTCTCAGTAGATATGAGATCAGAGGGAAGAAAGAGGCAGCTTTGGATATTTTAATCACAAAATGCAGTGGCCAATCAGTGTCCCTATTATGGGGTAGAGGGCACTGTTTGGATGATTCTAGACTTTAAAGTCAGGCAGATGGCCAAAGATAGTTTTGTCTAATTATTCATTGCCTACCCATTTATGCTTAGCCTGCATAATTCTTGCCCACAGCAAAGGCATTTTAATGTAGATATCCCTGGGGCTTGGTAATCTTCTAGGGGCAAGAGGAGTTTGGTCAGTCTCCAGAGATATTGGTGCTAGTAAGCTGAGGACACACAGCTCTGCAGCCTCCTGACTAGGCACACAGTTCTGGTTCTTGTGACATCTGCAAGAGACAAACACTTAATGGACCCTTATAGCTCTCAATTCCATACAACGTTAGTGGGCAAAACTAGCTCTCTTTCTCCCACCCACCTTTTTCCACCATTCTTTTCAGATCTACAACCAGCCCTGTTTCCATACAGAAGCACTAAGGAGAGAGTTAGAAGGTAAAACCTGCTCTTCGGGCAGACGCAGGTACTCGCCTTCACTTGGAGCTCCAAACACTCTTGGACTTACTTGCTCAGGTTATTCCTTTCCCAAAAAGGCCACACCCAAGGTGCTACACCCTGACTGCCCACCTGGAGCATGCCCAGCTTCTCAGCTGAACTGGAAGAAGATATTGGCACCGTCTGGACTTTGCCAGGACAGAGGATGGACTCCAAGCTACTGCTGCCTGGAAACATGTCTCTTTCCCACACTGAGCAGAGACTGGAATCCAGGTTTGCATGACTCCCACCAAGATGAAAAAAATCACTCTCACCCTCTCTAGCCACACTCCAACCCTAGACGTTACTGAAGACACAAGTTGGGTTGGGTTTTTTTTACCTGATGAAGGGGACATGATACGGGCGTACAAAGATGAAAAGACAAACACCAACAAGCTGTGCTGATGTCAGCTGAATGTAGCGATGAGTCCTGGAAATAGCCTTTTGAAGCTGCTCTCCCCACATTTTTCTATTTGTTGTACTGGAACAAACATAAAATCATTTAATGGAATCAAAACAAACCACATACAGTCAATAAAATGAGCATATTAATTGTGCCTTAGGTTTACAAACATCCCATTAGGCTGTAGAACTAGAAGTGCTGTAGAATGCATGGCAGAGACAGATAATACCTCCACGTGAGCCAGCCCAGAGTTAGCAGGGTGAACGAGCCCAGGCACAGCGCACAAATACAGTTATCCTGGTTTTGGACGTGAGAGGGATTTTGTCTACTGTGTTTTGAAAGATCCACGCTCACATGATGTTTGATACACTGGGGATAACTGGAAGCTGACTGTAGTACATCACCATAAAAACAAAAATCCATGTCAATCTCATGACTTGTAAGATTTCTTGTGCTCACAGTGAAGAGAAGATCTCTGACTGGGAGATGACTGGCTACCTACAGTTGTTGGCTGTTCTTAGCTGAAGGCTTGTGGGTGGGTGCATACACCTTCGCATCTGCAGACCTAGCTTTTTTTTATCTCCAAAGTCAACTCATACATGCAGATATACCGCCAGCCCGCAACCATGATAAGCGCTGCTGTAACTTGTCATTCCCAAAACAGACAACTAACGGGTCAGCCTGATGAATCAGCATTGGAAACATTATCTTCAGGCTTCCACCCTGATTGAGATTCAAAAGGATTGGCATACACCACAGCCTACTACACATGTTGACGTGCCAAGCTCAGGTTTTGCCTTTAACTCCTTCTCTGGCCATAATTTTCACAAATACAATTAGCCACAGAGACACTTTGTTCATTTTAGAATTCCCACATGAATGCCAATTATGTTTATAGTCACTGAGCACAGTTTTCCAACATCAGACAGGGATTTAAGGACAAGCATTAAATCAACGTTAACCATCAGAATTCTTCTCTGCCAACATACAGACTTAAAAGAAAACAGTGTATTCTATTGTACAGAAGTTCACAGAGAAACAGCAGCTTCCACATCATCACAGTGCCATTTGTCAATGGCAAACATATTTCCAGCTATGACTACAAGCAACAGACTTGGATGGAAGTACTCTATAGATCTGACCATAAAAAAGAACAACTCTGGAGGCTTTTGTTTGGCTGGTTCCTTTAGGGGGGAGGGTGTTCTTTTGGTGTTGGTTTTGTTTTGTTTTGAGTTGTGTGTTGGTGTTTTTTGTTAGGTTGGATATTTATTTTTTTTTTACCTACCTGGCATTCACAATATTCCCTGCACTTAATTCAACCATCTCTTCAAATCCCACTGCAAATATGTCAGGAGGGCAGCTCTCATCATCTGTTGGCAAGGGGGAAAAGTCATACAAGAGTTACTATTTTGTTGTTTCTTTTAACAGCTTGTTTTCTAATTTCTGTCAGAGATCATTCCTGTAGTTCTATCTTGTGCGTCCCCTGCCAAGCTATACATATTCATAGCTCCTTTAATCTAATCTCACCAAACACCCCCTGCAGCTCCTCTGAAATTTTTTCCTGCTTTTCTCTCACCAGTTGGTCTCCAGCTCTCTTGCAGGAAGCAGTTCAGAACACAGCACTATATTGTAGCAATGTTAAGATGAGAAAATATTCAATGTTCTCTCTCCTTCATCCCCACTCATCACTAAAGCCACATCATCTCACTACCCACCATCTTTCACCCACCTGTCATTTTACCCAACATGCTTTTCCTTTTCAACACTGATACCTATGTAACTGAACTTACTGTCCACACACCAGTATGTCACTTCCACCTCTATGCCTTTAGTAAATTTATCTACTAGTTTAAAGAAGCCTTTGAAGTTTCTTCGTATCTTCTTTCTTCTGAGTTCTTCTTAGATCACCTGCACTTCGGGTTAGGTTAGGTCAATTTAGAGCACAGTGACCCTCCCTTCCCTGGCCCAGGCCTGTGGATATTACCCTGGTAAAACACTGAAGATCAAATGCTCTCATATAATTGTGTGAAGCCTATCTGTTGACCATCAGGTCTGTCCATTGCCTAAAGGGATTTTATTTTTTTAAAAAACTGTTATACGGCCAAGGTAACAGTAACTTAATTCAACATGAAGACCTAAATAGTAGACAACCACAGAAACCTAAACTGGATCTGCCTTTGAAAATAAGAACAGAAAGAAAAGTAAAATACGCAGCAACTCTCTGTAGATACAAGGGTAAAACTAGCACGTGGCAGCTAGCCTCCTTTACTGGCTTATCATGACAGGCAGTACCACATGTGCATTTCCCATTAATAATTTTGCGTATTTGTCTTTGAACACTTACCCATTTGTGTAGGTACTGCACTAACATTACCAGGAACAAAGACATTTCATGGTCTTAACCTAGCTCTGCCCATTAACATAACTCAGCTCTCTTCCAGAAGCTGCTTGGACCTATCACGCTATGGTTGCCTGTAGCATGTAGTCCTGCTCCTCTGGTTCTCTCAGGGGAAGGCCTGGCAAGGCTAGCACATGACAGGCTCTCAAGATATAATGATATCATGGGCATAGTATGTGCTAACACAACTAAACTGTTTCTGAAACAGACTGGACCAATCACGCACCTAAGCTGCTCAGAGTACGGTGGTCTGCACCTAATCACACACCCATGCACTCAAGCACTAAGGGTTCAAACAAGACAACTTCTGTAAGCAGCCAAGGATTTGAGGAATGAATTCCTGAGCTTCAAGATTAGGCACAGGACTATCCCTGTGATGCCTGCAGGAAGCTAAATGTTCCACTGTAAAAACAAAAGTACAGGTTTTGCCATCGTTTGCAACCACTCAATTTTTAAGTGACAGAACATTGAGTTTTCATTTTCCTTAGTAAAATCTGTAAATCTATTGCAATACCTGAACTTGTGCGTGTAAATAAGAAATTCAGCAGCCAATTTAAGCAAGCCACAAACACAAGAGCTTTCTATCCTGCTAAAAAAAAAGTTTAAAAAATTTAAAAAAAAAGGAAAATGCCCTTCAGCAAAATAAATCTTTTTGTCTGAAGGCTTTGATAGTAACATTTCAAGACAAGCTCAGAGTCCAGATTGTACAGATATGTTTAGCTCCAGATAAAGACCAACGAGACATTCTGAGGGCACCTAAGCATGTAGCTCCTGCTCACAATGAAGAACAAAGAACAGAGATATGGAAGAAGAAAATGAAATTTGGGATGCAGAATAGGCAGATACACCGCACGATGGTGTGAAAGAGACCTCTGAATTATGATCTGCTGAAGGTTCAAAACAGTCACATGGAGGAGAGGGAGGCAGCACAAGTTTACATGGAGCTGAATACACCCCTAAGAACTGACAGAAAATGCCCTCCAAGATGCACTGCCTTTGAAAGGAACAGCTGGTCAAATCTTGTGTCTCAACTCACTGTCTCTAGAGATGCCAGCAAATATTGCTTACACATTTTGACTGTGAAGTCTTACCCTGAAATTCAGAAACTCCAGAGAGCTTGGGAGAATCCAGCAGCCAGTCTGTCAGCTCACTGGTACCAAGAATGTTGCTTCGAAACTGCTTTCCCCCGTTCACGTTCCAGGTTCCCGTGGCAACACGAATACGCTTGAAGCTTGTGAATTCAAACTGACGTTCTGACATGGCCTTCAAAATACTTGGAGTTACTGACGGAAGAGGGGAGAAAGAGGGTATTTAAAAGAAGAATGTGCTATAAAAGGATAGAAAGCGTACAGACAGCAGCAACACAGTCACTGTGAAATAATGACATTACCCTACCAGCAACAACATGAAAGCTAAGGAATAACTCCAGTGGCAATGGCAATAACTACAAGATAACTGGGGCTGACAACGGCAATTTTCTTCCAGAAACCAGGCACCCTTTGAAAGCTTGTCAAGGGCTGGTCACTCACTTTCAGCATACATTTTCCTGCACTTCTTCACGTAATAAGCAAACAAGTTGTTTTTCCTCCCTTAATCTTTTCAGTTTAGCCTACAGTGATCAAGCATGTCACAAGTTATGACTTAAATTTTAGCCCTAAGAAGTTTAGAATGTGGAGGAAAAGGAGAAGAGCAGCACAGAGTCTCACATCAGTCCAAAACTAACACTGTTGTGGCTCTCTAGCCTGGTCAGAACTCCTCGCAGGAAACTGCTATACTCACTTATTTCTGATGAGCATAGAAGATTAGCAGCGTGCTTTTTTTGTGTGAGCAACTGAGGTAACCTTAATCTTTAACTGCCCAGTTTCACTGTCAGTTAGGCACAGAGAAGCTATCTGTATTCTCCTTCTGGTCCACAACAGGGAACAGCCCTAGGATTGAAGTGACGCTGAAAGGTTCACATCTGTCCTATTAAGATCCAGTAGTTCTCTGGAGCAAGCTGACTACCTGATTCTGTTTGTGGGTGCAATTATCCTATATTTTGCACACAAGTATCTTCTCAGAGAGAGGTAAATTAGTTTACTCTAGATGGGTGCAAACAAATGTGTATATGTTGTGGACTATCAGGGTCCTGGAGTAAAACAGGGAATGAACCAACATTAACAACATAAATGTGCCTTTAAAGATCCAAATGGCTAAAAGCATGTGCAAACTGCTTTTAACTGCCGTGTCAAAAACAAGGAGATAAAAAAAATCTGAGCTCAAGAGACTTCCTCAAGACAAACTCAGACAGTGCCGAACTGGGAATATAGCCCTAAAATCTTTCCCTCTGGCCCAACTCCTCTAAACTGTCAGAGGAGATTATCATCAAAGAGCAGAGAAACATACTCAAAAGCCCAAAACAAAATACGAGAAATAAGCATGGTGGAATTAAAACACACAGAGTTGTGCTACAGTCACTTGAAAGCCGTGTTTTAAACAATAGATTTGTGCAAAAGCAGCTTATTTATTGATTTTTTTTTCAAAAGGGTGCAATTGCTTATATCTGACATCTAAAAACAGACACAAAAGAAAACCGAAGGATTTACACTTGCCTTACCCAGCAGTGCAGTGTGGTCCATGAGCATCTTGCCCTTGTCTGCATATTCCTCACTGAAAAAGTCACCCATAAGCAGCAACTCGATGGCTTCCTGCTTTACTGCATCGAAGAAATTTGACTGAATGGTGCGAGACACAGAGCGTGCACCATCCTTGAGTTTCCCAACCTACATCAGAGAGGAATCATCAGTGCAAGTGACACTGAAGGGTAAACTGGACATCTTTTTTACTTGTGAATAAACAGGCTTGCCATTTTTCTTTACCTTGTGCTTCCCCTCAAGGGCACGACTGCCGGTAAATACTCTGCTCAGATTATGGCCGTTCAGAGTCCACATCACTTTGTAGGATTCCACAAAGCGCTCAATTATAGATTTAGAGTTCAACCCAAGGCTCTCTAATTGAGCAAGCAGGATCTGGATTAAGTGCAGGAGAAAACACAACACCACCACTGTTCTTAAATGTGCTTTTGCTTTTTATCCCCAGTTTAAGTATTCCAGCCAGCACCATTCTGTATCATAGAGCTGGCAAGACAGACTTGTATAACTGAGGCTTATGCCCTCTTTCCTGTCTTTCCCATAGAACAGACAACGTATGTAGTACAGACATCCACAAAAGGTCCTCTGACAAACTCACCTCCAGTGCAATGAAGGACTGTACACTATTAGTATGATCCAGGCAGTCCAAACAATTAATTCGAAAAGTACCTGTCTGCAGACTTTGGTAACCAAACACAAGAAGAGAGAGGAAAAAAAGGCATATTTTAAAATATAACATCTAATCATGAGTTGATTGAATAAGATCATCAAATGTTCTGCCTGAATATACCCACCCACATTTTGACAGCGCAAGCATGTTGTGCACAATATATGCCATTAACATATCTAATTACTCGACTACGTCTGTAACACCGTATTAGCAAATCCACACACTGGTAATTTTGCAGATTCCAAACAATGGAGATGCAGTTAAGCCAAATAACCTATTTAGCACCAAGACTACACTTTATCTCAAAATTATATTTCAAGATGGTCATTTATGCTTATGGTCCAAACACAACAAGAAACCTGGGAAGACCAGGACAGGTGGTGCCTGGCTATGATGGGACAGAGGGGCAGGGACACTCACCATGGACTTACATGCTCGCCCTTTGTGAAGATTCCAAAGTCTTCCCAGTGCAACTTCAGCTGAGGCCCCAGCAAATTCTCCAGTTTCTCAGTTTTCCCACCTTTTGCAAATTGGTGGTAGTCAAAGTTTATCATGGGAGTGTCTTCCGCATGGGAAGAGGCCCATAGCAGTTTCTGTTTAGATAGGGAATGAAGGAAAACAAAATCTGCTCAAGCCACACTGTAAGGACTGATACTGGCAAGCATTTATCATTGCTAGACTTTGACTGTTTGTCATATTTTTAATACTGAGAACTTCATAGGGAATTTTGAAAGGCCAGACATGAAAAAAGCAACCGAAGTTCACTATTTGTTTTCTTTCCAAAAGTAAACTGTGTTGTTAGACCTCAATTTCTCTGCAGGGGAATTCAAATTGTAACTGCCAAGTACACCTCAGAATTGCTGCGGTCTGTGCCCTGGCTAGTGGCAGCCCTGCAGCAGTGGGCTGCTGCCTCTGTGTGCGAGGGATGCTCTGGGCAGGCTCAGGACCAGGACCCTGATGGGAAGGGTGTCCAGAGCTGCTTAAGGCAGAAGAGCATAACAGTGCACGGGTATATTTTTTAACCATTCCTGAAGTGCCAAGACGTGGGAAAATGTGGCCTTAAATTTAGGTAGAGGTTGCTTGGGGAGGAAGTAAGAAAGAAATTATGTCCCAGAAAACATACCATAAAATGTTTGTGGTAAACCACAAAAGTGAAAGAAGAAGCACAAATAGCCACATTATTTTATCTCCAATTTCCATGACCTCACATGCATTTCTATAATCACCACAAATTTCATTAAGGTATCTGCAAAAGATACAACAATAATACATCCTGCTCTCCATGACAAAGCTAGAGAGAACTGTTATATTAACTCTAACTATGCAAGCCTTTGTCTATTCCCTTCCCTCCTGCACATCCGCATCCCAAGAGACGGATGCTTTTCTCCACTTAGATTGTGACACAAACTGATCAAAACAATTCTGATATTACATTAAAAGCGTACATGCAGCAGTTACATCAGTATAATTGCATCAAGTAAGACATTAAGCCTTCCCTGCAGAAACAAATTTAAAGGCGTTGCATGGCATTTGGAGAGAGATGTGCAAAATATATTTCATTACACTGTCACAAAAGCCAAATCACTTGGTATCCGCTTCGCTGTTGTTGATACCTCAACTTGCCTTTACAGCTGCTGGCAGTAGTAATGCACTTGAGGATGACATTTACCCATTGCCTCGGTGTAAATCATTGTCAGAGTATTGGTAACTCTACACTATAGCATTGCTTTTACTGTAAGCATAATTACATCTGTTATAGGGGATGCTTATGAGAGGAACAGCATTACTGGGAACAGTATTGATTTTTTGTCTGGTAACAGCTGAAGGTTAAGTTGGTCGTTTACCATTTTTCATTTGTTCTTGTTGCATAAACGAACGGTAGCTGTGACATTCTGACCAAAGCAACCCAGCAGCAGTTACTACAAGAATATTTTGAACCAACTCTGATAAGAATTACTAAGATTGCAGCAAGAGTTAGGAGAAGAGGAAGGAATACAAACAAAGGAAGATGGAGAAACAAAGAAATAAACTAACGACAGAAAAGTAGAAAAGTTTTCATTACTAATCATTCCCCTATTAATTACTTTATTTTTAATTCAAACCCTTTAAAATCATCAAAGTAAAAATTAACTATATATTCTTTCCAAACACCCATTATTAAAACAAAAAGGTAAAGACCAAGATGTGTTTGTTTTGAATGGGTACAAAACTGCAGTTTCCAGTGCTGTCAGTCTAAATTCTTTCAGCTCACAGAGTGCTTTTATAATTTATTTATTTTTAAACATCAATAAAGTTTAACAATTTAAACAGATCTTTATTTAAAATAAATGAATGAATGCAAGGTCTTTATTCTAGAGATGCCTTGTTTCTGACTTAATCTCTGTTAGTATGATACTGACCAGAACACTATCTTCAAGAATGCAAGTGTTTGATAAAATACCAGTATTAAATTATCAAGAAAAGTCAGATTTGTATCCTCATAAGTTATTTGAGCATTTTGCAAGGGGTCATCTCTTACCCCTAAATTTCAATGTTTTTGAAAATAAACTATAAATATAAATACTATTTTAAAGATAGGGAAATCAAGAGATTCTTGGAGGCTTATCTGTGTCATGCAGAAGTTCAGTAAGAAGCTGAGAACAGAAGCTAGGACTGGACTTGGCTTCTGTACCTTCCTCATTGCCTTGCAATTGCCTTTAATCATAGTCACTTTCTTTGGCCATATTCTGCACAGGGGCAGACTTTCACTTTGTCACTTTCCACTGGGGAAGCTGATAGTCCTCCCCAGCTCTTTTGAAAAAAGAGGAAATGGTCACGCAGAAAAACTGTCAAAAACCTCAAGACACTCCTTGTCTTGAGTACATTATTCCAACAGGGAGGGAAACAAATCCAGGCAACTATGCACTGCTGCAAATCCCACCCAATGACAATCTGTGGCTTTGTTTCAAAAATTAATTAATTTTAAAAATCTGACCATCAGAATACTGCACTAGAACGCAGCACGGCTTTAATTCTACAATGCCTGACATCCTGAAAGCACAACCCAGATGCTTTCAGGTATTAGTTGTGCCTAGGCATATTTAGGGGCCAGAAAAACCTCTCTCTTTGTATACCAGACCACCAGACCGTCATCTGGTGCTCAGGCAGCCAATTCCCATTGCAATCAGTGCAAGAGAGCTATTTCCCATTACAATCAGAGCAAGACAGCTTGCTTACACTCAGTGAGCCAGGGTCAGGGCCTGGCCCCCAAGCAGTTCTGGCAATCCCATGAGGCATCTCACTGCATAGGTGACTACATACTATGACAAAGCTGACCACGACTCATTTTTGCAAATGTGAACGCCTCTTAGGAGAATTAGAGCACTTTTTTTTTAAAGTCTGGTAAAGAGAATGTGCATAAATGTGTGAAGAAATAAGCAGGAAGGCAGTGCTGGAAATTAAGCCATGAGACTATGAAGCACCAATCTCTCAATACGTAACACCTAGTAAAGAGAAAACATCATTTCAATAGATATACTATTCATCACCTACTGGGCCAGATGGGAAACAGAAGAAAATGGAGGCTCAGGGGAAATCAGCAGTTTAAAAACAAAACAAAACAATACAAAACATTGCTTTTACCTTAAAAGCTCTGTTGAGCACCTCCTCCCCTCCTCTGCTTCCCAACAGGTTAACGATCACTTGTTTTCCATACTGCTCTTTCAGAAGCATCATATGCCTACAGCAAAAATAACCATAATAGGTACTAAACAAAACCATGTTATGTTGCCTATTACCTTTTTCAAAATACAGAAGCAGAGATCACTGGTTGTTCAATCCAGCTGAAAGTTTCAGCCACAGCAGGTACAGACATCTTCCTCAGCTCCCTTGCAATCAATTATTAAAGTACAAATGGTGAAATTATGCAATTAATGGACACAGTATTTTGTATTGAACTTAAAGAAAGAACCATCTTAGGAAACAGGCCCCAGATTTTTTATGTCACTGTTAGCTTTGATATTGCCCTTCGTATTCTCCCACCTCTTGATTGTCAGCCTGGGAACTACATAGGAAAGACAACAAGAGAGGAAAACATATTACACTTCAACAGCAATTGCCCAGCACTACGCAGAGCTGAGCCTACAAAGAGTCAGCAGCAGCAACAGGACACAGGACTCCAGTGCCAAGGCCACAGAAGTGCAAATGCACATGTCATAGGCAACAGGGTTCAAACATCTCTGAGTTACCGCAACATCGAGACGTTCACTCTCAACTTAATTAAATTAAGCAGGAAGGTTAGTAATCGTAAGAACTGCTGCACTGTGTCAGACCAGAGGTCCTTTTAGCCAAGTGGCCTAGCCCAGATTATTCAGGACAAACACAAAATAGGACAAGTATAAAGTGGTATTTTCTTTGGCATATATCCACAATCTCTCAAAGCCTGACATTTAGGGACTCTCAAGTCAAAAGCTTTTAGACAGATGCAGAGACACCCATCCTCCCCTCAATAAATTTTTTTCAAGTTGGCATGCATCTGCTACAGGACTTGTGCTGGGTCAAGAAACCATTAGATCTTAAAGACATCTTCCATCACATACTAACAACACTGTAGTAGTACTTAAGAAGATGCTGGATAGAAATAGACAAGAAAAATAAAATAAACACTCACACAAATGAAAAGCTATTACATGCTGCAAAGCAACATGCAATGGCTAAGTGTCTGAAAAACGGCAAGAACACATCTTCTGGCACGCACCTTTAAATCTTATAACCACAAATAAGCCACACAGAAACCCATGGAAGGGGAGAAAAGAAAGAAGAAGTTATCAGCACGGCCTTCAAGAAACATGGCTAAATATATTTTCTGGTGCTACTTATGTTCCTGATTCTACAGCCAGTTCTCTGTACGCCAACGCTTCCCATACATTTGCACCCCTCCGATCCCAGCATCAACTTTCTGCTTCTCCGCCAATGTTGCTATCCTCCAACAAAACTGCTGAAGCTCAGGTCACCTGCATGAGTACTGTAAGCAGAGCTCCCCGAGGATTTCTCAGGGAGAGGGAACGAAAAAGATCCACTAACAAGATCACCGTTCACTTCTCGCAGTGCCTTCTCAATACATTAACCTATCAGATGGGGAAATGTAGCAGGCTAAATCCACTCTAACACTCTCAGAAAAGCTGTAGCAGGCTTGCTTATTCCTTGCCCATTTTCAAAGGACTGTCTTTTGCAGGCCTGCAAACAGAAAGGTCTCTAACTTCATCTAACCGAAAGGCTTTACTATGCACAAGGGAAAGAAGGAATAGTGCAAGTTGATCCTCATATTCATGTTTCTTACAAGAAAGCTATTCACTAGTTGCATCAGGGTCAGAGAGAAAAGGTTCTCTGAGCTAAATGGTGTTACAAAGTTGTTGCTTGCTAAGGTACGCTCAATTTCTTGGGCAGCACAAAAGGATGCTGAATAAGTTGTTTTCTTCTTATATAAATTATCACTGCTGTGGAATGCAAACCTTTAAGATGGAGCAGCAGGGCAAGTTATCATGGCACCAGATGACCACAAGACCATGAGTCTCAAAGGCATTTGAATTCAGTAGAATTTAAGAGCCTTAAAAAGCTTGGAGAATATAGGCTAAGACCCTTCGGAACAGGGACTGCTATCGTGTATGGTCCCTTTATGTTCTAATGCCTGTTTGGGGTCTTCAGTGCTACAAAACTATTAACAGTCACTAATGCCATGTTTGCTGCAGTAAATGAACTGCTCCAGTAAATGAAATCAAGGAATTAAGAGGCCTTATCCAAAATCAACATAAACTCTGATTTGCCAAAACCAAATCAAAACAGAAATTAATCACATGACCTGGCACTTACAAGTTGAAAATTTCCCACAGGCCAAATCCTTCCTGTCCTTTTCAGGCAATGTTCCCACTGATGTCCATGGGAGTTTGCCCTTAAAGGATAGCACTTCATAGTCAGACATTCAAAGGGATCAAGCTAACGTATGGCTTTTTTTACAGTTTCCATCTGACAAGCAGAGTATTAATGGTTTAAAGAGGTTTACAAGTCAGTCTTTGGGTAAAGTAGAAAAGCATCAGCATGACAGCATCATACAACACTGATCATAGAATAAGACATTGTTATTTCTGGAAAGCAGTAAAACAATGAGGAGAAAAACAAATCCAGATTGTAGAAGAAGCAGTGTTTACTTTATAATTACCTGGGTTACACTGGTAAAAAACACACGTTCTGTGTACCTGAAGTGTAAATTTGTGTTTGTTGTCTCACAAAGGGTTACACAGACTTTGCTTTTGCATACCACTCATCATTTCTTAGCTTTTACACAAACAAGCCAGGAGACCAAATTAATTCAATTACCATCAAAAACAGAAAGGAAAATGCACTTAAAAATCTGCAACACCTGGGGGATTGGCTATGTCATCTGAGAGATGTTTCACACCTCTCAGGATTTACTAGGAAGGCATATAGTTGTGGAGTTAAATGCTAGGCTGCTGTGTTATTGCCAAAGTGGAATGAAGCTTACCTGTCAAAGGCAGGAGCATTTGCTTCCAGACCTCTGTTAAGCCTTAGATGATAAGAACCCACCTAAATTACAATATTGGAAAGAGAAGAAAGAGAGAAATAACTTCTTAAATTGTTAGAGTCCTAAATCACTAGATGTCTCCCTTTTTCCTTCAGAGAGAAACATGTCACTAGCAGCACCAGACACCTCTAACAGACTCCACACACCCACACACATAATATCCTTAATACAAACGCCACAGCTTTTATTAGACAACAACATTTACAATTACAAGTGAAAACACCATTATCATTAAGCAAAGGGATACCTACACATTTTTTAATGGCCAAACAAATCACATCCCTTCACCAGCTTCCTCTAGCAAATATCCCACCCTGCCTCACAGGAGTATGCTGTGTGCCTAGTATTCTTCCTGCCCTTCCCTTGGCAGAAAAGGCTGCTGTTATGCCAGTTCCCATGGGTTGTGTGTCCAGAGTTATTTCATCTTTCATTATTTATAGAAACTAAAAAGCATCAGAACAGTCCTTTGAAAATATGAAAGATGAAATCCTGTGCCATCAATTTAATAGGACTTTTAATATGGATGTTAACAACAGTAGCCTCAAGCTCCTTTTGAATGCGTACTACTGTTATTACAGTACACAAAGGGCTTCATTCCTCTCCGAAAACTACACTGTTAATTATTTATAGGATCATGAATTGTTTCCTGTACTTCATCATCTTCCTTTGTTTTTCATGAGGTTGGTTGCAATTCTTTCGAACGCTGGTGGCAGCACACTCACATCCAAGGAGAAGAGTTATGAGTATTCACCAACATAAATGAAAGCTGCATAATCTAATCCAGATTAGGCAAAAAAGCAGACTGTGTCCCTACTAAAAAACTGAAAATTCTGTTTAACTAGACATGCTACCCACAAGCCAAAAATACTTGGGGAGAAGATATACGGCTTCATAACATACAGAACTACAGTGCTGGATACAGCTACACCATGGGCAGGAGGTGTGCACAACCATATGGGCTGACTTGCTTTATAAGAAGCAGCCAGTATTGCACTGGATGCTGCTAACGGAGAGAACACAGATCCTTCAGTCATCTTCCTTCTGCGCTAAATCCAGTAGTTCTGAATGGGACCTAGGTGCTAGATTTAATGATTAAAAAAAAAAATAATCAAATAACCTTTAAAGTATCTAAAAACCCAGTTACATTATGTATTCTCTCTACTAACACACGAGTATACTCATTCCAGTTTCTTATCCCTCTGTTAAGAGAATGCAAAGACCGCTAGGGTAATTCTTATTTGAGCCTGTAACTGTATATAAACTGTAATTCACAGGCCATGTGTAACCCGCTAAATCTCATGCAATAATCTGATTAAACTCTACATCTCTGCCTTGCAGAAGATCAGATTAGATCATCATCACCCTTTTGACTAAAATCTAGAAAACACACCATCCTGACATGATACTTTGTTTCAAAGTAACAGGCTCCTATAGAGCTCGCAGTATCCCTAGATACTCCAATTTTGCTGTGGAGGTCAATATCATCAAGCCAACTGGGCATTTCAGATGGGAAGGTTACTCCAAATCAAATTGAAAATGTTATAGAGATATTGCTGTAAACTTCAGCTTAGGATATAAGGACATAGTTCCTTACAAACAGTTCCCTGGAGAGGCGCACACAAACACATGAAAATGTTAAATTTAACTATAGCCATTTGCCTGGTTATATTCTGTTTATCTAAACACGCAAAATTTCCTACAAAGTAAACCTAAAATGAAAGAGCTCAGCATTTTCACAGAGTGAGCTTTGAAGCTCATTTAAAAAAACAATTAAATTTTATGTAACTTCTAAATTGTAAATAGCAAGAGAGATAAGTAAGGTAGGCTTTTTGATTATTTGTTTACCTGAAGCCCCGGTTGCTCCCAAAACAGTGGAACAGAACCTCTGATCTGCACAAAGGAAGAGACATCATCATCCAAGTAAATTGTCTGCAAAAACAAAATAAAGGGAAGGCGTTCTGCAGTCAGATCTGTCAGTCTGTGACCCCTTCATCAGGCAACTGAACTTCAAAGGGTAAAAAAAGTAAACCATGTATCTCACTGTATCCACTTACTGCTCAGGCACTTTTCCATAGTCTCACAGGCAGTGGAACAAGGCACGACGTATTTGCTTTCACGTCATCACAGCTGATTCAGTTCGCTACTCACCCGAAACAAGAGAAAATTTAAAACACCACCAGTGGCAAGAAGGAAGGAATCTTTCATCCACAATGAAGATGGATTTGATCTACTGGTGGAGACGCTCAGGAAGACCAGCCATATACTCTCCCTCTGTCTCTCCCACAAAATTTAACTGTGCAAAATGTCATTGCTCCTGGTGACCGATGATGGGTAACGCCAGGTGTGGGATGAGCTTATCTCTTGCTTTATATAATATTTCTTATTTCACTGCATGTTGTGCCCTGTCAGAGCGTCCAAATAAATCTCAGTGAAACCAGCAGCTTTGCCACTCCCATTCTGAGATACAGTGATCTGCTTCTTTTCCAGGAGGCTTACAGCGAGAGGCTCCAAACTCCCCATTTACCCCTAACCAGACCTCAAACTCTCCCTTAGTATTTGTTCTTATGACCACTGCTAACAAGCTGATTTTGAGTCAAATCTACACGAAGTGCAAAGACTGATTTCCCCCTTTGCCTTCCCCCTCCACCAGCCCCCAAGCAAAGCGGTATATTATCTGTTAACTTAGCACAAAAGGTACTATCTTCAGATTCAGTATGACCACAGAGCAACTGTGCAAAGCCTGGCTCACTCCCCTGGCCTATACTTAGCCGTGGAATCCTGGCTGTTTTCCACGGGGAATACATGATACACATGATACACATCTCCGCTATCTCATGCATGACAATGCGTCTTCTGCAGCCCTGCAGAGGAATGGTATCCAGGTCATCCAGGTAGCTGCTTCTCTAACCGCATCATATCATTTAGCACAACTGCTGCCAGCTGGCTAGTAGCTCCCAAAATAGAAAAGAACATGAAAATGGGTTACTCTACAGCTTTAATGTGGTTTGTGCTTTTGGATTTGCCACTAGATGTGCTGCTGGCTGGGTGGCTCACGGGAAGTGCCTTCATTTAGCTTGACCCCTCATCTTTATAACCACTAACAATGTACAATTTTTAGAGCTGCTTGTGTGAAACGAAGTATAGCTACACCAGAGAGGTGGGTATTTAAATATTCTGTCACCAGTTTTATCTAACTAATCTTTACAATATTTTTGCAGAGCACTTACAACTATCCCCATGTCACTAAGATGAAAGATTTAAGTGGCTTTGTTAAGGACAATGTCAGTGATAGCTAGCCCAGATGGAGTGCGAAACTGTATGTTTCAATGTCTTTAGCCTCAAACCAATGAATTAAGAACCCTTCTCTGTTGCATTGCATCCTAGCGCAACCCCCTGCAAGAGATGGGGCTGCTCAGAGAAGCTTTCTTGCAGGCCTGCCTCACAGCTTGAGTGACGTGGATTTAAAACACAGACTCCCAGTAAAGCTTTCTAAACATTGACGGTACCTGAGTGCAGGAACTAATTACCATGGCAACACACCGATGCACCTTTTCTTCGTACTTCTGTGCTCAGAAGTGTTCGTCCTGCAGTTGGCCTACAGCAGGAGTGAGCAAGCCCACCTTCTTCCTCTTTAACACATCCTTCCTGAGAGAGGTCGTGCCAAGATGAGTCAGTGACTTCTAAACACTGAATCATCTTTTCACTCACAGCCATGGACCCAGAGGAGCTAATTCTAAGGTAAAGCCAATTTGCGTAGCTCCACTGACAGCCCCAGCACTATCCTGACTCATACTAAATGACGATCAGGTCCTGAATCAATGCAAAAAAAGAGTCAGGACTGGCTCACTTCAAAATTTGACAACAATCATCACCTTAGTGGTGGATGAGTTGAAACAAAACATCTAATGATGATGAATACAGACACAGCTTTATATGAAGTACAATTTGGCCGCTCAAACAGCTTGCTACAGAGGATTAGTTTTCTGTACTATCTTCTGGAATGTCCGTTTCTATAAGTAACTGAAAAATTGACAGCTCAAGTATCTCTTTGGCCAGCTCTTCTAGAAGTCCCAGCTGCAGATTAAAAGATAATAACAATAATTCTAATTTTAATACCTGCAGGTTAACACCTTCCTGAGCTATAGTTTCAATGGAAAGTATTTCATCAGCTACAGACCATGAATATACAACCTGCCTTCCTTATGCCAAATACAGAAGAAAAATACTGACCAAACATTTCTGCCTTTCTGCTCATATTTCCATTTACTAGTGATTCAACATCCTAAGAGTGAACAGATGTTTGTTACTGCTATCACTCACATTTTCTGTTCATTGGTTTTCACCCATTACCTCTTCTAACTGTTTTCTGCTCTATTAGGCTGTCCATTTGGAGAACTGAACAACAATGAAAAGAATTCAAACTAATTTGGGATCATTCCTGTGATCTAAACAGGGTGCCCGCACCCTGATGTGATGGGCTGGGGGGTCCTCTGTCAGGTTGAGGTCTATTATGGAACACCCCTATGATGATAGGGCATTTTAAAGAAACTGTCATTTTCATGCACATTGCCATGTAGCTTTGAGCTGGGAGCATAGCCTCTTCAACATAGGCATTCACAAGAAAATTCTCCACATGAGCACATTTCCACTTACAGGGCTCATCAGTCTGTTCTCTGGAGCAATTCTGTGGTCTTTCACAATCCTCTTACCTCATTCTCGTGACCCAGATGAATCCAAAATTATTTTCTTCCAAGCTGCCAGTGAGTTGGAAAAAGACCTAGTATTTTCTAATGAGTGGGAGAATAACACCCTTTTCTGCCAGTCATTCCTTCCTAAACAGACTGTAACCACTTCATTAAGCATTACAACTCTGCAAATCTACCCTGAATTTCAGCAATACCCACTGTCCTTCATTCACCACTCCAAGGAACATGACCTCTGGTCTTCACATTGCCTTCTACTATGTATGTCCCCTTGACCTTACAATAATAGTGGCAACAGCCTTCCTACCCGCAGACTTGTTAAGTGAGCAGGTTAAAAGACTGAGACTAAGAAGACTTTCCAGTTCAGGAACGGACATAATCTTAACGCCCATATACGCTATAAGAAACGCCATTTGTTAAAATCTTAAATAAGCACCGATAATACATCCAGTTTGAAATTACATTCATAAATAAAAGATTCCAACTTCGTTCCTTATGCAATTCCAGCATTTATGCACGGATAAGTACAGAACTTCTTTTCTCAGATTCTTCCAGGCCTTGATCATTTTTTGTTCATAATGGCATGTTTTCTACAAGCGCATACCTGTCCCACTTTTGTTCTAGTTTTGACTTTATTACCCTGTCGTCCAGCAGATCCATTTCTCTTATTCTAAGGCACTACAGAAAAATAAAGAGTTCTTTAAGAAAAGAAACTTAAAGAAAAATAAACAGCACTTCATTTCCAGAATCTTCCTGTCCTCTGTTTTCCTTAACTCATCAACAAGAAATACACCCAAGAAGATCACACTGGTTTTCCTCTAAAAATTCAACAACAAATCAGTTACATTTTGGACAACATTTTGTCATTAGGGTTGATACCTACCGCTAAATGTCTGTCTTTGGGCTTCATAAAACTGTTGTGGAGTCTTATCTTTTGTCTTAGATCCAAAATGATGGCAAGTTGTTATTTATTTGCCCCAGGGAGAATGTTCATTCCTATCAAATCCTCAAAAACACTTGAGGACTACTTCATTAATCTCAAAGGGTCTGACCATCCAATCCAGGTCGCTGGATGGATTTTCAGATATTTTTCCTGCAGTTTCCATCAGACAACATAATAGCAACTGGATACTTAACCCATGTGGAGGACCTCTTTGCCTTGATAATAGATTGCTTGTCCTCTGACCTCTGGTGTTAGAATTTGCCATGGTTTTCTTTCCACTTCTGTTGTCTCAGACATTTTGTGGTCTCTTTCTCCAGCTCCAGGTCCAAGGGTGATAGTGCTGATAGTTCAAGAGGACGTTTCTCAGTCTTTCTCCTCTGTTGCACAGGGCCAGACTTTGCCCCCGTGATCCAAGGTCCTTTCCTGGTAACACAAGCTTCATGCACAGATACTACTAGTAAACTTCTGAGCAAGAAGCAAACTGATACTGCTTCTGAGCAAGAAGCAAACATCTACATCAACCAGCTGGTGTTCTATTCCCAGCATGCTCCTCCCATTCATCGCTTGGAATAATTTATTCACTAATCTCCTTCACTCAGCTTCATTAGAAGGAAAAAATCATCTAGTCACAACTTCAAATGGCAAAATTCATTAAAGACTCACCAGGCACAGAGACACCGCCCATGATGAAGTGGATACTCATGTGGCTTGTTATGGGATCCCCAGCTCTGCCACACAACCCACAAAGAGCATGGATAACAGATGGCCTAAACATACCTCTCCATGAGTCCCTTTAACTCAGACCATGGGATCCAAAGATATACTTGCCAAAATAATCCTCTTTGCCCCGCCTGGGGCCATACTAAAACTTGATCCAGAAAATAAATTAACCACATGATTGCATCCATTCCTCTCCTGGAGAGCTATCCAACATGGTCTAGGACTTATTGTGAAATAGGGATCATTTTTCTTAATCCATGCCCAACATTTTTTTGTTAAACTGGAAGAAAGGGAAGGTTAATCCAAATTCATGGCATTTCCTTTTAATGCCTTGTCAAGATTTCCATTTTCTTTATTGAACAGTTCCATGAAGGGGAAAACAACTGAAACCGTTCATTTATGTTCAGTAAATTAGAGTTGTTCCCCTTAAGTCACATACTAAGATATTAAGAGTTTAGCACGACTCTTTGGAGGATAACTGGGGGAGGAGCTGAAATGTAAACAGTGACAGGCACACAAATTAAGTGAAGAAAGCACGCTTGTTTCTCAACACTATTAGCAGAAAAGAATTAGAAGAATGCGATACAGCCTCAACTTTAGGGGATTACCAGGGGAGGAAGAAAGGGTAAAGTGAAACATTTAAGCTATCACAGGGAAACAGAGACTGATTTTAAAACTATTTGAGGATTAACTGCAACACTGCAAGTAAAAAGGGCTACTATCCCACTACAAAATACCAGCAACAAATCTGGAAGTACACATTAGAGGGATTTCAAAAAAGCACTCTTTTCTCTTCCCTTCATATTTTGTTTTTGTTTAAGTGTTTCCTACCATTTTTTCTTTCTTCTTTTTTCTTTGTAAAGATGCAAGCCAAATGATCAAGTATCTGAAAGATCTACTAGTAGCTTTTTTTTGAAAAGCAAAAGTGAAGTGAGATATTTAACTTTTTCTCCCTTCTCAAACACAGTGAGTCACAGTAGTTAAGTGAGCCCACAAAAAATGACTCATTGCAGAGCTAAAATGCCACAAGGCTAACTCAGTGGGAGACAAAAGCATACCATTTATGCATAAAAGAGCTGCCTGGAGATAAGGCTAATTGTTTCTCCCTCTTCTAAAATCAGAAAAATGTTAGAAGTAATTCCTATAAAGGAGGGGGGGTAAGTCCTGGGTTTTCAGAATCCTAGGGTGCTATTTATCCATGAAAGCACGCAGCCAGCATGCCATTATACTGTACAGGCTGCAGCAAATAGAAAAAAAAAAAAATGTTATTCAGCCAAGATATTACCTCATAGGCGATTAGTCAGTAGTCTACTATGAAAGCAGGAGAGAGTTTATTCTAGGACTCTTCCTTCCTCATGGTAAGTGGATGCCAGCTTGAACTGGATCTCAGGCATCCCAGTGGTTAGCCCAACTTTGCTATCTTAGGACACGCAGCTTGGTAAAACTAGTGTTTATCACCATTAGCAACAGCAACCTTCTTTTCTTCTTTAAAAACAAAAACCAAACAAAACCACACAATCCTTTACAACTCCAAACCCTTGTTATAATTTTCAAGCTACTTGAGCCTTTAGCCCCATAACCATCTCACTCTTGCACTTTTTTGCTTACCCAATTGCAAAACACTCAAAAGCCTTCAGTCCTCCCACTTCACGGCAGTCCCTGGCTGAACGGGAACAGAGCTCTTCAGTTCCTGTGAAGAGTTTGACCCAGCCCCAGCTAAGGGAAGCATTAGCAGCCAAGTACTGTTTTGCCACTCACCAGGAGCCAGTCCTCAGGTTTTCTGCTGGGATGCAAAGGCCGTCTTATTTTCACGCTAATCATTTGCATCATAAAGTAAACCAGGAATATAATTAAATAGAATGAGTTACTTCTGACCCAACTAGTAAGCAGGATAGCAGAAGTATTTCCCATAATTAGACAACTGTTAAGTGCAGTGCTGCCAGTGTGAGACTGATCTGAAATAAAGCTGACAACCCTTTCTAACGTCTTCTTTCCTCTGCATTTCAGCAAGAGAACATTCTTCAAATCCTGAGTAACGTACTTTGCACTAATGCTCATGAGAAGGCACTCAACTAAAATAGCAGAATGTACCAAGTTATTACTTAAAATGGCATATGTCCCTTCTTCTGTTCCCAAATTCCAGGGGAAAATTCCACTTTTCAGTGAGCAGACCTATCTGCATCTCCCAATGCACTGACAGACTTTCTAGAAAGATGTAGATGCTGCAGGACCTGACTTGCAGTTGCTTTGGAGCAGAGGCACAAAAGCGAATTATTAGCAAAGAATTCAGAGGCTGACATTAGAGACCCAAGCCCTGCAGGGGAAGAGTTTGGCATCCAACAAGCAGAATTTGTGGAAGCCTGAACACTAAGTGGAAAGCTGCCAGGCCAGCCTACTGAAAACCTAGGCAAACCAGGAAAAGGAGGGACATGAACAAAAAGCCACTCACATCCCTGATACGAACTCTGGCCGCTGGGCAGAAAGTCCCACTTGCAACATTGTGCATGCTTTGTGCACATCTTGGGGATCAAACCTCACCAGCAAACTCGGGAATACCAGCCTGCAACTCCACCAAGCCTTCAGCTGAGCAACGCAGCACTGTCAAGTCTAAGGCAGCTCTACATCTGTCCCTAGGCAGGACCAGGTAAAGAGGTTAAAGCTGTACCATCACAGCAACAGCTTAAAGGAAATTTTGAAAGTGCCTAAACATTACTAGATTTTGGACAAACAGGTGCCCGAAGGCATGCCTGCCTCATGCAGTGGCATAACAGACAGGACAGCACTGAGTGTGACCCGCTACACTCAGGCAATGCCACAAGGAAATACCAGTGCCAAAGTATGGGCAGTTTTGAGGGGGGTTGCCACTCTCAGCAGTCAGGCACTGAGAGCAGTCAGTCCGACAATGGCACAGCTATAACTCCTCCAGAACAAGTAATAACACAGCTAGCTTAAGTAACTCTACACTACACTCACTGTGTCAGGTAGAGATGTCTCACCAGCCTCCCCTTACAAGCATCACCTAAACAATCTACTTGCGTTGTATGTGCACCTACACATACAGACACATACATACACATATAAAAACAATCTACGCTACATACAGTTTTGTAGATGTGCTCAGACACTCAAAACAACCAAATTTTAGGAGCAGATCCTTGTCCTTTATTGAAAACTACTACCAGCTATTTATCTATTCTGCTTATAGAGACATCCATTTCTGTATGATGGTTCTGACTGCTAATAATTACTACTTCTATTCAAAAAGGAAAAGGTGATTATACTTGAATAAGAGAGCGCTCATTTAAGCTGGCATAGAAGATTTCAGATTCTTCAGGGTCCATTGCTTTTTGTTCATTTTCAAGGTAGTAAGCTAAACCACGCGTAATAAAACCAACTGACTGTTATTGTGTTTGGCTGTGTCAATCAAGGGAGTCTGCTGAATGCATTTCACCCATATATTTTGTCTCAGCATGGAAATAAGGTTTTTACTATGTATGTATAAAAACTGCGTCATACCACCTCTCACTGAAGAGAATCCCCCACAAAGCAAAGGGGAATATAAAGCAAATTCTCTTCCAGAATGAGCTGCACTGGAATTTGCCTTACTCTGAGAAGATGGTGTTTTTTCTCCATTTCTTTTACTAGACAAAGATGATTTGACTCCGAGTGAACACAGGTCCTTTGCTGGGCAGCTTCCTCTTAACTAGAATGATATATTTGAGCGCTGAGAGTTTGTCTTCACCATAGCACAGCATACACTACCTACTTTCTATAAATGTTGTTCTCACTAGTCTGCAAAAGCCCTGTGAGTAGCAGAAAGTTAATAATCACCCTTATTTTATAGCTGAAAAACTAACTGTACAAAGGAGTGATAGCTGCAGTCCAATACAGCACACAAGAGTAACTTGAAACATGAATATTTACGATCATCAGATTTTGTATGATTCTCAGTGACTTCCTTAGAGTCAAAAGCAAATCTCAGCTCTAGTCTTCGCTGAAAATCACCCCCCGCATCCCCAACCAAATTATTTTACATAAATGTAGACACAGTTATGCCATTGTAGTGCAAGGGACTTTCAATGGCTTGTCCAGAAAACCTGATGGTATGGACTAACAGAGATACTTAAAATGAATGAAAGAGAAATGAACTGCAGAGACCATTACTTTTTAGAAAGTCTTTCACACTAGCTCTTCTCCAACATTCTACAGCATGGGAAACATGACGAACTTTATAAAAAATATATGATAAAAATATATGCAGAATGTATAAAAGTGTGATATTTATTCTGGAACAGATTTGAAAACATTCTTTTGTTTAATACGTGGGCCTTATGACTGATAATTCTAAGCAAGTTTTGTGCAATTGAGAAACTTACACATTGATTTCACATGAATTAACATGCAGAGCGCTCTGAATGGCTTAAAAAAACATGTCTATATTTCACTACAAGATCAAATGGCCAGACTTTCACATTCAGGAAAAAAATCAAAAGTATTAGTGAAAATTGTATGCATGGAAAACTCAGAAACACAGAAAAAGAACAGATCGCAAAGAAATGCTTAATGGGCAGGAATAAAGAGATCTGACATGCAATAATATTTTAAATGTTATAGGAAAAAATACTTGCTGAACACCTTTAATTCTTGTTGGAAACTCTGCCCCAACTAAACTTGAGTGGACTGAATTATTCAAAGCTATTGGATACATCTGCTTACCTGCTCTGTCTCAACGAAGTTAGATACATGTCCATCATCATTGACCCCTCGAATGTGAAACCGGGCACCAGCTCGCTCACAGCTGATGCGAGAGATGAGGCAGGCTTTTGCCTTCTTGTGGGAAGCATAAACAGTGCGAATGTCCACTACACCACAGATCACTTTCAGCAACCAGTCAGAGCAGTTCACCTGGTAGTGTTTGAAGGGCATATGCAATAGTTGGTTCCTGAAAGGGTCAACATACACATTACTGAATAAAATAAGAGAGATAGGCATGGGTGCCACCCCACAACAACCACTAATTTAAGCAATTAATGTTCTTTGAACCTTTCTTTGTTGTACCTTTATCTAAAACCAGGAAATATCAGGAAGAAATCCTCGTGAACTACTACAGTGAAGAGAACATGGCAATTTTTAATAGCACAGCTACCACCAAGGTGCTGTCCTTATATCTTGTACCTCTGTCTTATAAATTCAGATGCAATTGTCACCTCTTTCAGCTCCAGAAATACCCTTATACGTAGTAATCTTTTTCATAAATTACAGTGCTGTCAAGCTAACTACTTTTTGACCAGTACTGCCCAGACCTTAGCATACCCTACAGGATGAAGAGCCATTTGAAAATCCACCAGGATTTTCAGGAAAACTTTTCCAAGCGGAAACTGGACCTACAAGTCAATGGAAATACTGCAAAAAGTGCTACTAAAATTAAGAGGAATGCCTGTTTTAACCTTCAATTTATTTTATGATCAACAACTCAAGAAATCTATCATGCCTGGTTAACAGTGATGCTAGTTTCTTCTATTGCTATGGTTCTCCCCATTTTGTTTTTCAAAAACGTGCCTTTAGTCACAGATGAGGGCCCTTTTATGATTGTTTATTGCTCAACAACAGATCTGTACAAGAGTTATTATATCTAGCAAAACTCCTGAAGAATTGTTCTTCTAGAGTACAGCATTTCTCTGAAAAAGGTGCAAGTCATTCTTACATTTTTAAACTAAATATGTAACTGAAAAGGCAGCTGTAAACCAATTTTTGGTATCTCTTCCTCTGTGAGTAGAGCTAGGAGAAGGAGGTGGAAGTTCTCACTCAAATAAATTCCGGTAGAATGTTTTTGTTGTTGCAGTTCATTTAACAGGCAGTTTGTGTTGCTTATAACTAAGGTCATCTGGCACTTCTCATCACGTAACTGTTTATTCCATTGTTTACTTTTCTCAAGAATCTATTGTTTGGTCTGAAATCTCCCATACACATAATTGCCTCAAGATAAATTTTCTTTGGAACATCTTTCTGCCCTAAATGTGATGACGTCTCCATTCATCCCTGTTCTACAACATATAGGAAAGTGGAACCTCTTCAAGGCCTAATTCTAGATTAGCCAGAAGCATCAAAGAAGGGAAGCTCAAACGCTTACCTTCTGAGAAGAAAAGTTTCAAAGGACAGTACAGGTAAAAACAGTTGCTTTTTACCTTAAACCTTAAAAAGGTTTTTTTTGTTAAGGGATATTGCCACCTTAGGAGTTTCATCACTGGGACACAGCTTGTTTGTGCTATGTGTCTAACTTGACATGCTTGGAGAGCTTTTTTGAGAGGGATGCATAATTAGCACAGTTCAAAGCAAATTTTACATCTCTCTCTTCTGAGTTAAACTCAAAACACTAGATCATACCAGTCAAAATCACATCACAGCTAGAAAGATTATTTAGCCTGAATGAACTGCTCTCTCATGTTTATTTATCATCCATTATAAACTTTTTTGCTTATTTAATATTCACATACTTTGGGCCACACAACTTATCACACATTTTAGCAGCACACCAATATTTAACTCTGCCAGTTATTTTCCACCTACATCATATACCCCTCCTTATTTTCCAGTACAGCTATGCTTCCTGTGTGACCATCGTTTTGTTTACAAAATAAAAAATGAGAGTATAGGAAGTCAAGCATTCTACCAGAACTTGTAAAGCAAACAAACTGAATTAAATCAGGTGAACCCACCTAGGGAAGACAGAAGACAAACTCCAGCATTTGTGTACTTTCCTTTCCACTCAACCAATACTTACCACAACAAGAAATACTTTTTCTTTGCTTTATAAGCACAAGAAAGTAAGCAGTACAGAGCAGTGTAGGAAACGGGAGTTTCCTTTTGTGCAATATACGTTTACACTGAGCTACAGACATATTAACATTGATGTTTTCAACATAAAAACTAGGGCACATTGAAGCATTAGAACTACAGACTTTAAACACACACACACTTTTAAGAAATAGAAGATACTTCAGCACAAATTATGAGATTTATGAACAGCTCAAGTGCAGGTTTCTATGAGATAACTTTTAAAGCAAATTATTAAAAAGAACTGCAGGGGAAATTATTCATGACGTACAGAGACATGTTTCTGTAGTGTGAGCAATACATCTTTGTGTTTCCTTCTTAAAAACACAAAATGTCCAATTATTAGAATTGCATTTCACTATCGGATTAGTTTCAACTAAACAGAAGTGGGGTTTTTGACCCAGATTTACCATGACTTCACTAAAGTCATATGCCCTGTAAAATGACATGACAATGAAATGAAAGGAGATGCACCTGAAACGCATATGCTCATTTCCTGCTGAGAATTTTTGACCAATAAGATACAGCTCAGGATGACAGAAGACTTTGGTATAACTTGCAGTACTAACCAGAAGAACGAGTTACCAGATTCATAGTGGTTATCACCCTGCTTCTGAGCCCGCACAGTCAGGTCAAAGTTTGAGCCTGCATTAGGCCAGGAGAAATAGAACATCCCAGAGTTCAGTATTTTCTTCAAGGCAGTAACGCGCTCCTCTTCCTTGGTTTCTTCCTGGAGAGGACAGAAATCTGTTGCAGTAATTTTGTAAACTTCAGCGTCCAGGATTTTTCCCACCGATGTACAGCCTGTCACCAGGACCAGAAAGTGCAGCCGAGTGTTACCTAGAAGGTGACAGATAGTTACAAAAGGGTTACAGGCAGACACAGGCTAGCTATGCCATTTCACATCAGTGCTGTCACATGCAATGCTGACAGGGCTCCAGCAGAGGCCAGTATCTTTGCTTCAGAAGAAAATAAATACAAACAAGCACGTGGCCTACGTTCATTTCCATTTCTGAATTCTTTTTGATGGCAGGTGAGTGCAATTGCAGAATATTCCACAATACTTATGCATTCCCACCCTCAGCTGAATTAGAGCGTGTTTTTCCCACTTACTTCCCACTGCAATGAGCTTAGTGCTGGGACACTACGCAAAAATTAAATTTCACCACCCCAGACAACTACAGTTTTCATGGGATTTGACTGAAGGGAAAGGTAAAAGACTGGTCATTTACGAGATAAAGTGTATTCCTCGCTATGAATTTTTCAACTGACTCCTGAATTTTAAAGATACGAAGCATTCAGATTTCTTACTGGCTTCAGCTAAAGCTGGGTGTGTTCAGCCATTCAGAAAGTTTCAGTATTACCAGTTCTTGAGACTTTGCTTTTTATGTCACAAAAGAGTGTACATGATTAGATGACAACCTCAATGATCTCTAAAAAGAATTCCAGCTCTCATGGCTGTGAAGCAAAATGTGAAATCATGAAGCAGCTGAACTTCAGGAGCTCCAAAACTAAAAGATAAATTTTGAAGCTTGAGAACACCACTCTAATCAGATCTTATGTACACAGCAGGATTTCAACCTCTGCTCATTCTCTCTGAAATGATAAAGTAATTAAGAAATGATAGAACAAGTGTTCTGAAAACACTGGTTTTGCTAGGAAGAAACCGTTTGATTTACTTAAATTGGCCTCTAATGGAGACAATGTCATCCTATTCATACCAGTTATTAAGAAAAGGTAGAATTGAGACCAAGATTTATTGCTCTAGCATAGCAGAAACAACAGCTGACCTGCCAAGTGCAAGCCAATTAGCTAAGGGCACAGTGACAGCCTAGGACAGCATGGTTTCAGGCAGCAAAAGGAACGCTTCATAGGACCACTCTTCAACCCTTCGCAGTGGCCTACTGTCTGAAAACGCAGACCAACTCTCATGCAACAACTATTTTTTTTTTTTCCTGAAACACCAGCAGAGGAGACCTTGCTTCCAGATCACAAACTTGAGTTAGGGGTGGTTTTCAGCAGGGCCAGAATTTTTGCGTAGGCACATGGGACTGGAATGGCAGGACAAGGTAGGAGATTAGATCTTATTCATTCTGTTCTGCTGACTCCAGTTTTGCATAAAGGCCAGTGTAGGTGGTATTTACTAAAAAGCTCTGTTCATCACATTTCTTTCTGTAACAAGGGTATGTTGTGTTCTCTTTCTTGAGTGTTTTTCAGAAGTACGTCTTCTGTACTTTTCTAAATGACACCCTAGCGGAGGGTCAGAAGGACATGAAACTTGATATTTTATTCCTCCTTTGCACTTAAGTGTGCATAACTATAAAGGATTAAGCATAGGAGGTACATCAGTTATCACCATGGTAGCTTACACCAGACTAAATTCTGTCTTGCAGCCTCCAGGAGGGGTAAGGAGGAGTTAGCTGGCTCTCAGGATAGCTAATAGCTTCTGTAATTTTGCTGAAACCATGCAAAACTGATCAGCTCAAAGTAAACTTCACTCATGAGAATCTGGAAGCAATGTATAGAAACGCTATTAATATGCCTTACTATCACTCATTTTAAGGCACAGAAAACCAGTAGTAACAGACTTGGAGAGCTGTCTGGCTGGGACTCTAAGACAAAGAATACAAGCACTTTCATTGGCTTCAGTGACCTCAAACTTTCCTAAAGGGTTCAGAAGAGATTGAATGGAAAAGTCAAGATTAAAATAGGCAAAAAGAACAACAATTTAATAATAGTGGTCTCAAGCCTGTGCCCTGCGCCATTTTTTTCACAGCACAAATGTAGCCACAGGGTCCTGAGCAGAGGTAGGGCTCCTGTCAACCCTTCATCTTTTTAGAACCTCACGCAGCAAAATTAATGCTATTAAAACACTACTCTGCTACTCATCTTTTAATCATGCCTCCATTAAGGCCTAAGAAATTACCCACCACTAAGATATACAGCTACACACAGTGAAATACAGCTTTCCCCATCTTCCCTTCTTTGCCAGCAACATCAGTTTATGTCTGGGAACCTCTTCTTTCAATCCCAAACCTTTTTTCTCACACTGTCTTGCCCCAGTGTCTTTCCCCTCAACCCAGACTGCCAATGTTTTTAAATACATTGATAACTACATCGGACAACTTTGTGATGAAAATGACAACTGCACTACCTCCGCTCATGCTTTCACTTAGGCGTTTTGTCAGACTGAAAATGCTATTCCAAGGAATACAACAAAAGTGTTACATATCCAAATATGTACCTAATATGGCAGAAATCTAACATTACCAGCCTCAGGAAAAATGCTTCTGCTTATTTGCAAGTCACTGAAAGTCTGATCACTATTGTGGATATATTAAAGCCAAAAATCGGTCCATTTACTTCTAAATTTAAACTTTAAAAAGTCAATGTGGTTTCTTTTCTGGTATGTAAATGTCAACAAGCTATCATCTTTCCTGTTGAAAACAGCTACTTAACACGAAAACACATGTACCAACCACAACCCTACCTAAATGCACTTAAATTTAAGGATAGAAATTGCTTCAGTCAGGATGGATGCTGCTACTGAAGCAAGACATTTTCATAAAAAGCAAAATTAAAATCCACTTTCTCCATTTATAAAAATTGCAGATGCTAAGTTATTTGGTAATTGTTCATTCATTGCAAGGAAAACAACATTTTTAGCTGAGAAGAATTTACTGAAAAATTCTGTTAGTTCCTAAACAATTCATTTTTATTATACAGTAAATATCACGAAAGAATGCAAGAAGTTGCATTCCTTGTTTACTAAACTCACCACCAACATAGCCCCCCCAAAAGAAAAACCAAACAACAACAAAAAACAACAAAAAACCCTGCTATCAACACAACATAGAATTTCCTACAGTAGGTGGATTTGTGAGGCCATAGCACAAGTAAGAGAGGATTTATTTTAATTAAATTGGTTTTGCTGAGCAAACTGTGAAAATAGCACAACTTTAATGAAATGGATCAAACTGAAACACGCAGACATTCCTTAAAGCTAGAAGGTACTTCCCCTTAAAACAGTTGAGACTATTCCATTAGTCCCTGCAGCCTGAACTTTTCAAAACTGCAGCTCACTACCATTTCCAATCCTGTAATTACATTAAAAATACTGCTGCTTTTAAGTTTCCAGTGAACTGGAAACTGGTTTTATGCAATTAGCACTTGAAGAACAAGACTAACACCAATCACAACAAAATGCATCACATCGTCCAGTCAAATTAACCTGGCGGCAACATTAGAAAGCACATTACCAGTTTACAACCTCTGAAAGAGCTAAACAGTATTCAAGGTATTTATGTTTGTTCTGTCCAGAACATCAACAGCAACATGGGAAAAAAAAAATACTAAAGCCACAAAATGAGCAGTCACCCTTTAAGTGTAAGCTCAAATTAGTCAGGAAGCTGAGTTTTAAAATGCTGGCAGTGCATCCTTAAGATCAAAGGGAGAATTAACACTAAATCAGTTTCCTAAAGTCAGTAGCTCTGCCAGTACTACCACTGCAGCCAGTCTACAGAGGCTCCCTGCTTATCTGGAATAGGAGACAGAACAAACTCCAGCCTTTTTTCTTGAAAAAGGAGCCCAACAGTTCTTATCAAAAAAAAGTGATTAATGAAAGTACACTGGGTGGAAAATTTATGGTAATTTTCCCTTGATTTCACATGCAGTACAGTAGCAGAAAGCACGTTATATTTGGCTGACAGCTGCAAAGTGCATGATGAATGGGGGCAGCGCTAAGGCCAACAAAAAGTAACACAAAAAAAGAAGAAAACTTCTTCCTGTGAAGTGATCAGGACTCCAGGTCTGGCTCTTATGCTTCACTTTGTACCAACAACCACATCAGCTGCACACTATTTACCGGACCCTCCACTTTGGAAACCAACCTTCTTTTTTAAAAAAAAAACTTTTACAAGTAGTTTAACGTGCAATTCTGCTTCATATTAGCCTTTCTAAACTTTACACATAGGCGAAAGTGATTTAGGAACATAAGAACTGCAATTCACAATGATACCTGTGGAAATGACCCTCATTTCCTTAGGATGCAATCTTGAATGTTTTAAAGAAAATTCTGAAATAATTTTAAAGCAAGAACTGAAGCATTCCTTACTGGTCATGCTTTGTATAGCAACGCATTTATGAAAAAGCAAGACCCACCTACAGTACCAAAGGAAAAAAAAAAAAAAAAAATCTTTCAAAACTTGTCTCAGAGATGGGTATAAATGTTCATGCATCGTGACCAAGATCATTATTTTGCCCTATTACAGCTATAAATAACCACAACGGTCTGTAAAGAACACGTTCGAAGAAATGTAAAAAATGTTTTGCTCACGGTGATGTGTACTGAATGCCCTTTTATCAGATCGCACAAGGGAGGCTGAGGATGGAGAATATTTGGCATAGAAACAAGACAAAAACAACTTGCATCCATTTTTTTCAAAAGCTCTTGTGAAACCAACTGCCTTAATCCAAGTTGAACAGGAAACACAGTTCTGGTACATCACACCCGACAATAATAAGCTGTAGATTCTGTATTTAACCTGTCTACATGAGTCAAGGCAATTGTTTCCCCTGCAGTTTGTGGGATGCCTTCAGAGTCATCTATTATGAGCTGCAGTGAGGAGGCAATATTCAGTTCTTATTTTGTCCTTCTTAACTGCAAATATTTCACTCAAGACTGCCTTTTCCTTTAATAAAAAATAATTCGCTCCAGTTTTTGCTCTCTTTCTCCATTCCAACACAGTCATGCCATTGCCTTTTGTTCCCTCAGCCTGTTCCGTCTCCACTCCACGCATACCTCCACTTCACTTTGCAGTCCACTGAAAAACAATTTGCAAGGTATTTTTGCCTCTCATCTGCCTTCAAAATTAGCAACAGAACATGGCAGAGGAGCTGATTCTAAGCAACTAGCTGAAAATCTCCAAGGAAATCTACAGCAGAATTATGAAAATAACCAAGATTTTCCAAACTACAGTTTTAGTCTCAAAGATACTCTTTCTCCCTCTTCTAAATACAATTACGTACTATGAAATGCTCTAAACAAATAGAAAACAGGTACTTAGCTGTCCTTTTTGCCTTTGAAACTTCTTCCTTTCAACTACACATCATATATGTGGAAGAGCAAGGGTATATACACAAACAAATTTAGAGCGCGTCCCCAAATCCAGCAGCTGTATTAAACCAAACCACCTACGTGGTGATGGTGTCAAAATACTACCTTATATATGTACCCTTTCCTGACATCATAGTGTCTAAACCAAACACTGCAAAGCCAGCTCTTTTAATGCTTTGCTTAAGATGTATTTGCCACTGCTAGATCTTCCTTGGCAGCAAATTCTTGGCTGAGATACAGCTCAGAAACACTGTACAATTCATTCTGCTGCCATCCATCTCACAAAAGAAAACAGAAGAACTTAGTGAGTCATGTTAACAGACATAAGCACATAGAAGTGAGTGTTATTACTGGTGGGAAACATTAACTTTGTGAGTCAGTTTCACATATTTCATCTACTTTCTTGTGAAAAGCATGATCTACTTTGGCAGGCATACAATGTGATTTATTTGGATTCCTAAGTAGCAATATTTACGGATTAATTAAAGTGCTCAGAGGCATCTTTCATGTCTTGAAAAAAGTCTCCCCTTCTGCTCTACAAATATGCTCTTTTAATATCCCAGTGGAATGCACTTTCACAAATATTTTCAGTTAATTTAGTACTTATGGTCTGCAGGTTTCCAGTAGTATGAAAAAAATACTGATACTCCTGTATTGTTAGTCTATGTGATCACTGATGCTCAGTGAAGAGCAGGGCAATTATGCCCTTGCTTGCAGCTGCTAGAATACATTATATTAAAAAAAAAAGAAAAAAAGAAAAAAGTTACATTGCATTCCTTTCTAGAGATAATCTTTTATGTAAGGAACAGCTAAAGGGGTGGAACTTACTTGTATGTAAGATGGAAGATCTGACTGAGACTATGAGAAAAACATGGGCTACCTCTGGAATAGTGAGACAGCAGACACACAATCATCTTTGCTTTTTTAAACATGCTCAGCCACAGGAAATGTTTGCTTACCTTTGCTTACCATTACAGCCTGACCCTCCTGACTTTTCATTCAATCACGATTAGAAGTTTGCATCCGGTAGTTGACTTTTTTATCCAATTAACAATAACTTTTTTAACAATCCCTTACAAATTAAGTCCTGTGCAAGGACTTGTAATTTAATGCTAGAACAAGACAGAAGTGCAGTGACAAAGCTCAGAGAGGAAAAACCTCGCACTTTAAGGACACTGAAGTTAAGCATGTGTTGTTCAAAAAGAAATTAAGGACATGGGAAACACAAAAATAAAACGATAAAAGAGAAAAAATAAGGCGGAGAACATTTCTCACCCCATTAGAAATCATTCACCTTTTAATATGAAGACTAAAACCGGATATATTTAATTCCCATCACATACAAGAAACTACCCTCATCTGTAGCTTGAAGAGCTTGAATTCAATAGCTACATTCCTTTACTATTACAACAAGATTCATTAGACTCCTATGAAGAAAAACAGGTTCAAGTGCCAACAAAAACTAATCACAACCCCTCCATTTTTAATTACATTAACAAATTGATATTAATCTCCATAGAAACGCCTAACTAACTCCACAGGAAAAAAAAAAAAAAAACCCAAACAAAAAGCCCGCATTCATTTCTAAAGACTACATAGGCCTACTGTTTTAAATTATGACACAGAAATCTTTCAGATTGTAGTCACCTTTTCACATCAATCTCAACTCATATTACTCCAGCTATAAAATGGTAAGCAGGCTATAAAAAGATACACTTATACCTACTAGTCTAAAGACACCATTGCTCACACCACCACTGCCTTCGGCACATTCCTTGACCAAGCATCGAGTTATATGGAAAACAGTCTTGTCATTCGTTGAAGTCATAATTAAGGCTTACTGTAAGAAGACCATGGGAAAAAGGCATACAGTGCTTCTTGTTTTAATGCATCTTTTTCATCAGTGAATTTGACGTCTGCTGTGTAAGATACCATTACCTTTAAATTAATGACTGCGGTTCTCTTCCTAAAACATGCTATTTCCATTAATATTCCTGCAGACAGTGTAACAGCAAGTCCTTTGCTAAATCAAGAGTCCCAAACTGTACAGAAATTTACAGCAATAACAATAAACACTCCTTACTATACTAGCTGAAGTAAAAGGCTTCTGCAAATCCTTATCCATGTAAATTAGCCAATTAGAGGCAATTGGGCATTATAGCAAGGACTGGCAATCTGTATTATTGCAGTCTCAGATTACCATGATTAATCAGTGTTTAAATATGATCCCTCAAAAAAAAAAAAGTAAGAAATCTTATCTTGCTTTGGACAAATGTGGTAGAGGAAAAAAACCAGCAATTATCTGCAGGCAGCAAAGAATGTTAGACAAAACAAAAGTGAGAAAAAATCCAAAATTCTTAGACTATCATTTAGAGATATGCTTTTGGCACAGCATAGAAAAGAATCTTTTCCAGACTGTACATAACGAGGTGCAATTAGCTTTCACAAGTTAAGGAACTGGACAACTTCAGCCACTTGTTGTCTTTTAGCGTTGTCTTGGCATTTTATAATCTCAGTCATACAGACGGTCACTTACCACATTTAAGCTGAAGCTCTCCTAAGCAGCCATAAGCATCCATGAGTTTTTCATATTGTCCTTTGATTGCATCCTTTTCTTCTGGAGCTGAGAAACAAAACGAAAGGCAACAAACCTTACTTCTCCAGTCTTCACAAAATTTTTAGATTGCTATTGCCTACACCAATGCTTCCCGGTTGATTTTGCTCAGTAAACAAAACTACAATATATAGTTAGGGTTAAAATGCTGTAAGAACACAGTGATTAAAAAGTGAGGGGACAGAAATGCATAGCCTCTCCACATACCACCCTGGAAGAAAGAAGGGCACTCAGCACCTTTCCAAACAATGTGGTACTGTGCCACATGAGTTTCAGAATAAGTAAAGAATATACAGGCACATGTAAACTTTACACCATTCTAGAATAAGAGCAAAAATAACTATTTGTCTGGCCATAAGCTAAAATATAATATATCTTTTACTGATGTGCAAAAAGAGATTATTTCTGTTTCCAGAGTCTTACAGTCTAATTTGATACAGAACTAGATTTTTTTTAATGCAAGATAACATAATTTGATGTATATACAACATCAACTTATTTTAGTGAAGTAAGAATTAGCTGATTAAAAATAAACAAATAAAGCACCAGATGCTGATGTTAGATTTGTGTATTTCTGCAACAACTGAATTCAACGGGTGCAAACCGAACATTTGGATACTAAGCCAGAACATGGCCCAAACTTGTCACTGGCTACTTTCAAGTAAAACCAAAGTACTTCCTGAATGAGTAAGTCTGTGTTTTGTATATATTTCTCAATGTGGGGTAAGGTTAGCCTCATGAATGAGGAAAACCAGCTGTGACCCCCAAATGTCCGTTTACTTCTTGAACCACTGATAAACAGCAACATGGTACTTTTCAAGGTTAGCAAATATATGCTCCTAATAAACTTCAGCAGTTAAAAAAATCTGAAACATCTGGGCATATAAAGGACAAACTGAACTGCCTGCAACGGATGATAGAACAGAAAAGAAAGAAACAGACTTCTCTTTACAAACTTCAAGAGGCAAGTAGCTCAGTGAGAAGCATGCAAAACAAATAAATATCCCATATATCACTGATATTTTGAAGTGAAAGGAATCTCACTCGCAAAATTCCTTAGCAGAGGCAACCCCCAAAGGAAATCAAAAAACGTTTGTCCCAATTTTTGCACCCATGACAAATATGGAAGACTTTTAAATTTTTTCTTAATTTTATTTTTGCTATCAGAATTTTCACAACTTATCTATTCTGCTTTCAGAAACACTGAGTGAATCAGGAGAAACTAGTAAAATGTTGATACCACACACACACCAGTGAAACAAAACACAAGCAACAGAAGGAGGATAAAGGGATTTTTATTGGGTAATGTAAACCTCTGGAGAGTAGCAATTTAAATATTCAGCAACTGCACCTCTTAAGAGCTGAGACTCTGGAAGCTCAGTTCTCTGGCACTTCAAAAAAAAAAAAAACTTCAGCAAAAATAGTTTGATAGTCAGTGGCCAGTTGGCCCAAACCACGACAACTGTAACATTCCATTTTTTCAAAAGACTCCATGTCAAGCCTTCCTTATCTATTAAAAAGAGGTTAAAAAAGTGATGTTTCACTTTCCACAGGCATCTTCACTAAGTAGAAAAGAGCAGCAACAACATACTGACATGCTGACTTCTTCCATACATTTGTTCTCTGCCTTAAAAGCTTATCCTTGTTCCCTTTAAAATAAAAGGAAAAACCATAAATCAAATTCTTGCTCCAGATATTCCACCTTTAGGAAGAAACAGAGAATGACAGAAACAGCACGAAATTCAGATCTCAGACTGATGCAGGAGCTTGTAAACTTGCAGGCTAGGAACAACCTGAAAGCATTTTAAACACCTTGAAAGCAAGGTGATACTCTTCAAAGCAGAATTATGGGTTGGAACAGTGGCTGTTAAAGCGTCTGGTAAGAGCATGATCCAAAAGAATGGAATTCCAATGTGGAAATAAGCAACACACAACTCATGACACTAACAGCAAGAAGCGCCTGACGCTGGCACGTACAGAAGCCACTGAAGTTTCCCAAGTCAAGCCAGCAGCATCTCACGCGCATCATCTCCTGGCACAGGACTTTTCCAAACACACAGAAAAATAGTTGTGTTTTGCCAGCAGCGCTACAGAAATACCCCACCGTTCTGGGCAGGCAGCTTGACAGAAGATTCGCCCACGCAGCACCATCAGTCAGGACATCAGTACCAGCAGAGCTGCCTACACGGGAGGAGCAGGCTCCCAGCACAAAGCTCCAGGAGGACTCTGGGCTGTGTTGCCATTCTTTTTGGGTGGCTAACAACTCACCGATAACTTCTACCACATGGCAGATTCTGTTATTTACCTTAGGGTTCATCTTACTCCCTGAAGCCATTTAGACTCAGAAACCAAAAAAGCGACAAAGGGATCTTTCCTTCACACTTCTGTGCACACTCTAAACAAACAACGTGCTGTAAGACTTCACCTGGGGATTGTCTGAGAGGGAAGGAACATGCTGAACAGGCACAGCTAAGCCTGTGGGTCATGCAAATGGAGAGGCCAAAATATTTTAGTGCATACAGACCAAATTTGTTATAGATAGTGATGGAACTTGAAGATTCCTGTCCCATTAATATTTCTTGGTGTTGCACAAACTCCTGAGATGCACTGTCACCAGTGGCATTCAGCGCGGGCCAGGGCAGGGGCCTCAGGTGGCAGCTCCTGCACGCTGCACCCCCTCCATAAGGGTCCTGGTGACTGGGGGGGTGACTCCTTCATCCCCCACAGCCTCCAACCTCCCCGGCACTGTCTCACTCCATGCCCTGCCAACATGCAAGCAAGGATACAGGCATCATCCCTCAGCACTGGGAGGTCCTAGCTGGATTCTGACGCACCCCAGCCAATTTTTATTTTTTTTTCGGGGAATGAGGGATAAGGAGGAGGAATCCCCAACAACCATTATAAAAAGCAATACACAGAAAGGATGACCAAAGTGTGACTTTAAAGGGACATTATTGGAGAGGGCTTGAGCCAAGTTCCTATCTTTTTAATAAAAATAAATCTTTGTAAATCTTAAAAATTGCCTACTGAAATCTCAAATAACTGCCATCAAAAACTGGTCTGAAACATTTCCTAGAGTATTTGCAAACAGTGCTAGGACACAAGAGACAGAATTAGGGAGAGAGTGACTAGACAGAGAACAAAACTAAGTGATGTGCTTCTGCCTTTGCTGGACAAAGAAGAGAGTTGAAGGGAAAAATTACTACAAAACTCTAAAGGATTGTTGATGAACAGGGAAAATATAAACCATATCTGACAAGTTTCAACAACATTGAAAATACTGTTTTAGCAACAACATTAGACAGCTAGATGTGTCCAAAGACATATAGCACTTTTCTAATCCGTAACATGAAAATGATTTCCATGTTTCAAAGTCTGGGTTTTTATTCTGCAACGGCTTTCATAAGAAGTCTGAAATGCAGAGGCAGCGAGCATGGTCTGCTTGAAAACCTAGGACAAGGACTGGATCTTTAACTGTACTCTGTTCACATGTAAAATCCTTCCTTTTTCAAGCCAGACAGCTTGAGACACATACATACACATATCATTAATGCACAATACTGCCACAAAAGTTAATGAAACTCATGAAAATAAGTTTTCTACCTAGAGGACAAGTCAAGTTTACAAATACATAGTGCATTTGTTTACTACTTAGTAATAACTATAGGTAACTAAACAGTGTACGTAGTAATTACCAACTCCACTAAGGCTTCCCATTAATATTTTTTTAGTAATCTTTCCTTCCACTTAAGCATATAATTGAGTATCCACCCTTCTGCAATAATTACCCCAACTGTGTTGTGTTCATAAAAGCTTTACAGACCTACACTGTCTGCATTCCTCAAGCACTTTTCTTAATATCAATTATGTAAAAGCTCCTGATGTAAATTATATATAAGGTTGGCATGTTAGCTCAAAATTTTAACCCTTGCAAAACAAGAGGCACACAATAATTCAATGAAATCAAGATACAATAAGCTCAACCAAAAGTGACGTTTTTCCACACGTAAAATATTTCAGAGCCAAAGAAAACCACCATGAAAAGAAATACAACTACATATACCACTTAGCCTATCCAAGTGTGACTTCCTCCTTGTAAAAGCTGCAATTTCAATTTAACTGCTAGCAGGAACCAGCCAGACGTACAGAGTTTCCTTTATTCAACCCTTCCTTAGGGCTGATCCCCCAGACTTCAGCAGGAACCAGCGCAGCTCTCAAACATAGGATGCCCAGAAAGGTCAGTGACTGCAGGAAGAGGGCGGAAAGGTACCATAGTTCCAAGTCCACATTAAGGACAGACACAGTAATACCTCCAACTTAAAACTGAAGAAACAGCTCTTGAAGAAAAGAGTCTGGGACCAGATTACAGATCCTGGCTCTCTCCTCTGACTCCTAAGCCTGATTCTGGAAATATGCGCCTGCTCAGCTGTAGGTACCGCTATACGTACATATTCTGAAGCATTTCTAAGTACTTTTAGAAACATAGGTTTGGTGTGATTGGGTCTCAGTAACTTGTTTCCTTTATTTGTGTCGTTTAGCGTTTTGTGGAAAGCGGTGTAAATTTTCCCCCACAAGAGCAAATCTATAATCTAACAGAAATTTCATACACAAAAAAAAAAAATCAAACCAGAACACGTGAGAAAAAAAATACACACACTACCTTCAGCATCTTACCTAGAAATATATGCAATGTCTGGCATTATATGAGGTTAGATAATTAACTTGCCTCCAAATTCTGTTTTCTGTCATCCTCAGACAGACCTAAGGCACTTTGTTGTATTTTCATTTATTTTCATTATCTTTCATCACTAAAATCTTCCTGTTCGCATTCAATCTGAGCTACACTGGCATTATGCAAATCAGACTGTAATCTGAGATACCATATAGGTTAAGTAATACAGAGTTGGGAAGAAGTCTGTGATCAGGGTTACTGTTAAGAGAGCCTGAATATTCAAAACATTAAACAATGTATTTACCAGTTTTCTAGAAAGCGAAATTTCTGGTTGAAAATACAACAAACAAACCAGCAAAGTGATATTTTGGAAAGATCAGTTCACTATCTTTCTATATTAGGTTGAGAACATTCTATATTAGATGGAGAACATTCTATATTAGATTGAGAACATTCTGCTTCTAGTGAGGGATTATGTTTTCATACTTGCATGTGTATATATGAATATATTCATTCACAACGGAAGAAGAATGGACTCATAACACCACCAGGTTTCTACTCGCCAGCCCTGTGGACTGCAGGCCATCAAGAACATGAAGACACAAGGGAAATCCCTAAGTCATTGCTCTCGAGCTTGACCATTATCTTTATGTGGTTCCTGTCATATATTACATATATTAACATAGAAACTTTTAGTCACTACAGACATAAACCACCAAGCAGAATTCAGAACTCACAACCACTACCAGCTTCCTAGCATAGAAAATGTCTTGTACTCTACATTTATACCAATACATCTTCCCTCTTCTCTGTACCCAATTTGCATTTCAACAACAGAGAAGGAACTTTAACACACGCTTGTTCCTGTAACCTACAGCAGTGAATTTCAGTCTGAGAAACCATAGTTTGCAAGAGCCCATTGTCAGCATAATGATTTTAAATTTAAACAAGAAGTTTTAGGAATACAGATAAAATTGAGAAATTAGCTATATAAATATTCTGGCATAAGAGTAAAAAAGAGTCATGCTGTAGGGCTCATTGTTTTCCATAATGTATAGTGCTTAGAAATAGACACACAATATGTTTACAGAAATATTGGTGTTTGATTTCCATACACCACTCAGTGGCACATTTATCCACCTAAGTACAAAACTAAAGATAATTGTAGACAGTGAACGTATGTAGAGCACAGAAACTGCATTCTGTACAAAAGGAAAAAAAATATGCAGGTAAATAATTGCCACTTCCTGGTTTTGCATCCCTCCCCCAGCAAGGCTATACCCTGATTGCACTCAGCCGCGTCAGAGAACCACACACGTACCTGCAACTGCAGACACAGAGAAGGCATGGAGCTGCTCTGCGGAGTCTACACACTCCTTAACTCTAGGTAAGTTTGTCTCTAGTAAAGGCTTAATTCCCATATCTGTGGGTGAAAGTCTGGAGGAAAAACTTCATCCCTATTTGCAAAACTATGCACTGTTATCAGCTTTGAATGTCAGTATTTTCAAAAGACCATGGTCACTTGGGATCCACTGTAACAGGTGTTCAGGTGTTGTAACATCCCTTATTAAAAGCGATTGCAGAATCAAAGTGCTTACAAAAAAAAAAATATCTGTGCACCCTTTGGCTCCACCCTTGCAAAAACATATTTTTATGCTGAATTTCAATAGCAGAGCACTCCTGTTGACATCATTTCACTGAGATTACCTGCTATAATAAAGTTAAATAACTACATTTTCAGCACTATAATCTTAGTTTAGTTCAGTGACTGCCTTGACAGCAATTCAGAACTGTCTTGTGCAATTCACTTGATCTATAAAGCATTAAAAACTGTAATGTGTATTAAAAGTAGGAATAGCATTTGTATCTGTACTTCCTCTTGTAGAAGTAAAAACTTCTAAATCAATGACAATTTTTCTTCACCCTTCATGACTCTAAGTTTTTTCCATAGAATCTATTTATTGATGTTCTATTTTGAAAAATTCCTGGAAGAATTGTTTCAGGCTGTCACCCATCCTTCTGGAGATGACTGAAGCTTCAGGGTTGCCAGTGGCAAAAAAAGCCTCTTGCAAAATGTGCTGTTAAATTCAAGACAGTGAGTTTTACCCTCCACCCTACAGTGACATCATGAGAAAAGGAAGAAAAACTCCCATCATCAAAAATATTATTTAATTTACGACAGAACAGAAAACATTTACGTTGATATTACATTGCTATATGGATTAAGTAAAGGGGTTTGGGTTTATGTAGTTACGTTTTCCCACTGTGATCTTTGATTTCTTGATTTTTCAAAAAGTTTCTTAGGTTAGGTTTCCATTACAGCCCCAAGTGTTCTCATTTTATAAATTGCTGACATCTCAGAAAATTGCAGATCTCCATAATACTTTCACACTACTGATATCAAATGTGCAAACATTTTTCAGGTTAAAAATATTGCAATAAGGAAATTCTGAAATATAACCAATTTGCAACTAAAATTGTCATCATGGTTTTATAACATACTGAGAGAGGAAAAAATATAGTCACCCAGTCACAAGACAGTATCAAATTTTTGGTTTACATATGTGAAAGGGTTTATTTTAATTATGAGTTTGCCAGCGGTTTATGGCCTGTGTAGACACTGCACTTATATAAGTGCGTGGTTTTTTAGATTTCTTTTTTGAAACGCCTCTTCCCCTAGGATGATTCTCACTCCCTTCTGCCGCTTGAAATAGGTTAAATTCAACATTTAAGTTTCTTCTAGTACAAAAGTATTATGGAAGCAACCGAACTTTCAAAAAAGTGCAGATGTCATGCCTGTTCAAGAGTAAAGACACTTGGTAACTATGGAAAAAGAATCATGAACAATGACTAAAATTTGCTCTCAGGCCTTCGGTGTCCATCCATGACTATTCCTTTCTACAGTTCTATTGACACGAGGCTGCTATTGCAAAACTGCATAAACTGTTGTACAACTTAAGTGCTCCAGGTATACTTATCTGCTTCTAGTTAGCATGGAAGTTTGCATAAGGCACAGTTGCATAATTCCTCCTCACCACAGGTATGCAATTTTTAAAAAATTTTATTTTAGAAACAGAAAATTAGACACAGAAGCCAAAATTAACACAATCCTAGGGTTAGTATATCTGAAACCACATGTATACAAAGTTTGTTAACCTTCCACTGAAGTGTTCTATGGTTAGTTAACAACCTAAGCGCCAGTCAAACAAAACAGAATTAATGTTGTTTCTGTCACCACCCTGGCTGTGGACCTTCCTCTTCACAATTCTTGTAAATTTACCATCACAATACCTACCGCTCCTTTTACCTCCTTTTCTGGTCCTTAGCTGCATAAACAGAAGAGATGATCTAACCAGGCTCAACCGGATAAACTAGCTTTTCCTACAGCGCAGGAACCAACCCAGGCAGTAAAAGAGAAACCAAATGAAACAAAATGACAAAGTTATTAACATGGCGTGGGCTGGATGCCAAAGCATGCATGATTACAGTTATCTCAAGAGGTAACATTGGACTTTGAAAAGCCACGGCAAACAGGCTTTTATACTAGCCCCTATACAGATCACTACTTAAAAATTGTTCTAACACACGTTTTTAGAGAGACTATACAAATTCTCTGATCATTTTTAGCTATAGCAATTCAAATGGGAGATAGCAACACTAGGGGAGAAAAATCTATTGTAAGTTGATGATTCCATTAACTGGCGAGATGGCAAATATCTTTCCAGCTACAGGTCATACAAATGGCTTGGGGTCAGCTATATGAATACTGGTCTCTCGATTTTATTCATGCATATTGGTTTTAGGCAGCGGAGCTGCTTTAGATTTGTATCAGAATAATGAAATACAGACCAAAACCCATTGATATCAATGGAGAGCTTTAATGTAAACAGGTTTTTGAGTCAGGGAGTGAGTAAAACACTGCTCAGTACTACCAGACTTTCCACTTTGTCAGTTCATTGAAAACTGACATTTTCACTTTGTCAGTTCAGAGAAAACTGGCACACACACACAAAAAAAAACTAGAAAGATGTAACATATTCATGTCCACTATTACCAACAAATTTAACAAGAAACTGAATCCTTGAAGTATTACACAATATAAAATTCCAATAAAATTTATTAAAAAAACCACAGTGCGGCAATAACAGATCTTTATCACGACAGGTCAAAATTTTTCCACTACCAGAACTATTCTTGTGAAAATCAGCTACTACCTGATGACCTTTTTGGCTTTCTTCATTCATAAAATTCCCAATATCTAAGCTTTTCAGTCTGGATGTCTTGCCACCCCACACCATGGGAGATTCAGACCAGTGGGCCTGGATCCTGAGCTGATATTGTGACTGACATTGTACAAACCACAACACACATACAGTTCTTACTACAAAGAGTTCACAGTTTAAGTCTTCCCCTTTTCCTTTGAGCTACTTGAATATGGACTTCTTCAACACTGCGAACAGTGGCATGATTGCTGGAACAGGTAAGTATTACATGCAAGACAATTTAAGAACACGGCACAAGCACAACACATTCCCCTGCATTACTTTTTGTGCCTTACATTCTCAGTCACCTCATTTTTCTGCCTTAACATTAGCATTGCATTAACTCATGGGTGGCAAGTATCAAAACACATGAGACAACCCTGAGCACGTTACGACTTCCACTGCCCCAGGTGAGACTGGAGCTCCTCCAGTAAGAGCCAGGCACTCAAGCAACCACATACAGTGCAAACCACAAGGGCAGGTACAGAACAACAGCAAGAAGCCAGGTTTCCTTATGGCACATGAGTCTCAAGTCAGCCACCCAAAACAATCTCTCCTGTGAACTAAGTATCTTGATGTATCTGAATGGAAACTTCTTGAAGAAGCACCGGGCCCCATCCCTTTAGCTGGACCCTCCTGTGCAGTCAGTAAAGCCCATACAAGGCTGTAGAGTATAAGTCTCGCACAGTTAAGGTGGCCTGTGCCCAGACGCCATAGCCACTGGGCAGGCAGGGGGCCTCTCCTGCTTCTCCCACCCCGGCTGCCGGCGAGGAGGCTGAAGCCATCCCGAGCAGAGAAAGAGCCGGTCAGAGGTGGATCGGGCCTGCGGTCGCACAGGGAGGAGGAGATGCTGGTCGACCCTCCAGGCCCGGCAGGGCACCGGGGGTCACCCCAAACCGGTTGCAGGTGGGCAGGCCTGTGGGGCCATGACGGAGGCCGGGGTGTAACGTGAGGGGACTCTTAAGGTCGGTGTCCCGCCGGGCCTAGGTCTGCGCTCTCCCCGCCGCAGGGGGAAGTTCCCCCAACCTCCTGGGGATCGGCTGCTGCCACCGCTCCCCGGCACCCCTCCATTGACACCACAGGGGCACTGGGCATGTACCCACAGACACGCCACCCCCCCACGCCACAGCCTCCCACCACAGGCACCGCGCGGGAACCCGCCGGCCCGGCCCAGCCCGACCCGTCGCGGGGCACTTACTGAGCGCCGCCACGGTGCCGGCCTCCAGCAACAGGCAGTCCTGGCGGCTGCGCGCCTCCAGCAGGGCGCTCGGCCCCGGCTCCTGCTTCCAGAGCAGCCGCAGCCCTTTGCTCAGCGCCATGGAGGGCGCAGGGAGGGTAAGAGCAGGGGGTGCCGGCGATGAGGGTGGGATGCGACCCCCCGCGCGGGCGGCGAAGGAGCCTCCGGGAGCCGCCAGCAGCCCCGCGCCCTCGCGGGAGCTCCCCTGAGCGCGGCTCCCCCCCGGTCCTCGCAGCCCGCTTCTCCCGGGCGGGAGGACGGCCGTGTCCCCCTCCCGGCAGCCGGTCACCTCAGCAGGCCTCCAAGCGCCTTGTGAGGGGGCGCCCAGCGGGGAAGGGAGCGGAGAGTTGGCGGCTACCGCTTCTCGCCGGGTCCCGACGGCTGCTGCCTCCTCCTCCTTCTCCTCGAGGAGCCTCCGGCTGCGGCCAGCGGGGCGGGAGCGACTTCCCCCTCGCCTCTCCGCCTTTCTCTTCCCACCCACGGTCCCTCGTAAACTTTCCAGTTAACTTTGTCCCTCCGGCTCCCCGGCTGCGGCTCCTCCTCCTCCGGCACAGGTACACGGCGCCGCCACCCGCCCTGCGCCGCGGGGAGAGGGGAGGAGCGGCAGCCGCGACCGCCCGCCACAGCCGCGCCCGGTGGAGCGCTGAGGGGCCCGGCCCGGCGGCGCGTTCGGGCCGCGGCGGCTGAGGTGAAGCCTCAACGGCCTTTCGCACCGTGAGGCGAGGAGGGCCGGCCCATGAGTGAAATGCCCCGAAATCCCTTCCCGGGGCGGGCGGGGGCTGCTGCCCGGCTTTGCCCTGGGAGAGGCTGCGGTGCTTTCCGCGGGGAGCAGCCGCCCGGGCCTGCCGGCGGTGAGGCGACGGCCGCGGACACAGCGGCCGCCCGCGGGGTTCGCCGAGAGTGTCGGCCGTGGCTGGAAAGCACGGTCCCGTCTGTAAAGCCTTGCGGGTAAAAGACACAATGGGCGTTTTAGGTTGACTTTGTATAAAAGCGCAGTTTCTTTGGTGGTTTGGTTTTGGTTTGTTTGCTTTTTGGTTTGTTTGGTTTTTTTTTTTTTCCTCTGATACTGCAGGATTCACATCACAATTCCCTGTTGAAACTGTGCAGGATGAAGTGCTATTTTTTTCCAGAGTTCAGCTGTAAGGAATGGGTTTGGGCCCCCCACAACAGGGAAGGCATTGAGGTGCTGGAGTGGATCCAGAGAAGGGCAACGAAGCTGGTGAGGGGTCTGGAGAATAAGTCTTATGAGGAGCAGCTGAGGGAGCTGGGGTTGTTCAGCCTGGAGAAAAGGGGGCTGAGGGAAGACCTTCTCGCTCTCTACAACTACCCGAAAGGAGAGTGTAGGGAGGTGGGGGTCGGTCTCTTCTCCCAGGTAACAAGCAATAGAACAAGAGAAAATGGCCTCAAGTTGCACCAGAGGAGGTTTAGATTGGACATTAGGGAAAATTTCTTCACCAAAAGGGTTATCAAACATTGGAACAGGCTGCCCAGGGAAGTGATTCTACAATTGAGGAGGTGGACACAGGTACACAAATGTGTTCAGATGAGAGAAAATTTGCTGTAATTTCTAGCAGAAAGTGTAGTCCTGTTTATACACAGGTAAATCAAGCACAATTCTAATTTATTATGGCAGAATTATACTTTACATTTATATGTAGAGAAAACTGCAAAATTAAAAAGACCCAAACTACCGTCTCTTATTACTCTCTCACGTTAATGTTGAGGACATCAGTTATGGCTATGCTCTGCCAGGTGGACTGTAACAGTCCCTTTCCCCATTGAACTTGATGGAAACAAACTGAAAAACAGGTACTGTTCCTGTCACACACCTCTGTTGTATTTATTTTATAACCAGTAGTAATTTGAAAAGAAGATTAATTTTAGGTAAGTTTTATGGTGCCCTCTTAAAAGAGAGAGCATTTTGAAAGGATCTAGTAGGGAAAGTGGGACTGGTGTTTGCATAGGGCTTTTTTTTTCCCCGATCCTAATCTTTGATACAGTATGTGGGGTGAGATAGAGTGCTGGGTAATGTAAAATAAGTTACCCAGAAACCGTAGAAATTAAGTGAGCAGGATGAAAAAAAGTGAGAGAGCACACAGCTCAAAGTTTGGGGGCTTTAGAGGATGTCAGAAAGAGCGTGAATTAACCATTCTCGATTTTAAACAGAAAAGGGATGCCTTTCTTACAGCTATCCTATAGGAATGGCAGACCAAGAAACTGTCTATATCTTAAGGGAACATGTTGATCTCGACAGATCATCTTTTAGATTACATTTGGAGTTGAGCTGTCTTCTGCTCCTGAGCATTTTTTCATTTCATCCTCCTTTCTCAGTGGAGTTCTTCCTTTCCTTTAATCTTCAATTGTCTTCATGATGGTTTCATCATATTAGTTTATTTGCCCATCTTCACACTCCCATCTTTGGTTCATTATCGCTCTTTCTAACTCTGAGCAGTCACAGATATTTTGCATTGCTTTCTGAATGTTCCCACAGCTAAATAGTGGGAGGTGATCTTCCCATGTCTCTGCTGCCTTCAGCTGAGAGAAGCAACAGGTCGGTGGGCTATATCTACCATTCTGCATCCAGAGAAAAGTGGGAGTATTTTGGGGGGTGGAATATCTCTTGTCAGCAGTAAGTGCTCCTTTGCCTTCCTTTTCTCCTTCCAACTCTTTTTCCAGCTCCTGTCTTTAGAGGAGGGGGAGGGAGATCCTTCTCTCCCTATCAGAAGGGGAGGAATCCTTAAGATCTCATGTTTGCTGGATGCAGAACTATGTGAAGTACAGTTCAAACAAAATTGCAGCACCAGTGTTAGAGGGCCTGTCTCCGTGCTAAGAGGATACAGCCTTCAGCTGTTTGGTTCCTGTTAACTCACCTGGGACATAAATTGTGTTGAAGATAATGTCCATACTGTGTTTATACATATTTTTAAGCGCAGTTCTTTTGCCATCATTAGAAATTCAGCTGTTACCTCAGCTGTAGAAATCACCTCAGTGATTCTGAACACTTTTATCTTCTTCCAAGTCATTATTCAGTTTGGTTCACATTTCCAATCCCATCCCCTCCCCAGCCCTTTTTTACCTCTGAAGCGTGCTATGCATTATAATGGCTCCTGCTCCTAGGTCTTTATGGTAATGGCTGTTTACAGTATCTGGATAACTGCCTTAATGAAAAGGAGTCCTGCATTCTGATCTTAGCAGGTGGCTTGTATGTTCGTCTGGAGACACATCAGAAGAGGAACAACAGGGGTGTTACAAAACAAAGTTTAGCAGAACTAGGGAGAGCAGGGTGTATGGCTGTCTGCTACGTCTGGAAGGGCTGTGTGAACCCCGTATCCTAGACTTTGGGGCATGGAATGGGTGAATGTTCCTGTAGTATTCCTTGTCTGTCTTTATGTGCTCTTTATCGAGTAATCTTTGCAATCTGGGACTTTTGTACAAAAAGCTTTGGTGATACACAGTAGAAACAAAGAAAGAATACCTGTCTCTGTCCAGTGTTATGCTACTGGAAGTAATGGTAATTATTTTAAAGCTCTGAGACTAAATATAAAAGGTTACTTATGACAGCATTTCCTGTAGATTTCTGGCCACTTGCACATAGCCTCAGTGTCCATAAATTCCTCAGGAAATGTGTGTCCCCACAAGGTCATTGAAAACAGTTTGGGTTTTGCCTTTTATGAGAAACTTTTGACTTCAGTAAGTAAAGAAGAAATAGGGGAAATACCTAATCATAGCTTTTCCTGCATATGACATTCAAAACAACTAGTAACTGCTGCTACTATGCAAAATCTTTTATTGTTTTCACATTTTCTAGTTAATGTTAGAATGACTTTTATTTAAAGCTGAATTCGCCACAGAGAAGCATTTCCAACATTTGTAGGCTAAAGTGCTCCAAATGTTGCTCTGAAAGTAGCTGTGGGTTTTTAATGTCACCTCTTAGACTCTCAGTGAAATTGAGAGAAGAGCTTGCTATTCTAGTTGGTTATGCTTGTCTTGACTGTGTAAAGAACTTTGTGTGCAAAAGACATCTGGTACTTTGTTATAGAGACAGTGTGAGATACTTTGAGTTAGGTCGCTGTTTCTCAACAAAGTCAACAGCATTTCCTTAAAAATAACTCTGAAGAGTGGAGAATGTGAGAAGCCCAAGTGATAAATTAGTATGCTTTATTTGTGTGTTTAGAACTTGACAAAGAACATTTGACCTCACCTTGAGTGTAAGAGCAGTGATGCAGAGACATCTTCTTTACTTAAACCAGTGACAATATTTTCAATTTTCCACTCCTGTTTACAACATTTCCTGGTGGTAGCTCCCCATAGTCCTTGTCCATAGGGCCTGTGAACAGCAGGAAAAAGAAACTTTTAATACTAATATTTCTGTATCAGTACCAATTATTTGGAAGGGAGAGGAGTGGGTTAATAAAGCAGACCTGAGCTTCCAGGTCAGCACCAAAACATGTGCCTAAATTTATCAGTAGCCTAAATCTCACAGCTCCTTGCTTGGGTGAGACTTCTCAAGTGAATAAATAGTGCAGGTTCAACTGCTAAAGGTGGTTGGACTGGAAGACACCTGGCTTTAGGTTCAGGCTGAGCTAGGGCCTATCTGGCTGCAGGCTGTAGCTCCAGATTGGCAGAAGACCAGGCTGTGAATTCAAGCTCTGAAGGTGTACCAGAAGTGGCTGAGAGATGCTCTGGTGAAGTGCTAACTGTTTTATAAATGCAGCTAATGAAAAATTGTTTCTGAAGTGTTGTTGGGAGGTCAGTGGAATTTCTCACCTCCTCTTCCACTTATATTTTAACTGTGTGCGTGCTAAATGAAAGGGCTCTCTCTAGAGAGGCACTTGACTGCATTCACAGATACTGGCCTTTTCTTATTAAGAGACTATTTTCAGTTACGGCAGCTGTTTTAAAGCTTAACTTCCTTCATTCCAAAACTATGTGCAGATGAGCAGCATTAGTCACACGGCGTTTATTTAGGCAGTAATAGTGACCAGACAACCAGATAAAATTTTTAGTCTTTCTTCCAGACTGACATGCTTATGATTAGTTGTAGGTATTGCTTTCTCACATTCAAAGGATTAGGAAGCCACAGAGTTTTCCACTGGTTCTTGCCTATTTTTCTGGAACTCCTGATAGGAAAATCAAAATGCTTAATAAAATAGCAAGTTCAAATTTAAAGTGAACTGCTTAGTACCTACACAGAGAGAGTTGTGGCATATAAGTTGGCAGTTTTTCTCTGTGAGTATATGCCTTTTCTTATCTTCTAACAAACTGTGTACCCCCTCTTGAACATCAACAGTGAAAGCAGAGTTTCATGATTACCCCATATCAAGGAATATGGTTTTCATGAGATGAAAAATGGCTTCCTCTTGTCCGTGAGTTAGCTGTGAAGAAAAGTCCAGAAAGGGGCGATCCCAGCTTGCCTGTTGTGGCTGTATAGTAGCTATAATTTTCAGACAGGGTACAGGAAGAGACTGCCTGGTGCAGCAAAGTCATTCCTAACTTCCTTTCTAAATAAGAATTGAACTATTCTATTGATGCTCTATATTTGTAAGAAGGTGTTTTCCTGGTTGTTCAGAATCTGTGAGTTTCATTGTCTGTTGAGATGTTATAGCTAGCCAGACAGAAACAGATGAATACAAGGGTGGAAAATACAAGAATACAACAGAAAGCTGATTATGATACAGGAGATTAACCTGAAATCTAAATAATGAAAACAAATAAAAAACAGCCGTGTATTTTTTGGACTAGACAAGTCACACAAAAATTGGAAAAGTTGGGGAGAAAATGCAGTTAGTCAAGTCACAGCAGGGCTTCATATATGTATGGATAATTTTCATGGCACAGTACACATTATTTCTTGAGGAAAATGCTAGCTTCTGATCCCTCTTGCTATAATTAATTTGTAAATGAATTCTGTTAACACAAGAATCTTTAGTTATTTTGGGTAATATAGGTTACGTATCAGAAAAAAAAAAAGGAGCATACAGAGCAGAGGCATTTAAATGCACCTATAATGAGGCATTTAAAAAATTAGGGCTGGGAAGAGAGGGCAAGGAGAATGGAGTTTCCATGCTCAATACATAACTCTAATGAATGTTAATTTATTTAAAGCTCATTGAACTAGAATCTGCCCTCAGTGTGATCAGGCATTTGAGGGAGAATATCTTCTATGGAGTTTCAGCATGTAAGCATTAGTGGGAGTTGTTTGAACACTCATAAGGATAGTAGAGCGTGTTAACTGAGTTTATTTTCGGTGTTGGCTATTTACAGTTGTAGCATTTTCTAACAGGATTTTGTTAGTTAGATGAGCACATGTTCTGTATTCACAGAAATGCATATATAAAAGTAAAGGAGGCTGATATTTTAAAGTAGTCTCACATTCCAGTTCTGCTTTTTTTCTTGAACACATAATGCAAAGCTAAAGCAAAACTAAAGAATTTTTTGTGAACAGAAGTGAATGTTGGGTACAACATGTCCATGTAAAAGTTTCAGATTTACTCAAGTATTTGAACAAAGGGGGGGGGGGAAGAGAGGGTTCTATTTGAGAACACCACTTTGATACAATCAAATCATGACATCAATAGATTTTTAGAAGTGCTTACCTTCAGAAACATGAATTTGTAACAAAAGCACATGAAATCACTGCTTTCCAAAAGAAAAAAGTAACTAACTTTGGAGAACACAATGGGCAAAAGTCTATTGCTATTCTTTGACTCTTATTTAATTCTGTGTAGATGAATACATTATCAGCATTTTACTTTTTCATACTTTTATTCAGAAAGATCTCACAGGTCTTAAAACTGCATTAAACACAGCATGTGGCAGCAGTGATCTGTGCCATTAGCCTGGTGGAACACAACAGCTATCTAAGGGCCAGTAGCACCTCCCTGCAACTCCAGAGAGAAAGAGCCTTATGTCTCTGTGATGACTAGGTTAACTTCTCCCAAATCTTAAGTAACCCAGAACTCCAGTTCTCATATCTAAGTTCCATGGGAAACATTCCCTAGGTGTAAGGTTCAGGATTTATTTGCTGCATCTTCCTTATGATACAGAATTTCTATCTAGTGCCTTTGATAATGGACTACTGGTTGTGTGCCAGATTCTAACCCACATATTGAAGAGCTATGTATTCAGTCACCTTCCCAAAGCGACCCAAACTGTCTCGGACACGTAGATTTGCTCTTCTGTTATCACATCAACACTTTTTTCCATTTCAGTTGTTTCTAGTACAACATAGGTGGTGCTTTTAACGTGAAATTAGACCTGTTTCTATCATTTTGTTTTATAAACAGATGCTTTGTACTATTATGTCTCCTCATGCTTTAGAAAGCCCTGTCATTCATTTTCAGATTTGGGGGTGGGGTGGGTGGGTGTCAGACCAAAAAGCGAGGGGAGCATGAGGCAGTGTAATAACACATTCATAGGAAGGAAGGAGAACATATTTGTTTACCTGTAAGCCTGAGGGTTTGGGGCTTTTAAACTGGTTTTTGTAAATTTTGAAAAATCTTGTAAAAATGGCATTGGGCGATAAATCTTAGGTGTTTCTCCTCTTCTCAGCAGCTTTATGACAAACCAAATAGTTTGAAAAGAGTGAATATGAACTAGTTCAAATCAGAATAGTTAATGGAGTTCCTCAGTACACCACCAGCCACAAACTGGCATAGGGTAAAGAAAACTAAAACAGTAAACCAGAGCAAACTGTGTAAGGAGTCAAGCTATTTCACAGCCCCATAATTTTTGTGAATCTTTATGGCTAACGTGGAGTGAGTAACATATGTTTTTCTTGGAAGGAAAGGAGGACTATAGAACGAGGTGTTCAGTTCTCTGTCAGCACTGCTGCAAAGGGGTAGCTGATGAAATAGCACACTGAGTGTGTGTGTGAATGAGGGGAACAGACCAGAGAAGAGAAGGACTGAGGAAACACCATGGTTCAAAGTTTGTTTGACCAACCATTTTGTTATGTTACATTATTCTCAATGCACCAATTGAATCCGCGGACTATGTGTATGTACAAGTAAACAATAGGTAGGCTTTCATTCTGCTTGCCAGTATTTGTTTTTTGACAATTTGCCTTGTTTATTTAGGTGTGCCGTTCTGCTTCACTAAAACAAGATTTTGCATTGCTTTTCCAAAAAGAATTGCCTGTACTTCTAACTTGTGCCACATCCACTGTTAACATATAAACCATTATGGCTGTTTGAGTTGAGGTTGATGAAGAATGATACATTCCCACCTCCAGGAGCAGGTGGTTTAGATTCCACTGTCTGTAGCCCTCATGCAATCCCTGCCAGCCTGGGGATTGGTCATGGCATGCAGAACAAAAATGATTAGTCCCCATAGGTGAGTAGGCTAGTCTAGGGCTTGCTGACCCTGCTGATTTAAAGTTGCAGGAACTAGAGCTAAACTAATTTGCAGGCTACTATCCTTTTTTTTTTTTTTTTTTTTTTTCCTCCAAACGTGTCTGTGGGGTCCTCAGGGTGGAAGGACCCAGGTAAAGGAGAGAGTCTGCACTCTATTCCTAGGACATTTCCTCATTTTTGGTACCAGCCACTGTTACAGGTACCCCAGTAGTACCAGTGACCTGGGCAGGCTGGTATGCGTGGGAAGTGGTGAGCGCAGAGCACCGGCAGGCCAAAATAATCTCAGCGGTTGGTAAAGCTGGGGTGTGGGGTGGAAAGGCTGTGTGTGGGTGTGGCTGGAAAAGCTCAGCAAAGCTGTGGATCTGGGGGAAAGCCAGCTCCTGGGGTGTGGGAATTACAGTGCCATGTAAAACTAACTTTGGAGGGCAGGGGCAGCTGGAGTATGACACCCGTGCTCACGTCTTCCCCTCTGTCTGAAGCAAAAAGTAACAGCCCTACTTCTGTCACGCACCCAGTCCGCTAACCTTCACCTCATGCAATGGCCGCTGCTGTCTTCGTTACCTCTACTTCATTAGCTCTTTGGATTGCCTTCCTTGCTGCCCTCATCACCAATTTTATCTTCCTTATGCTCCCATTACCCTTCCTCTCCTTTGTCCCTCCCCCTCCCTTCTCCCTGCTTTGTCCTCATCAGAGACCGAATCATCTTCTTAGCTTCTCATCAGAAGCCCACTTATTGGGCTTTTTGCCCAGTTAGTCCACTTTTTCCCCCAATTAGTTTGCTGATAGTTAGCTTCTGTTATTAGTAACATAGGGAGAGTTACTGCTTGGTTATCCCTGCAATGGCTTCCTGTGTTTCTTAAAAAGATGGGTGCAATGACAGCTTTCCTGTGCTCTTCTTACAGAGTAGCTATCTTGAATAATAGTCCCTGCATATTTTGGTAGAAGTTCAGCTGAATTCTCTCTTTACTCCTTCCAGAAATTTGAAATATAGACTTCGGCTGGTCTTGGAGATTTATTGCAAACTACATGAAGGGCCAGAAATGGTGCGGATCGTTTTCCACATGGAAACACTGATGCACAGAGTTCATAGCATGCCTGAATAAAAGCAGAGATGCCCTGTGAGCTTAAACATGTCTCTTAGAAGGCAGAGTAACTAAGCTTAGTGAGCTGCCGCTCAGAATCCTGCCCTGATACAGGAACAGAAGTCTTGGATGGGCCAGGATACTACATATTGCAGAGAAACCGTTATAAAATGACTACTTTTAAGCAACCTGCTGCCTTAAGAGACAAATCTGTGCATGTTGACTAGAATTATTACATTAATATATTTTTTTTTATGATCATCTGCAGTCAAACTGTTGCCTAGTGCTAGTTGTTGAGTCCCACAGGAGAAAACTCCAATATATCCTGTGGCAGATTTCTAGGGCTGTTTACTCACTGTGCCAGAAGCCAGCTACACTCACACCCTCTCTCGGCCTTCATGGCCATCAGCTCTCTGGCACAGCCTCTTTGGCAAGGTACAGAGCAGAACCAATATGCTTTGTAAGATCTTAGCTGGCTCCAGACAGCCAACCGAGGTGTCGCTGGGTTTGAGGGGGAACTGGACAGTGACAATGCACATCTGTCTTGTCTTTCTGCATGCTGCAGAAGGGTTCATCACCAGACCTGTGTGGGGCGCACACACGTGGAACCAGCCAGGGTTCAGCAGTGGACCTGAGCCGATTACTGCTGTCTGGCTCCACAGCAGTGAGAAACAGCCCAGAGACCACATACAGCTGTGCACAGCTGCAGGTGTCTGCAACCAAGTCTGTTGCTGCAATCTAATCCCATGTGGGATTAACTGCAGACAAGAAATACAGATAGTATTCCCCTTTGTGTAGCTACATTTTTATTGTTAAAAAATTAATTTAGTATTTTACCAGTAATGGAATAAGCAATTAAAATCTAAAGTTAAGCCCAACAGCTAGGACATTTGATGTCTTCTACAAAGTCACTGGGATAATGCCAGTGTTTGGCTCACCCTCGAAGAAAAGCATAAGCCATGAAACAGTATTGAGGCTTTTTGATGCTCTAGAGATTCAGCCATGACAAACGAAATTCAGAGGGCACTGCTCAAGTCTTACTCTAACTGGTTATTCTTGTTTTATGACTGCATCTTCAGTGTGAAGATTTTCTTTTGCTCCCAACTCACCCAACTTAACTATGCCACTATTCATGTCTAATTTAAAAAACAAATACCAAATACAATCTAATTTTTATTCTGGGTCAACACCATGCCGACACAAAGCCAGGAATACACAGTAGCACTGTGCTCTACTACTTATTTGCAGTCAGGAGGGTTCCATCAACCACGAGCTGGACTGACCTGAATAATGAAAGCTTACAACATATGCGTAGCCTTTGCTGCTTTGCAGTCACTAGCACTATTATACCATTCAGTTGCAATGCCTGCTTTATGGAAGACACATGGATGCTTTCTCATTCCTCAGCTGGCCAGCGTCTGTAAGCTGATGAAAAGCTAGAAGGAAGATTTGCCCCATACTGCATTACCCTGTTGAAAAGCAACGTGATGATATCAAAGAAAAAAAAATACTCTGTTGGATATACATAAATATTTATTATCAGTTTAACTTCATTTTACTAGAAGTCTTTAAACAGTTTTTCTTTTTTTGCCAAAATGTTGCATCTCTGACACAGTTGCTACTGTCGTAGCTTCCCTGCACTGGGAATGCACAGCTTACACTTAGATTCCAAAACAACCTATTCAAGATAAAGAACCTTCAACTTTAGTGCATACAGATCTATTTAAAGATTGGTAAAAAGACACCCTCCCTTCCCCCTCCCAAATTAAGAGTCTGTTACAAAGAGATTTCATTACCAAAAAGTGAATATACAAATGCTAAAAAAATGCTGGCTTGAAAAAGTGATTTCAGAATTTACTGTACACATTGTAACAATTTATTATATAAGCTGCTTCTACATGCAAGGAGATCTTACATTTGGTGTAAAACATTTATACACATTCTTTACAATTTGTACATATTTAAATGGCTGTATCAAACAACACTGCGCTATGGAATTTTGGAAGCAAACAACTAAAATTGGGAGGAGAAAAAGACAAGGCTTATAAAATGTGAACAAAACCCGTGACACTGAATAGCATCTAGACTTAGACTTAGGCTTAGTCTTGTTTGGTTTGGTTTCAGGTTATTCAGGCAGACCCAGATTTTCCTTCTTGCACACAAAAGTAACACCAGTGCTAAACAGAATAAGGCAACTATTCAACCAGCAGACTGTACCCGTCACTTAGAATGGCTTCTTGGTAAAATGCCTTTTCAGAAATTTTATTTTTTGCCAAAATGTTTATTTTCTAGGCACATTTTAGCAAAAACTGCATTTTGGCTTTCCTGCTTGCTTATGGCACGAAATGAATTACTGTAGTTGGTGCCCATTGTGAACAGGATTGGTGGTAGCTGTTTTGTTTTGAAAAGCCCTGGCCTCAAATGATATTTCAGTAGTATGAAAGAGGACATTGGGCCACTTGATAAGAGATGATGTTCAAAGCAGAGAGTTTGTGTGACAACGAATGATGTTATTCAGTACTTCTGTCACCTTTTAGTTTGCATTAGAAGGTAACAAAAAGTAACCCAAGCCAAGAGCATACCATACTACTACATGAAGACCTGAGCTTAGTTGGAATCTAGGGACTTCTACTACTTTGGGTTAGATGTGGCAGTGTCCCCTCTGCTGAAACACCTAAAACTCTCAGAGGAAGAGTACAGGGAAGCTGACCCTGTACAGCACTGAGGAACACCAGTGCTTTATGGCATAACATCGGGGCGGGGGAAGGGGGGCATCAAAGTGCTGGTATGGAAAACTGTTTTTCACACCTTCCTGAATGGCTCTTTCCTTGTTTATACTTTATCTTTTTATACAGTGCATAGCAAGAAAGAGCGAGCCTGACATAAGCTCTGAGGTGCTGCACCACAAGTACAAGATTTAGTTAGAAGGAAAAAAAAGAAAGGAAAGAATGAATGATATTTGCCAGAAGTCATAGTGGGAGCAGTATGCCATGGCTGCATATGGGAAGCAAAACTTAGAACAAAGCGTTCATTCAGGAGATTATCATGAACATGTACCAGAAACATACACGAATATAATTCCTCCTGGCTACTGAATCGTTAAAGAGCTCAATTGAATATAATGAGTATTAAAGTCTCAAGCTTGTCTGCTTTCCCACTTAAAAAAAAAGATAAATTTGTAACTCTGATGTTGATTAAGAGTTTTTGGAAGAACATCAGCAACTCCGCATAAAGTCCATGGCAACATACCAGTCTGATAATTTAGATCCCTATAACTGACAGCATTATCTAGCTGTTTTTATTTAAATAATGATACAAATGGGAGAGCATTCAAGATAAGAGAACCTTATCTTACGATTTAGGCTGATAAAGTACGATTTTAAATAATTCTTTTTTTTTCTACAACTGATTTTTGTTGGTTGGGTTTTTTTGGCTGGCAAAGGCTAACAAGTTTTTGTTGGCATTGCCCCCAAATCAGAAAAGCACTTCGGAGTTGTTCTTTATTGTTGACTACTCCTTATTCTCTACATCACAGGAAAGCGGCTGAGTGCCTGCCTCAGCTTCTGTGCAATCTGAAACAAAGAAACAGAGCATATTAAATATGTAGTCACTGTACACTATGCAGAAATAAGATTGCAGGCTAAGATATTACACAAACTGTTCCCTCATTTTCTGAAAAGCTGCCTTCTTTACTGCAGATGTGTATGTAGGACTCTCAAAGCATTCCGTTATGAAGACTTTTCTTCTCGTGTACACACTTTCCGCCTTGTTTATTTTGTGCTTTCACGGGTCAGGTTGTGTCAAAGAAAGTATTGTAGGCAGGGCTGTCATCCTGCCTCCTAGGTTATCTACCACTGCACTATGCAGGAGGGCTACAGGAACAAAGCCAGACTTTTTATGAAATCCATTTCCCTGCTGAAACAAGGCCACACATCAGAACAGAGGTTCTGTGCTCTCACTGCAGCTCTCATGGAAGCCAGCACCCCACATGGGAACACAGATCTGGTTCCAGTACTGGGGGACAGACAGTTGGTACAGAGAGACTGGTGAGGCTGCAACCAGAAGAATTATGACGGACTGGACAAGAGACTGAAAGAAGATAAGGAGAAACCTAGGCCTAACCCCATCGGATGTGTCAGAGAAACTGAGCAAGGTGACCTGATGGGGAACCTGAAGTTCTCATCCACTGAAAATACCTCTGAAGCCCTGCTGGCACCTTTTATTGCTGTGAAGGGCAACCAGTTGCTTATATTACTCCTTTAAGTGAGAGAAGTCAGGTTCCAGCATGCTCAAACTTACATGTTTTACCAGCATATCACATTAGAAAATTTGTTCTCAGGTTTCATTTAAAAAAAAAAAAAAAAAAAAAACAAACAACCCAAACAATAAAAAACAACAAACCACAAGGAGTACATGCGTAAGAACGCTTTTAAGTGAGAACTAAGGTTGTAGGCCAAGTGCTCAGAGTTAGCATATTTAGTAAGTCACCTAAACCACCCCAGTCCCGCCTGCCCCACGCTTGCATACATCAGGCTTTAAATCACAGAAACTTCCCTTCATCCTCCCATCCTATGGGAGGGAAGTTCCGTTCAAATGGTTTATTGTTGTACTCAGTGCAGCAGGTCTTACTGCATATCACAGAACTAAAATTCTTCATAACCTTAGTACTGGCATTGATATAAATCAAGCTATCAACACTTCACAACACTGGTTTTTAGGTCTAACAGGCCAAATATGACGTACTTATGTGCACAGGAAAAGTACCTACAGGAAAATATTATTTTCACTCATTCCTTGTTCTTTTATTTTTTTTATATGTATGATTCTTCAAATATGTGCTCTGAGAGAGGCTCACACAAAAAGATGATTAAGTACTGTGAGTATTTCTTAAAAAAAGTAGCAGCCCAGTATGTGCCAGGAAAATGGCACTGAAATACTACACCTTACCGTTTCATAAAACTGTGCCTGCTGCTCCAGATACAGACGAATGACACTGTTGTAGTCATAGATCCGGTTACTGTGGAAGTGATTCATCTCAGCTGCAATTAGACCCAGGAGGCAAATTATTTAAGAGAAGCATTCATAATTAGGAACAGTTTAGCTCAGTTGAGATTAGTCAGTGTGCAACAAGCTCAGTGTCCAGCCCTGCCAGCATAGTTATGGTTCTCATGGTTCCCCAATCCATTTTGCCTGCGGCACTCAAGTTATGATGGAACCGTTAGTAAAATTGGTAAGGTGTCAATTACTCACTGCTAAAATATGGACACTTCCTGCATAAAGCCAGGTTCTTGTTACAATACTCAGGTGTACAAAGATTTGATAAAAAATACCAGCAGGATTTTGTCCTACTGAGGTAACTGCTCTTTCCTGAAGTGTTTCCAACAGAATTTGGCGAGGACATTCAGATTTCCAAGGGTATAGATATCAAGTTGTAAGCCACAGCTATAAATATTTAGCTCAAAAAAAAAGAAAGACACAGCCAGGAGTGTCTGACCCATTCTTGACTGAGACTGTTTCAGTAGGATCTGCTGGGGTCAGATGGGGTTCACCTTTTTGAAAGGGGCAAGAGGGTCTTTGCTCACAAGTTAGTGGGGCTCATTGACAGAGCCTTAAACTAGGCTGGAGGGGTGGGGGCGGCAACATCAGGCTTGCCTGTGACAAGCTGTGGGACAACAGGCAACAGTTAGAGGGACGGGGTGCTAGCGAGGGCCTGCAGCTCTGAGATGTGCTGGCTACGCTGCAGCACACTTGAAGTCTTACAGAGATGCGACAGGGGCTCCTGGGGTAAAAGGAGCCAAGAAGGAAACACCAGTGAAATACCCCAAAGGAACTAAGGGATGTTCCTCTAAGAAGGTGACACAGCCAACAGCCCAGCTGAAGTGCCTCTGCACCAATGCCCACAGCACGGGCAACAAACAGGAGGAGCTGGAAGTCACCATGCTGCTAGAAAGCTACAACCTGGTTGCCATTACTGAAACCTGGTGGGACAAACCCCGTGATTGGAGTGCAGCTATCGATGGCTACAGGCTATTCAAAAGGGACAGGCGAGGAAGGAGGGGTGGAGATATTGCCCTCTACATCAAGAAATGGCTAAGAGTGTGAAGACCTGTCTCTGAAGAATAGCCACAAGCAGGTGCAAAGCTTACCAGCTAAGAATTAAGAGACCAAGGCCAACAAAGGAAACTTTGTGGTTGGTGTCTACTACAGGCCACCCAATCAAGGGGAGCCTATTGGTGAAACCTTCTTACTGCAGCTACAGGAGGCATCATGCTCGCAGACTCTCATCCTGCTGGGGGACTTCAACCACCTCAACATCTGCTGGAAAAGTAGATGTGATACTGCTCCTGATGGTCACTGACGCAAGTGAACTAGCTAATCCATGACATCAAGACTGGAGGCAGCCTGGGCTGCAGCGATCACGGACTGGTGGAGTTCACAGTCCTGAGGGATATGGGTCAGGCGAAGAGTAAAGTCAGGAGCCTGAATTTTAGGAAAACAAACTTCCAGCTCTGCAAGGAGTCAGTCAGTAGAACCCCCTGGGAAACCGCCCTCAGGGGCAAGGGAGCAGAACAGAGCTGACAGAGCTTTAAGGACACTTCCCTTAGAGCACAAGAGCTCTCAATCCCCAAGTGTAAGAAATCAGGAAAGGAGAGCAAGAGACTGGCATGGCTGAATTAAGACCTGCTGGTCAAACTGAAGGGCAAGAAGGAAATGCACAGGCAGTGGAAGCAGAAACAGGTGTCCTGGAAGAGTATAGGGATGCTGCCTGGTTATGCAGGGATGGGGTCAGGAAGGCCAAGGTGCAGCTGGAGCTGAACTTGGCAAGGGACACTAATAGTAGTAGTAGTAGTAATAATAATAATAATAATACAGGTATGTCAACCAGAAAAGAAAGGTCAAAGAAAGTGTACCCCTGCAATGAGCAAGACTGTCAAACTGGTAACAACGGACAAGGAGAAAGCCGAGGTACTCAACTTTTTTGCCTCAGTCTTCACTGGCAACCTCTTTCCCCATACCTCTCGAGTGGATGGACTGCAAGACAGGGACTGGGGGAGCAAAGTCCCTCCCGCTGTAAGAGGAGATCAGGTTCCTGACCACCTGAGGAACTTGAACATACAGAAGTCTATGGGACCTGAGGAGATGCATCCCAGAGTCCTGAGAGAATTGTCTAATGTAGTTGCCGAGCCACTCTCCATGATACCTGAAAAGTCATGGCAGTCAGGTGAAGTCCCCAGTGACTGGAAAAAGGGAAACATTGCACCCATTTTTAAAAAGGGTAGAAAGGAGGACCCTGGGAACAATTGACCTGTCAGCCGCACCTCTGCGTCTAGGAAGATCATGGAACAGATCCTCCTTGAAGCTATGCTAAGGCATATGGAAGACAGGGAGGTGATTCAAGACAGCCAGCGTGGCTTCACCAAGGGCAAGTCCTGCCTGACCAGCCTTGTGGCCTTCTATGGTGGAGTGACTACATCAGTGGACAAGGGAAGAGCTATGGATGTCATCTATCTGGACAGCTATAAGGCCTTTGACATGGGCCCTCACAACATTCTTCTCTCTCTTGGAGAGGTATGGATTTGATGGGTGGACTGTCTGGTGGATGAGGAACTGGTTGGATGGTCAGATGCAGAGGGTAGTGGTCAAGGGCTCAATGTCCAGATGGAGATCAGTGACAAGTGGTGTCCCTCAGGGGTTCGTATTGTGACCAGTACTGTTTAATATCTTCATCGATAACACAGACAGTGGTATCAAGTGCACCCTCAGCGAGTTTGTGGACAATGCCAAGCTGAGTGGTGTGGTTGACAGGCCTGAGGGATGGGATGCCATCCTGAGGGACCGAGACAGGCTTGAGAAGTGGGTCCATGTGAACCTCATGAGGTTCAACAAGGTGGGGTGCAGGGTCCTGCACCTGGGTCAAAGCAACCCACAGTATCAATACAGGCTGGGGGATGAAGGGATTGAGAGCAGCCCTGCTGAGAAGAACTTGGAGGTACTGGTGGATGAAAAGCTGGACATGAGCCAACGATACGTGCTCACAGCCCAGAAAGCCAATCATATCCTGGGCCACATCAAAAGAAGCGTGGCCAGCAGGTCAAGGGAGGTGATTCTGCCCCTCTGCTCTGCTCTGGTGAGACCCCACCTGCAGTGCTGCATCCAGCTCTGTAACCCTCAGCAGAGGAAAGACATGGACCTGTTGGAGCAGGTCCAGAGGAAGGCCACAAAGATGATCAGAGAGCTGGAGCACTTCTCTTATGAGGACAGGCTGAGAGAGTTGAGGTTGTTCAGCCTGGAGAGGAGAAGGCTCTGGGGAGACCTTATTGCAGCCTATTCAGTACTTAAAGGGGGCCTACAGGAAAGATGTGGGCAACCTTTTTAGCAGGACCTGTTGTGATAGGGCAAGGGGTTATGGCTTTAAACTGAAAGAGAGAAGATTTAGACTAGATATAAGGAAGAAATTTACAATGAGGGTGGTGGTACGACACTGGAACAGGTTTCTCAGAGAGGTGGTAGATGCCCCATCCCTGGAAACACTCAAGGTCAGGTTGGATGGGGCTCTGAGCAGCCTGATCTAATTGAAGATGTTTCTGCTTATTGCAGGGGAGGTTGGACTAGATGACCTTTAAAGGTCCCTTCCAACACAAACTATTCTGTGATTCTATGAACCTGAGAAACAGCATTACTGAATCTGTAACACCTTTCAACACTTTCTGCACCTCATGTCAGAACATAGCTTATGGCTGAAATAAAAAGTTAAATATATTTGAGATACCAATAGAGGGAGACGAAATATTCTAGATTGTAAGAGTCATCGCAGAGGTCTTTTCCATTGTTACCACTTACACAGCACAGTCCTCTTGCATCATTGTGACCTGAAGGTGGGTGGGTGGGTGTGTTTTGGTTTTTGTTTTTAAAAATCAACTTTGTGTGCTGGTCTGACTGTCCTGTAAAATACTGACTACTCTTGGCTTTAAGTCAGCTGAAAAAGATGCAGCTCCCTCAGCAATGGGAGTCCCAGTGAAGTCAGTTACAGGATGCACTTCAGGGCTTCATATCCTGCAGAACTGTGCCCTGACTCCTCACTTCCCCCATTCTTCAAGTGCAGGCTACTACATCTCCAGTTTATAACACCCCTAATCTAAAGGGGAAAAAGTTCATTCAAAGAACATCCAGGAAATAAAAACATTAATCTCAAGTGGATCGTGCCTGACTAAACCATGAGTCAGAAAAACACTTCTGCACATGCCGAACTGCTTCCTGCACCAGGGCCCGTGCTTTTTCTTTGAGAGACGTTGTAATTTCAAAATGAAAAGAATCAGTCTGGTGGTTGTTTTTTGTTTGAGTTTCTGTTGGGTTTTTGTGGTTTTTTTTGTTTTTTAAATTGTGTGTCCAAAACATGTATCTTTTGCAAGAGCAATATGAGAATTGAAATAAAAACAATAGGCAAAATAACTGCCGTTTTAGGAAAATCTAAGCGGGTCACAAAAAACATAAAACCCTAGGCTGTTACTACCATTCCTGGTAGAACAAAGATTCTCTTTCAAAGTTTGTTAGTTAAGAGATGTCCTTCAGAGGTCTACAACATTGCCATTTAGCCCAGAATTTGGTTTACCTTGTAGTGCATAAGCCATCGTGCTCACACGTTTCACCATGTTCTGTTTGTCTTGTGGCGTTATTTTACTGGTTGCAACTAATTTATCACTTTCCTTCACTCTTTCTATTGCTCCCTGTAGAAACCAAATGCAGAAAGATTAGAAGAGCAGATTAAACTAGTAGTCAACTTAAAGGTCTTTATAGTCATCTAAAATGCCACTGGCCACATTTTGAGCTTGCACACTATACACATATATATACACACACGACAGATTTTGCCTTCCCACATTTTCACCCAAAGTTTGTTATTTCACTCTATTGCTTTCAAGAGCTTTAACAGTTTGCAAAAAGTGACTTCAAACACAGGCATGAACACAGTCACTAGGAAACTGAGCTTGGTAAAGGCAGTAATACACAAGGATATATACAGAAAGGACAAAAGGACCAAGTTTCAAAATACAGCTGGGCCAACACAACAGACATCCCAAACCCTCAAACTATCAAAAGCCTGTAGAACTTTATTTGCACATTATACAAGATGAGACAAACTATCTTCCAAGAGACTAAAACTCATTGCAATTTATAACTTTCAATTCAGGAAAATCCTTGCGTCACATAAACAACACGCATAAGAAGAAACGCGTCCCCCTTCACGATGTATTTGTGCCAAACAACATTCAAGAGAATCTATTTACACATCTCTTGGCAGTAGGCTTATGTTTCGAGTTTTAAAAACATTTATTCTCCTTTTATGGCATCTTTCCCCAAGGATTATGTGGGATGAGGGACTGTAAGTGTCCTGAAGAAAGAATACACAAATCTGATATGCTTTTATCTTTGCTGCTCTCAGAAGTATGTTCTTGTTTTATACATTTAACACTTCAAGTGGTAAAAAAAATAAATAATTGTGTACTTGTTTAATACTTCAAGTTTTTAGTTTCCTGAAATATGTTACAGCAGACACATGAGCATAAGGGAAAACTCTAGAACCAAAAAAAGCAGAATATCCAAGACTAAACTCGATGGCTAAATTATTGTTTCATTATTTGGATGGCTTTTACATTACAGATAAAAAAGTGGTTGTTTTTTGTTGCTGGTGGTGTCTGTCCGTGCTTTCCCCCCTCCCCCTGAAAAGTTAGCCCTATTCTCTATTTTTATTTTTTTTTTAATATTAAAGAAACTTCTAGGCAGTGCATGATTATTTATCACGCATCAGTAAGCTAGCCATGTAAGTGTACACAATTTTTCCTACAATACTGGTGTGGTTTAGTATCAGCTACCATGCAAGAGTCAAATACTACAAATTTACATTACTGCTGTTGACCACACCGGGACATGAAGTTAACCTGAAGACAATCGTGAAGCTTCTAGTGCTCTACCATAGCAGAAAGTCATGATATTCTCAAATCTCAAGACAAGTTCTGGCTTCTCTCCCCTTTAAGTATTTTTTATTTTCAAAATCAACATGCCGGTTTCACAGAAGCTTTCAGTGTTTCTGGAAGCAGGGGCCAGGCTGCTGCACAAGCGCAGCGTGCCATACCACCACTTCTGTTGCTGTAGATCTTCCTACTGCCCAACCCTTAAAAGGAAAGGCCCTTCACATACCTTATGAGCTCCTATGATGTCAGGGAAGCAACCAAGAAATCCCTTATATTCATGATTTGTTTCCATCAAAAAGTGAAGATCTTTTTTCGGCTAATAAATAAAGTGTAAGCATTAGTAAGAATACCCGTGGCATATTAACATTACAGAAAAGAAACCATGATGCCAAAAAAGGGTGAGGGGGGGAAAAAGGGAAGGAAAGAATAGAAAAAACCCAAACCAAAATTCTGAACTGTTTGTTGCAAGGTTTTCATATTTAAAAAGGGTCATTATTAAAATATAAGGTCTTTGGAGTAAGGCACTGAGCACCAGCGGACAGATGCCTCTGTTCTTTGTTTCACTCAACACTAACTTAAGTGAGGGGTTTTGCCTCAAATTTTCCCTGAAGAGGCATTACCAGTCCTAGCAATAGCCCTAGTAAGCCACAATCTCATTACCTATACAGATATGCGCAAGCACAGGTGCACCTCAGGTTGCCCAGGGAAGTTGTGGATGCCCCATCCCTGGAAGTGTTCCAGGCCAGGCTGGATGGGGCTTTGAGCAGCCTGGTCTAGTGGGAGGTGTCCCTGCCCACGGCAGGGGGGTTGGAACTGGATGATCTTTAAGGTCCCTTCCAACCTAAACCATTCTATGATTCTATGATCTCCTTAGTTGCTGACTTGGAAAGCTGCTTTAAGAACTTTCAGACTCTACCTTGAGACCAAGAGGATCTGCATTTCGGAGACTTTAAACTTAATACACTAAACGTTAATTTATGACTTGAATGCTGACACCAATCAGGATATATTTAAGCAAGATTGTTACTGAAGCATGAAACTGCATGTCAAGACAAAGAAATGCAGCAAGATCTAGATCCCGTAGACATTTGGGGAATGTAGGTAGAAGGTAGAAACCCTATCCTTGATTAAATCTCATTCTTTGGTATCAGTAATGAAGACAGCTCACTGACATCAGAAAACAAACGTGTTTAAAGAGGAACTAAGTAATCATTTTGATTTTTTAGAAACCAGAATGTGATATTTCTAATCCAAGAGAAATACCCTCCCATCACATCCCCCCTAAGCTGACAGAGTAGAAAAGAAGATGAAAGTGCATTAAAAAGTATTAATAGTAATTACATTTAACTGATCTGCAGCACTAGCAGTTATGTTTTAACAGAAAAGAGAAGTCAGAAGTGATCCAAATAGGTGATACGTTTGTGCACGCTACACCAATGCATTCGTAATGCTCCTACCTGATCTGCTACAAGACTGGCAATTTCTTCATAGGTTTTTCCTGCCTCTGTTATTGCTCCATTGAGATCAGATTCTCCTAAAAGTAAACATCAGTGTTCAAATTACAGTAAGTTGACTACAGTATAAAATAGCTTATTTTGGAATAATAAATGCCTAGTCCTCATTTTATAACCAGTAATAACAAAGCAATTAGAAAAATATTAGTAGTTTTTATACCATTAAAGTACAAAAACTCTGAAGACCTCGTAGAAAATGAATGCTAAAGGGACCACGTAAACACTGTACTACCATAGTACTAGCACTATTCGGTTCCACATTTCATCATTATATGTAGTTTAAATACATAGGTATCACCCCTCACGAGCAACAGGAAGCCTACCAGAACGGGAAGGGCGGGCGAATGAGGAGGGCGATGCTAGAAGATAGACTAACAAAGCTGAAGAGATAACTGCTGTTCTGATTTTTAACAGATGATTTTCATACCTGATAAGCCGAAGGAGGCCCAACTATCTCCTCTGACCCTTTAGGGAACTCTTGGATAATATTTTCAAGCTCTGGAAGAATCTGCTTTTGCAAGTGAGTTTCTAATTTTCATCATCATATGAAATAGATCAAAGGGCCCCACAAACTACACTTAAAAATACAGATACCGCCACAAATCCTACGCTAGACAACACCACAAGCGCTCACAACGCTGTATTACTAACAGGGCATGGCTACGCAGGACAAAGATGAAAACGAGCCTTACATTCTTGGGTTTTTCATGCCACTTCACCTTCCCAAAACACCACAGGTTTTTTCCATCCTTGTTAGCTTGTCCAAAGCATGTAGTCAACAGTACAAGAAGCAAATTGAGGTAGAGAAAGGGGAAGGTATAATTTGAACATATCAAATGTTAGCTTAAGAAAGAATGATTCTTCTCATCCTTTCAGACATGTTTTGATATTAGGTGGCAGCTAGTCTCATACAAACGTTTTGGTTTTATTCTGTAGACATTCATCAGTGACTTAATTGAAAATTACCAAACATTGATTTCATTAATGATTAATTTGAACATTAAAGTACCTTATTTTACTATAACATATGGAGTAATCCATGCTAGAGATTTATTAGATAGGATTCCTTCATTTTAGCATGTCCTAAAGGAAACAAGGTAATGACTGAATGTTGCTTCAGTTCTATCAATCAGTTCTTACTTTCCATTAGACTGGTTTCATAAAGCCAAAAGCTTTGGGGGAAAGCTACTGATCTTAAGAACTAGAGAGTCCAGCAACACAAGCATTGCTAAAGAAATAGTTATCTGGATAAAATAAAAATAAAAGCAATATGAAACCCCATTGTGAGCTCCAAGACGTACATAATTCAGGAGATATCTGCACATTGTTGTAAAATAAAAACATTTCAGGGAGGTCAGTTTCATTATTTCAGGTAGACTTAAATAATTTCATTATTTAAGAATTCACCTGAATTCTGCTCAGATATGACCTTGAGGTAACTGCTGCTTAGGCAACTGAGTCTTAGATTTTAGGACAAAACATGATGCGGCTTTAATTAGAATCAGAAGCCAGGTTGCTCTAGATGCTGCCATTTGTTTCATAACGCCATAAGAGACGATGACTATTCCTATCTGAGCAAAAAGAAGAGTACGTATATTTGAGTAGAAAGAGAGAATTGTCCCCTTTTGTGCAGAACCCACTCAAAGGGCCTTCACAGATTGGAGCTTCAAAGAATCCAGACAAACCCTTCCAACACCGATCCTCTTTCATTTGGGGGCAGCAGGGCAGAAAGCCAGCTTGTAGAAGGCACAGGGTGCATTAAGAGTTTCTACTACTAGCAGAGGCATTCACGCTCCTCCAGAAGTAGGGCTAAGGGACAGTATATTTAACAGTTGTTCCAGACAGTGGATCCCGACAATAGGCAGACACACAAGTGGTAGAATATCTGCAGCTCCTCACGCATCCTTTTCTCCTGCAATCTCTTTTACAGGTAGTGCCAGGGCAGCCTTAAGTCAGATTTCATCTTTCATCTGCTGCACCCTCCAAGTTCTAATACACGTTATCAGCAGTGTCACACCATGCCCGTCGGCCAGTCCCTACACCAGGCCACCTTGTCAGAGACACTGCACACAACCCACATGCTCACCCAGCAGAGTTACTTAAATTCCAGCAGCAGATAGCTCCCAATCACTGTTGTCAGCACAGGTTTTGGTCAGAGTTTTGTTACTTGGACAGGGCCAAGTTTCTATCTAGCATTCTCAGCTTCTGAACCGATGTGAAGCAGGGAATGAGTTTCTTAACTCAAGCTGAGAAAGCTGAGCTGGGTCCCAGTGCAATGATATACCAGGATGTCAGGCGTTCTTTAATCAATGGAAAAGCAGAAAGCCCCACATGCTGCTGACACAACAAAATTAAGGCAGGGTACATTACATGTATCCACCCAAGAAACAGAGAGGGCTTAAAAGCACTGACTAAAGGTAGTTGTCAAAAGACCAGTTAAAATGGGCAGAAATATTCTACAGATATTTTAACTCAACCACAACGAGAAACTGATATTTTCATTGATTTACAGGCCTGCATGCTGTCATAGGGAGATGAAGGAAGATGTAAAACTATGAGGAGCCTTTTGGAGATGTTTAGCAGAGAATCTCTTAGCAGTTCAACTGCTTGGCAAATGTCAGCGATTATCACCTCTGAGGGAATACACCAGGCACACTGAGGGAACTAATGTTCTGTGAGGCTTGATTAGGGCAGCAGATTTTTTTTTTTTTTGTCAAGAAGTGCTTTTGTTTTCTTTGCTTCTCTTTCAAAGCATGTTTTAACGGAATCCAGGAGTAGGAAAGAGATCAAGTTTGATGTACTAGGGAACTACTTGTAGCAAGACTTTTCTTGACAAGTACACATCAGACTGATAATGCTCAGCATGCCAGCAGACTGGAAGGCAAGATGTGCCTGTTGCTAGCTGGCAGGATAGTGAAACTTGCATGTAACTGCCTAACAAAATTCCTGAGGGGTGATGCAGGATTAGGAGATCTTACTATGGTTGAATGGTATACCACAGCCATTCACATTTTCTTGATATAGGAGAAAGACTCGCCCAGATTTGGCACCGCAGAAGAGAAGCCATGCTATTTAAGGCTGCGTTAACCTAAGAGCATCGTATGATGCGACAGCATAGGCAAGACAGTGCCAGGCTGCAAGACACTTGCAGGCATATTCTGGAACTGTCCAATATGCATTTTTTGGCCAGGATCATACTTCAAAGCATGTGCTCTTAAAACCAATGGGTACATAGGCCCATGGCCAAGATAAGAACCTCTCAATGTGTCCTTAATAGTTCTAAAGGTACCCTTGCCTCTGCAAATACTGGGGACAGATTCCCAATATGCATTGTGGCTGGCTACTAACTGATATGACTCATTCTAGAGCATAAGAAAGAGAGCTTCAGTGAGTCAGATTAGCAAGTGTATCTTGCCTGGTGCAATCTTAAACATTTTAGGTTGGCAATCAGAAGAGAAGGCAGCAGACATTCACCACACATAATAAAGCTTTGCAGAGCAAGCAGGCAGCACTGATGAAAGAGGCAAGGAAAGCAGATACGTCCCATCCTGACTGCGCAAGTGAACCAACTAACAGTGTATACAGTATGACAGAAGTCATCTATCAGTAGATGGAAATGTTCATATCATCAAATCAGTCATTGCAATCTTCAGCAGCCTATACGTTTGAACTTCCACAACTCAAGTACTTAAAAAAAAAAAAAATAAGAAGAGGATGAAAAGATTCAGCTCCTAACAGAAACCGAACTGAGTGCCTTTAAGTATGGCTGAAGGAGCCATTCCTCTTTACTGATAGTCCACAGAAGTCATACCCCATACTCAGCCTAGATATAGTACTTCATTTGAAGGAACAGGTCCCAGTGCCTTCTTTTTAACATTGAGAACAGAAAAGGCACATCCTATCAGTTCAAATCCAGGTGCTTACATCTCTTGCACAGAGTCTGCTTAATCCACAGACCCGTACCTGAGAGGCAACCATCAAATGAAATTGTACACGAACAGCAGGCAGGACAGAGTCAGGGCAGCAGTTATGAAGACATTTAAAGCAACATGTGCACTGCATTTATTCTCTCTTCTTGGGAACTCAAATTAAAAAGCAAAGAATCCCACATATTACTAATTCTGAAAAAATACACTGGTGTACCAGTTACTAAAAAGAGCAAAGTATATGGAATCAGGACAAAGGCATCAGTGGGAAGGGCATTTTCCTCAGCAAGATACTAGGGTGCAACCAGGTACAACTGGGCAAGCGGCAAAGAGAAACACCCTTGCCTTGTTCCCAAGCATCATGGGATCTATTTTTTCATACCATTCAAAGATGCTGGAAATCAAACTGAAGCTTTCCTCCGTAAGGTTGATCTGCAGTTTTGCATCCTAGCTTTAAGTCACATTGTTTTCCCTTTACCCTGGCAAAAGAACGTGTGTTATAGTTCAAGCAATTTTCAGTCCTTTCTCAAGAATTCTTGCTACAGATTGTATCTGGCTAGATTTACAGTTTTCTAACCTATGCTAAGAGTACAGGACTATGCAAATCCCCTACTTGGTTCTCACATCCAAAAGTAATGTTTTATGCTATGCTCCAATTCTAACTAAGCAGTCATCCTGTTGAAGTACAGGACAAAGATGAGAACAAACTACATCAGCAGAGAAGCTGAACTTGGTGTGGTTTAATACATGGGTTATTGGGAAAAAAAGCTTCAAGAATACAAAGCAAGGGATAGATGAGTAGTCAGAGTAAGTACTGGTCCCAAGTCCTAAGATGAAAAGATTTCAGGAAGCTTCTGTGCCATAACGTTTTACGTTTTAGAACAAAGAAAATTTGCTATTAAATCTAGGAAAAAAAAATAAATACATTTGACAGAAGAATCCCAGAGAAAATGGACTCCATTAGCTCCCTGTGGGATATGAGGAAATATTTTCCAGTTATCTGGAAAACATCAGCAGAATTTAGTATATCAAAGTAGGATTTTAAGTTTGGCCTAAAGACTAACATTTTAGGAGAACTCTGAGCAACTGATGCCCTCCTTTTACCTCCCACAACTTTCATACCCTACATGACAGGCTCTATTTTAGAGCTCCTGAAGGAGAAGGAAAGGTGAAGGACAAGAAAAGCCTACAGCAGCCAACATAATGATATCTGAAAATCTTGTAGTAGGTTTTCCATCCCCATGTGGAATTGTTGTTTCATTAAGTCAGTCACACAATAATTCCATGACGGATATTTTCAAGGCTGCACCTTTTCCCCTTTCCTTTGATATCACAAAAAAAAAAATGTTACAGCATGTTTTGTCAGTCGTGTCAGTGACCAGATTATATATTAATGAGATCAAACTAAACTCCACCACCCCCAACCCACCACATGATTATACAGTGAGAGAAAACAAGATTTCAGACTAGAATCTAAAAATCCCGTATTACACACAGGGAAACAAGTTTTTAATATTTTTTCCAGAATCATGTTTGGCATCTGAAGTTCAAAGAGGAAAACATGAAGATCTTTGGCAAAAGATGTACCATGATGTAATTAAAGTATCTTTTGTTAAGTGAAGTACAAATGAAGCTATAGAAGTACCTTGGTATCCGCTAGTGCTGAAGACCAGTGCCAGGCTCTGCAATGCTTTTCCTATCTTCTGGTATTCCTTGGGTAGTGCTGAAAGGGTGGAAAAGGATTGGGGAAAAGAGGGAGACAGAAGCAAAAACCCACAAGGGTAAGTGAGACTAAATCTGCAGCATCTCCAAAACTTGACAGAAGCAGATGTCAAAATCAACTAGGTTTTACATTTCCTCTAGTGAAGCATTTACAATCACATTCTTACCCCCTCCCCTGCTACAGATGTTCCAAAACTGGATAAAGCAATTGCAATCTGGATTTCTTGAAAGCCACAAACAGTTGAGGAAACAGTGTGTGACTGCTATATTAAAAAAAAAATAAAATAAAAATCTCACTGCACTCCTAGCTCAGTCCTCATATGTATACAGTGAGATTTTTTTTCTCACCCTCATGAGCAGACTTTGACCTGCTGGGGGGTAGGGTGGGAGCAGAAGTGGTGCAGTGATATGAAGAACAGATCTCATTAGTATTTTAAGAGAGGGGATTATTATACAGATGTATAATACCTAAACTCTCCTCAAATCATGGATTTTGTATTTAAAGGCTCCAGAAACCAAGATTATCTAGGGATAAAACCTGATGCAAGTACCATCATAATAAAATTGTTTTTTATAATCTATTTATTGAAAACGTATGCATAAATTGCTTCCTCACAGTGAAGTCAATAAGCTGTGATTTATGAGTGCATTCATTATTAACACTCTGAACACCACCACCCCAGAGGCCTAAAAAGCAATCTGAAAAGCAAAACCAATTTTTTGTAAGTTACTTATGCTAGCAGAAAAATAACCAAATAGATGTGCTTTTTGCTGTCAAACATTTGTATTCAGAGGGTACGCTGTCCAGGTAAGAAGTTTTTTTAGTTGCTCTAGCATCCCACACAATCTGATTTTCAAAGAGGAACCTCTCTGTGTGGTAAAAAAACCCAAACAAGCCCCCAAACCGCATAATTTTGTTGATTATCTTTCATCAAGTTGTTGCACAGAAGTTAGATTATTTATGACAACTGGTATTTCTTATACAATAGGTACCATTCAGAGTACTAGACTTCTGTTATCAGCCATTAACTTGTTACTGAATCCGCAATGGAAACTTCAGTGAAGAACGTTTGGTTTCTTTTCACTTGCATTTAGGAAGTTTCCATTGTCAGTCATTTAAAATGTCATAGAATAGAATGCACGTAACTATTGCTCAGGAAGTGCCAAAAATACTTCTGACTAGGAGTTGGGAACAGAGCTGACAGGGAACTTAAAACCTAAGAGACTACTGAAATTCTTCAGTTTTGCGTATCTCGATTTACCAGTCTCTTTTTTTCTACTCAGTATGAATGTCTGGAAAGTTAAAATTCTCAATGCAATCACACCTGACTTACTGTGTTTATACTAACTACTTAATAGCTGTAAGTATTACAAGAGCCATTTCATATCTAAAGCACTGAATCTCTGCTGTAAGCACAAGTCACAGGCCAGCCCTTAACGATGGTGGTTTTGTTCATTACTTTTGTAACCGCAAAACAATGCTAATTTCTAGGCTCATCTGAGGAACCTTATTTCTTCCCCTGAGCTCCACTTCCCCTCTGGTATCATTCCCTAGTGAAGTGAGATCTGTACAGTGTTAGATCTATATCCTGTGTTAGTTAGATTATTTTTGACCAGGAGGAGGGTCAGTGATGCGCAGAAGGAAACTCTCTTATTCAAAGTGCAGAAACATAAGTAATTTAAAGTTCACATCCTACAGATGCTAAGGTCCAATGTAATCACTACCAGAAGAGACTGGGCTTCTATGCTTCCCATTCCCTCCAGTCAGCTGCAGCGTTAGATTAGAAAGCAGCAAAGAGATAACTCGGGAGCTGTACTTACTCCCAAGTCCGGAGACAATGCTTTTTTGTGGGAGTTAAAAAAAAGGGGAAAAAAAAGAGGGGGGGGAATGGAGGAGATTTGAGGAGATTTATGTGATAGGTCTTTGGTTGCCAGACACTACAGCCTGCCCTGAAGTGTTTCTCATTATGATCCTCAGCTGTAGTACCTGCTTCCTTTCAATAGCTGCCTTGTGGTGGCCACAAACACTGAACACTGCTGTGGACTAGGAAATTAGAGCCCAGGCAGAGTCATAGGGACTTGGTGTGAAGTTCTGCAACCCTAAATATCTGTGGGAAGGAAGAGACAAGATAGGAGAAAAAGAATTGGGCTAAAGATTAAGTTAGAATCAAGTTGTTTTTTCTTTTTTCAAAGTAATTTCATCTTTAAATCACTCCCTCCTGGCATGCAAGAATCCTAAATAAGGGGTTAATAAAATGCAATCGTTTACAATTTCATCAAATAGACAGGTCTACTTTGCCCATGTCACTAAAATGTAGATAAGTGACAAATACATGAGAACAGGTCCAACAAGGTCTTTAGCTGGATTACTAGAAGAATTTAACTTTTAATATTTTTAAACCTATGGACAGGGACCAGATATTTCTGTTAGGAGAGAAAGAAAAAAAAAGCACAAAAAACTACTCCACAAACAAAAATCTTGTACAATTTATACTCTCAGACACTGAAAGCAGCCAGAATGCCATACGCCATATGCCAATCCTCACGATAATTTAGGATTTCCTTTAGTTTTAAGATGTGCCTTGAATTATAAACAACAAAAACTATGACAAAAAAAAACCCAAAACAAACACCAGAGAAAAGCAACACAGAAATGACTGCCAAGTTCAGAAAGGACACTTACGCCCTGTACACCTCTTCCAGTGTTCTTGTCCCACTGTCAGCAGTTCTCTAACTCCATCATCCATTGCTTTGGTGAACCTACCCACTGCATCACATTTCTGTTCTCTGTGACATTTGGAAAAAGCAAAATGAAAGAGCAGTTTAACAGATGCATTATGCTAACTTTAAACGCAATTATCGAAATGTTTAGCAGTGTCAACTAGATATTAAAAAAAGAAATGAGAGAAATAAATGAATTCATTGAAATCTCTGTCATTTCACTGAATTTCCTCCCTTTAGATACATGCATTTTTCATTCTATTCCCCCCCCCACCATTAAACATACGGTACTGGACTATAGTTAGTTACCTTCAAAACAGAAGTCAAATATCCTCCCCAATGAGATCAAATATTAACAGAACAGCAAAATCTGATTTGAGGAAAATGCATCCCTCGAGCACTTAACACAAATAGAAAGACCCCACATTGACAGTAAATCAGATGTTAGAGTAACAGAAGTAGCAAAATTTGTACAACAATGAACCAATATAAATAAAATAATTTTTCCAGATATTTTAATAAAAGTCTAAAATAGGTAAATAAAAATTAATATAGCAGTTCTTCTAGGGAAATAAATATATGCATAACTTCATATTATATTGATAATACCATTGTGTTCAGTCGTGTTATGCAGAGGAAAAAAATCTGATGCTCAAAAGAGAATTGTGAATTAGTATGTGCCTTTTTACCCCTCTTTAAGCATGTTTTGATGCAGCTATCGAAGCTTCCCATTAACATAGCCTGCATACACAGCAATGCTCTATGAACTCTACAAAAGAAAACTAGATGTATATTTTCTAATTTTCAATGAGAATTATTCAAACTGCATCAGATCTTACAAATGCTCTCAGCCAAAGCCCGTATGAAAAGCTCTCACAGCAAGGCAACCCCAAGCGACTCCCCAGAGCCAGGGCAGCAACTCCAGCTCTGGCCCAAGCACCTAGAGACTCCCACCTCCCCACTGATGCCTTCCTCAGCTGGAAACACTCCCCAAAGAGTTATTTGCACAGAAACAGAACCTGGACTTTCCAAGAGACCCTTGTTTTACTCCAATTTTCACAGTAGCAAATCATCCTTTTAATTTTCTGCGCTTCATTCTTTACAGTATCATGATCACAGAAAAAATTCATGAACCAGCACAGGGTTACCATCCTTTGATCAAAACCAGGATGACACAGTACTGCCAAAGTATTGGCAAAATTGTTTCAGTAAAGAGCTTCTTTTCACTGAAGAACCTAAGAACTACTGAAAAAGCTGGTCTGTCCACTTACAGGAGTAATGGCTTTTGAGACTATGTTCATACACACTTTTAACAGCACCCTAAGATGTTCCCAGGCACTGGAACACGGTGTGGATGTCTGAGGTGTTACAGCCACCCCTGTAATACTGGTAGATAGATCCCCAGAACCACCTCAGGCTGCCAGCCCCAGCCCAGGAGCCAATACCCTCTGGGGACCATTCCCCCTGGGCTGGTTGCCTGCCCTCACCCTGTCTGGGGACAAATTGTTCAGCAGACCACACGCTGGTCGTTCCCTGACAGGGTTCTGTATATAGTATAGACTCACTCTCTCCTGCACCCTACATACAAAATCCTTCCTCTGGTTCACCCTTTAAGCTTTTATACCACCGGGATTTATATAAAATACTTAAGTAGTCAAATTTGAAATCCTCGTGTTCAAAGTGACCTAAAAATGTCCATCTTTCTTACTAGTACAGAACTGCTACCACACAGCTATTATATACATCTTAAAATGTACTGCATTACTTGGATAAAACCTATGCTGGGTTATTTCCACATGTAGGTACACTACTGCTTTGCTACTATAAACACTTCTATCTAATTTATCCAGTTTCAGACACAAAACATTATCCAAGTTCCTATGTTCTACAACAGCAAGCAAAGCATGCCATGCATACTACGTATCTTCTAAGAAAAATATTAAGCCTAAAGGAGTGAAATAAAGGCTGCAGAGTAAATCCACTCTTTCACTCTATGAAACCCAGAGGTCTACCACCAACAGCGCTATACATAAGAAAGTGTATGTATATCTAACATATACACATATAAAATAAATATATGCATTTGCACTTCCAGAAGGATGCCCCCAATATACTTCCATAGCAATATAAAACATAACTCCATAGGATCTGCCAGTACTCTAGCTCATCAACTAGTTTTGCATACATCTTTTTAGGATCAGTATTCAGCTGCTGAAGTCAGAGACATTACAATGGAGTTCCACCAAGTTTTGGAGAAGTTGATATGAAAGTCTTATTCAAACAATTTTTCAGCTCTGCCTTGGTGAATGCTTCCTCAAATATGCACGCTTAATATTCTCATTTTATATTAGCTCAGTATCTGTTGTATATCCAAATGCATGATGTCCATGCAAAAAGAAACCACCTTACATTTCTACCATGTCCAAATCAGGAGCTTCTGGTTCCATTGTAGAAAAGATCATGACTCCAACAGTTTCATCCTTTTCTGCCTTCCGCTTTCCAGTTTTCCACTCCTTAAGAAAAAAAAAAAAAAACAAAAAGAGAAAATAAAAAAATACAACAGACAAACATTTGACCACCACTGTTCATGCAGCTTTAAAGGCCTGTACTTAAGCAGTGAACAAAATGTTTAGAAGAACAGTTAACTGATAGACTACACAAGTTAAAACCTCTTAAATGAGTTTCAGTGGGGTCAAGGTTTCTTAAAGTTTTCCCCCCCTTGTGCACTTTGTTTTCTAGATTCTGGGGTAAACAGACCCTTTTTGTATATGACTGAAACACAGTGTAATAGCAATTATATTCAGCTGTCTCTGCACATCTGATAGTGCTGATATCAGAAGCTACTCAAGAAGATCACGAGACTATTACGCAATTGCCATACTAAGTTTAGTGGGAACAGATAAAAAGGTTAAAAATTCTACATGTATTGCAACATCTATCTGTTCTACCAGTCCATAGGTTAGACACTAAGAACTGCTGACTAGCTAGCATAATTATACAATTCTCCACTGGCCACCCAAATATCACGTCACTAGGACTGCTACTTTCTATGTTATTAAGCCTCTACTTAGAGGATCACAGAGTAATTCTTGCTGGAAGCGACCTCAGAAGGTTTGTAGTCCAACCTCCTACTCAAAAAGGGTCAGCTATGACCTTAGTTACTCAGGGCTTTATGCAGTCTGGTCTTCAAAGCCCCCAAGGATCATTTACTTTTTCAGCAAAGTCTGAGTATTAGAAGCATGACTATTTTGAGGAGAAAGCAGCAGAGTTTTCACTCTGTGTAGTTACACAAATTAGTAACAGAGCTGGAGCTCAGTCATGAGGAAACCATTATTTACTGAAGGTGAAGATATTAAAACCTCTGTAAAAAGCATAAGAAAATGCTTGGGGGGGTGGTGGTGGAGGGAATAAAAAAGGTATTACATCAAGTAAGACTGCAGCGTAATGCTATTACAACCCATTTCAGACAGAATTGTGTTGTTGAGGGAGGGGGAGATGTTTTTAAAATATAATACAGGACCAGACACATCCTAGAACTGTTACCCAGTAGCTTCTGCTAGCAAAGCAGCAGAGGACCACAGTAATTAGCAATTCCAACAGAGACAGATCAGAGCAACAGCTAAAAGAGTTGTCATGTATATTCCTATTCTGCTGGAGAACACAAAGGGTCCTTGAAAGACTGGCAACAAGGCTACTTCAAAGAGCACACCTCTGTTGGAACAGCACATAGCATTTCACACAAGCAACTTTATGCGTCATTTTGACCAATCAGCTTAGTTAGTTAGTTAGTAAAGCCAGCAGCTTTCAGCTCGTCACTACTGCCCACAGGGAGGCAGACAAATGAGAAGGCTGCAAAGCTGAACTCTTCCTCCAAAGTGGGATGGTGCTAGGGAGCAATTTCTCAGACTCAGTCTGTGTCAACTTTATTTCCTACCTTCTCATCTCGGAAATTGAGAAATTGCTGGAAAACTTCACTTTCTGAGACAACAGGATGGCGACACATCCTCGTCATCCAAGCTTGCAGCCTCTCCATACGCATTTTGATAAATTCTTCTTCAAAGCGCCCTGTTATATGTTAAACAGTAATTGTTACATTTCTACTTTAACACCCACTGCTTTTTTTTTTTTAATTAAAACTGAATCTGTAATTCAGATGGTGAGTTATTAACCATTTAATGACTCCGAATTTCCAAGAAGGAAACATTATGCTGACAAATCAGAACTACCTTAATGACAGTATCTTGGTTACTGACCAAGAGTACTCCTCCTTTTAAAGATAGTCAGGAAATATTAAAAAGCCCTAATTCACCCACAATTCAAATCAGGTTTTTTTGGGAAAAAAAAAATAAAATAAACTTTTGTATGGAAACATTAAGTATTCAGATGACCCAAGACAGAAGCTAGGCACAAGCTTGGAATACAGGTATTTTTCTGATACAGTCTAATAAATTCTTGGTCAATGTAAAGCTCAATAATGTTGGAGAAAAAGGAACTACTTACTTTCCAAGTTGTCAGGTCCTAGCTAACAAAGCTTTTGAAACCGGACTGCTCAGATACAAATAGCAGATTTAAAAAAGCAGTACCTCCCATAAATATATTTCTGTATACATAAATGAATGTGTTGGGGAAAAAAAACTCAAAAAAAATCTCAATAAATCACATGGATGAAAGTGGTTAGAATACATACATGTAAGACTAACTGATTTTTTGGTAGTTAAGAGATTTTAACACAACCTATTTAAAAAAATAAAAGGAAATTTGTTACTTATTTAAAACAGTAGTGCATCATCACTGTGTATTTACAAGAACCTTTTAGTTTTACCACAAACTGTGCCTTGAGAGAATCTTTTCCAATTAAAAAAATGCACGACATCAGATTTCTGAAGCATACAGTGAATAGGATGTATTTGAAAGGAACGAGAGATTCCTTCAGCACCCAACTCTTCTAATTTCCATAGCAGCGCAGATGACAAATTTTGAGCGCTTGTACTCTTCAGTATAATTCTACTGTGTAGTTACTATGGCAGCAACTCCACAAAGTTGAGATGGGGTATTTTTGTGTTATTTTTTTATTTAGTTTTTATTGCAAATATGGAAGCTAGCAAGACTAGCAGGTAAAGAATACAACTAGTGAAAAAAAGACGTCTGGGTATCAGTACATGTCCTGTAAATTATCTAGAAAAAAAAAATAGAAAACAACTACTATAGAAGAGACATTGTTAAACCTGCAGCAATAACTTGTTCCACCCTTAATCTATACTGAAACCTCTGCATCATTCCTGCCAGCATAAGGATTGCAAGGCAACAGGAACAGCAACGCTTGGAAGTTATGTGCTGGTCACTAGGCATATCATTACCAGCAAGATCCTTCGCAAAGTCAGTCTGTTTGTAGAGAGTCTTGCTTTTCCAAGACTAAAACACAGAAATACTTTTCTAGACAGTCTTCAGAAAGAAGCCTCCTAAACACAATGAAAAAATTACTATTTTTTCAGTTTCTCATCATGTTTCAAAAAAGAGACGTGTGCTTTTTTTTTTTTTTCCTTTTTTCTTGAGACAAGTTACCCTCTCCCACTGACTCCAGAGGACTGAAAATCACAGGCAAGCTTTGACTGTGATGCCAAATTCTTGAGTCTTTTAAAATACAGTTACAATAAAATCTAGAGATCCCATCAGGTCTCATGGTTTCCTTTTAATCCACATGAACACGTCCAAGAAAAAAATACTGGTGAATTCTAAACATGAGATTAAGGGGAGGGGAGGAAGTCGCTTCCTCACTTTTCAGTTTCCTCGGCATTTATCCCAGCACCTGCATCAATGCTTAGCTTTCTTCAAACCCAGCAGAGCTGCCACATTTTCAGTGATGCCCCCAGGCACATGGTTGGCGACATGCCGGCTTTTGTGTGTTTGGTTTTGGCTGGTTGTCTTAAAGGCCATATAAAATCTTACCAGAACACACTCAAGTGGAAATAGGCAAAAGTAATGCATTTTCCTCCTATATAGGTGTCTAATTCTTTTCTTCACATGCACTCGAGCACACTCTTGTAGAAATGAAGTCAGAGACTATTTGAAAACACACAGGTGTTACCATATTCAATTGCAATGACTCAACTCATGAACATTTAAAAGGGTTAAATACTACTTTTCTTGAAGTCAGAACAAAAGACTTCCGTAAGCATCAGAAAGTTTGGTCAAGCTGAACTAACATCAAACCAGAGCAGAATGCTATACAAATGTAAGATGCTTTCTAAATCAAGTGTGAAATCAAGCAACAGGAGAAACAGCTGCAACATTTTAATTGTGAGCAAAAAACCCCAGTTTGTCAGTGGATGCTCCCTTTCCTCTGGGAGCTTTGCTTCATATGCAATCAGTGCTTTACAATCAAATGCAAAAGAAAAAACGACACACACACACACACACACACACACAGAGAACCCCCTCAAAAACCATTTCTCCAGACAATCAGCAAACATGGAACAGAAGTAGTTATCTCTTCTCTCCAGTAATCAGTATTCTCTTCTGTAGTAACTAGGGTGTTTTGAGGTTTTTTTGTTGGTTTTAATTATTTTATTTATTTTTAAATCACTGGACTAGATAAGTAAACTTGAGTTCTGAAATGACGCACTTAGTGCTGATATTTTATTATCAACAGGCCATCACAACTCATCATAATTATTGAATGGTGAAAGGTTGGGGTTTGTTTTTTTTTTTTATACCTCCTTTAAAAATAGTGGGAAAAGGCAAGAAATAACTGAATCTTGTAGAAGAGTGATCTCCTTACTTCCCATTCCATGAATTCAAAACTGTGAAAAATTACCTGTTACTTGCTTGTCTGGAAGAGATGGGATTGGAATGGCTAATCCGAATTTAACCAGGAGACGCTCATACAACCAGTCAAAGTGCTTATATCTGTGGTTGACAGATCGATTAGTGTTCTGTAAGAAAAATACAACTCTGAATTTTGACAGGCATCTACAGATAGGGACATGAAACAAGTGTGACCAGAATAGTAAGTATGTGGAGTGCAAATAAAGTTTACGATTTAGAGCCTTGAATCTGTAATTACAGAAGAACCTGAAATGCTAGAACAAAGTAACTCCTTGGGGAAAAAAAATGTGTGACAACTACCACTTACCCTTACAACCCTGTTACCAAGTCACACAAACTGTATTATTTATATGTACAAATGACCCGTATTTGCAAGAGAAGATCCTGTTTCAGATACACTTACAGTGCAGGTCAGCTGATATTCAATGTAGCTCTTGAGACCATACATTTTAGAACCTTTTTTGGGATCTGCCACCACACAGTCAAATGTAGAGGTAGGATAAACCCACATAGGGCCATAATCACCAATCTGTAAGAAATCGTAAATATTATCTTTAAATACATCATGTTGTACCAGCTGCAAAAAAGGAGACAAATACTTTCTCTCTTCACTTAAAAGTTTCCATTGATTTCAGCAAGAGCTTGATAGTCAGGAAATAGAGGGGTTTCTCACAACCACAGATGATTGACCACAGTTGTTTTTGTTTATCTTATTCCGTATTTTACAATTTTTCCCAAATAGCAAAGGAGTGGTGAATTCTAGAGATTGCTACTTCAATCACATCTCACTAGAAGAACATACATCTAGAAGAGTTTGTTTTTTAGATTGGAAGATGACCTGGCCATCATGACTAAATATTGCAAACCTTTATAAACGTAGCTCCTATGTATTAGATAACTAGCTCTGCCGCCCAATCCCAAAAAGGCTTATTTTCATGATCACAAGTAATAGAGACACAGCATGAGAAAAAAAAAAGTACTGAAAAAAAAAATCAGCACACTTAGAAAAAAGGAGTTAAGACTTGACCCTGAAAAATCTCTCAATGATATATGACTCTGAAATGTAGTTTACCACAACTTAAAATACTTAAGAGGTACGTGGTTTTATTATGACAGTTCTATTTCTAATTATACGTTCAGCATCAGTTGAACCCAAATATATATAGCAACCTTGAGGCTAAAAGTTAAGTTGGGGAAAAAGGAAGGGTGGGGAGGATTTAAAAAAAAAAAAAAAAAAAAAAAAACAAACCAAAAAAAACCCCAAACCAACCACAAAAAAACCCAAACAAAAAACCCCCGATCACAAAACAAACCACACCACCTCCACACAAGAACTACACTCACATCCCCAACTTACAATTATGGGAATTTTCTCTTTGGGTTTTGCTAGCTGCTTTGCCAACAGATACTGTTCCATCCCAGGTTTTGCAAATCCAGGAAATCTAACAATAAAATGAAGTGGTAAATTTATTCCATAATTTCCTTCCTTTGGCATATGCAGAATTACCTGCCACTATAGGAAAAAGCCGTTAGTATTTCTCAAGTATAGAAAATAATTTATGTGGAATACTTAAACCACCAACCATTTGCCCCAAAAAGAAGAAAAGCTTTAGCTACTGAGCTTTTATTTGTGTAATACAGGCCCCTTCTTCCAAGGTAGAGTAGCTATTTGTGCTCTGCAACCCATCAGAGCAGACATAACAGGAGGACATAAAATAAAATCTGCCACTCCCCTGCAGTCCACCCTCTCTGGAGATGCGCACACACACGTACAGGCTCATGCACACCAGCCTGCCCTTTCAGATTATGAGAATCAATCATCTGAAAGAACAACGAACTGCAGATTTATTAAGTGCTTCTAATCATGAGTTATGTTAGATAATTTATTCACCAATTAGAAAGAAAACCACACACAAAAGTCACTGTAACATCCTTAAAGTCTGTGTAAGAAGTCTTACAAAAAGCAAGAGGTGGTTCTCTTTCTAATTAGGAAGATACCTCGCCCTTCAAGTACTGCCAACCTGCTGCCGGCTTCCAGAAACACGGGAAGTTTTTAGTAGGACTTACTTCACAGACAAATAACGCTCTTAAATAAGGTATGTTTATGGTGGTTATACTAAATGGATTTGGAACAAGTAGATGCCACAATGATGCAAAGGTAAAGTTGCAAAACTGGACAAAGCCTCCAGTGATGAACAAAATCAACTGTCTCTGCATGACTAGTTATTAATTTTGGTTACCTACCACACAGATTATCACACAGTAGCTTCTCAGAGTAACAGTAGTTTTAGAATAAACAAAGATTAAGTTGTAACATGAGATAATGCTAGTATAACCCTGACAAAGCTTCACACTATTGCAAGATTTTTACCTAAAAAAAAAAAATAAAAAAAATATCAAGGTTTCTGTGGCTCAAGAATCAATCTGGGTGATGCACAGACACACGAGAGCAACTGAAATTGCTCATGAACTCTGAGGCAGCACATTCAACCAGTCTCACTGTATGGACAAGCCATCCATCACCTTTCATTTTCACTAAGCACATGAAGTTTAGATCTTGCAAAACTATCATTTGCCTGTATAACACCTCCAAAAATTATACAGCTTTGTCATGTATTTTCAGATTTTCATGGATCTGTGTTCTCTGAGCACACAGGGAGAATGCTGAGCTACAAATCCATTTCCACTTTTACCCCTAAAACTGTAATATTTACGTTGCATAATTCAAGAAGGTTGAATGGTCACACATTTACACAACTTGGAAAATTCCAATTCTCTTCAATATATACACATTTGCCCCATATTTTCCATTACTTGTTAAGTGGTAACTTCATAGCAGCTGCACGAGAATTTCCACGTTGGACCCCCCCAGCCTCTGACGCTTCAGTCTCCTTGTAACCAAGGTAAGACGGTGAAGTTGATTTCGGGTCATCCCAGTCATCATCCCAGTCATCGTCATCAGCAGCTGCTGAAGTACAGGGGAGGGCAGGGAAAGAAGAAAGTTAAATATTTTCTCTTTAAAAACAGAAGCAGCTACCTTAGCACTCATACACAATCAACAAGGCAGAGCTAGTTCAGCCTTCAATTTCATGATTTCTCCTGAATTAGCACCATCCCCACCCAATACAACCTGCAAAACACTATACTAGAAATCCATTGAGGAAGAAGGGGGGAAAAAAAAGAAAATAAAAAAGAAAAAAAAAAAAAAAGAGATGCTGGTGTGTTAAGATGAATTCAATAGTGTTCCATATCCACAGACTCCACATTAACTTTCCCCAGTTAGGAGTTCTCCTCTTAATTTAGGCCTTTACTACAAAAGTGTAGAGAAACCTTCTGAAAGGCTATCCACCTCCTAAAAGTAAGGATTTAAGAGATGACTTCTTCACAGGCCTGAGGGTACAAAATCAAGGGTGTTTAACTTCCAGTTATGCAAGCTGAACAACCTGCCTGAGAATAGATCATGTATGCACAAGACTTTGGCTCGCCAGATTTCCATACAAGTTTGAGACATCTGTTACGGTGGATCTGATTTAGCAGGTTTTGTTTGTTTGTTTGTTATTTATTTATTTATTTTTAAAAAACCTATTATTTTAGGGTCCAGTTTACCTCTGTGGCAATATGCTACTAGGAAGCTGCTTTTGTTTTGTTTTTCAAATAAACCATGTTCTATAGTTAGGAAAGATTAAGCACTTCTTACCTCTACTATCCACCTACTCTAATGTAGTAAAAAATAAGAGCATTATTAGCACACCTGGTCCTTGATATGCCTGTGGATGACCAAATGCTGCTGCTGTCTCCCAGTTATTTGAAGCACTGTTCCTCTGGCCAGCTGTACTTTCAGGTTTCGTCGCCCAGCTGTCAACAGCATTTCCATTATCCCAGTTCCCAGACTTCCCAACGTTCCAGCTGGACCAAGGATCACTGGCATTGTTTGCCTACATGGTATAAAGACAAAAGCAAAGAAATTGCTGAAGAAATGAGCAACGACCATGTACTTTCATCTTGAAGTCTCTGATCTCATCCTGATAGGCTGTGAGCTTGCATTCAGCACTGCACTTGTTCGATTTAGGAGCAGCTGCCAAATCCTACGTTCCCAGCTACACAGCTCTTAAATGCAGTAAGCACCTGGAAAAACTGATCAGCTTTCCAACCATATGACACCAATACATACTAATAAGAATGTTACATCTCCTCAGGGAAATTAAACTATTTGTTCCAACAGTGTTAGGAAGCACTCTTACCCATGATAATTATTTTACACTAACACCTTAAGTATGGTGCATGGGAACTATTAATTACATAAAGCCATGGACTAATTAGCACGTTTAAAACAGGAACACAAAAGTCAAGAATTAGGTTTTTCCAAATGTTTATTTTATCAAACTCAGATTAATGGCCTTACTACAAGCAAATCGTAAATTGCCCACCCACACCATCACTATTGGTGTGACAGTTAGGAAGTTAGGGCCAGCAACCTGCTTGGCTTCCCTGTCAGATCTTAATTAATTCACTTTGAAGACAAGGGAAGGAAACAAACATCTGCCAGGGAACAGTCTGGCATTTCCCTGTAGACCCACTCTCTCAGTATAAGCTTCTGGTGAAGGTAAACACACATACCCTTCTGTGGATGCTGCTGTGGAGGTGGAAACCTCAGTGAGAGCGTAGAGCTGACACGTCTCTAACTACTGCATCAATTTGTCAAGTTAATCTGTCACTAAGTTGGAGTAGTAGCTTAGCATCCTGCTCAGCTCCTTGATTTTAACACTAGACTTTGCAAAAGCATTGTCTAGTTAAGTGCAGTCTACTCTAGACACTCAGTGCAGAGACTAGCTAGCAGAAAGAAAAAAAAAAAAAACACCACACAAATCAAAATCCACACTCCCAAAGTATAGGAGGAAGAAGGAGGAGAAGGGGAAAGAAAGCAAACAAAGACTACAAAGCTTGTCTTGTTCAGCAGAGGGAGAAATGGAGTTTTGTAAAATGAAGTCTCAAAACCTACAGAAGCCAGTGCATTATTTTTATAATGAAGCAGCATATCAAAGAAAGTATGCCTAATACAAATTAATTGCTATTAGATTATAACATTTACATACATCTTAGAACATTTACCAGTACCAAAATTCAATAAAACTCCCACTGAAAGCTAAACTGTTCTCTTCAAAAATGTTGAATACGTTTGTTTCTTACACAAAATGCACAAAAACAGGTGCACCTACTCCACACTCCATTTTTGTTCACTAAAATTCTCTTCTCTCATTTCAGCTTCGAGAGATTACTTAGGAATGAGAGCTCTCACTTCAGTTTTTCCTAAAACGAAGTTTTCTAACAGTCAGATTTCACAGACACTATCAAACATTTAAGACCTGAAAACGCTTTGGACCTGTACTATTGATACAACGTAACACCTATTCTTTATGTACAAAATCCCCAAGATCTGGAAATCAAGACCAAGCCCCAAAATGAGGGGAAATCACCATTCAGAAGACTCACTAGAGTCAGCAGGTCTTTAGGAACTGAAGGCATGAGAGAGATTATGTGGACAGCTTCTATATAGACAGTTTGGGTGATTTGTTTTTGAGGATGAAACTGATGCAAGAATACTGCTCCCTAAGGGAGTAATGTCATTGAGGTCTACCTAATTCTTGGATAGCTGATACACAGTGCTACTCTCAGGAATTACAAAGTTGTTGCTGGTGGCTTATGAGGTACCAGCCTGCTCCTCCTATGATGTTCACCTGGTAAGAGTTTATGCAAAGAGAAAAAACCATACACACCATCAGCCAGAGCTTATAATCTTTGCTAAAGGAAAACACATACACTGGGGCTCAACCACATGGGAAAGCGTGCCTGCTCCTAACATAACTTAGGGCTCCTAGAAAAGAATAGTTTGCATAATATTCATTTGCATATACTTCTGCAATATACATTGTGCTGATCACTAGCAAATGAAAGCCCAGAGGTGGGATGATTGCCAAAAGGCTGAGTAAAGTTTTCCTCTCCTCTGCAGTTCATGCGAAATCTGGTACATGAGTGGGTGGCAAAGAAACCTTAAGATCTGCTGCAAAGCAAGGGGTAGGTAATAATATTAACACTGGGTACGTACGTTACTAAAGAATGACTGTCAAGAGTGACCATCACCAAACTTGCAGACAGGTACTGATATACACTAAATGCTGTACAGCAAGGAGAAATGGATTACTTAAACTGCGCTCTCAGATATTTTGTCTTTATGTACCCATATGGAAGCAGTATTCAAATCAGAAAATTTCACTTTTGAAGTGACCAAGAAAGTTCTGGGGTGAGCTCTTGACCCTAGGTGTATTGCCCACAGGCTATAAAAGAGGTGGGATATGCTATTCCCGGATATGCTATTCCCACTCAGCTTCTTTCTGCCAAAGGGTCCACATTTCTTTCTGAGGCACTGGGAAAAGGGTAAGAGATCAGTTAGAAACATATATATACATATAGACAACACATCTCAAAGAGCATTTACAGGTCTCCTTTCACCTTTCGTCAAGTGTTTGCCTACATACACACACACCATGGACGCTTCTAAGTAGTAGCCAAAAAAAAATAATAATCAGTAAACGTGGAGAAGGGGTAAGAATCAGGCCTGCCATCCTCGAGGTCCCATAACACTGTGGAAGACCATGTAAAGACAGCATTTATTAAAAGGGTAATCTTGGCTCCAGTCAGCAGTTCTGTGGATCTCAGCAGCTGACAAATTCCATATGAGAAGCCATTTGCGTGGCTTAGCTCTGGTTGAGTAAACCCTAATTAAGACAGCAATTCTTTTGTAAGTGATTAAATTATATGTTCTCACACCTTTAGTTTTCCATAACTGAAACTGATAATCCTCTGATCTCTCTTTAGTCACCACAAAAAAGACGAAGTGTCCTTGCAAGAAGCTGTTATTTAGTCAATATAACTTGATACAGCACACCTAACATCCAAATATATAATCAAATGCAAATGCATAGATATAAATGCCACACCATGCATAATTAAGAAGCCTCAGATGGAACATTGTATCTCTTTGCTCTTCAAGATAACATCTGGGAAGACCACACAACCAGGCACGCAGAGTCCAGGAGGCTCCTCCAGTGCATTGATGATAACTTTTTGACACAGGAGCCTACAAGGAGAGGAGCACTCCTGGACCTAGTACAGACAAACACAGAGGGACTGGTGGAGGACATTAAGGTTGGGGGCACCCTAGGTTGTAGTGATCATGAAGCGATAGAGTTCAGGATCATGGGTACTACGCACAGAACAACAAGAAGTAAAGTTACAAACTTGGATTTCAGGAAGGCTAGCTTTGATCTCTTCAAGAAACTGCCTGGAGAGATCCTGTAGGCTAGGGCTCTGGAAGGCAAAGGGGCTCAAGAAAGCTGGTTGGTATTCAAAGACCACTTCCTCCAAGCTCAGGATCGGTGCATCCCTAAGAGAAAGAAATCAGCCAAGGGACGCAGGAGACTTGCATGGTTGGGCAGGGAGCTTCTGAAAAAGCTCAAGTGGAAGAAGGAAGTTTACAATAAGTGGAAGAATGGACTGACCCCTTGGGAGGATTACAAGAATGCCACCAGAGCGTGCAGGGATGAAACACAGAAAACCAAGGCCACCTTGGAATTAAACCTGGCAAGGGATGTCAAGCTCAACAGGAAGGGCTTCTACAAGTATATTGGAAGCAAAAGGAAGACCAGAGATGTTGTGGGTCCACTGTTGAATTAGACAGGAGCCACGGTGACAAAGGATGCGGAGAAGGTGGAGTTACTGAATGCCTTCTTTTCTTCAGTCTTTACTGCTCAGCCCAGCCCTCAGGAGTCCCAGGCTTTGGGGAAAGTAAGGGGGGAAAGAAGACAACTTCCCCTGGGTTGAGGAAGATCGAGTGAGGGATCAATTAGGTCAATTAGATATTCACAAGTCCATGGGCCCCGATGGGATGCACCCGAGAGTGCTGAGGGAGCTGGCAGAAGTCATTGCTGGGCCGCTCTCCATCATCTTTGAAAGGTCCTGGAGAACAGACGATGTGTCTGAGGACTGGCGGAAAGCCAATGTCACTCCAGTCTTCAAAAACGGCAAGGAGGAGGATCCGGGGAACTACAGGCCAGTCAGCCTCACCTCCATCCCTGGAAAGATGATGGAACAGCTCGTTCTGGGCATCACCTCAGGGCACGTGGAGGAAAAGAAAGCTATCAGAAGTACTCAACATGGATTCACCAAGGGGAAATCACATCTGACTAATCTGATAGCCTTCTATGATGGCATGACTGGATGGATAGATGAGGGGAGGGCGGTAGATGTGGTCTACCTTGACTTAAGCAAGGCATTCGACACAGTCTCCCACAGCATCCTCATAGGGAAGCTTAGGAAGAGTGGGTTAGATGGATGGACAGTAAAGTGGATAGATAACTGGCTGAAACGGAGAGCTCAGAGGGTCATGATTAGGGGCACAGAGTCCAGCTGGAGGTCAGTGACGAGTGGTGTTCCCCAGGGGTCAGTACTGGGTCCAGTCCTCTTCAATATATTCATCAATGACCTGGATGAGGGGATGGAGTGCACCCTCAGCAAGTTTGATGATGACACAAAGCTGGGACGGGTGGCTGACACACCGGAAGGCTGTGCCACCATACAGAGAGACCTAGACAGGTTGGAGATTTGGGCAGAGAGGAACCTTATGAAATTCAACAAGGGCAAGTGTAGGGTGGAATAACCCCATGCACCAGTACAGGTTGGGGGCTGACCTGCTGGAGAGCAGCTCAGCTGAAAGAGACCTGGGAGTCCTGGTGGACAACAGGACGACCATGAGCCAGCAATGTGCCCTCATGGCCAAGGCGGCCAGTGGCATCCTGGGGTGCATCAAGAAGAGCATGGCCAGCAGGTAGAGGGAGGTCATCCTCCCCCTCTACTCTGCCTTGGTGAGGCCGCACCTGGAGTACTGTGTCCACTTCTGCGCTCCACGGTTCAAGAAGGACAGGAAACTGCTGGAGAGGGTGCAGCAGAGAGCTACCAAGATGATTAGGGGACTGGAACACCTCTCTTATGAAGAAAGGCTGAGGGATTTGGGTCTCTTCCGTCTGGAAAAAAGACAGCTGAGGGAGGACCTTATCAACACTTATAAATGCTTAAAGGGTGGGTGTCAGGAGGATGGGGCCAGGCTCTTTTCAGTGGTGCCCAGCGACAGGACAAGAGATAACGGGCACAAACTTGAGCATAGGAAGTTCCACCTAAACATGAGGAGGAACTTCTTTCCTTTGAGGGTGGCAGAGCACTGGAACAGGCTGCCCAGAGAGGTGGTGGAGTCTCCAACTCTGGAGACATTCAAAACCCGCCTGGACGCGTTCTGTGCAACCTGCTCTAGGTGACCCTGCTCTGGCAGGGGGGTTGGACTAGGTGATCTCCAGAGGTCCCTTCCAACCCTATGATTCTATGTACAATGAGACTGAATTCAAGAATAAACTCCTTAAAGGCAGCTGATTTTCCCTTTTGTAGACTATTACAGACATGCTCGCTCCTACTGTTCTAGGAGAAAAACCACCACTAACAGAGAGGGAGCACATTACTAAATATTTTAAAAGTCTTCCATTAAGGGCAGATTCACACTCACTATAGAAACAGATCATTACTGGTGAGGGCCCGGGGGAGGGGGCGAGAAGTCTAGTATGTTTTTAAAGAACTAATTATAGTTGAATGAGAAAAAAATTCCACCACAACAGGAAAATACTCAGCTTAGGGGTGGAATGTCAGTATCTTCACAAAATGAATCATTAATTAAATAGAAAGAACTGACATCTTTGCTACTTTATGGAGCATCCAGAGTTATAGACAGTAAAGCCAAGGTAAGTCACTGAGGCATCTCTCTGCACTGCATAAAAATCTTTTTTTGACCTCTTGGCCAACTAAAGTGTTCCTGGCAGACTCCTTCCTCATATTAATGGATGCTCCTGATGGACAAATAGATCCATTCTACTCCTGAGGGACAAAAGCCAAAAAACCATGATGTTCAGATGCTAAAACCAAGCACCTAAAAAGATCTAGGTAACTGTGCCATCAAAAATTACAACCTCCAACCATAACAAATACACTTTGAAAACTACTCTGAGAGACAGAAGCCATGCTGAAGCAGCGAGTAGAGAAAGTAAGTCTGATCAGATCAAGGGAAGCTCAGGACAGCCAAAGCTGCAATGAGAAGTGTTACACTCCCGAAAAGGGGTTGAAGAGAGACAGATAGCACAGTGGGATGGCAGAAAATACAAGAGTCATGGTGGCTCAGCAGAATAGCTAACAGGAATGAGCAGACCTCTCCAGTTTTATAGCTGCCTTAGTTACCTGCATGGAGACAGAGCCTTAGGCATACTCAGACATTACACTAAACCCAAGTTCTTTGGATAACAACCCCTGAATAGATACGTTAAAAAAAAAAGTGAACATAGACAGTCACCCTAAAAATCAAGCTTTTTTCCTCCAGGAAGAAATGTGAAAGGCTAAAAGCCTACTCTGCTGCAGCAATCACAGAACTGCCTTCACTGTGCTGTATTTACCATAGAAGAAGGGTGAACATTAGCAGATACCGAAGCAGCTGCCATGCCCATGATATTCTATGCCCAAGCTTTCTTCCTGGTAAATCATTACCTTAGCATTGTGATCCTGGGCACTTCTTTCACTCCTGAAGGAAGACCCTCTTTTCTACTGTACAATTAACCATGTATACTCCTTAAAGAGATCCTCTAGGAAAAGCAAGAGTGGAGATGGGCTAGGCTATAAGGGATAATCAGCTTTATGGACTCACATACTAGAATGTTCCTGTAGACAAATACATGAAAGCAACAGTAGAGAGGACCCTCAGATGTAGCTGACAAGGAGGCAGTAACAATGCTGTCCAAGGAAACTATTTGTTCTTCAGCTGCTCCTGTCACCTCGCTTCCTTCCAGAGGAAACCATCATTCAGCACCTCCACTCCCAGGCCTACTGCCCCTTTCATAAAGTAGTCCCTGCAAAGAAGCCTGCTCACAAACTACATACAGCCAAGGCACACCCACAGGACACTCCTTGCTTTCATAGAATAGAATAGAATCACAGAATGGTTCGGGTTGGAAGGGACCTTTAAAGGTCATCTAGTCCAACCTCCCCTGCAATAAGCAGAAACATCTTCAATTAGATCAGGCTGCTCAGAGCCCCATCCAACCTGACCTTGAGTGTTTCCAGGGATGGGGCATCTACCACCTCTCTGAGAAACCTGTTCCAGTGTCGTATCACCACCCTCATTGTAAATGTCTTCCTTATATCTAGTCTAAATCTTCTCTTTCAGTTTAAAGCCATAACCCCTTGCCCTATCACAACAGGTCCTGCTAAAAAGGTTGCCCACATCTTTCCCGTAGGCCCCCTTTAAGTACTGAATAGGCTGCAATAAGGTCTCCCCAGAGCCTTTTTTTCTCCAGGTTGAGCAACCTCAACTCTCTCAGCCTGTCCTCATAAGAGAGGTGCTCCAGCTCTCTGATCATCTTTGTGGCCTTCCTCTGGACCTGCTCCAACAGGTCCATGTCTTTCCTCTGCTGAGGGTTACAGAGCTGGATGCAGCACTGCAGGTGGGGTCTCACCAGAGCAGAGCAGAGGGGCAGAATCACCTCCCTTGACCTGCTGGCCACGCTTCTTTTGATGTGGCCCAGGATATGGTTGGCTTTCTGGGCTGTGAGCGCACATTTTCAGCTCACATCCAGCTGTACCTCTGAATTCTTCTCAGCAGGACCACTCTCAATCCCTTCATCCCCCAGCCTGTATTGATACTGTGGGTTGCTTTGACCCAGGTGCAGGACCCTGCACCCCACCTTGGGCCCACTTCTCGAGCCTGTCTAGGTCCCTCTGGATGGCATTCCACCCCTCAGGCCTGTCAGCCACATCACTCAGCTTGGTGTTGTCCGCAAACTTGCTGAGGGTGCACTTGATCCCACTCTCTGTGTTATTGATGAAGATATTAAACAGTACTGGTCTGTACTGCAAGCGCATATTGTCAGCTCATGTCCAGCTTTTCTTGTACCAGTACCCTCCTTCTCAGCAGGGGAAAATAACCAAACCACCAGTGTAAGAACTGAGTTACTACCATGAAGAGCGGAACAGTTAGTTTTTTGTTCTTTTCCCACTTCCAATCCCATTTCCTCACCTGTGAGGTTATTCACAGCCAGAGTGGACTACAGACTGTATGGCTTCTGCACAGTGCAGGCACAGGATTTTCAGGATTTGACTCCTGATTCAGCTCAAAAAAAGCCATGTTTGAAATACAGAATGGTCTTTTAGAAAGATACATAATTTAGACTTAAGTAAAGAATTCTCAGTGACGGAATGACGGGAGGGGGAAAAAAACCAAATCTGTTGTAAACCTCACTGCTTAAAGGAAATTATTACTTTTTTTAAATTAAATTTTGCTTAGTTTTAACTTTCATACACTGGAGATCCTATCTTCTGGTTTTTGTTATGCACACCTGCACATATAAATGGCAATCAAGTCACCTCTTTATATGCTTATCTTCTCTTGAGCTGATTTCAATCCTTAATGGTTTCTTCTTGAAACACAGATGAGAAATTTCAGACAGTTTTCCAAGTAGCAGTCACAGCAATGCCAGAAACAGAAGAAAGACCCCCTGTTTCTCTCTGATGTTCTCTAGACATCCCAGGATCAGGCTAAAAAGATTAAACAAGGCTTTATCCTTCCTTTTTGGGAAAAGCACTCTGTATTTTTGTTTGGGAGGAGAGGACAGGGTTTCCCTTGTCACCTTTTTTTGGAGGAGGAGCTGAAGATTATTACTGGCTAAGGCTTTTCAGCTTACCACTTTCGGTGACAAATGCCAACTATTCCATCTTAAAATAAGAAGTGCTCAGTGAACAATTAACAACAAAAAATTTAAATCAGAAAGGAAGCTATAAACTGCAGTAAGCCCCCTGCTGTGGTGAAGGGGATTCTGCAACACATGCATGCCACTGCAAGTGCGCAAGCAAGCAGAAACACTCATAGGAGGGCTGATAAGATTGTCATTATTAGTAAGTTAAAATATTCTTTATATAGTCAATGCCAAAGACCACTACACAAAAAAACTACAAGACCAATTCACAAAACATGAAGTCAAATGAAAACAAAGCTACAAGAAAAAGAACATACAAACACTGCAAATTGTGGGAAACTATTTCAATAGTCAGATATTGTCAGAGGGTATGAGTACAGACAAGAGGTGAGGAGTGATCAAAGTACTCCAGTTTAACACCTTGCTGCTGGAGCCTTTGCATTCCACCAAAAAAAGCTCAAGACAGCTCCATAACTGGAATTGGTACAATCAGTGTCATATGTTGGACAGTTATTTTTTAATATGTGAACACGATTCATTTCAAAGCAAGCAAGCCACTGTTTCCAGTACTGTATGGAAGTCACTGCCTGGTATTTTGGTTAAACAATAATTAGTCACAAATTCCTGTTACCAGTCTGAATGCAATATTCCGATTGTGACTGGGGGAGGGGAGGAAGAGCAGCTTTCAAACTACACATAGCAATGGAGGATGTTATAGTATCATTATCTGTAACAGGAACTAGAAGTTACTAATCATGAAAGCCAAAGTAGCATAAAACACTTTGGGTTGGTTTTTTTTGGATTTTTTTATTTTGTTTTGTTTGGGGTTTTGTTTGTTTGGTTGGTTTTTTTTTCTTCTGAACAGTTCTAACCCACCAGTTTTGCTTATATTTCTTTTTAGATATCTTTTGCACCATGCACTTCTAGACATTACTTACGCACACTTAGAGACAACCTCAGACTTAATCTTGCAAACATATACATTTATGCAGAGTTAAGGTTTATTAGTCAAGGAAGCAATCATTTCCAAAATCCATAAACAATTGTAATTGTAACTTCCACAGTGAAGCTACCTGCCTAATTTATAAGGTAATTTAGCATACCGGTTTAACAAGACAAACTGGACTCAACCAAACTGAATGAGTCACATTTCCCATGACGATACTTCTACTTTACTGCACACACAGCAGCAACTCAGAGAATGGAAACACTGTTACAGGAATGCAGTAACATGCATGTCAAAACTTCCACATAAGTAGAATGGTGCACTCTTATTAAGAGCACTATATTTGTTTTCTTCAGTCTTCGCATTTATTGCTGCTCATAGCAGTTGGGGGTGGGGGGAGAAGGTAGTTATGGTATGCAAATTTAACCATGACAATTTGCCTTTCCAGCACTGAGTTGCAAAGAGTGGAAAAGATATGAAATAAAGAAAGCTCTGGGAATAGCTTCTTTAGCTTCCTCCTTATGCACGTTCAACAGCTTATGTCTACACAAAAGGTAACTTAAGAGTTGCCTCAGGTCCTGCACACCAATCTAGGTGTTTTCACTACTATTTATTCATCCTGCCTACACCAAAGTCCCACAGTTTTCTGAAGGAAAAGGGTTTTCTACACATAAGACAGTCCATGTATTTTCATATCCTTCAACAACTGTGTAGCAGCTGATCTTTCTTCCACTGAAAGAGAAACTGTCCTGAGTGATTTCACAGTTACCAGTGGATAAAACAATACAAACATGAGAGGCTTCTGTTAGTTGCTTCCTGTACTTACTCATGGGCACTTGCTGCTCTGCCCACAACATAACTGAGACACGAAACATATGGATTCACTAAGGTCACACTGGAATTAACTGACAAATCTGCAATTCACAAAAACGGGAAGTCTCAGGATACTTACTTCATCCAGAACTTACTAAGAAGATCTGTACAGTCATCTTCATACAGAAGTATGCTTGGCAGCGATTATAGAATCGGCGTCAAGAAAAGGGAACAAACTCCTCTACAAATGCAACTTATGGTTAGCTACAAGAACTATTTTTATATCTTAAATTCTGTGAAGCCGCATCTACAGCTCCTACGTCAACATAGCTAGCGATCCACTTCCACTCTGAAACAGACAGGCAGTACTCCAATTTCATTTATACATTTTTAATACTAGTTTTCTATTCTCCAGTGGGGGAGAACAAAAACAAACAAAAAAAAGGCTAGACTTTAAGCTCTAGAGGGAAGGGAGGAGAAATCATTTAGATTAAAATATATAATATACTGAAATTGATAGCATTTTTATCCTATGTTCAAACATGCATGTTACACAGGCTGTAAATAACTGGACTACATTATACTAATTGTACATACTATGCAGATAAAGTTTTAGCTTCTTAATAAGGAGAACTAGTTTGGGCCAATATAGTTGTAATTTAGATTTAATTTAGATGAAATCTAAAAAACTAAGACAAACCCTATTGTTAAAACAGAAAGCTGATATTTATTCACAGCTGTTAAAACATTTTAAGTTAGAGAAATGAAAAACCACCACAAGTTGTGGTTTAGAATGGAGAGAGATCACTGTTAAAACTGCAGTTTCTGAACCTGAAACACGTGCAAAATAAATGAATCTGTGACTTGAGAAGGACTAGTCTTGATCACAAAAAGAACCCCAAACCGAGTTGGAGGAGACTACTCAGAATGAATTTTACATTGATGCTTGTATTTCCATACATACTTTAATTATGAAGGCTCCAAACTGCAATGAGAAACACTATTTAAAACTGTGAAACAGGATATCCATTGCTGCTACAGCCCCTGGAAGGAACTCTGCATCAAAGAAATACCACAAGAGAAAAATATACCACTCCTTTTTCAACAGAAATGAGAAATTTTGTGTTCAGTGTATTTCAAGATGTTTATTTGGTTTAACCTGCTATAATTTATAACCATTTCAGTGCCATTATTGCCAGTGTTATTCTAAGACCCGAAGAGTTTACAGGTAACTTACTTTAATATGTATATGCAATTCTAGCAAACAGAGAAAACCTTAAGTGCTGGTACACGTAACTCACTGGTTGTTCCAAATGACAGTCTAAAATTAGCAACCTGCATTGCCACTCAGAGGAACAGTGGATTGACAGAGAAGAAAGATTTCTCATTCCCTTTCTCTGTCCAACGGCTACAAGGTCAAAACAGCGCAAGACCTGTACAAAAGCTCCATCTTTGGCAACTAAGGATTACTTAACTTGTATTTTGTTGAATAATTTTTTAAAGGCTTTTCAGACATTAAACTGCAAATGTTATGGGCAGATGTAACATTAAGTTCTCCTATCTGCTTTTCTCCTTCTGAGTGTAAAAATAGACGCCTTGAGTAATTTTTTTCCCTTGTTTGTGTATAACTAGCTTCATTGCTTCCTCCGATTGCTTTCATCTCCCCAATATCTTCTACAGGTAGCTCTTTGAAAGAGCAGCTGCCAGCTTTACCAAGGCAGCTATTGTGATGCAAGGAGTGAACTGGGGAAGAGTGAGCTGCCAAGGGTCATGCGGAATTCTCTTCTCCTTAGGAGGCACCTCTATGCCCCTTTTCTATTGTAACTTTACACCTGTGGCAAACGCAGGTAAGGCACAACATCAAAACGTTGCTGTGATCATTGTATCTTTCTCAGGGAAGAAAAGCAAGTAAAAGCAGCTGCTTTTAGTTATGGCTTATGAATTACTTTTTAGGAGATTATTTACTGAACAACAACAAAAAAACGTCTTAGAAAAGGACAGATAGGCAGTAGGTCAGTGTTTGAGCTGACGACGTTTTCTTAACAAAACAAAAAAAGCTATGGATTCCAGAGTAGGAAACCAAAAGCCTCTTGTTTGCCTGGAAAGCAAGGGTGCTGGAAAGGTATGAGTGTAGACAGAGGGAAGAAGTTTATTTTGAGAGAGAGATATATGCATGCATAGAAACCAATCTGGGAAAACGGTAATGATTTAGGGTTCTGTATCATGCCCAGCATTGCTGCTTAAGAAAAGCAGTCGTCCCCTCAGACCTATCAGGGCATATGAAGATATGCCAGCAAAAATATAACATATAAAGCTGAAAAATAAATCTGTTGGAATTTTTTAAAGCCCTATCAGAAGCACATTGCCATTTGAGATATTTCTAAACTGACAAGCTAACCAGTTCAGAACTTAAAAAATAAAACTAAGACAAAAAAAAAGCTATAGACAAAGTTTGCATTCAAATATACCTGGTTGTACTGGTTTTGGCTGGGATAGAGTTAATTTTCTCCACAGTAGCTGGTATGGGGCTATGTTTCAGATTTGTGACCAAAACAGCATTAATAACACAGAGATGTTTTCGTTACTGCTGAGCAGTGCTTACACAGAGTCAAGGCCTTTTCTGCTCCTCACACCACCCCACCAGCAAGTACGCTGGGGGTGTGCAAGAAGTTGTCAGGGGACACAGCTGGGACAGCTGACCCCAACTGACCAAAGGGATATTCCATACCATAGGACTTCATGCTCAGCATATAAAGCTGGGGGAAGAAGGAAGGGGGGTACATTTGGAGTGATGGCATTTTGTCCTCCCAAGTAAACCATTATTCTGATGGAGCCCTGCTTTCCTGGAGATGGCTGAACACCTGCCTGTCGATGGGAAGCCGTGAATGAATTCCTTGTTTTGCTTTGCTTGCATGCATAGCTTTTGCTCTACCTATTAAACTGTCTTTATCCCGTGGGTTTCTACACTTTTACCCTTCTGATTCTCTCTCCCATCCCGCTGTGGGGGGACCGAGCGAGTGACTTTGTGGGGCTGAGCTGCAGGCTGGGCTTAAACCACAATACTGTGGTTTAATACCGCCCCCCTCCCTTCCATAGCCTGAACACACAAGTTTCACTTAAGATCAAGTACTTTGTATATTGACCTAGTCACTCATTAAGGCACTTGAAAAGAGTAAATCAATTGCTTGCAACTGTGCAGCTGAACACTGATCAATCCAAACTGCCTGAGCAAACTCATGTTATCATAACCAAATGCAGGGTAATACATCTGGGAAGAAGGGTCATACCCACAAAGCAGATCATCATATTTTTATAAAACAGTGGCTCTAGAAGAGAAGCCAGTATGCAGGGGATGAGCAACCCAGTATAACCTCCTGATGCAGTATTACAGGAGCCAATGCAGTCTTTCACTGTATTGGGCTTTTCTACACCAGAGCAGCAATGACAAACCTGTTTGATATCACGCGAAGTACACAGGAGCAATGCACACATTTTACAGACAAGTCACGAGATCAAAGAGACTCCAGAAGAAAGCTGCTTTTTTTTTTTTTCTGAGGGCAGGAAAAGTGCCTTAAACCAGACAGAACAAACAGAATTTCTTAATCAAGAGGACAATTAGCCATAGAATTTTTGCAAGGAGAAAATACCATACACTAGAGAGCTCTCTGATCTGGGAGAAAGGCTTAACATCTGAAAGCGGAAGCCAGACTGCTTACTATACCTATTAAATCTCTATTAGCAATAAGCCACTGGAACAAACTACCAGATGTATGTCAGAAGCTGAAGAAACTAGACTTTAAATCAAGATCTGTTGTTTTTCTAGAAAATACATATAACTAAACTGCAGATACTGAACTCAGTTAAACTCGAGAAAATGGAAAACTTGACATAAAATCCTGACCATGCAACAGGATGGTTCCTACTATGAAAAACCAGGAAAACAAAAAAGACCCAAACACACTAGCCTGAGGGAATTTGCTCCCCGTCCTCCTCCTACCCCCCCAAGTATCTTGCCTGGCCTTGACTGCATCCAGGTACACACTCTCCTCCTCTCTCTCCTATTAATGTTAGCAGTACAGTTTTACTGCAATACACTATAGTACCCTGGTTCTCCCAGCTGTCTCACACAGCATTTGAAGGATAATGGAGAGGAAAAGGACACTTATGAAAATAAGGCACTGAAACAGGTGGACAAGCTGTCTGCCTGAAGTTACTCCTTTCCAAAATTTTTTAAGAAGAAACTGCAATTTCTATGTATTACGGGGCCAGTATACCGGTGATCCTGTGTAAACTGCATTGTAAAGTGATCATATTTTCCAGCTTTTCTCTCCTCTAGAAATACAACTTCCAAAACTACATTGCCATAGTAATTATCATTTAGGATATAATAGATACCTTTATTTTAACCTTTCCACTATAGAGGCAAGGGCTTTTTTTTCTTTTCTTCCTTTGTCCACACAGGAGTAGCTTGTGTTAAGCACAGATTATCTCTGATAGATGCCTCTACCACCATTCAAAATATTGTATATTCATTTTGTTACTAAGCAATTCTTCCTAGGTCAAATTAAGTGATATGTTTCTCTTCCTTCAGAAGCGGAACAGTATTCAGATTTGACAATAGCTGCTGCAAATATTTCAAGCTTATCCAGAAAAAAAGTTTGGTTAGAAACTCTATAGAAGGAAAAAACAGGGCAAGGGTAGTGGACAGAGCAGAAGAAATGAGGGTACCACTCTACCTTCGAATTACTCAAAGTTTTACTGAGGGAAAGTGAACCTAAAATCAATGCTTTTGGCTCAGTCTGACATGAGAAATTCATGAGGCATTTCAAGAGTTCTGTGTTTAGCCTAAACATTTACTGGACATCAATAACATTGAGACAGTCACAGTGAGGTCCGGAGTTCTCACTATACATGTGATCTCAGAATTACAATCCCGGCATTGTCTGGATGAATACAAGGAAGCACAAATAAAACAATATACAGTCAATGAACTGTCATACAAAAATGCACCGTGTACAGTTTTCAAGAGATGCCACTTTGTGTCAAAGTCCTGTGGTGCAAGTTACAATTAAGAAAACTAATAACTGGTATTTAACTGACCCACAAACCAGGTGTGGTAAGTAAAGCATTTCCTTTCCAACACAAAAGACCTCTGCATGCTGCTGCTGGAAAAAACAGATTTTGTACTTATGTTGACCTGTGGACTTAAGAATGTTTAACTGTTCCTACATGTGAGACATGCAGCAGTCTGTAGACCATAATAAACAGTTTGTGTTTAAGATAACGTACGTCCTCAGAAACTAAATACTTGCTGCTAATGAACTGACACAGCAGGCAAAAAGCTAGGAATAGAGGGAGAAAAGAAAAAAAGAAAAATATATCTTCCAGCAAAACCAGTCAGCCTCTTCTCCAACGGACTGGGGACAATGCATGAACTTGCTTCAGCTTTTTTAATCAAAGATGCAACTCTCACTCAGATTCTGAAAGAGATATATATCCATTCATTCTGGCTGATGATGCCTAGACCACCCAATTGTAGTAGACATAAAAAAAAAAAAGAAAACTTTGGTTCCTTAAAAAGGTTAGCATACTAACACAAGTAACTTGAAAATAAAGTAAATTTACTAAGAGAGTGCTTACACAGAACTGAAGTCAAGACCGAGGAAGTCACAGATTTATATGACTGCAGACTGGAAAGAATAAAAATGCTCTATTTCTGAAAATGTTAGAACACAGTACCTGAACAGTCACACATATCGTTAATATTCAACAAGTGTTCCCTAATGAAAACACACTTTAATTAGTACTTTTATGATGGTTCACAAATACGGTACAGCACAATTGAAGGGCAGAAGTACTTACGTCAACAAAACTTGCCATGCCCACTGTGCCTGAAAAACTGAGAGACATACCTGATTACTGCTTTTTGCAGCAGAGTTGGTCTGAGCTGTATTTGAAGAAAGGGAATCAAAAAAGGCTTGGTCAGCTAATGAGTTGCCGCAGCTAATTCCATCTTTTGCACCTTCGGTTATGATCTGAAATGGAAAAAATCGCAAGAGATTTTTCATGCTTCCAATTATCAAATTATGCTGCTTATCATATATAATCATCCTAACATTCATGTCACTAGGCTTTAAGATGGTTGCATATACCCTTTTTGAATCCAAATTCAATAGAACCTTTTACAGGAAACTGATGTGATAATCTGAAAGATTTACTTCCAGAAGAGATGGAATTGGTTTGCATGACAAAAGTGTATCATGTAAGACTGTTGTAACAGTGTAAACCTATCTATAAATTCCTTAAGGATTAACAAGGTTAACATTACTGCTTGGAGACTAGGAACTCAATACTCAAGAGTATCAGCTTGGTACAGCAAGTGTGGAGAGCCAAAAAGCTACAAGACCATGACCTAGCCAACTGAAGACAAAAAACGGGGTCACACGAGCCAGCACTGCGTGTCCCCCATTTTTATATTTTTATTTTTTTTTTTAATAAACACAGCACTGGTGAAGGAAGGGAGGCACACGCCTGCAGAAATTACACACAGTCTCCACCTAACTGGCAACCTGCAAACATATAGACAGTGGACCATCCAAGCATGAACTGGATTCTGGTCTTTGCATTGAGACCCCCATTCCATACCCACCCCTATACTACCCATCTTTAAACAAAGAGAGATCAACAGACGCTAAAGAGACAGCAAAGGCCCTCAGGAAGAAGAAAAGCTTTGTAGTCCCTGGATTTGGGATCCCATATCCTGAGCCCCAGAAATGGGGTTACATTCCAGAGATTTATGAGTGTGTGGCAAATCAGCCACCTGTGTAAACTTGCATTACTCATTTCACTTCTGTATCTTCAGACAGGAGAACAAAACAATTATTGGATCATGAGACCCCCAAAACCAGGAGCAGACTCAAAACAGCTCATGTTCTGCAGGTCACCAGCATTCACTATAGACAACCTCCTGTTGCGTTTCTTGGGAATCCACTAAGAAGCATGGTACCTTTGCCATTTTTGCACTGGTCTCCAAAGCCAGCTACAGTTGCTACAATAAGATTATATATTCCAGGCTTTAACACTGGAAGCTTTATGTTTGAGCAATGCAGTTTGATCAGCAAACCAGAAGATGACCTTTTCAGTAGTTCTGCTTTCCTAGTGTAGAGCAGTGTAGTCACTTACCTCAACGTAATCTGTTGGAACAAGTCCCCTCTCGCCTTGGCTGTTTTTTCCTTCTAACCAGCCTCCACCAACATCCTAAAAGAAGTAATAACAGAAATAGTTTTGCTAGATGGATCCCATGGCACGCTTTAAACAGCTCAGGAGGAAGCACTGTCTTGCTGTCAAAACGCAACGTTCGAAATACAGTTATGACTGTAAGACCACGAACAAACTCGCTTAAATCTGCTGAAGCGGCAGATACTAATTTAAACAGAACAGACTGTGCTTGTTTCACACAGCTATTGTGGACTTTAGATTTAACAAGCATGAAGGGGAAAGAGGTTGATTTTCAGCACTTTATCATTTATGAAACAACAGTCAATTGTCTGGACACAGACCGCACCAAAACACAGCTACGAGTATGCCAATTCCAAAGCACTAATTTTAATCATCAGATTATAAAGAAACAAGACTTGAGGAATTAACCTATTGGTAACACCTGTAAAATCTCTGCTTCACTTATTGACGGTGCAGAGATGTGTGGTGAGTGGGAGCTATAATCCATAAAAATATCAAGGATAATCTAAGATTAATAGAGGCATATGTCATGCAAGATCTGGGGACACTCCTTCTAGTTTACATTTAATTTCAGAGGCAGGTCTCATGCCAGTTCAGTTCTGATCTCAGTGGGGCATCCTGTTACTGTTTGTTTTTTTAAAAACACATATTCCACATACACTAAGAAACCTTTGCAGTTAAGCAAAGTCAATTCCAGGACATTATCTGGAATAAGCCAGTTCTGTTTTAAATCAAGCTGTTCCTTGAACACATAGTTACATGTCAAGCTAACTCACAGCTGAAATTTGGACCCGTATATGCTAGGCAGCAATTATTGACTTTCAGGTTTTCTTAATTTTCTTTTTAATGGATGTATTTGTTTATTCACAATTTTTTTCTTTCACTTGGAAATTTTATGTAATCCTGCACATAGTAAGAAGTCTGCTTATGTAGTCAAGATTTTAAACAGCAAAGATCAATCAGTTATTGAAAAAACAAACTTTCATTTGCTTTTTCTTATGTACCTAAAAGCTCACACTCAAGAACACAGAAACAACTAGACATCTCAGGTTACAGATTCAACTAGTTTGGTTAAACTGCAAGAGCAATGACATCTTGAGCCAAAAATCAAGTTGTACACACAAATTGTCAGTGCTCAAAAGTACTAATAATTTAAGAACTCCCTGATAGTATTACCATAGTATTTTCACCACTCCTTCCCTGTAACTTGTCCATATTGCTTTAACTATGAAAGGACATACAATTTAGCAACAAATTTTGTCACAAGTTCTTTGAACAAATTTGGAATGCTGAAGTCATTCATTAAGAAACTCAAAACTGAGAAGGGAGCTGGTATGTCATATTTAAATGCAAGTGGCAAGCACCTGAAAGTTTACATACGCACAACATGTGGAACATTAGGCACACGAAATAAGACAACACATTCAGATGTAAAGGGTACCACCATCATTAGCTCCTTCCTCTGCCTTAGCACTCAGCTCTGTTCAGAGGGTAACAAAGCTGAGCAAATTCCTAAGTGTGTAGGCACAATCTGAGAGGGCCCCTCTCCTCCAAAATTGCTCATTGCATTTGTTTCCACAAAACTATTAGAAAAATTTTTGTATACAGTTTATTCACTAATTCTTCAGGGGAGGGTAGCCAGGGCTTTCAGGTGTCACCTAGCACCTTTTTTTTTCCTTCCATCAGCTAGAAGTAGGTCAGGAAAGTGAACTGAAGTCTTAATTCCATCTCAGTTTTCTTACCGGGTTGGTAATTACGATGATCTCCCCTTCACTGACAGTCAGCTCATTGTTTCCAGGCTCAGCAGCAAAATCATACATAACACGAGCCTGTATATGAAAAAGAACATAGCAGTGAACCTTCCAGCTTATTTAAAAGATTTAATGAAGGACATACCAGCACAACTTATTCTTAAGTAGCAGAAATAGTAAATGGGGTAAGGCCGGATGTACACAGAGCAACTCAGCATGTAGGAAGCTAGCATTTCCTAAATTTGAACTCCAAACAAAACACTAATGCAAACTTTACAAGATTAAAGTCTCCTGCAGAGCTTGAGATGATCATTATTTTCCAGGAGGATTCACAGTTTAAGACTGGCTGTTCCCTGCCATGTCCAGAACTATCTGTACAACTTTTTCCAGGGGAAGAAGGAAAGACTTCTAACTTTAGCAAACAATCCAATTAATTTTATTTTTTTTTTTTTCTACAAAACACATTCCAACTCAAATTCGGGTAAAGGGCACTGTTTCACAGAGCAAGCAATTCAGAAAAGGAAAAACACGTAATTGCAGATGTAGATAACCACTTCTGCACATAAAAAGTAAAATGTAAAATTATGTTTCGAGGCTTTTTGTATACAGGATGAACTATGCAAATGCACGAACAAACAGTGAGAGTAGCCCTGTTACATGCACGAGGGGGGAAGGAAAAACAAAACCAACCTAATTTTTAAGTGTTTAGACACACACAAGGCTTTGCTGTGTACTGACTCTGCTACTACACTACATAAAGAAATGTTGTTTGAAACACTGACAAAGTTGTCTAACATTTAAAGAACACTTCTGCTTCTTTATACAAAGAATTGTGACATGGCCTAAGATTATGTTCCCAAACATCCTTTCATTGTCTTCTACTAAATTCCTTTCTGATCTAAAAGTAGAAAAAGCTCTCAGGAACTATAAACTGATGAAATGGATACAGAGAGTAACCATGTTTTCCCCCTGACTCAAAGGAATATCAAGAATCAAAGTTTTAGCTTTCCAAAGCTCTTTTTCAAGCGGCATATTAGATAAACTTTAAACCTGACCATAATAAAGCCTTTATCTAAGCTTCTTGTTCCCTCAAAGAAAACTCATCACACTACTAGAACTTATAAAAGATTAAAGTCTTACTATTTACACCTCAAGTTAGCCAAGTGCCCCAGAAATAATTAATACATTATTTTATCTGATTGATGACAATGCTGAAGTACCAGCAAAAGGAAAAGCTGGACTACAGGTCAGGAAACGCAAACAGAAAAACTACAGATTTTAACAGACAGTACTGGCAGTTATAACAAAAATATCAATACTCAATACAGATTACACCATAGCCCTTATTTCTCCAGCTAATACAGGATTAAGAGCAGCAGAAAGTTTACTTCAGGAAACACACCAGTTTCCCTAGTATATCTTGAATGAGGCAAGGCTATGAGTCTCATCTTCACCACTAAGACGTATGCTTTAATTGCCTCAGCTCATAGAGAAGTGGGCTTTGTTCCTGCAGGTTAACAAGTAAATCCAAGAAAACAAATTTTATATTTGTGTTACTAATAACATCAGACACTGTGTACAGCAATGAAGTCCTTGTACTTGGAGGTCAGGGGGCAGAAAAAACCCAACCAACCAAACAAACCCTAATTGTTTCTGCCATAAAGATGACACTGAAGTCACAATTTCTGTTGAAAGCAAGTTAATGATAGGAAAAAAATACCAGAAGACAGACATTCACCATCGAGCCTTGCCTGTCTCGAAATTGCAGGTTGTTATGAATCCCACCTAGACATCCCTTCTTCTAACATAAAACCGGAAAAAACACAGCTTCCCTCCCCCACATTTTGTGAGTATCATGTGGAAATACTTTTGGCTGGTCAACAGATACTTTACTTCAGTGTAAATAAAAACAGAGCCCAGAAAAAAGCATATGTTGTAGTTCAGCTGACAAAGCCAATTCTGAACCACATACACAACAAATCAAATGCTTTGTCTTCTCCACTTGAGAAGCACAACATTGCAGAAAACCATGTGTCCCAAGCACTCTGAATGCTTCCTTGCATGAAAGCTTTTCCCTTAGAACTGCAGCTTTCAGCACTTCCAGATTATGCCGTGCAAAAGCAAGATGAAGAAAACTGTTTTCAGCGACAACACTGACTGCTTTCCTTCCAGCAGAAAGTCACGCAAATATAAGAATAAGCTGCCTTACTTTCCTTAAGAAGTAAACTGAGAAGAAGCAGCATACCTTTTGAAATACAAGAACATTTTAAGTAGAGATGTAGAAAATGCCACCCTCCAGGCCTCTCCCCTCAGCAGTAGTTGATGAAGGCGTTGAATATGTCCTTTTTACAGCAGGCTACCAATACTTACCCAGTTCCTGCAACTCAGTTTAACAATGCTCAGATGCTAGGCATCTGAACCGTGGGGGAAGCAGCTTTCTTAACTAAGGAGCCTTCTTAGCCTTCTTCAAGCACTACACCAAAATATTAAGTTCTTGCTTTTATTCACAGGACTGATGAGAGTTCACCAGGACAAAGGGAAGATTTTACCAGACTTCAGGAAAGCTAGTAAAACATCCCACAGTAATGACCACACTGGAAACATAAGATACATTTGTGCACAATGAGACAATAGATGCAAAGACTAGGTTCTCCAAATGCAGCCAGGAAATAAAGTTACTCAGAAAAATCTGGAAGTATTCAGCTTGTAGGGAAGAAAAGACCGAGATACATAGAGTTTAATAAGGTAATTGCGCCAAAGTCTATCTATTCACCTGCTCCACATGCCTGTTTCAAAAGTTGTGAAAAAAGTAGAAGGGGGGGAATTACAAATCCACCCAATAATTTTTGCCTTACTGCAGTTTAAGAAATTGAAAATAAAGAAAAGATAAAGCATTAAGCAGTGGGCAGTGAAATATTCCTATTTTTTAGAATGATAATAGTAATTGCACCTAAGCATATTAAAACATAAAGATTCTTCACAATGAAAGCAGTACCCAGATTAGCGAAAGTATTATTCCTCTGCAGACCTAGAGAAGACTTAGCTTATCTCCATTACTTTTTTCTGAGTCGAGTACCACCCCCCTCTTCTCAAAATATTAAAAACCAAGGGGGGGGTGGGGGGTGGGGGAGAAAAACCAAGAGCATTTGCCAACATATTTCTGCAAACAGACATAAGACTATGCAACTGTCAGTGTGTCAAGACTCTTAGCATAAATTAAGTGGGAAGGAAGTTGGCTAGCAAAAGTCATTAAAATAAAATTCCAATGAAGAATCCCAATGGAATTCCATTATCACTACACTAAGTTACTAGAAGAGTATCCAAGATCTCTGCGCACATCCTGATGGATTGGCTCTTCTGTATTTCCCCCAAAATCTTGAAAGAGGTGATAAAGCAATAGAAGCACCTATTTCTCATAAGCAGAATCTTTCTGCCTTTTCTAAGATGTTTCACTCAAGAGGTGCTAGGCTCAGATGGAAAAGCAACTTACCCCCAACCCTGACAATCTTGATGTACACAGGCACACACCTGCCCGCACTACAGTTCACCTGTAGCAGGCTACATCTTTCATGGAGAAGTAGGACTGTGCATTCCTCGCTAGCCATGAGCATACCAGCTAATGCACATCAGTTCTGCTCACAGCAGCTTTTATAATAGCTTCCCTGTCTAAGCCTCTGTTGATAAGAATGATTAACGACCCACATAAACAAAAAACAGTAACCACTCTAAGTTCACGCTTCTGAAGCAAAATGTTTTTGTAATGCTGGACTTCCTGACACAGAACTGCTGCTTTACAATGAAAGTATGCTTTATAGCACTAAAACTGGAAAAGGCACTCAAAAACTGGACACACCTTTGAAAACACTTTCCCTAAGGACAGGACTTCATTGTATTAGAAAGAGCTCTTATGTTATGCCATGCATTCATCTGTTTCAGCCATGTGTTAAAGTTTGGGAAACTTGTACCACAACTGCTTCTCTTGGACAGCTGGCAGCGGCAGACAGTACAAAGGAAATATCCATAAAAGGTTCATAGCATGAAATTCCCATAATAAATACACGCCTTCCTTTCTTCAGCAGTTCAGTACTTCAGCCATCCAGCAGTGCTCTTTTCAAGGGACAGGGATTGACAGGTTTAATTTGCTTGGTGCCACTGTCTCAGACAACTGCTGTATCACAGCAGCAAGGATGGTAACACTTCCCAGGTTCATGCTTCACTTCCCAGTTTCCTGCCCTACTGTTGGGGGCAGCAGTTCCCAGATTCATGGAAAGAGGATCAAATTCTATATTTCTGTTTTGGAAAGTAAAGGGAGAAAATAAAATCTTTTCAAAGAAACCTGCACCCCACTACAGAAGCAGAAACCATAATTCGGGAAGTCTGGTAAAATGTCTTTTAAAAAAAAAAAAAGTTAATCCTTAGGCATCAGGGGTGTTTTTGGGGGGGAGCTAGGGCTGTTCTTCACAAGTCAAGTCATTAAATTTTAAATAGCCTTGACAGTTAGCAGATTTGAACTTTTCTTAAAAAGCTTAAGGACAGCAGCTTAAACTTTTAGTTGGAATGAACAACAAAGGGCTTTTAGTAACCTCAAATAACTCCAGTAACATTTTCGTTATGAATAAACTTCAGAAAGGTTTGCTACAAAAACTGCATCAGTAAGTACAAACATTCTTCAGTAGGTCTAGCAAGCACAAGCCTTTGAAACCAGCTGCCTGTGAAACACTGATAAGCAATATGTTGATCACACCTGGAAGCACAGGACAGAACAGAAAAACACATTTCTGTCTTCTATGACTTTCTTTTATTCATTCTCTACTACAAGTTTTTTTGGTTTTTTTTTTTTGTTTGTTTGTTTGTTTTTTTTTTTTTAAGATGTTTGGGGTTTTTTTGTTTGGTTGCACTTTTGGGAGAGGTTTTTTTTGGTTTGTTCCCCTCCCCCCCCCCCAATTGCTTTTCGCACCAATATTGTTTTTAGAAACAAAATATTAACTCTAATGGACAGTTCTAAGACAAGAAAATAGAAACAGCATACCTGGGACACTGGACTGAGCAATTGAGGAAGCAGAAAGAAAAGAATAAAGACAAAAGCCCAGCTGCATGTGCTTGTTTTGGCTGGGATAGAGTTGATTTTCTTCAAAGTAGCTGGTATGGGGCCATGTTTTGGATTTGTGACCACAGTGTTGATAATATGGAGATGTTTTTGTTCTTGCTGACCAGTGCTTACAGAGAGTCAAGGCCTTTTCTGCTTCTCACACAGCCCCACCAGCAAGCAGGCTGGGGGTGCACAAGAAGTTAGAAGGGGACACAGGGGGGACAGCTGACCCCAACTGACCAAAGGGATATTCCGTACCATAGGACATCATGCTCAGCATATAAAGCTGGGGGAAGAAGGAGGAAGGGGAGGGAAGTTCAAACTTGACACCGTTTGTCATCCCAAGCAACCATGACATGTGATGGAGCCCTGCTTTCTTGGAGATGGCCGAACACCTGCCTGCCAAATGGGAAGCCGTGAATGAATTCTTTGTTTTGCTTTACTTGTGTGCATGGCTTTCTACTATTAAACTGTGTTTATCTCAATACATGAGTTTTGATACTTTCACTGATTCTCTCCCCCATCCCAACCAGGGGGAGTACGTGGCTGCATGGTGCTTAGTTGCCAGCTGGGGTTAAACCACAACAGTCATTTTTGGCACCCAACGTGGGGCTTGTAGGGTTCGGAATAATGACAGATTTGATTGGAATGTGCTAGCTCAAGTTTATAGGTGTTATTGCTGTTTAGCTATTAGACCGGTTTCTGTTCTTGCCATGGGGCTTGCTTACCTCACTGTATATTAGAGTCTAGTGCTTATTAGTGGCTACTTTTTGCTTTTGCTGCTTATCATCTTACTCTACTGTGCCTGGGAACATTTTGATAACAGCAACAGCCATGCGCCTGGGCTGGCAGATGGCCAGGGCATCACTGCCGTTTCTGTGCTGCTGTACTGGACAGGCTGGAACTCCAGCGTTAACTCGCGTCGAAGGGATTGTGACCTGTGGATGAGCCCATGCGGGAGCAGGGCACCCCAAAGCATCTGTGCCCATGAATAAGTACACCCGCTCTGGTGTGGATCTCAAAGCATCTGTGGCCGTGGATATGTCTGTGCCACAGCAGGCATACCTCTGAAGGGACTGTGGCCCAAGGATAAGTCCACACTGGAGAAAATACACCTTGAAGCATCTGTGGCTGTGCATGAGGCCACGATGGAGCACCTCAAAATGTGCGGCCATGGATAAACCCATGACAAAGCAGGTACAGCCCTGGAGGGACTGCAGCCATGGGTAAGCCATGTTGGAGCAGGGTCACTCTTGAAGGGACTGTGGCTGTGGGTAAGGTCACACTGGAGCAGGTATGTCTCTGAAGGCATTGTGGCCATGGATAAACCCACACTGGAACAGCTGCACCTCAAAGCGACTGTGGCTGTGGGTAAGTCTATGCCGCAGCAGGTATACCCTTTTTGCTCTTTGATCCTCTCACCCATCCCAGCCAGGAGGAGTAAGCGAATGGCTGTGAGATGCTTAGTTGCCAGCTGACTGCAAATAAATCAGTTCAGAAACAGGCAGTATTTTTTTATTACATCCAAAAGAACAGTTCAAAATGAAGCATTTAATCTAACAAGAGGCAATACTCTGCAAACAAAAGGCAATTAACTTGAGATGGTTTTTCCATTTTCTGTTCTGTACTGTTTGATCTTTCACAACAATTTGCCCTGTGATTACTGTCTAATATTGTTTTTGAGGTAGTTTACTGCTCAGAACTGCAAGAACATCTGACTTGTTATCAGCTGAAGAGTCAGCATTGAACTCCTAGCTGTCCTCATTGCATCAGTGAAGCTACAGAAACGATGTAGGGTAGGCAAGGCTCTTAATGACAGTTTAACCACTGTTTCATTTCACCATTCATAAACAGACTACTTAATTCACCACGTTTTAATCAATGCATCTTTGAAAAAACTCTCAGCAAGTCCCACACACAGTAAGTCCCACTGCTGATATTACTGAGGGTACTGCAAGAAGTTTAAAACAACTGGTGGCCAAAGAGCTCAGAAAAACAGGAAGAAAAATGTTTCAGAAAAAAAACCTCTTTCCCACCTCAGAGCACTGACAACACTACCTTTTGTCCAACAGCAGCTATTGTTTGGATAGGACAGATTTAACCTTTGCCCCACCCTTTATCCTGAAAGCCAAGCTCACTGAAAAGCCACTACGCACTCCAAGACTGAAGAGATTTTCACTGCAGCAGCTGCAACATCTGGGGCTATGATTTGACAAAAAAAAAAAATGCCTCTTCATTTTAGCTCCCCTGTCACAACTGCATCAGACTGCTAGCCTAAGCGTATATTTGGATACTCTATGCAGAAATATCAAGAGGCTTTTCAAATGCCTATGCCTCTCTGCCTGGAAAGGCAGCTACCTTCTGTCTTGCCTACAGTAAGCAAGTCTCTAAACATGTTCCTCTCACAGGCACTCCTCAGAGTCAAGAAGCAAACAAAAAAAAACAGAAGATGGACGTATATGAGGACACTAGGGACACTGTTTTCTCTGACAGACTCCTACAGAAGCCTTACCTTAGGAATTCAAGAGATTATAGATTATCCTAGAAACTGGAAGTTAAAGTGATAAAGTTTTATTACAAAGGAGAAAAAAATCTAATGCTTATCTTTTTAACTAATACAGAGCAAATGGAGAAACTATATATTGCTTGTAGAGTGCTAGGCATCATTGTCCTTGTGTATGTGCTCAACAACATCTGCCTAGAAAAAACAACACCTACTAGCCTGAAGGAACCGAAGCATCCCTTCATCATTTTATTAAACAATAAGTAAAAATTAAAATTCACTTGTTCAATAAAAACGTCCCTTTAGTATTACATCTCTTTTCTAACACAATTGGCTTTTGCTTTCTGCAACATCAGAATTAAAACAAACTCACCCAAAAAGTGAAACTAAGTTCAGTCCAGAGCTCCACATCTGGACTAAGAGAGGTCACAATACTCAGATATCATTACTCCAAGTTCTCTCACCAGCTGTAACTGCTGGATCCTCACATTAGTGTACAAATTCACATTAAAAATGCGTCTTCTGACCTGCTGGCTCACTTTCTTTGAGAAATTTTTCAACTCTAAAGTTCAATAGCCTGCAGCTTGTCATTTGAAGTCAACGCCACTGATATAAGCACATTAGAAGCGAATTAAATACAGATAAAAAGCTGAGAAACAAAGAATTGCATCATTTTTTCCTGCTAATAAAACATGCTTGCAGACAGAGGAGACAGAACAGGGAGCTCCTCTTCAGCCTCAGAGCTGCATGTGCCTACAATACTTCAGGCAGGTATTTAATTAAGTATTCACACTGGATTAAAAGGCCTACCTAATATTGCAAGAAAACGGTTAACAAAGCATGAACAGTTTCCAAAACGCACTAAACACAAAGTTTGAAGCATTTATAGGGTAAGGGACAGTAATGAAATACTTGATTCCCACCAACATGCACATGGCTTAAACCACTGTCACTTTTAGAATTAGAATAAAGGTGTAAAATAAGCTTACCTTGAAACCATTTCTGTACGATTTTGTATAAGAAGTGACTAGGCAAGTTTTCAAGTATTAAAGAGACTTGAAAATGTTTTCTCTAGTAATAAAGACAATGACTTACTAGCTTTTTCAGTAACTCAGGCTTTCCTCAGTGAGGACAAAATAGCTCTTGAGATCTTAGAAACAGATTATCTCTTCTGTTCTACCACGCAGGACTTCATCATCTTGCTGAAAATAATTTTTTGGTCAGGAAAGAAGACCTAACCTCTGTTCAGGCTAGTCCAGCTCATTTTTGGTTACATATCTTATTTTTGATTTACAGAACATTTATAGCTGTCTACCTGTAAGCTAACTTCAGCACACCCCAAAGCTAACTGAAATGCTCTCCTGGCCAGCATTACATGCAGCACCCACACTAACTTGCATTCAGGTGAATTTCTACACATCGGGTGGCCCCTTTTTCAGCTCAAGCATCTAGGACTGAAAGTTATTGATGCAGTATGAGGACTAAAATGGTTATAAGACTAGGATCTCTTAAAAGAGTTAGAATGCAACAGATCTTAACATCTTAAGGTATTAAACCAAATTATAGCTTCTTTCCATGAAGTTACAAATTAGGTGGGTAGATAACCACTTCCACAAAGCATGAAGAAAGCAAAGAGAAACTACCGTATTTTTCAGGTTTACAACAGGGCTTAAGAATTTTAAAGTCTGCATTACCTGTAAGCAGCTCCGTAGTTTTAAAAAGCAACATTCAAATTCTGATATTTTTAAAAGAATCATCACGCACTATTAAAAGAGGTGCTTTGTTACCTTTTGTGGTGTTCATACAGACTCACTTATGGGGCACTGTCGAACCAAACAACAGAATCCCCATGCACCCACGTAGTACAGAAGCAGGGGGAATTCAGTTGCAGAAATACGTGCAAGACACTCATGTGATTTAGAGATGTTTCCAAATACTGATTCAGATACTCCTGTGAATCACATCTGAGCTTTCAGTTGGGTTAAGCACCTGAGGTTTTTTTCTTGTTTAAAACATTACTTATAAACCCGTATCAGTTATTAACAATGTCCTGCACAACTTTATCCATGAATGAGGAGCTCCAATGCTATCAGAAGACCTTTTCCAGAATCAGTTTACTGCACTGCTCCAAAGTGCCCAGAATTTCCCACATTTTCCTTTCCGGATACCAACCTATTCAGCTCCCCAATAGCCTGGGGACTAAACAATTTCAAATATGAGAAGATTCATTCTGGTTACACCAGAACATACAACTGCAGCCAAGTACAGCATGGCTTTGTATTTACGGATGTTAGGCAGGATGCATTTATCTCAAGTGTGATTAAAATCTCTGCCTAGATTAATCATTAGCGTGCCTCTGAAATCAAACCGCAACACTCACAACTGTTTGCTGAGACAATATTTAACTGTGTGTTTCAGAATTCTGCTGTGCAGAGTCCCCTGAAACTTTAGGGTGATCAGTGTTGTACCCTCACAGTCCTGTCCCCAAAGAACAAAGCTGGTAAGAGGTGAAGGTTTCAGAAAAAGCCTGCAGCATTCACCAGAAAAATTGCCACATTAAGACAGCTTGTAGTCACACAATAGTGCTGCCTCTATGAGAGCAGAGATTAGAAAAAAACCCAGTGATTATCCCAATAACTGGAGAGGCACAAAGTTTTGCTAAGGTTATCTAATGAACTTCAGGCATTTTCAGACTCACCACACTATTACAGGTTGAGCATTTCAACGTACCAGCTGCATAGGCCAGCATAGAAGCAAACAAAGAACTAGCAAAGCAAACTACCTGCATGTTAAAATGATGCTACTTCAAATAAAACTTGACCTGTGAAATACAGAATGGAATAGCTGTACTACTCTCAAGTCCCAAACAGGTAATATTAATAGAAAAACAAGTGCTCAATAGTGGCACGCTAACCAAAGACAGCTGGGAAGGAATGTAAAACGCAGCAAAACAGATCCTCAGCGTGGAATTCTGCTAAATTCTCTGTTACTTGAGTAACTACTATTAATCAATATACTAATGTTTTCGGATCTCTTAGTTCTTTTTAGAAACACTTCTTTATAAAAGCCCAATAACTGAAGCATTTCTATGTTTACGCTTATTATATGAAGTGAGGAAACTATTACACCAACATAAATGTATTACCATTTTATCAGATGAAGCTTCTTTACTCTAGAAATGGATAAAGTTCAGTTTTTATGGGTTCTAATGTACCCAAGCCTACAGCTGTTTTAGGCTTTTCTGTTGACAGTGTAGAAGTACAAGACCCCGTGAAGTTACAAACTGGCCATGTTAAACAGCAGCTCAAATAAACTAGGCTCAGTCATTAGACCTGGCCAGAGAACACCCAGCTCTTGAACTGGACATTAGTCACCTGCGATTTGATGCTACACAGACACTAGCAGTATCGCCCTATCCCACTTTAAGTCAAAAAAAAAAAAAAAAAAAAAAAAAAAAGAATGCCTGGACAAAAGCTTTTTTTTAAAAAAAAAAAAAAAAAAGAGAGACAATGAATGACAGAGCTGGATTAGGTCATACGATATTTGAAGTTTCTCCTTTAGAAATCTCCATCTTCCATTACCTAGGAATTGATTTAAATTGGATACCACAAAAACTTTTCTTGCACCAGCAACCTTTGTAGTGAAAGAAAGCATCAAAGAAGTCAGAAAAACATGTTTGAACTGCTGCTTCCTTACAAATTAGTAGAAAGTTTGGCAGATTGACAGAATGTGGCAGAGCTGTTGATATGAAAATTACAATTCAATAACCGTATACAAACTTCCAAGAATACGGTCTGGTTATTTGCAGCAAGGAAGATGCTTAATTTTGTATTCCATAAGCAACCATTTTCAGAAGACAAATACAGGGCTATTAAGGGAATAAATTACAGTACTGTTGAAAGAACTGTGCGGTAACTAGGTAAGCACTAATTACATTATATTATCATATGTAACTGCAATATTCAATTACTGAATTAAATCTTAACCCCCAAAAAAGAATTAATGCAGTGGAGGAAATAAAAAATTTAAGCTTAATTCTCAAATCTGATGAAGTTGCAGAACAAAATGAAGCGCCTCATCAGTCATGGCCTTACTGCTGCAGAAAGATGAATTGTATAGACTCTCCAGGCAATCCCAGGATTTAAATCAGAACTATCAGGAACAGCAAACGTAATAGCCTTATATCAATCATCTTTCTTTTGGAAACTGCCCATATAATCATGACAAAGAAAAAAATTCTTCATACAGAAGACAGAACCAGTTTCAAGCTATCCTAAGAGAATTCTTATAGTTGTTCTTGAAAATTAGTCATTTTTTTGTATCAGTCAGGAAAACAAACACTTGAATTCAACTAGAATCAAGAGGACAACTTATTCTTGCTCTGAACATTGAGAACTGCAGTCTCCGAAGGCTGGGAAAAGCAAAGCAAGTCCAAAACCTACTGTGTATAAACAGAGATACCATACGAATACACAAAATAAAAGCACAACAGTTCTCTTGCCAAGGAGGAGCAGATGGCAACTCAGAGCAGAAGTCAGCAACACAACGGTATGTCATAAGAAAACACCCGTCAACGAGTTGTACTTCAGTCCCACTTTTGCAAAAAGCGGGACTGAATGATTTCACCTGGGCAAGTCCCACTTGCATAAACCCCAGGTCAGGCATGGCTGCCCATCCCCAGAAGCAGCTGTTTCGCTTGGACTCCCAGGGGACCTCCCTCAAGCTGCACTGCCGGCCTACCTTCCTACCACCTCCTCTTCCTTCCAGCCACCTATTTTGCACATTGGAAACCCCTCCTGTACAGTGGCTTCCTTTAAGGGGCAGGGCCCAGTGGAAGAGCTGCTCTAAAATACGAGAGGAAATTAGAGTTTTTACCAAACAAAAAATACTGTTCACACACACAAGAGTCACTGGTTTGACTTTACGGAGCACACTTACTATGAGCATGCACCCTCTTATTAGCAGCGCCCAGGATGGCTCACACGCTGCTCATACCATGTCATGTCCTGAAAGTCCCCTTACAACTACACAACAGCTGGATCAGCCTGCGTAAAGGCAGCTCCCCACACGAAGAGTTGTCCCTCACGCCCTTCTCCTCTTACTCTGGGTCCCACAGAGGACTATCTATCAAAGTTAAATAATTCTGGTCTTAATTGGCTTTTTTTAGTGTTGGTTTGTTTTGGGTTTTTTTTTGACAGAGGTTTCTTACCCATATGAAGCTCAAAGAGAAAGACTGCTTTGGAAAAAAATGGTAAGGCTCAGAGCTTAAATTTTCCAGTATGCAATATGTATATATTTTCTTCAGTAGCATTTAAATGTTGCTTATTGGACTACCACAAGACTGCTTTGTTTTTTGAACTTTGTGTTACTTGGGACGCTCTTTTCCAGTCATAAATTGCTGAGAAAGCAGGAATACAACTAAAGAAAGTAAAAGCACAAGCTCCGATTTTTACCCCCTCAGAGAGGTTTAAAGGGAATTTGAATGACCTTGTAATTGTGAAACATACTTTGAAATAGAAAAGGTTTAGCTTTAAATGCTGAACACTGCAATAGCTATTTACTTTAAATAATTCCAGATGCCTAAATGCTGATCTGTCCTACTGCAGTGCTGGTTGAAACAAATCACCCCCACTATTTTACAGTCTCTACTACCTGCTTTTGTAATGTTTTGCAAGACTGCTTCCAACACCATCAACGTTGCAATTGCTTGTAAATTTATACAGGAGGGAACCCATGTATTCAACACAACAAAGTTCTTGTATCATTTTCCCTTTGTAATCTCTGTAAACTCTGATATTTGCCAGATGTCCTAATCAAATAAGGAGGTCTTTATAAAAGAAGAATATGTGGATATTCAGTATTTCAGGAGCTTTTTCAAGACCTGAAAAATCAGAGGTTCTAAAAGAGGAAGACAGTTCAGAGGAAAACCTTGAAAGAATGGAGTAAAATAGGCTCTTTTACAAAGTCACAGTTAACTGTAAAGATTTCTTGCTGAAATAATACTTATATATGGAGAAATTCTACCAGAGTGAAAACCTGAATTGCTGAGTCTATAAACCAGATGAGGCTTACGACATCTGATACCAGACTTCCTTCTCTTTAGCTACTGTAATCATGTTTTTAAATGATGACCTCTGTAATGAGTCTCTGGTGACTCAATGGCCAGGTGCTTAAAATAACTTTGAAAAACTGAGTCAGAGGAATCATTACCCAAGCATAACATCATATAGAATCTCTCCAGCTTCCCAGCACAGAAACTGGCTGGCAAATAAAAAGCCCTTGCACTAGTAATTGCTGCAGTGTAACATAATGCATTTATCACTGTACTTTTAAAAGATCATAATGTCAGACAGAAAGACAAAAGAACAGAAAACCTGCATCTTAATAAGACTGCATCAGTTCTCATGATCATCCTAACATCTCACTCCATCAATAGGTCAGGAATCTTTGGCAAATTTGCATTATCAAACATTTTCACCTTCTCTAGTTATCTTGCTGCCCCTTAAAAAACAAAAACAAAAAACCAAGCCATCAAACCAAAATAATCCAGGAAGTCCCAGGAAATATTTTCACATCTACTTAATTATAGCTTAAAAAAACGAAACAACTTTTCATATGATTAAGACCATAAAATCAAAATTATTACCTCACCAAATTAGTTTTGTTCCACCACATCCTACACATATAAATCAACTGTGATCTCATTCTCTGTATTACAACTTGCTTGGCTGGATTTAAGTAGTGAAATGGATTATGAAGTGATCTGCATAGTAAAAGCTCATCCCAACTGACACATATATTAAGATTTATTAACTGAATATTCCCTTAAGATGTGATTTCCTAGAAAAGTCTACTTTCAAAGTTATGACAATACAGAAGACAGACTTGCAGAACACAGTTTGGGTATTTTAGAGGGCTTAGCACAGAGGGATGCTTCACTTCCCAGCTGCAAATCAGAACAAAGAATTGCTTCTCCCTGATTCATAATGCAAACAAACAAACAGCTTCGTGACGGTACAAATGAAAATGTGAGACTTCTTTGGGGGAGCCTTACACTAGTAAAAGCAATAGAGAATCAAAAAGAAAGATGAAAGGAAGGATACACACTCGAGAAAAGTAACCTTTATTCAAAGTCTAATGTGTTGCTATTTTTTTCCTACGTTAAATTTTCTTGTATAAATCATGACCTTTCCTCACAAGAACCATGCTAAATTCAACTATAGCTGGCTAGTGACATTCACAAGAAATTACCCAACATTATTAGATGGACAAAAAAGCCTTGAACATTTCTGTGTTTTAAAAGAAGACATAGCTTAGCAATACTTCTTAGAATATTCAGTCTAAGCTTTCATCTCAGACGACTTCTTCCCACAAAAGAGGTCCCAGTCCTACAACCAGAACCAGATAAATGAGTTCTTAAAGCAGACAAACCATTGAAAAAAATCTAGAACATAACAGTGGGATACAGATGCCCATAAGGTAACAAAGAAAAGTTTGTTGCTATTGACACTGAGGGGCCTAACCTCATAAACTTTATCAATACCTGGCCTGTGAGATACCTAGCTTGCAACAGTAATGTCATCAACTTCAACAGCGTTACTCCAATAAATCAGAGTTTATTGGCTTCTAGTTCCAACTTCAACTTTCAAATTAAAACCCTCACCACACTTAGCAGCACAGGTTCCAGAAGAACTGTCTTGACTATCAGCATGCAACCTATCAACTTCACTTAGTATCATCACCTCCTTCCAAAATTAGGACTTCACAGATGGCAAAATACCAGCCTTTTCAAGAAAAGGACTTGCCTACATTTTAAAATAATAAAAAACTAAAACCAGACTGAGTTAGGGAAGACATTATTTAAAAGCCAGCATATCGCTTCCAAAAGAAAGGACACAAGTAAAGCTGGGACATGGCAAACTCTAGTGGGGAAAGAAGAGCAAAGGCCAAAGAAGTCAAGAAGGAACAAACAGAAGAATAAGAATCTCATCTGTGGCTTTTGCAAGCAATTGTCACAGATATACCTGTGAAATACTGCATTTTCTTTGTGTCTGAGTTTTGAAATTTTTTTTAAGCTTTATTCTTTTAGGCTCAGGCACTTTTTGCATTCTTTTGTGATGCACAGTTAAAAATAAGAAAGCTCAACTCTGTTTCTGAAGGAAGCAAACATGGATATGTAATGCCCACCTCGAAGTCAGGTTCAGTTAAATTACAGTAAAACTTTGGAAGTTAGCATCTCCTAAACAATCCTTTTTTTGGTTTTGATTTGTTTTTTCACTTGCTTCAGTTTTTAGAGCATGTGACCTTGAGCAAGCCTTTAGGGAATCATAAAATCCACTGCCAAGTTACAATAAGGATCTAGCCAACCAAAGAACTGCCAGCAGACGTCTCAGATCCTCCATTTCCCATTTATATTTCCACACTTCACCAAGAGAGTCTCCCCCTCCCCACTTGGTCACCTCACCCACCTTTTGCATCAGCTCTGAGCAAGCCTTCAGCTACTATACCTTCCCAGAACTGGAGAAAATAGCTCCACCATTTCCATTCAGTTCATCTTCTGCCTGACAAGTGTTGGAGTCAACTTCTGGGACATACAGACAGCATAGGATGAGGAGCAAGGATGGAGAAGGAGTAATGGTGCCTGCTAGCTCAGCTCACGGCATCAGACAGAGCCTCCAACAGCCTTCAGAGCACTTAGGGCCTACAGCCATCCCTGACCCATTTCAACAAAAGACTCCCTACCAAGCTACCAGTTAACAAATATGCTAGGAAAGCATCGGTAAAGGCCTTTTTGCATGAAAACAGTAGTCCTTTCCACAAAAAGCTTTTATTACTTCAGTAAGAAATCCAGTGAGTTTGAAAGGTACAGGGAAGAGCCATCAGATTACATGACTGTAGACAATGTCTCCATATTGGAAAACCCTGGGAACTTTATTTCTGCTGTTTATCAAAGTGGGAGGCAAGAAAACTGGCCAGGGTTCACAAGGTAGCTGTGGAAGAAATCCCTACTTCCCTTCCACCCCCCAGGAAACCTAACACTTTGATACAAGCTTTTGTAAATCTCGTAGACAAACAGATAAAACTGGAAACAGAAGCTGGGCAAATTTAGGTTCAAAAATCAAGAAGCATCAACAGCAGGAGAGCTGATGGTTAAAAAAAAAAAGAAAAAAGAAAAAAGGCAGAATAGATTTTCCATCACTGAACGCATGCAAATCAAGACTGAACTTTCTTCCCCCCAGCCCTCCTTGGACAGTATATTCTAGTTTAAACAGGAATTAATTCAGGAAGTGCTAATAGCCCGTGCAGCACAGGCCAGGCCTGCCTGTCAGTCGCCTCTACCAGCTATATAGGATTTGACACCATTACAGTTTGAGAAATTCACACTCCAGATGACTAACTATAGCTTAGTTTTCTTAATGTTTTCACATACAATACAAATACACTTTGCATATTTCTTTTAAAAATAGGCTATTTTGGAAGGAGCACAAGCAGAAGATGAGAAGTTTGATTACAATTTAAAAACCAAAATTTACTTTCCAAGTGAAATGGTGACTGGTTAATTGGCCTAGCTCCTAAAAACTGGTTTTCAAGCCAGTTACTCTCTTACGCTGTTAAAAAAAATCTATCCTTTACTACAGATGACACTTGCACAAGTTTAACAAATTAAAATCCAAAACAGGGCAATTCGCAGAGAGGGACCTGTCTCCTGGGTAAAGCTCACAGCAAATAAAATAAGCTTCTCTTCAGTACTGCTCTCAATTACCAGCATATAAAAATAATAATAAAATAAAGTCCTTAGTGATTCACTTCTCAGTTTCACTTCCCAATTTTAACCTTCAAGTTAATTACCATAACTTGCAGTGTTTAGAATGATAGAATGAAATGCACCACCTAATTTCAAGCCAGTCACGGTTAGGAAGTTAGAAATTATACAGCCTTCAGTTTGAGGCCATAATGACTCCAAAAAATTGTTTCAAGAAAAGCAAAGTGAAAGTTTCCAAACTTATGAATAAAATGTCTTCATGCGTTCGGCAGAGAATGCAGGCTCCTGTGAGGATACTGCACCTCAAAGTGAGGAGAGAAACAGTAAACTGTTTTAGTACAGTTAGCATACTGTATATAGTTAGCACACTGCGTATATGTAGTATATGCATACACAGAAGTAATTTTCTTTTTCTTGCTATCTACAATAGTTAAGGTTGAATACATATTATTCACACACACATCCCACAAATCAGTGGAAACCACCAGTATTAAAACTGAGTCCATCAACAATATTCTACAACCTCAACAGAACATAAATTTCACTATATTAATACTTCTTAAACCGCTTAAGTGACTTTAAAGCCTAAACCAAACTTCTCCGTGCTTCTGAAAAAGTTTACTAAAACATGAGTAACCATGAACTTATACGGTTACAGACACAGCTACTTATACATTACATTCAACACATTCGAGATGCAGAATTTCTCCAGTACTGAGAAGCTCAACACAAATAGTGGACTGTATGAGAACTGCCTCAGCGAAAGGAAGTTTTCAAGCTGCTGGCCAAGTTTATGGAATCAGGTGACTCCAAGTATTACTTGAAATACCAAAAAGCCTTCTGCGCTATTTAGACAATTTGCAGATGACATTTACTCGTGGATGTTAACCCACACCTACACAAGCAGAGATGCTTCCATCAGCCAACATCGTAAATAAATACTGTTAATTTAGAAAGAGACAGGTTTCACATAGGATGGGCTAATTTTGACTGTTGCATTAATAACAGATACTGTTGAAGAACTGAAAAAATAATTTCGCTTCCTGCTTTTGCCTTCTTCTTTTTTTTTGTAAAATCAGACCCTGTCATTAACAGGTCGCACATCACAGACTCTGGGCTCCCACAGCCCACCTACCCGCCCCGCACGCCGCTCAAGGGGGGTCCGCACCAGCCGCCCCGGGGCGGCGGGACGGCCGTGGAGAGGGAGGTGTCCCCGTCCCCAGCCCCGCGGGGCAACCTCCCGGGACACCCCGTCCCGTCCCGGGGCTGGGCGGCAGGGCCCGCCGCCGGCCGAGGCCTTTCCCCGCCGCCGCCGCGCTGTGCCGGCCAGGGCACGGTGGAAGCGGGGCAGGGGCACCCGGGCTGCGGGACCAGCAGCCCTCGGCGGCTTTTTCGGTCCTACAGCCACTCCGGGCGCTGGGCCGGGGGCGCGAAAATAAAGCCGAAAGCAACTTTCCCCTGCCCCGGAGTTGGCGCTGCCCCGCCGAGCCCTCCGCGCCGCTCGGAGGGACCGGGCAGCCGCGGCGAGGCCCGACCGCGGCGCGGCGGGAGCGGGCGGCCCCCTTCTCCCTCCTTCCCTCCCTCCCTCCCGCGGCCGGCGCCGAGAGACAGGCCCCGGGGAGGGGACTCCCTCCCCCGACCCCCGAAACGCAGCCTGTCCCCCCGCGGGGCGCCCCTCCCGCCCGCCGAGCCCCTCCGCTGGGCCTTGCTCGCCTGCCGGGGTCTCGGCGCAGGGGGCGCCGCGGAGCCGCCTCACGACCACCCGGGGCCGCGCCGTAGGGTTTGCTCACCTTGGTGGCCATGGCGCTGCCGGTGCGGGCTGGGCTGCCGCTCTCCCCTCCCCGCCGCGGGCCGCGGCTGCTCGGTCGGTGCGTCCGGCCCGCCCGCCGCCGCTGGGCCGCGCAGGCGGCTCCTCCTCAGCCGCCCCCAGTCGCCGCCGCCGCCTGGGGGCCGTTGGGCGGCTCAGCAGTAAGGCCGGGCGCTCGCCAGGCGGGGGCTGATGTAGCCGCACGGCGGTGCCCCTCTCCTCACACCCCCTGCACGCCCCCGCCCCGGCCGCCCCTTCCCACGACGCGACTCGGCTCGGCTCGGCTCGGCTCGGCTCGGCTCGGCACCCGGGGGCGTTGGTGGGGCCGTTTGTCCCCAGCCTCTCCGTCAGGGCCGGAGGGAGGGACGGGCGGCGCGGCGGGGACCCCCAGGGGAGCCGCCCCGGTCGGTCCCCGGGGGTGCTGGCGGGGGCGGCCGTGCCGCCGGGTTGGGACCGGCACCCCGCACCCCACCCCCGGTGGCTTCAGCGGCTTCGCTTCGTAAATCAGTGTTTGCCCCCAGATTGCCGTGTGCGGAGCGGGGCTGCCCCGGCACGGCGAGGAGCCGGCCTTCCTGCCCGCGGCGGGGAGAGGGCTCGCAGAAAGACGTCGTTTGTCTCTCGGTTGCTTTTGAGCCTAAATTTCGAGGCAGCTCTTATACGAGGAGAGCATTTTTCCCTCGGCCAGGCTCCCTCTGCAGCTGTTGGAGCGATGTCGACCCTCACCTCCTGTTGCAGCTGGGCCTCGGGGTGCAGCAGTTATGAACAGCCGAAAATAACATCAAGGAGCGGGTGGGGGTGGGCAGGGTTCTTGTCAGGCACTCTACGACCATCTCATAAAAACTAGCTGTGACCCCACTTGCTTTCCAGCCTGCAGGAGGGACACGATGGGAGGCTGAAACAAAGGGGTTGGGAAAATCCAGTGGCAGTGATCATGCAAGGTACTGCGCCATCCAAAAAGCACGACTTCTCATCTGTGTATGTATACTGGTTGGCCTGGAATCGGGAGATGTTTCCTTTCTGTTGAAGGAAATAATACATCGTATAATTGTCAGGATGACCAAGGAGAGTCCTAAGAGGCAGGTAGGCTGTTGGGAAGCTGCATAACTTCACATCTGCATTTCCTTCTCCATAGAAATTACAAGCTTCTCTTCTGCTATTGGTATGGTTTCTCAGTGAGGCAGCTTTATTAAAAGAGAAAAGTGTGTTCACGGATATTTTAAGTTCGAAAAAAATTTTCCAAGTAGGACCAGTGAAATATTTTGTATGGAGAGTGAGGATGAGGAATTAGGAGGAAGCTGGCTGTTCAGCCACCATCTCTTTTCAAATGATTGAACTGATGAACTTGAGAAGTTTTCAAGCTCCTTCACTGCAATTTTTAACTTTTTCAGAACTCAATTAAATACAAAAATTCCAACTTTTTATTTCTTATAACAGCAGTATCTAAAGTGAAACCTTTGTGTCTGGCCCACAAATGACCCTTCATGATACTACCTTTAAGTTGAGATACTGCATTAAGGATCAGTTTTGCCCTATGGTCCCTCCCAGACTTGTATTTCATCCACTGTAGTAGCAAAACTCTCTGAAGCCGGCTTCGTCGCTGTACTAAGGGACCCTCTTCTTCCACCTTCTTGCTAACAATCTTTCCAACGTTGCACATTTTGATCTGGTCCATCTAATGAGGATCTTATAAAAAGGATAGAGGTGTGAAATCAAGAGACCCAGCGCTGTCTTGTTTAGGGATCCCCAACTGACAGGTATGTGAAGCACCCTCTATCCCTTCGCCAGATGCTATGTTTTGCTATGTGATTTATAATAAACCTGTGGCTTTTGCATAAGCTCAAGTCTGTGTCATTCTTTACCTGCAGTCAGAAGAACTGCTGGAGAAGCTTAGACTACAGCTGCTAACCAGTGTGCTTCAACAGAGCACTGCTTGCCAGCTGGGGAACAAAGAACAAAGTCGTGATTTATTCAGCCTCTCTATATGCTTAAAATTTCCAGTTTGCAGTTTTCCACCGTGAGGTACTCCCAAAAATAAATCTTCCTTGACAAGTTTGAGGGATGAAGGAAATGTTAACGATTCTGTCAGGGTGAGAGAATGTTCTGGGAAAATTTTTTGGTGGGATCTTTCCAATACTATTTGCAATTAGTTGCCATTATTTCCTGTGTTAAAAAAAAGACATTCTTAGGAATCACTTTGGATTGCAAATAAACATCTCTTCTTAGCTGCAAACTTTATTATTGCATAACACAAAGGGACAAATACCAACAAATTGGTAATGAAATCACCTAAAATTTCCAAAACTTTCTAAATTAGTTAATTTTCTGTTACCAAGCTGAGTCCTAGTTAATTAAGATTAGATGCTTGCTTAGCACTAGACATATAAGAAACCCCAGTGGCTTCAGCGGGCTTGTTTACATACCTAAGCATTTGGCAGGTTGGACGTCGCGTGCTCTGCGTGGAGCTTATCAGCTTTCAAACACAGTTGGCTCATTATCCACTTTGTACTAAAGCCCCAGTGTATGCTATAATAGTTAAATTTTTCCACCTCAGAAAAAACCAGTCAATAACAGAAGAAAATCCCTTGCCCGGCTCATAAGTGACTTTTTTTTTAATGTTGTCTCTACAGATTTTTACAAAGTATGTATTTTTGCAGTAAACTTGTCTGCAGGAGTTCCCAGGAGCAACTGCTGCAGCAGAGTTCAGTGAGCAGCGATCTGTTGCAGAGCCTCATCAAATGAAAAGCTCCTGCCAACAACACTATGCAAATTTTTTAATTAAAGATGGACTCTGAGAAAGGACATGGAGAACATTTGCTGAATACTGTTCTCTGCTGGGCAAGGCCTGCCGGTAGCTTCAAGATCACTAAAAGTCGGTGACCTTGTACGTCCTGACTTATGCCAGCTTGGTGGGGAATGATAAAGAAAAAATAAGGTTATTCGGATAACCTTCAAGCTGAAAACCATCTGGAGAAAGAACTATGGTTTGTGTTTCTAAGCTACTGTCCTCAGGAGCGCCTTGAGGTGGTGCACCTTGGATTTCTCCCTGCTAGGAGGCTGTGCCCTTAGCATTATCTAGGTGATGCACGGGGGTGACTGAGGTGGCCCTGACGCATTTAGCACAGCTGGGGAGGAACTGTGAGGAACAATTATTATCTTCAGTGGCAACAACTTTGCAAAGGGAACAGCCTGTCAGACACATGTATTCCCAAAGTCTTTGCAGGAGGCATACTGAGGGTAATTGCCCTTGGTCTTTATTTTCCAAGGCGTTTTATAAAGTGAGAAGTGATTATTTTTTTTTTTTGGTTGAGAGGCTATCAATGTGGTACGTACGATAACATCATTTCCATGCTACATGCGTTTAGCTCAAGATTTCTAACTATGTTCATCAGGAAAGCCTAACAATGACTAGGGGGTGATTACAAAAACATTTCAAACTTTTCTTACTCCTTTTAATTATCATGTTTACCTTAATCACCTGATACACCTCTTGTTTTAAGAGGAGGTAGAGATTTCACATTTCCAAAGCCTTAAAATGAGCTGCTTAAGCAATGAGTTAGTTTATGGAACAAGAATAGCAGTAGTGTATGCTTCATCTTCAGAAGCCATATCCACACAGCTTCACCTACCTCTCCCCAAGAGGTTCTTTGGGTGGTGGTGTGTTTTCTCTCAGCTGACCAGCGTTTCTGTTTCAGAGTAGGGTTAACACCATTTCTTTGGTGTTTCTGAGTAGTTTGCGAGAGCGCGATACAGAGGAAATATTGTTTCCTCCTATCTTCCCTCTCCTCCCTTCCTCTCCCCCAAAACTGGACAGAAAACGACAGGAGCTGCCACATCCGTGAGACCTAACGTTATCTGCACAGAGCAACAGGGGAGCAGCTGCTGAATCCCATTTGTGCATCGCTCTGTGCAACGTGGCATCATTTGCAAATCCTATCCGAAAAACACATTTGATGAAACGTTTTCTGAGGAAAAAAAAAAAAAGATTATTTCCCTTTATTGTACGTTGGGAGTCTTTGGCCAGGAAGGCTGTGAACTCTTGAATCATATGGTATTTGAACCAGAGCACAATAGCCTCTCCTTCACCCGGAACTTTATGTGGCAGTTTAAATTGGTGCTCAAGAGATCACAGAGACACTTTTCAATCTTATTCTGCAGCTGGTGCTGGAAGATCACTATCAAACCAGTAAGGCAGCCAATCTTGAAACACCGTAGGATGTTAGGTCAAGACTTCCCTAGTTCATAAAAGCAGCTTTAGAAAAATGCACCCAAAATTGCACCCAAATTCCTCTGAGTTTTTCAGTCTTATATTTTGTCTCTGAATAAGCAGTTCTGAGAAAAACTGTGCTTCGTACATTTGCTTTTGACTTAAGGGGTTTGTCTCCTTAGAGCTGGTAAACAAAGGCCGTTATTATCTGAACTCTGGCATACTATGTGGGCCTTTTTCAAGGTAAGTTCTGATTTGACATAGTTACATTTTTAATAACTATATAGCTAAGATTGGCTTTGTGCTGTGTATGAATATGCCACTTTCTTTACACTGGGGAAAAGTGCAATGCTCTACCATGCTAAAATCTGTGCTCCAAGGGTGGGGGTTTTTTAACACATCTTTGTGAAGCCACAGACTTTCAGTCTTGGTGGACTCCCTTCTCTTTAAAAACCCATAAAAACAACTGCTAACCACTGAAGATGTGAAAAAGCTACGCAGAAAAAAAAGTGTGGGTGTTCCAGAGACAAGGTGGTGTTGCAATACGCTTTTGGACGCTGTCAGTTTATTGAGAGCATTTTCTTTTCTTTTTTCTTTTTTCTTTTTTCTTTTTTCTTTTTTCTTTTTTCTTTTTTTTTTTCTTTTTTGAAGCTGATTGCAAAGGTCCTGTTTTGGGGTAAATTTGATCATCCAAGAGGGGGATGTGCAGACCTTTATGGGTGAGCTCCATGACTGCAACAGTTAGGAGGTGGCTTGGTTGTGATGGTCTGTTCTTTCTTCAGATAATAGGGTGTGAAAAAAACGGGTTTTCCCCTTTTCTCCTTTAAATGTAACAAATGTTTTGACCAATTCTATTATTCTTATTCTGCCTTTACAGCAGAATAATCAGTAATAGATGTATGGGGTGTTTTTTTATCAGTAGAAGCTTTGAAAAAAATGATACAACAAATCATGCTTTCTTGTGCAAGCAAGAAAAAAGATTTCCTGAAACACCTAGTGCTAATATAATTCTTACTTTTTGCATTCCCTTCTGTACGCTGATTGGTAGTATAGTATATATGCTTGATTGATAATACAGCATATATGCTTCTATCTGACCTAGGATATTTGTGCACGCCTATGTATCATGCATTTTAGTTGGTTTGCATTTGGATTTTTTGTTCATACTTCATATTCATTTGGGTTTCAATGCAATGACTGCTGAGGTCAGTAGGTTTTGAACTCAGCTTGCCTGGAAAATAGAATACAGCTTAGTAAAAATAATATTAAAAAAAGTATAAATGTGTCCATTTTGGTGTTTGCTAGTTTAGCAAAAGTGACGTTACTGTTAGCACTGTTGATTCTTACCGCTACTGATCCACTCCATCCGGAGTGATGACTGCCTGTGGCTCATTTCCATTTTTTCCTGTCATCGTGGAAGGGCTCAGCCAGCTGCCATATGCTGCCGTCTCAGGGGACTGCAGTCTCGACAAGCAAAGCAACAGGAGTGTGTTCTGCTACGTGCTTTGATTAGATGTACAGGTACATCTACGACTAGGTCCTGTCAACATTAAGAAGCCAAGGATTGCACCCAAATTGTCTTCCAACATACAGATCACTAGTCATACTAAAGATGTAATTAATTATTCTTGGCAGATGGTGGTCCGGTTATTCATCCTCATTGAGTAACTGCTTGAGGAGGAAGATACAGAAGGCTGCAGGACTAACCTGAGAGATCTGAGCCCTCTTGCTCTGGTCTCCAAGCTTCTGTGGAGGGGAGCGGTGGCACTCTATGAATCTGCCAGCGTAGCACCAGGCTGTACTTTTCAAGACAACTTATTGAAAGTAGGAGCAAATCCACGGGCACTTGGCACATATTGCATTTATATCCAAATTAAGAGCATGGTCAGTATCAAACCATCGTAAGGTATGCTTTGCGTTGTGATTGTGATCATGCAAAGCTGCACTTATGGATAAATGGTGATTGTCATGAGTGTATGCTTTTTACTGTAAATAAACTAATTTAGGTGGTCTCCTTTATAAAAATAAGAATTATCGTTTTACTGACCTGACCAACATGGATCTTGAATGTGGTTTATCCCCAGTTTAATGCTCGCTCTCCAGTGTTCCAGCATACAGCATTCACTCACACTTTTTCCCTCATGACACAGACAGATGTTTTGGACTAATGTGATTCTGAGTTTCCAAACAGTTTGTGTTTTTCCAATTCTAACAGATTTATTACTTCAGTTACATTATTTCGTGCTTTCGTCATGGAAATTTGGGGGATTTCAGGGCCTCTAGCTAACTGTGTTTTCATACACAAGAAATTCAGTCCTGTGGCATTTATGTGGTGAGATCACCAAAAGGCTCAACCAGGCCTTAGTGTCCTTTGCCCCTTGAATTTTGTTTTGAGGCACCATTTCCTTTGGAAATAATTGACAATGCAATTACTTCATAGGAAGAAGCTGCTGATCAGCAGCCGCCCAGCATTCATGAGCCCATCTTTAACGAACGCATGTCAAGGTGACGAGAAGTGCTCCAGCGCAAATGCGGAACAATATTAATTCCCAGAAGCTATTGTTCATCTGCATTTTCTCTAGTAGGGTTAAGGTGTCCTGCAACTAGAGGAAGAGTTATGAAGCCTCTTTCTAGTGCACATATATTTCTCCCTTGTGTCAAGCCATTTTAGAAATCCAGTGCATAAACTGTCTTCTAGCCCAGACAAGCCAAAAACGGGATAAAGAAAAGAGAGAAAGTAAAAGCTGTCATGAATTTCATTATACAATCACTAGATGTATTCCTTTTATATAGTTTTTCCTGTCTGAGGAAGGAGCTTGGAATCTTGAGGTCCCCTTTTTACCCTACTTTGTGGGATTTGTTCTTTCACATTATAGCCGATAAAAACTATGCTATCCTAGTAGAGAGATAATAATGTACAACAGAAGAAAAAAGCAAAGCCTGTGACTAGATGATGGGCTACAAAAGAGGGTTTGTAGGCTGCATACCTTGCATTGCTGCTGAGGAAATTATGTGACTGTGGGCAGGTCGGAAAATTTCAAGTATCTATGAAATTGTTTATAATCACTGCCTCAGATTAGGGCTTGCAAAAAAGCATTTCTCTTTGGTTGCAGGGCACAGAGCCATTCATTAGCAGGAGTATTAAATAGCTGGCTGTTCCAAGATACCTCATAGGAGTAGATATTCAAATCTTTTTGAAAATCCACTGTAACTAACAGGACTGATTAGTCTACTCAAGCATTTAATTTATTACCAGTGCTAAAATAAAAATGATACCTTAGAGATTTAAGTGCTTCATATCTTTCTGCATGTGAGTATTAAGATGTTCAAACTGGCTGACAGTTCTTTTCTTCAAATTACCAGAAGCAGCCCTAGAGGTAGCTCTAGCTACCCTGAAAAGGCAGATGTCCAAAAACCTACAAATATTTCCTGGAAATCTGACCCTTATACTCACATTAAAGAGAGGAGACAGAGGGGAATAAATCCCGCATCTCCCTTTTCCAGAGTACAGTTTTTCTTATTTTTCTGGTAGTGGGTAAAATTTGCAGCTTGCTTGGATGAGGAGCTCTAAATGCATTCTGTAAATTGAGACTTCCCCTTTAAATTTACAGAATATTCTTGTCCAGACTGTTTGAACTGAAGGGGGACATAACAGATGCAGCACTCAGTCATGTGCTCTGCTCGTGGTTAGCCACACAAAGCCAATTTTTTTGGATGCTAAGCTACACTTTTTTTTTTAAGAAAAAAGACCGAACACAGCTGCTCTTGACATCAAAAACAGTCACTGAAGAAATAAAAAAGCAGTAAGCTATCCAACTAACAGCTGACATTTAAAATCAATCCCAGTGAGTTTACCTAAGAAATGCTGAGGACAAAAAAAGGACCTTCTGTACCACAAAGTACCTTTTCTCGTTTGCTTGAACCGTATCTGTGCACTTTTTCAGCATATCACATCATTCAGTTTGTTGCCAGTAGTGTGTTTACCCAAAAGGGGTTCTTTATCAGGAGCTTGCTGGCATTTGCCTGTCATTGCTACCTCAGTCCAAGGTTTTTACAAGAATAAAATACTGCTGCTACAGACAATGTTGTCACAGAAGAGTTAAATTGAAAGGATACTCCTTTGAAGTTGTGATAACAATTGGAAGAGGAAATGTGACTGGAATATGACATTCAAAAAAAAAACCCAAAACAAAGACACAAACCACAAAAAACCTTCAGCATTGCAGTGAGCCACAAAACCTACAAATATTTCTGATTTTGTTTTGTGACTCTTCTGTTTCCAAGATTTGTTTTCTACCATAAACATCCACGCTTTTTTCCCTCCTGTTTCCAGCAGAGCTCCAATGTTTTGGAGCAGTATACCTGCAGTCTTTACCTGCCTGCACCTCTTCCAGTTCTCAATTTATCACTTCATTACATTTATTTGTCTGGTTTTATCAAGGCGTTTTGGGGGCTTCATGCTGAAGGAATTTATCTGGTAATTTATTTCCCAGGCAGCACAAGAAGTTTTCCCCGTAGTGTTACTTCAGTAATTGGGTTGGTTGCAAATGTGATCGTTACCGTGCATGGTTTTTCTCCCTCCAAGCATCCTGATTGATTTTTTTCCAGAATGTGAATTTAATTCTGGACATCCTACCAGAAATATTTCCAAGTCCCCTGAACATCTGCGCTGGCAGCTGCCTTCGCACTCCTCACAGGTGAGGCTCTCCCAGCCACCCTGACTGCCCCACGGTGCCCTGCTGCTGCCAAGGGGAAGGAGGCTGGGATGTAAGGTATGTGGGTAAGGTATAGGGCTGTACTGTACCTTTATAGCTTTATCATGGTATGGTGGCAGTCCTTGGCCATCTTAATTATGATCACGGCCCTCAGTGTGAAGAACTGTACCCACACTGAACATTTTGCCCACCTTTCCAATAGCCAGCGTGTTTGTTGTGCTTCCGAAATGGCTCCTTCTTTGGCTTGCAGGGCAAGTTCAAAACTTTAATTCCACGTCAGACCCAGAGGTTTCTTTTCACTTGAATGTTTAATGACTGTCAAATTGAAGAGAAGCGTTTCCTACCGCTTTTTCAGGTCCACAATGTCTCTGCAAAGAGGCAAGCCCTTGGCGCCACAGAGCACCCCGAGTCAGTGAGGCAGTTGCAACACAGAAAAAAAATCAGGGCCTTCCCTCACCCTGGTCACTAGAGTGGTTTTCTAACCTGCCAAGCTGTTTCCCCAACACACATAAACCCACCTGTGATTGCTTACTCCAGGCCACTTCTGCCACCACTAACCCCTTCACTGCTCCCTGGCAGTCCCCAGACAGACCCTCCTGACCCCAGCTTTGATCCCAGCTGGCAACAACCATGTGGGTTTTTTTCCTCAAGCTACAGCTGCTCAGAAGCTTCCTTGCACAAAAGCAGTTATAACTGCAGACTTCTCCTCAAGGACAGATGATTTATAGACTTAAACTCTCCAGCCTCTCAGTCGCGTGATCTGGGAGAGGACAGACAACAGGCAGAGAGGAACTTCTGCAAAAAGGTTGTTCACCTGGAGCTAAGGGTTGTTCCCTGATCCAGACAAACCCATTCACATGCAACCTACGGCCAATGTCATAGCCAGGTGTGTTTCCTTTAAACAAAGAGGATTGCTCCTTTAACTTAGCCATCAGAATACCCTGATCTGACCCACCAGGGATATCTCCTGTCCATGTAGATGCCATTACTCCCTTGGTACCATCTGTCTGTCTGGAAACATCTCTGCAGCCCAACCTGCAGTGGTTTCCCCTGCAGCAATCGCCGCTGGCTCGGTGTCCTTGGTCAACTGCCCCTGGCTGCGTTACAGCCTTGGATTTTGTATTCTGGAATAATTTTCTCTCATTTCCTTTTTTATAAGTTGTAAAGTCCCCCTTATGGGTGCTTTGTGTAAAGAGAAATCTTGACTTCTATTATGTTTACTTACAGTGAATGTGAGAAAGGACACTCCAGGCTGTTTTCAATGGTGTTCCTCTGACAAAACACCTCCTTCAGGTATCCCCAGTAACCAGCAGTTTTTGTTTCAAGTGTCTTTCCAAAATAACTGACCCTGATAGTTGTTATTCTTACCAGTTGGCTTCTGGGATGCAAATGCCAGCAGACGGCTCAGAGTAACCTAATAGCATTTATTATTCTTTCCTACCTGCTTAGCAGAGTCCAGGGATCGCAACGTCAAAATAATTTGAATGTTACTGTCCTATGTAAAAGTCAAACCAACAGATTCTGCTGTGAGCTTTTAGTAAGCCAGTCAAGCGAGGAGAGGGGCACAGCCTTGTTTTGAGGCACAGGTAGGTGAATTGCTACGCAATGAAAGTCTCTCTTGGCTCAGAGGCAGCCTCAGTCAGCAAAGGGCTGGGGCCTGGCAGGGGTGCTGCTGCTGCTGCTGCTGCTGCCGCTGCCGCTGCTGCTGCACTTTGCTCTCTGAGGCTTATTCTCTGCTGCCAGTGACAGAAGTGTGCAGGCAAGTGCCCTGGCTGCATCAGGGTCTGAAGGTCATTTTAAAATAGAAGTTGAAGGCGTAATATCTTCTCTGTACATTGGTGTCAGCTTTGCGTTCTTATGCCACTATTTGGGCATTGTCTCCACGGATAAAGGCTGTCACAATGTAAGTGTATTCCTGTTTAAATCAAACTGGTGTCTTATTGGTCAAACAAGAAGAGAACCCTTCATTTTACTGCGTAATCCTTATGGCAGAACGGTTCATGGGGTTCTCCATAACTTCAGCATGTGTTCCCAGCGATGGTTACTAATTCTCCTTTCTGATGCCACAGAGTCACAAAATCTGTGGAACTGGCACACTGCTGTTGCTCTGAACATCAATCCACGTGGAATATACCTGTGCTGATGCCAACAAAACAGAACCAAGCCTCTATAGTACTCCTTTTGTCACCAGAGAGCCCAGAGGTTTGCCAGTCTTCTGTGACTTGCCTGTGCTGGTGGGCTAAATGCAATCATTTACATTGATAAACCATCAGACTGCCCCCTGGCTCCATTTTGGCCCAAGCTAACTAGTGCCGCCCTAACCTGCTCACGGGGATAGTCTGAGAAGGATAATGGTAAGGAGACCATTCCCAATAGGCAGTTTGAGGCAGCCACGCTGTGGTGGAGGATGAGAGCATTTACCAGCAGAGACGTGAGCTGCGACGTGCCAATCGGCCTCGGTGTCTGGGAACATTCCCACGCACACTTGATTTAGTAGGCTATACACTTAGTTTACTAGTGTATACTAGCGTACACAGCCCATAATACCAAAGATCCTGACTGTGAAAACCTAGCAATAAGTTTGGGTTTAGACAAGGCGTAGAATAAAGATCTTGAATCGTCCCTGAATTTGTCGAAAACATAGGTGAAACCTCTCACATCTGAGATGTTTCAGCTAGCCGCATTTTGACTACCAGAAATTCTTCCAAATGGTGCTATTTAATAAAGATTTACTCCTTATCTTCCTCCATGACTGTTTTTATTTGGAAAGCCATATGGCTTATTCTGCAACACCCGCTTTCTTTCACCAGGAAAGCGCCTGTTCTTTATCGCTGGGCAAAACTAACTCTTCTCAAAGGTGAATTGTCTTCAAATCCTTTGAAAGTAGAATTTCAGAATACATTTTATTTCATCAGTGTTGAATTTACTGACTCTGAATTTCATCAAATATCCACTTTGCTTTTGGGATTATGATATTGGGAGCTTCTATTTTGCCATATACATTCTCTGATGGCTATGCTTCCATCAGCTCCCCACTTACCCAGCACCTCATTTCCTCAGGAAGACATTCATAGCCATTTCAGTCTCTTCATCTGACAGTTTTTCACCAAGTCCTCGATTGCTTTATTGTCCTTCTCTGTACTCCTCACAGCTTTATAGCCTGCTGCCTAGAAGATGGTGAAGGTGGCCAAGAGACAGATAAAGCCTTCTCTGAGTTATCTAAAGTTATAATAGTCATTGATTATTCACCATTGTATTTTCTAGCCTTCTCCCTTAGAGAGGGAATGAGTGAGATTTCTCTAGCATGTAATCTGCGTAATTTGAAAGAGAAAACTTAAATGGGTGCTTTTTCTATGTGTTTGACAGGGTAATTAACTTGGAAATCAGTGTGCATAAACATGCAGGATCCTTTTGGACTGGGTGGAGATGCTGAATTCAGCCCATGAAAGACTTTAGATTTATGGACTGATGGATACAACCGAAAGGAACAAAGTGTGTATACAAACAACATGATTTAGGGTTCCTCAAGACCAAGACTGACACAGGACATTAATTGGTGAAGAGAACGTGTGTCCTACAAAATGTCCTAGGCTAGAAAGCTAAAAAGTAATATATACTAGCAGCTCTGCATCCGTAATAATTCAGAATTGCTGTTTGAACTGCCGTACATTTATTTTCAAACACACAGTTCAGTAGATAACAGTGTACTTGCCAAAGCCTATGCAAAAAGCAAGGAAATTATTTTGTAAAGATATCTTCCTTTGTAATAAATTACAAAGGAATAAATTAGTATTACATTAAAAAGGAATAAATTTGTATAAAATTACAAAGGAATACATTTGTATTAAATTACAAAGGAATGCTAATTGTCACATTTTGATTACAAAGCTTGACTTGAATAAACTAACACATGAAATAACTTAAAATAGCTTTTCAGTCATTTCTTTGGTGAACTGAGCTTTGAGGCCTGCATAATTGAGTAGGAAAATTTTGAAAAGCTGATGCATAATTTGTTTTAACTAAGACAAGTTTCACAGATTTGCAGGGCCAGTTTTTATAACATGCTGGTTTGTGTTTTATTTTTGGAGAAGATTAAAAATACTGACACTAAATTCTGCTAAATGAACAATGATATCTCCGACATTGACATGGTATTTTTTGCAAGAAAATGTCTACGCTTATAAGTTTTTGGAGACTTCTGAGCTTCAAATAGCTTAAAACCAAGAAATTGTCCCTAACACCCTTTCAGAGCACATTCTTACCTGAAATCGCTGAATCTGTGAATACTGCTGCTGGGTTTACATTTTCAAAAGCTATTTCACCAATAGAAACAGAAAAGGAAACTTAATATGCAATTATTTAGCTATAGGGGAGAGTAATATACTGGAACAATAAAGGAAATCTTAATATTCAAGCTACTAAAATAAACAGGTTGATAATGATGTTTAGTAAAATGGTGGGTGAGACATAGTTCAGAAACATGCAGGTAATATGTATTATGAGTGACAGAAGGATAAGTCGCAGTCTAATGGGAAAGGAAGAAAATGTTGATTGTTTACTATAAAACTTGGCATTTTGTCTTTGCTAAACAATGTGCTTATACTCCCATAGCATAGCGTTTCCTTTTACATATGTTCGAAAGCAGGCCGGGATGGGGGATGAGGTCTCAGAAGAGAGGAAGAAAAGCTGTATAATGCCAATTTTAAATGGAGGGAAAAGGGGGAAGCAGCTAATTATAGCCTTTTCAGTAGGAGGAAACCACTTGGAAGAGTCCTGGCCCTTTGGGAGGGACTGGGAAGCGAGGTAGCTGTCAGGATGGCTTTACAGCTGAGTGGTCCCAGCAGACAAAGAGCATCTGTCTAGGCAAGGAAAGGAGGTCACGTTTAAAAGCAAGCTAGCTAGGGTAGAGACAAAGACTGATCCTAATCTCTTAGCTATGTTAAACCTGTTTTAAGTAGCATTTACCATTGGTTTGGTTGGGGGTGTGTGTGTGTTAAGAACATGTTAGCCCACATCTTTTTAAACATGACCTGTTTTCCTTATCCAGGCAGAGACAAAATGGATTTTGGTTTTTTTCTGTCAAAGGGAAACAAACAAACAAACACACAAAACCCCTATCAGGCAAATTGGTAATTTACGTGGGAAACAGATGTGTTCTGAACAGCTTTCAGTCAAGCTTTTTAGTAATGTATTTCAATTAAGATTAATTAAAGATTAAATCTTCAAAAACATGGTCACGATGCTTGATCTGACGGAGAAGTCCTGCAGGAGTGAGGTGGGAGCGCAGCTCAGAGACAGTAATTGGGTCTTGACCCAGAATATTTCACATCCAAGGGGATGTCTCCCGTTTGGGGCTTTGGAGAGAGCTTTACTGGGGCTACCGAACATCACAGCAGAGGATGGGGAGCCTAATAACTTTATACTGGCAGTCCACTACCCTTCTGCAGTATTTTTCTTCTCGAGCTGCTAAGGTATTTTAGCTTACATCACTCATCAAGGAAATTAAATAGTACTGTTTCCTACTGGCTAACCCAGGTGCAGAGAAGATATGCACAAGATTTTTGTAACCTTTGCTCAGGTTGGTGGTTGCTCGCTGACGTGCCTTACCCATCGCAGTCAGTGGGACTGCTCGTGTGTTTTAATTGCTCATCAACATGAGTAAGGATGATACTACCCAGCCCAAATGCCTGGTACACAAGGTTATACAGGAAGCATGTGGAAGAGCTGGCAGTAGTCTCCTGATTCCAGCACCTCTACTGATTAAATAGGTGAAAGTTCAATAGTATTAAAATATCAAGTCATCTCCTGCGGTAAAACCTAATTGCAAGAGATAACACATGAATAAAAGGACCAGGAAAAAGGAACCCATAGACAAGCATCACCCAAAATTGTAGACCCTGTGCAGACAATCAAAATTCGTTCCACAAAGTCCTTCTGTGACATTAGTGGTTTTATTTGGTGGAGGAGCTGGTCCCACAAACCATTCTGTGCTATCTTGCAGTCAAAGCAAGGTGTTTTTGTGCACCTGTCAATGAGTGGAGGAAGAGAAGCCAGATGTCTGTCTGGATTTAATGAGTTGAAATGTAGGTGGATAGAGTCTACCTCTGAATAAAAGTTCTTGGTTCTGATCTAGGAAAGACCGGGTTTATGAAGTAAACATAGCCTAATGCACAGTATGAATCATATAATATTTTATGATAACATTGGACTGATACATTTCCAAAACAAAAACTTTCTATAGTACTTCATATTCCCAGAGACTGCAGAACTTTCAAGTGGGAGAAAAATATTATAAAAGCGACCATACTTAAATTCAAAGCACTAACAGGTTGAGGGTGGTTTAGCCAAGGAGTTGTAGCTACCTCACAAAGTGCCCTGTATCAGTTCCACCCTTCCAGCCATTACTTTTGACTTGTGGCAGATAACTTGTCCCCACGAAAGACGATGTTCCAGACTGGATCTGCTCCTCTCTTGCCACTGAAATTGCTAGAGCAGGTGCCGGTGTGGGAGGCAGCAGCTTTTTATCCAGCGTCGTCTCCGAGAGAGAATCACAGGAGGGCACAGTCATCACACTGCACCCCAGTTTCCATTTTCCCTGTTCTCAAGAGCAAAGGTTGTTTCCAAGTTTATGGTTAACAATTTCTTGAGAAGGCTTTTAAAACTCAGATGCGTTTTTGTCCTGTGTGACACCAAAACAAAGCAATGTTGTTTGTGAGAGAGGTGCTAATCGTTCATTAGAAAAACTTTCTGCCAAGTTCCAAACCCTTTTGGCTTTGCCTGAGCTGATGGAACATTTGGATTTATAAAAGCAGAGAAAATTTTTGACAATGGGAATTTATTTTGCACCTAAAAAGCAGTTCAAGACAAAATAAAACTTCATACATTTTCTCAAATTTCAGGAAATTGTAAACTGTTGGTTTTTTTCCTTGTCTCATTTTTTAGCTTTTCATAATTGCATAAATAGAGCTGAAATACTAAATTTTTATTCATGGAGATTTTAGAGCCTGGTGAGCAAGGGAGTTCTTGAATTAACTCCATTCAGCAGTATACCAGCACTGACACTGCTCAAATACTTTTAAACCACACTCTGCTCACATCTACACTCTTCGTGTTGACTCTTAAAACTAGACATTATGTGGCCTTTTGTAGCCAAAGAGACCTTGCACAGATTTATCCTGACACTGGGAACTCTCACATAGTTTTAGTCTCAACAAAGCCTGATTCACATAGAGAAGTTACACTCATTTTACAAACAGAAACAGGCTAATGCATGTAAAATGGTACATTTTCTTGGGCACAAGAAGAAGATTTTAGAAGGATTTCATAAGGTGGAGGATAACGTACTATCTAATTCTAATATTTCATTATTAAAAATAATTACCATGTTCCTGACTCACACCCCTTTACTGACCATGGACAAGCTTTGCATCAAGTCTTATGTGAGCCACAAGTGAGAACTGTGTTGCTGGGCAGACAGATTAACCTCTTTTTGATGATGGGAACACGTCTCAGAACAATGAGCATGTAGTCAGTGCCTGCCAACAGGCAGAGCTGTCTTTTTGTAAAATTTAAATTGATTACCCTTTCAGACCACCAGTTCTGCAGAAGGCTGCAGAGTTGGGTTGTTGCTGTCCGTGGACTCTCCTACATGGCAGCCTGGGAGTTAGAGAGGAATAAGTCCTGTATTTTCTGACGTCTTACAGTTCCTATAACAGTGAGCAGGAGCAGTGATTCGCAAAGTTTTAATGCAGTTTCCCCCTGTTGCCCCAACCCCAAGTCCTCTGTTGGGGGAGAGCTGACATGCCCCAGCAGCAGCGGTTCTGTCCAGGCAACAGAAACTTCTGTGAGCAACGAGGTCATGGAAACTCGTGAGAGCCAAACACTCATGTACAGCACTGAAGCCTACAAGGTGCTGGCCACCACTGCAGTTACAGTGATGTCTGTTGTCCCCTGTTTATGTAGGGGACAGTAGCCAGTTGTCATTTGCTATGCTAGCTTGTCTCTATTTCTTTGCTTTTTTCAATAACTTATCTTAGAAGCTACTTACAGTATTAAAAGATAATCTATTTTACAGAATATCATGGAGGGCTATTGTGTAAGTATACACAGCTACCCATACTTACTTTGGTTGAAAATTCATATGTACTATAAAAACTCTGGAGCATGTTACAGTTTCTTAGGCATTCTGTTCAAATATTACAGTTTTAAGAGGGGTACGTCATTCTGTCATCACAGAAAGATGACTGAATCCAGCCTTGATGTATATGCATTGATTTTGATGGTGCTACCACAAAGTTACATTAGATCACAAGTCTTCAAAACCAAAAACTGAATGTCTTGCTATCTGGGCTTTAGAATGGCAAAGAAGGGAAAAACCCCTCATGTTTTTTTTCCAGTCACTGCTGCCTTTACCACTTTGTTTCGCTGCAGTTCGAAGTACTTTTCTATTCAAGGTAGCATATATAATTATCATTTGTTGAGCTGGATGCTAACAGCACCTATCTGGTCTCATGTAATAGAGCTGCACTCGTAAGTCTTGACAAACTGTTCCTTAATCCTAACCTTACAATTAAACCCTAGCTGTGTGCTCTGCGTGGCTGACCTCTCTGCTTTAGAAAGGCCCCTGCTCTGTGCCAGCGAGCTTGTTGTCGAGGTTACTTCCACTCTGGCCGACGTTGTCCCCATCACCTGGCTCACACCCAGAAAAACACTCAGTGATTCATCACTGCAGCCTGGAAAGGCTGAATTACCCACTCAGGGATTCCTAAGTCATGAGTTTGTTGCTATTTCATCACGTGCCTTGCTCTGGATTGCAGGCAACTTCCTTTTCTCAACTCTTCAACTCTGATGGGCCAGCAGTCATTTAATTGACTTTCTGCTACTCATTATTTACTTATCCTCCCTAGGTATGAGTGCATTGTGTGTGTGTGTGTGTGTGTGTTTTAATAACTTGCTGGCCAAATTTCTTCATGGAGTGAATCACACTCTTCTGCCAAATTCCTCCACCACTGTCAGCCAATAGAGCCCGTTCCTACTATTCATACGCAATAGCCACAAACAAGGATGGTCTGATAAGAAAGTCCGGAGGAGTCTGAAAAACACAGTGAAAGATCCTCTCTCTGAGAGGTGATCTATACTGGAGCAATGCAAAGGTAGAGCTCTGGTGTCCCTATGGTTTCCAGTGCTGATCTTCATCTGCAAAACAATGTCAGCTGTCCCCTGTTTTTGCTCCAAGATCCTTTTACTCTCATCCCTACAGAGACCGGCTGAAGAAAACAACCCAATAAACATGAGTAAAACCAGAACTGGCTCCATATAAATTGCCTATGTGGAATATCTGACTTCTTTTTCCAATGTGGTATAAAGTCTCCAAATACCTTCAAAGTTACATTTTCAAGTAAGCTCAGCTTATATGTAGACATTAAATGAAAAAGGTTTCAAAAGAATTTTGCACTCAATGCATAGAAATCTTACAGAAGCTAGCCCTTCATAGCTGCTACGATGCCTGTCACAAATACTTTGGAGGAAGCAGCAATTATTATACACATTAGGAATTCATATAATTTAGATTATAATTAGATTTACATCAGGAGGAATAGATGTAACACAGCTTCTTAGGCAAGAGTTGACATCATTTTTCCCTAAAATCCTACAGCAACTATCAAGGTTGCACTCAGCAGAGGCCGTGGGAACATAAACAACACAACCTTACAATCTCTAACAAATCTTAAATTTCACCCTAACGACCTATATACCTTTAATCAACCTTCACCGTTGTATCTGTATGCATCTGTTTCAGGCTGGGTTTATGCATAATTACAAACTAATTTTCAAAAAGACCTTCATAACAGCTTCACAATTGCCTTTGCATATTTAAGTATCTCAGAATCACCCTGACTAGCAAATTACATAATTAGTTCCAAACAGGAGCAAAATTCAGGATGTTTGATAATTTTTATTTTTTTTTTCCACAAGCCAGTGAAGGAAATTGAGTGTCACACACATCCTGAGATGATGGATGGTATCCTGCAATTAAAAAGGCTCTATTCTACAAAAAAGGCATTTCCCTTTCCTACCTTCTCCACTCATCAGAACTGTATTGCTTGCTTGGGGAAAAAGAATGGAGAGATGGGGTTATTTTTTGAACAATACCATGCTAAACTTAGGTTAAGCTCCTTGTCTGCCTTAGGGCGATATGCCAGAGGGGTCAGGAACTGTTATCACCACATTGTTACAGAGATGGCAAAACATACTGTGGAGACAGATGGATTCAGTCTGAGGCAACTTTTTTTTTGGCCATCCTCTGAAGCGGCTGAGGACGTTCCCTTGCACTGTGTGTGATGGACCATCTCACCCTTCCCCCAAAACAAACTGGGCAGAAATAATGGCTACTCTACCGAAGCAGCTTCTCTTCCTTCTTTAGGAGAGCTGTGAAACCACATCGTGCTGCATCCAAGAGCAATCCTCTTTGCTGTTTCCCTAATGCTTCTGTCTAACATAAATTATTAAAATCACGCATGGGCATTAACACACAACATTTCGTACAGCTTTGATTTGCTGTACTTTGCTGCTCTGTATCCCAAGCTGCTCACTGGAGGTTGAATTTCCTGAAAAACTAGTTCCTAAATCCAAATTTTTATCTTGCTACAATGCATCATAACTAGAAGGAGCATCAGCCCCCTTGCATGCTACACAGAATGCCCTGTCAGACCACCTGCCCAAGTCTCAGTAGATCAGAGCAGTTTAAGCAGCCCAGCATCCTGAAAATGTGCTGTTTTCACTTTGTGTTACATGTGAAAAAAGTGCCATATCTTTTCTGAAATAATTCTTGCCATAACTGTCAGCACTCACTATATCTGCTAGTTCGGCTGTAATTACTAAATTCATTTTTAGAAGCAGATGATTATGATTATTGGTATGTTAAGTAATTGAAACATACACCTTAAGAATTAGATTTCCTTTTCAGCTGAAGAACTGAATGTGGTTTTTGTTTGACAGAAGGCACAAAAATACTTAAGGTAGCAGAATAATCGTATCCTGAGAAGAATGGTACCCTATATACTAGGAAGAATTTTCAGCTCTTTCCAAAATTGTACGCCCATGCTGATGCTGCCCTGAATTTCTTTGAATTAAGGCATACTGGTGATCACATTTTATGTTTGAAATGACATAATTTTCCTCGTCTTGACTTTTTCTCTTCTAGCTTTTCTCTTCTCATATTTCCTCAGATTTTATACTCTGTTATGCACTTCAAAAGTTTTGGAGAGCCATTTTCCTGTGATTATGCAGAGTGCAGATTATAGTGAAAACACTACAGAGAGACCTATACAAGGTCTGAAAAAAATCAGTTGCACAGAAGGCCAGCTGGAAAGAAGACACTGAGTTACGGGAAAACCAGCTGTATTTGATCTTGAGATGGATAGTCAAGGGGGACAGGAATTTCCATCTTGGATGCAAAGAAACAAAAGTGATTTTGGAGAGAAGTTACAGCATATGTTGTCTGAACACTGGAGTCCATTTAAATAGATACTGAAAGTATCAGTATATCAGATAATAGATACTGACACATTTAAAACGCATCCTAAAAAGGGTTACCAGTTTCCTTAATCAAAATGTTTCATGTTTTATTTGGTTTAGATGTCCAGCAATTGATGTTTTAAATCAGATGCACGCAGCTGGATCTGACTTATTTCAGATCAACATTTTCCATTTGCCTCACATTAGTCACTTTTGGGAAAGATCGGCTTTCTGGGACTTCAGACCATTTGTTCCAGGGTCGTCTTTTACTGACTTTGGGTCTGTTTAGACAGAGGCTTTTTGACACAAATATTGCGTAAAGCATAAATATAGCACGACACCCTCCGTGACTGTCAGCTCAGTGACAGAACTGGATGATTCTGCTAAACAAAGCCAGGAAACAGTCGAAAGTATCTTGGAAGAAAAAAGCAGGAGGGCAAAGTAACCTTTTAGTCACCTCACATCGTCAGCGCCAAGAATACAAGCAACCTAGCTTTATTTAATTCAAGCATCATACTATCCTTTGAAATGCTCACTAGATTTAAATGTCATACATTAAAAATATAAAGCCATTAAGTTTTTTAATTTTATCTGCACATCAAATGACACTGTAAGAAAATTATTTCCAATATTGCCATTCACCGCATTTTAAGGTCTATTGCTCTTTCCATGAGCAACTCCCTCACTGAGAGGATGGATTTCAGCTGTACAAGCTCCAATCTGGACTGAAATCTGGCATCAAACCATCTGGATTCATAACGCTAATAATATTGATCAAAAGTATGCAATGCTTTCAGAAGAGCTATTTTCATCTATCGAGTTAACGCCGTAATGTTTTCCTCTCCTTGTCCTGTTACAAGGGGCAGCCAAGGAGAGTGCTGAAAACTCAGAAGCCAAGGGGATCTCGGCGTCCCCTGAGTTACCCTGTCCTCAGACCTCTCCAAATTACGGAGGTTGGAGGAATGCCACAGCGTGCTCCCCTGCTCACCTTCTGCAGGTGCACACAAATCCTTCCTTTCTCTCCCCAGGTACAAGCCCGTAGGCTGGGAAGGCTGTCAGGGCACGGCGCCGTAAGCCCAAGGAGGTCCTCTCCTGCCCAGCCCTGCCAGCCTTGGGGCCACGCTCCTCCTGCAGCACAAAGCAGCCGCAGTGCAGGAGAGGATCTGGCTCTGCAATTAATGGCAGGAGCGCACACTGAACTCCTTCTCAGAGCAGCAGGCGCAGACAGACGCGGTTGTGTTCACTCGCACACAAGCGAGCATTTATTCGGTCCTCTGCAGACTGTCTCTCTCGCAGGCACCCGCCTCTCAGCTTCCCGTCTCCTCGAGCAGGGGAGAAAACACGGGAGCAGAAGCCAAGGACTCCTGAGTTTCAGTTTGACTGCTGGTATTGACTCATTGTTTGGCCTTACTTAGTCATTTAACCTCTCTGCTTTCAGTTCCCTCACTGAAAAAGGACAAAGCAGCTGGATGTGACTGGGCAAGACTGCTCTACCCAGGAAAAAAATTGGGGGGTCTGCTCTTGAGAGCTCTCTCCCAAGGTCCTTGATGGAGACAGAGCGAAGTGCAAAGGGCAGAGTCGGGCTGTGACCTGTAGTATACCACTACTAATCTTTAACCTCTGAAAATGGTTTTCCTGGGCTCCAGTAGCGCAGCTCCCTGTAGCTGGTATAATGTAGACAGCAAGTTATTCTCTCTCTCCCCATTCTAGCAAAGGAAATCATGGCTTAACTCTGCTTATCAACAGTGTGATCCCTCCAGTTCGGAGCGGGTGGCTGGTTGCCACCTTCCCCTTGGAAAGAGAAGGTCACAGAAAAGGCTGCAGGGTACAACCAACAGGCCAAGCTTCAGACACCGAGAGGCCTTTGAAGGAAGGGAACTGCTCTGCCTCAGAAAATACCTGAGTGTCGTGGGAGACCTTGTAGATATCCATCAGCACACCACCAAATCTATTGCATGAGAGACGAGAAGTAGTGTTGCCCAAATGGCTGAAACAATACAGAATGACATTTGTGTCCACATCTTGTGGCCTGGAGAATTTCCTCCTAGCAAAATTTCATGGTAAAATTTATATTCTGTGACCTTTGCTGAGTGTTCTTTGCTGCCATATGTCTCCCACACAAAATATAACTAGCAGTATAACATCACGATTTAATTATTAGCAAAAATGAAGATTCAGTTCTTTTTTTTCCTAGTTTCTAGATTTTAAAATTCTCTTATGGTGGCATTTCTTCCTCAGCCATAAAAAACAAGGCTAGAGGTTGTCATTTATGATTTGGCTGCAGGAGCTGAAGCTTAGAACAGCAATCCAATGGCTTTTGACCAAAGCACGAAAGCTGGCAGCACAAGAACCTGCCAACACAGGCATTTGCCAATATTAACAGATAGAAAAGATGGGAAAATATTTCAAAGCACTAGTGAAGAAGCTGAAATGCTTTTTAACTGAGGGGTGTATTTCTACATTGATTCCACAGGGATGAAGGTGGAAGAGGGTGCTACGCAGTTCCAACCAACACAGCTACACTAAGCAGAGCCTGAATACCTGCCAGGGCACCGGCTGGGCTGGCAGCTTTATGATTCCTATTGCTCTTGCAGGCACACAGCACGGAAGCATACAGCAAGGGTGGAAATCAGAACACAGGCATGTGTGTGCCCCACACATCCCACCCTCGCAGGGCACCGTCCGTAGGCAGGTGCACTGATATGCTCCCATCCACAAGGCAAGGGGCTGTGCTCTGGGCAGGAAGTACAGCTGGGGTGGGCCAGGAACAGAAGACTTGGCTTCTTTTTTCATCCCCAAAAGAAGTCAAGCAGAGGTCAGAAGAAGAAACTCAATCCAGTAAATTAGTCAATCCAGTTGGCCTTGGAAGGCATACTTCAACTCCCTGCTCCATCATGGCCTTAATTAGATGCTTCACAGGAAGTCCACAAAAGAATTTAAGCACCAGCCAGCTATTTATGTGCCTGCACTCCTCCTAAAATCACCAAAGCAGGTAGAAGGTGCCTACCATCTTTGCAGAGCTGGTCTTTACTACCTGGGTGTGACAGCGCTGGCAGAGAAGCAAAGGCACAAGAAGTCCATCTTCAAGACTTGAAGAGACATGATGGAAGAGCCCAACTATACTTAGCACAGGGCCACAGGCAGACTGAGCACAGGTAAGGTGAAGCGCGTTACCAACCAATCTGCCAGCATGTATCCTAGGCTAGTTGCAAGAACAAATGCAAATGGTTCAGACATGAATGACAGTGATAGGTACTCTACCAGCACCTCAGACAAAAATAGTAACATCCCCGCCCTGATGGCTAAATATCCCAAGGCAGCTGCGGCTCAGGGAGTTAAAACGGGGGAAAGATCCTACATAGAAGCATAAAGTCCTCTACTAGGTCTTGTAAAGTCCCAGGTTTTGGCATCCCTTGGGGAGGTTGCTCTGGTCCGCCAGTTCCTGCCCCAGCGAGGGACTGAGGTGCAGTCTGCTGGCAGAGGTTTTGTCCCTCAACTTCCCCCAGGCCTCTTTTTGCAGAAGGAATGATCTGGTCTTAGGTAACATTTCAAATCTCACGTTTTAGAGAAGAAAAGCCAAAGCATGCTGATTATAAACCTGATTAAAAGATATTTCAATGACTAATATGTCCCATGGAGAGATAACTCGCTGCCTGTCAGAAGTAGGGTTTGGGCAAGCTGTTCTTCACAGAGGCTATACTGCACTGGAGGGATGTAATTAATACTGTGTCCACAGTAATGGGTTGTGTGTATTAAATCCCATGAATTTTACATGACAAATCATACTATATACTGCCTCGTAAATTCATATACTCATCTCAAATATATGGATAATTATGTGAAAAAACCTGCAATCTGGAATATGAATGTTGTCCAGCCTCATGCGGAAGGACATTCTGCTTCACAGTGGGTTTACAATCTGTTAGGGCTCAGGTTGGCTGCGAAGCAGTAGTTACTTAATAGAGTTTAACATTTGGGAAGGCGGTAATTGCACACAGTCAGGCTGAAGCAGGAGAGCACAGCAAAAAGTGTGGCAGGAAGAAAAGTGAAACTCCAGGCTCAAAGGTAAAGTAAAAATGAGATACACTAATGATCCTATCTTGTTAATCTAAGGTTCTCTGTTGCAAAAACACCCCAAAGAGAGAAGACAAAACATACACCAATTGCACCTTGAGAAGACAGAATATATAGCATGATCAAACCCTTTTTAGCATCTACAGCTTGTCACCTAAGTAAGGTGAAATCGAAAAGACCTTCACCACTAGATAAGCAAGCATGGTTTTCTATACTGTCTCTTATAAGAATCTATCGGGAGGTTGGGGCAATTACTAAAAGGTGAATGACACCTCAGGCATGCCTTACTGAGCATGGCAAAATGATAAGGAAAACGTCACAAATCGGTCTTGCTACAAGTAAAGTTGTTTCAGAGCACAGGTTTTTTTGGGGTGCTTTGCTTAGGGAACATCTTCTGCACAGATGCTTGATTGAGCCTCAAATCACCTAACTAGGGCAAAAAGGGCTGTGCAGTGCCATTAGTGCGGTACACAACCAATAACTTCTGCTGAAAATACATTATGTTGGGAGCACTCATTTCTGCTTCTCTTCACCAAGAAAATTACTTGTTCAAACAAAACTATTTGGTTCATTGGACTAGCAATGGAGTTACTCCAGCTGGATATCTGTACAGCAGGCAGCAGAATGCACCCCTTCTTGTTAAAAATGCTATACAAAAAAAGGTGACAAGCATCATGCACAACAGCTATGAAAATGCTGACGTTCAGACAACCTGTCTTTGTCTTCTCGGAATTGCTCTGGGAGATCAACAACACAAACAACGGGCAAGGCAGCCAAACCCTTCTTCTCCCAGCCTCTCGCTGCCCTGGGAGGAAAGCCTGAGCATCTCTCCCGGAGCCTGCTGGGATCAATCTTGGTGGACAACTTTTCCTGCGCTTCTGATCAGAAGGTCTTATTTCACTAGAAGAAGGGACAAGGGGAGAGGAAAGGAAAGGCACGGGCATAATTAAAGCTCTCTGGAACACAACTGCATTAGCTAGAACCCCTGTAGGTTTACAGAAGCGTACCCTAAGAGTAAACAACACATCAGAGGCTGAGCACAGGGCTCAGGTGACAGATACTGGCTTCTGCCATCATTGCACAAATCTGAGGGGGCCAGAAGTCAAAATGACAGAAGTAGCATTTGTGGATCCCAATTAACACTGCAGCTTCCCGTGCAGGCACTGTGAAAGTGTCACGTAAGAAGTCATCTCTCCACATTACGGTGAAAGATGCTCTGTGGAGAGCTTAAAGTATGTTCTCTCAGCCCCTGCTGTAGAAAGTTATGTACATTTAACTGCACACTTTGACAGTTAAAACTCCACAGTCACTTGTACTGCCGGGCAGCTGCACAAAAGGTTCATACCCCCAGTTCTCCTCTGAAGCCCAGGTAGCCTAAAAGGAATTTTGATGGAGTTTACCTGGGGGCAAATCTCAAGAATGGAGATGGATGCCAGAAACTTGTTTTTCTAAGTCACTTAACTGGATGCAAGTGCCGGAGAAAGTTGTTTCTGGAGACAGCCCAGGGGCTCCTGAGCTTTGCTTCTGGAAGAGGAAGAGCTGAGGAACCTGTATACGGTCTGCAAGGACTACTGCTCTCAAGAACTGGCCCCACGTGTGTCTCCATAAGTAAGCAAGTTACAGTAAGCCTAAATTCAGTGACAAACTAGTACCACAAACAAACCTTGCAGAAGCAATCCACCTATTTGCTCTGCCTCAGAAGGCAATGGAGGGGGGTGGGGGGTGGGAGAAAAAAGATTTAATATGGAGATTAAAAGCGAGGAACCAAAAAAAACTAAGAAAGTATAAAAAAATGTTTTTGAGGAGGCAACATGTATTGAATAATTAGGGAAACCCATTACCACATGTATCACAAATGCCAAGATCTTAGTGGAAAGCACTGGAAATCTCTAGGGAAACAGAAAAGCACTTTTTAAAAAACAAAAACAAAAACAAAACGCACCCAAAAACTGAACACCATCATTCTGGATGATATGAAATGGCTAAAAATCATCAGGCTTCATATGTCAGGCCTGCACTTTTTGGAAGAGATTATTTCCTCACTGCTCACGGCAGGATATCGTATGTCTTCCTTCTGGCCATTGCAAACAAATGGGGCTGGACTAAACAGATCAATGAGCTGACAATTGCTCTAGTTCTATGTTGTATTTGTAATTAAGTTGAAAGAAAAATTTAAATTTGTAACATAGTTCTACTTTTGAAACTTGCTCTGACTTCCCATTTTATTAATTGTACAGAAACACCTCATACTGATTAAAAGTACCCTGATCAATAAGGAAATAAATTAACCAGTTCCAGGAACGTTTTCATGTGAAACCAGCCTTGATCGAGTCAGTCTTAATCATTTATTAAGACACTACAGATGCCACCCCTCCTGCTCTCAGGGAATTAAATCAAAAGAAACAAATATTTAAATTCTGTTTCTTTTGAACAGATATGATCTACTTGTTGATTTTTAGGCAAGAAAACTATGCTATTCATCAAAACTTTTCTCCTTAATCGCTTTTTACTTTTACACTAGTGCTAGTGAAAGAAAGAGATAAAAACCTAATTTTTCCTGAAGTTTGCTGAGATGGACTTGATTTAGAAAATTTCTTGGTCATTTTCTTGCCTTTTCAGTAGGAAAGAAATTATTAATATTTATTTTAGTTAGCAAGCTAATTTGTATAGCTCAAATGCTTCAGAATGAAATAAAGTTCACTGACCTGTTGGCATCTTTTCTTGTTCTTTTGGGCACTAGGAGAGTGGTTGCAAGCCAAGCAGATGCAGCTGGTCCTCATTCCCCTGTGTCTACTGTAGACGTATAATCACTACCATTGGTTGACTGAAGGCACAATCACTCCTCTCTCTGCAATCTATTTTCTTATCAAAATAGCTCAATCAAGCAAAGAAAGAAAGAAAAAAAGAAAGCTACATCCTGGAAAACTGACATTCAGTTTTCAATGTGATTTAATGATGGACTGAAAATAAGATATATCTTCCCTTCACAGGTGTAGTAATTTTAGCCAACGTGAAGATACCTGAATCATCTTGAAATGCATGTTGAAAGGACAGAAATAAGTGCAGAAATAAGACTCTGTTAATGATATAGACCCACATACCGTGCAGAAATGCAGATCAGAGGGAATACTGGTTTGCACAATCTTAGGAGATAATAAGGAGGATCTAGAAGGCTAATAACAAGGGTAGCTACAGCACAGGTACGTGTTCAGCTGTGGATAACCATAAAGTTGTGGGAGGAATCTGGTACTTAGAAAACTTGCTCTCCGCGTTGGGATGGTTACAGCTAGACTGCAAGGGAAGGAAGTTGGAAGGACATTTGTCTTCCCTTTCCTATTTCGCATCTGCTAAGGACAGTCCTAGCGTTCAGACAGTCCCATTGCGTCACTCCTTCTCAACTCAGCACACAAGTTTGCCAGACGTTAGTGACCTGTGCCAACAATGAGATATACTCAGTCAGGCCACAGCCCAAATACGAAAAGTCAGAATGTTTCCTCTTCTCTTCCAACTCTGTGTGTTTTAAAAGGGACTGGCCTGCATTCTGGCTCACACAGTCAGCGCTTTGAACGACTCTAAAGGCTCTAAGGCTAATGTCATTGAAAGGTCTCCACGCCGGAGAGTAAATCTCCAGTGGCACCATCACTGTGTAGCAACTGCACTGCATTCCTCTGGGATGAGGAAGCCTGGATCCTTGCACACTGCCAGCTCTTTTCTTCTGCCCTGGGTTCTTAAAGATACTATCAGCTAAGCCTGGGCTGCAGCAATTTATGGGGCACCAGTTTGCTACTCACGGAGCAGCAGAGCGTGCAGCTGTCACTGGATGAGGCAGCACAGAGTTTGAAGTCTCTTTTGTACAATCTGCCCCCAGAGCTGTACCATCTACCCTACGATCATAGGGTAGGATCCATCTCTTTTGCACTGTGCTATAGGCAATAAGGACTCCATAAAAACTGTTTCAGGATCTGGAAGGTGGCAGCGTTATGCCTCAGAAAAGTACTTCCCCGATGCCTTGGAGAGGCAGCTGGAGGAGAAGAGCCATGATTTAGCATTTCAACACCTTGGCATGTTTGAACCCCCGTGCAACCCTCAGCAATCCGAAGAACAGATTTACAATGAAGCCAACAGACCTGCACCGAGATCTTCTGAACCTGGACTGCAATCTGTCACCACAGACTCTGGAAGAGCAGGAATAGGTTTCAGCTCAGTATAAAATCATGTTGCCTGGAAAAGTCTGTCACAGCCATAAGTTCTCAGTTCTGTTCCTAGACCATGAAAACGACTGCTCTCCCTTCTGCTAGTGACTGATACCATCTTTGTGACAATTATAGCCTTTTGTTTCTTACCAAAGTAATAAATAAATTTTAAAAAAATAAAATTTGGGCTTCTTTTAAGTCCAGTGCAGCAGCAACAGCAGCAGCAAACAAGAACAGCTCTTTTTTTTTTTTTATGGACTACCAACATAAAGTTCAAAAATTGCAGGTAGTCTGAGAAATAGAATCTGGAAACCATTAGACCTTATTCTCTTGAAATTTTAGCTATTATTAGATCCCTGTATAGTATCTAACATATGGCCCAAGTTACCACAAACTTTCTTTCAGCAGTGAACCATAGGAAATGCGTTCCACTTAAGAAATATAATGCCACTTTGCATTAATAGAGTAAATATCAATTTAAGTGCAACATTGTCACATCTCCTCTCCTTATGGGATGGCGCAAGAATAAAGCATCCCCGAATGGAGGCAGTTTAATGCCTGATGATAATTCAGATAGTCAGGGCAGCAATTTTCCTCTCTTTGTTGCCTGTAACCTGCCGTGACTATTCCTGTCAGAACACATGTTTATCTACACACAAATATAGTTATTACAACGTGTGTAGGTGCAGGTATGTGTGTACGTATGCATATACCAAATATATATGGTAAATGTCTGCATGAAAAATACTTGATCCATGGCAATTCTATAATGCAGGGTATACTTAAAGCACATCACGGTACAGCATCTATTACTCTGTCAATCTGGAGCACCTGGGGACTGCAGAACATGACAAACCTGAACTCCAGAATTGCCAAATTTAAAATCACTGGTAAGCATTTTCATTGTACTAAGTAAATTTAACTAAACACAACTCTTCTCTGGGGGAAGGAAGGGAGCAAGAAGCCGCATTTTACTTATGAGGAAACAGAAGATTAAGTGAAATTGCTGTTCTGCCTGGGAACCGCATCTTTGTATTGTAACACAACATTAGTTTCCAAAAGGAACCTAACTAGTTTGCAGAACATTTGGTACAGTAAACATGATGACAATAAACAACTTGCTTGAGATCACACAGCAAGTCAGTGATCCAGCTTCCCGACTGAGTCCTACGACTTAGTCACTAAGGGTAGATCTGCACGGCACACTTACTCCAGATGACTGGCTCTACTGACTGAACACCAAGATTAATTAGCTACGATTACTGCGCAGACGTGCCTTAAATGGTTCTTACAAAACCCTCTTAGTACTACTGTCTTGTATGCAGAACAGGGCTTTCGCTTCTTTCCAATTACAAGAATCACAACCTGAGAGATCATGAGTGTTTGCGAAGCATCAAATTTCTATAGCAATGGCTATTATAATTCTTCTTTTGTGTTTCCCACTTTTTTTTTATTTTTTTTATTTTTTTATTCCCTGTGTCATCTATAACTTCAGCCAAGTGGCCAGTTCAGAGCTCTGGTCTTTCCAGGTCAGTGACATTTTTACAGGATTTCTGAGGACTTTTACCTCTCCTCACTGAGACACCAATCTTTTCAGAAGCACTTCTCTGCCAAGTGCTGAGCTGAGCCAGAGCCTGATGTGCACTCTAGGCTCTACTTGTCTTTCGCACTCGTCTCTTCCTCTGCAACTACCTGCTGTTACCCCATCGTGCCGTTTGTAAGTTATAATTGAAATTACTATGGAAAAGACTGAACTCTTGGAAATGTGGTGGCCTGTTTAGGGCGGGAGGTACACGTACCCAAAGTTTCCTGCCTTACGCACCTTTCACCCACTCCTTAGAGCTCCCTTTCAAATCCTTTAAACACCCTTACAGCACTGCATGAACCACGGTATAAGGCACATACTACCTGCCAGTGATTAGTAGCTCCCTTCTGGCCCTATAGAGCCTCTTGTCAGAGAACATGAGTAACGCTGCTTAATTCAAGTTCTCTGATAACTAAGTAAATGCAATAATAAATCTCTCATAGAAATGGGCTGCATTTCCAGAATGGGAGGGGAGGGAGCTCAGGAGCCCTGACCCGGACGGTTTGTTTGCATGCTCAGAGGAAGAATGACTGCTGCTGGATATTGCAGGAGCCGAGGCCCAGGATATCGCACACCAACACTTACTGGAGCTTTACTGGGGAGCACTGGTGTTACCCATGACTGTGAAGGACGCCTGAGGGACTAACTTTGTAAATCCACTAACATTGTAAATCCACAAATGCTTTATCACTACCAGGTGGCTTGAAATTCCATGCTATGTTGCATTTGGTTAGGTATTTGCTATTGTTGTGATTTTATCTGGAGTGAAAGCACAGGAAGCGCTGCTTTTCAGGTCCTTGCCCAGAGCTATCAGGGCGCAGCTGCCACAGGGTAAACTCTGTTTACTCTGTGTGCTGAGCAAGCAGAACTCACATGTAAAAGTGAAACAAACTCCATATATCCAAGCAATTTCAGCACAATGTGTCCTAAAGCACAGAACTGTGTACAAATAACCTCCTTACCTAGACTTAAAACAGGTATTAGTTCATCCCTGCAGTAATACAAGACACGTTCTTCCTTTTCTCCCTTCCTTTCCTTCTCCCCTTCCCCTCCCCCATCAGTCCGACACCAGACCTCCATTTCCGAATGAGGTGAGGACATGACATTCATGGTACACACAGAACGAGATACTCAATGGGTGGTCAGACCATCACACAAATCCCTCACAGAAGTATCCCTTTTTCCAGAGCACGAGAACTACCAGGACCATATAACACCATCCAGCTTTGCAGCCTTTCTGGGAGCGCTGTAGCTGAGAGCGCCTGACAGAGGTGTACCAATGTAATGCCTCTTCCGTCACTCTGCAGCGTGAGTCTTCCATGATCATCACCAACAGACTCTCGCGAGTGTCTGGAAAATGGAAGTCCTCCACACTTTTCATAGCAAGGAATGGGGACCTGTGGTGTACTGAAGCTTTATCACAACTGCATGACGAAAACAAGATTTCTTTCCAAAGAATCATGCCAGTTGTCTTCTGAATTTTGGATGAGCTGGCATAAATAGACTGTCACAACGCATCCATTGAAACTAAGTTATTTTAAATTTCCTTCATCTTCCCTATGCTTTCAGGTAACACAGTAAGATCTAACTGCTCGTTCATCTTTTCTTCGCTTCTATTTCAGTTTACAAATGTTGGAAGTCAACACTCTGAATCTTCCGTAAGATGTTCCATTTAAGACCTTTCCAAGCAGAAGTAACAAAGCCTCGCAAGCCTTCCTAAACAAGGGGTAATCGGCGTGTGTTACCTTGCAGGAGATATAATTTAAACACTAAGAAAATGTGTCTAATGGTAAGGCTACTGAAGCAACAGAAGGTGTGAGCCTGGAGAGGCCGTGAAGTCTCCCTCATTACACACAATACAGGCAAAAATTATTCAGGTGTTACAGAGACAGGTATTTGTATGTGTCGGGACACAAGACTGGGTTAGATGCTTTCAGGGTCCCTTCCAGCAATACTTCGTAGTGACTATTTCCTGAATTTAATCCAGGTTTTAACACTTTCAACCCATATATTTTGCTTTCTGTGAAATATAATTTACTGCAGTACTAATACCAGTTTAATGACTTCACTGGGCTACTTGCCTCTAATTTAGTTTCCTCACAGTGAAAACAGGGGTGTGGAACAAAAAAAAAAACCACAAAAAACCACCCTTACAAAATATATTTCACTTCCTTGTAAACTTTCTCTTCCCAGAGGCTAGGACATGGGTTAAATTAGAACAAATGACCCCAGTTTTGAGACTGGGAGGCTTCAAGCAGAAAAACCCAGCTCATTTCCCAAAGACATAAAGGTTCTCACTTTCTTGGAAATTATAAAAGACAAATAAAACCCCCAAATCCCAGAATTTACTGAGAGCAACATTACAACAGCAAATAAGAGAGAAGGGCAAAATGTAATCTGTTTACTAGCTCGCACATACATCTAACTCTCCTCACCGCTGAGTATGATTCTACCTTTTAAGAACTGAACTTGGCATCAATGTATATCTATTTACTTAAGTATTCCTGTAAAACATTAACCTGAGGCAACAGTGATTCAAAGTTTGGCGGATACAGCAATAGAGAGGTCATATGAAAAGGGATTTTTTTTTTTCTAATTGTTAATCTTATCTAAATCTTAGTTGATCAAATCCCCGGATGACAAGGTTTTGTGTAATGCCATGTGTGCTAGCTTCCAACACCTGTTACATACAATGGTTAAAATTATTGATCGCTTAGGCAATTTTGCAGTGTTGCAGGTGCGAAGGGAAAGACTGTCAGAAGACCTTGACTGTAGACAAAATTTTACCTCTTGGAAGTGGGGTCCTTTTCCCACATAGGAAAGATTACAAAACTCCTTCCTGCTGACTAAATAGCTGCTATATCAAAACCATTTTGCTAATTTTGGTTTGGTTTTTTTTTTTCCCCTTCAGAGCGTGAATTTTTTGGTTATTGCAAATTAGTCAAAACGTGTTTTTATAGATATAATACTTGCCGATACAGGACACTATTTTCTGAAAGAAAAGAATGTTGCCTTGGGAGGAATTACAGTCCTTTTGCAATGCCCTCCCATTGTAAGAATTTTTCATTATGTAGAACTATCTTCTACATAATGTTATCTTCTACCGTTATGCACAAGTGTCACGTGGATCCACTTCACAGGTTTTTTTCATCAGTTTAATTAAAAACTGCAGTAGAAGCTTCCCATAGTGTTGCAAGTGGCCGCAATTGCTGCCTGGAAACTTTTCTTTTTAAGATGATAGTGGCTGTGAATTATATTTCAGTAAATAAACATTTACCTAAACAAGTGGAAGAGCATGCATCTTAAGATGGTCTGATAAACAGCACATTTGTTTACAGCACAGATACCAGCTGCAGAGACATATTTTCACAGGAAAAGAACCATTACATTTTCTGTAGGACTGAACCAGCACATCACTGAACCCAGCGGCACCAAAATAAGCAGTTTTTCTGAAAGAAAAAGCAACAAACAGCATTTGTTTTTATAAACCTGTAAGTTTTTAAATGCTCCAGTATAACAGTACAATTACACAGAGTTGTTTCTGTTCCCGCTGCCTTCTAGACCTGGGTGCATAATCTTACATCCCTGATATTATTGAACATGGAATGATGAACATTGAGCAATGATGAAAGAAAAAGAAAATTACAAGCAACCGATTTGCTCTAGTATTGGGTGAATCACATTTCTTTTTGTGTATGCCTGTTCACTCAAGTGTTAAGTATTTTCTGAATTATAGAACACGTAACCTAGCTTCATCCCTTCTGGAAAGACAGGTACTAAATCATTTATAGGTTGAGTCGTCCACCAAGCCACTTACACAAAGTAATCTGCTATCCTGAAGCTTTCAGCAGATTTCCAAATGAGCTGAAAGAATTACCTTAAATAAAACTCAGAAACACTGGGGAGCTGCAGAAGTACATTGAAAGAAGCTCTATTCTGAGGCATATTTTCTTTGAACAGGAAAACAAAGTCAGATATTAGTCAGTGTTAGATGTATGTGGCTGAAAGTCCCTGCTATAGTGGACTTGCACGTAAAAGAAATCAAAGCATGGATTATTTTGAAGAGTTTTCCAAGGAAAAATAGACTTAGGCAATCATCCTGAGCGTGTGTGTGTGCATGCGGGCGTGCATCCTCCTAACAACCTTGAAGCTACCAGAGAACGATGACAGCCAACCGTTGTACGGTGGGCCGGAGGTGGGGGTTCAGTCAATGTGCCGAGGGCAGGGCAGCCCCTTAGAGCCGCCGAGGCAGGCTGGAGGACTGACAGGATCCCGGCGAAGCTCAGCACGGACTAAGGCAGAGGCCGGCAGCCAGACCACAATAACCCCCTGCGGCGATACAGGGAGTAGCATCGCAAGGCTGTGGGAGACGGTCAGGCTGCTGTGGCATGGGAATCACAGAAAATGTGAGTCTTGGGCAGCAAATTGGTAGCCCAAGGCCTTCGAGTGAAGAGAGGGAGACAATACATATTCTTCCACCACCTAGCTCAGACTCAAAATTGGTGTGTTTCCAATTTACGAGGCAATTACAAACACCAACCAGAGTAGTGGTGACAAGTGGCATTAAGTGCAAGTAACAAAGGTGAGCGTGGCCAGAAAAAAGGACTATTTAAAATGCAAAGAAATGTAGAGCAGCTCTTTTCACATGTCAACTGAATGTGGCTTTTTGTTTGTTTTTGAAACGTTTCATTGACAAATCCAATACAATCTTGTTATTCCCCTATTCTTTGAAACCTACACAACTGTGGGGAAAATTTTTTCAGTTCATGCATCACCAGAAAAAGTTAAAATTTATCTGTTCACTTGATCACAAATATAACTGCATCTTTGTAAATTCCTACATTCACTAAGGAAACTAATAAAGACCTACACAAGCAGGGGAAAAAAACCCCAAACATATAAATTCCCGTCTCAAACTCGACATTTGAGGCCCAATGGAAGGCTACAGACCTCACCATCTTCTGAGTTAAGAACTGGACATCTAAAACTCTGTTTGTAGTTGATCCTCTGTTTAGAGGTGCAACTAGAAATCAAAAGAGGAACACTGATAAATGTTCCTTTAGAAGAAACGTCCTAGTAGAACATCCTCCTCACAACAAAATCAGAAAAAACAAAGCAGGACAGAGCAACATCCAGAACCAGTCATTGCCACCTAGAAGAAGAAACTGCAGTAGAGACTGCAGAGGTAAGTATTTATGCAACTCAAGTGACAGAAAAGAAACCTGAAAACATTTTCTGCTCCTTGTTTGGGGCAAAACTTTAGAAAAAGATTTACCATTGAAAATAACGAAGCAAACTGCTGCGTAAATCTGTGAGAAGAGACAGGAAGAACACCTCAGATCTACACCATGATTCTCAGGACAGCAACTGGCTCTGTGAAGTCAGCAGAGCACCTTGGCAAGACATCACACCTGGATATTTGTTTTATTGTTGATTTGGGTTATACATTATCTGATATAATAGACGTAGTGTTGAAAACCTAAGTTTAAAAAAAACAAAATCAAACAGATTTCTACACTCAAGAATAGTACCCTGTTCTTTTAATCTCTTATCTTGTTCAGAAAATATGGCTTATTTAATTACAAAAGTCTACATATGTCAAGAATAATGTTACACGAACACAGTACTTGCCATTTATGTGCCCTGAAAAGGTAAAACCAAAATAAATACAAATCCTTTAATTAAGTGGGGCTGCCTGCACTGGGTCAGAGGTTTTATCCTCTGAGCTGTATTTTTCTGTTGGAAATTCCATGTATTACCTAAATTTACCAGCACTCTAAAGACAAATATCCAAAACCCTGACTTCATACAAAGAGATGCATATGGTTATATTTCTAAATTACTTGCAAATTGTAAAATTAATCTTAATAACTAATCATTTTACACTGCATGTTAGTACTCAAACATTTCAGTTATATAAAACTGCATAATTTTTTTTTTTTTTTTGAGTACTGCTGTCCTTTAAAACATATAGATTCTGTAGAAGCAAACAGGTCAGTAAGTGAGAACCAGTATCTGGCTTATACTTACCAGCCCCCGTCAGGGCAACGGTCAGCCCCGATTGCCAGCCAGCAGGAGCCGTGGGAGCGAGCAGCATGCAAGACCGCAGCTGGGAATGGACAAGCTGTGGGTTACTGTGGGAGTGGGCTCCTGAGTCCTGCGGGCTACCAAACCACATAGCAGGGAAACAACAGTCACTAGTCTCAGGTATGGCTGGGTCCTGAATGGGGAAAGGGAGAAAATAGCTAGCTTTTGGTATCAAAGATAAGCCCTGGGTTTTTTTTGGTTTGTTTTTTTTTTTTTTTCCTTTTCTATGAGAAATAAGTGAAAGCCAGCTTCAGAAAATGCAAGGGAGAAATTTCTGTGTTTTGAGACTGATTACTTACACTGTATTTTAGCACAGAATTCTCAGTATGAACAAATGTATATAATGCAGATGTTCAAGCACTGATAATATGAATAGCATGCAGGGTCAACAGCTAACGTCTAGAATAAGATAAAGTACTAACAAGTTGTAATTTTTAGGCCTGTACACATGCTTCGTTTGCATATAGTCATCACGAATGGGCTCCACGCAGCATCCCCCCTCTTATTTTCCTGATAACATACAGGCATTGTATCTGACACTGTACTGGTGCTACTTACAACGTGTTGCTGTGTATCTCAGTGGAAAGACACTAAACTAAAGACTTTGAGGCCACCTCGTTACACTTACGTTGCTTTACATTCCCACTAACACTAGTGAGCACAGACAAGTATCAGTTTGTATGAAATGTGACACTGCTTGTATGAGACTAGATAAAATCCAACACACTACGCCGTGTTTCTGTTTCCTCTAATGTAATCTGATGTTCTTTCCTTACAGTCAGAGAAATGCATATCTTTAAGACATTTTATGTATGTATTCTAATCAGCACTGTACTCCTTAATTATCCTCAATGTATGTGTTAGTAAAACTCTGTAGGATGCTATTGTCATTACAGCCCGTGGAAACATGTAGGAAGAAGAAATGCAACTATCAGTCTCAAAACATGAATCCATTCCTCAGGCATCAGGATCGCTAATTATTATGTCAAGCAAATAAGATCAGAGCAACTGACTATTGAGCAGATAGGAGAGGAATAAAACTTGCCATAATTCAGAAACAACATAAATAGTTAAAATAATACCTACTTTAGTCTCTTAGATTTGCATAAATTAAAACAAAGCCTTACCAGCAGCAACCATCTCTTTATAATAATTCATGTTAAGGCTCACGAACTAATGATACTGATATGTACAAGAAATCAGGTCATAAGATTTCTAGACAACAGGTTGTCAGAGTGGCGGCGTGACTGAGGGTAAAGCCTGAGGCAGACACATCTGTCTGCCAGACTGGCAGATCCTGAGCTCATTGGCCCCAGGATTTTCTGAGGAGGTGTGGAAAACAGGACGACAGAAGGGAAAAAGATACCCTAAAACGGAAGACAGAAATTTTCTCTGCCTCTCTTTGATGTCAGAATCTGGAATCTAGAGCAAGTAATCTCACATCAACTGCGCTAATTCTGTTACTACTTGTGCAGTAAAGTCTTGCGACACAAGTACTAAAAAGTAGTGTGGGTTTGGGGTTGTTTGGGTTTTTTGTGGTTTTTCTTTTTCTGACTCACGTAAACTGTTTATGGTATTCCTGACTAATCCTATCAGAAGTTTGATTATCAAATCGTTAGAAAAAAAAGGTATGATGTGTTACAGAATATTGATTTAGAAAGAGGATTTTAATCTTCGACATGAGAGAAAAAATATTCACGAGTAAGACAAGAATATTAGGAACAGCTGCTACTCATTAATTATGGAATTCATTTCACCTTGCTTTCTTCTTCAAATGTAACTATAACAAAAGATAGACATTGTGAATATGAAAACAACAGTAAGACTTTGAGATGTTCTTTTTGTATTTCAATAGAGATGAAAAGTCATATAGGCAATAAATTAAGTACTAAATACATAAACCTACTATTTCTTTAAAGATTATTTGTCCTCCAAAAGATTTTTCAATTGAAGTTCTCGGAATCTGCGAGAACTTTTCAGAACCTTGTTCTTCCTTTCAATTTAGAAAGAAAACCAAGTACACAAAAATATTAGGTATTTTCTGCGTGCTAGAAACTTAGCTGGTTAGTCAGCACTACTGAGCATGCTTTTAATTTTCTGTGACCTACCTAGAAGGAAACTTAACACTTTGTTAAAAAAAAAAGAAAAGTAAAGAAAGCTCGTCTAGCTGTGGTTGCTGCCAGGAACTCCTCCCTTCTTATTCCAGCCAGTAACCGCAATCAGCTGCTGCGCTAGGAGAAGGCACGTAGCAGGGCAGGCAAGTCAGAAAACCTATAACCAATTTCTTGTTTATTGCAACAAAGTTGTGGTTCACCTGCAAAACCATGCAATAACTACACATGCTTACAACTGAATTAAGTTAATACTCTCATCTGTAGGTAGCTTGCCTTTTTTTTTTTTTTTTTTTTTAACAGAGAAATGAACTTTCCTGGTGACAAACTATGTGAAGCCATCATACACTAGCCCTCCCTCTCCTGACAGCGTAGGAGACTCTGGAAACAGGTCACAGGACACTAACACATTTGCTACCAAAAACCTCATGCTTAGCAAACACATACACGACAGGAATCACTTGCTCGTACCCTTCCCACACACACTGCTTTAACTGCAGTGCCACCACCTTAACACAACTTTCCACCATTCTTTGACGTTCATTCCCTAACAAGTACGACACCTAAATAGCCCACCTCATCTTCCACCTCTCCACTGTCAGTCCCCGGCACGGTCAGATCCTCGCAGACTGCTACGGGCAGACTACAGAGCATAACACCAAAGTCGGGTACCTGCTAAATTCACATCCCTTTCTCAATTGTGTACGGTGCTTTTGAGAGGAGCTCAAGAAAGGCTCCAGGAATTGTCCTCACATCGCAGATCCCTCAGACAAGCTGCTTTAAGGGGGTCCCTTCGCATCCTTTGCATAAGTACATCCAAATGCACACAGGTAACTTCCAGCAGCTGTTACGAGCTTGAGGTTTGGGGAGATTTAAATCATAGTGGCCTTAGTTTTGTTTTTCCAAGTTTTCAGAAGAAGCCAGGTAGCTGAAGTTGGGAAGGGCATAAAATACATCAAGGTAACGCTGGCATTAACGTTTTGTTGCCAGTAGAACTGATTTCAGTATATATACTGCAAAGTAAATCTACCTGTGGGACAGATCTTTTTGGTTTGTAAACCGCATCATTTATCTAGCCTATGGTCTTAACTCCTATTTGCACACTAGTCACGGAGACTCTGACTGAATTCCAGGTTTCATGTCCAATTGGCGAGACTACTGCTTAGGAAAACACTTTTACTCAAAGGTGAGCATATTTAATGAAGGCATCACCAAGAAACACAGAGCCATACTACACCACTCATTTTCCCAGTGCAACGGCACTTCTGTTATGGAAATAAAGAACGCTACAACAGTTATCAGCCTGGAAATGGGAAACGCTAAAGCAATTATAATTTTTAGAAATGGTCAATGTCTTAAGCTTTCAACCAACATCAAAGGGATCAAGGTTTCACCTGGTTTTCTATTTACAGATGTATCTTCAAAACAGAAGTAGGAAAAGATATTAGGGAAGAGGAACTTGAGGGCAGATCAATTCCTCACATTTTTCTCATTATCTCCCTACAGTTGCTCTCAAAAGTCTATCATTACTTCTCTTAGTTTTCTTTTCCAGAATGTTTTTTTAAGAAATTTCTCACAAAAATATTTGAATACCAATGAGCAAGTTTTTTTTTAAATTTTGTTTGATTAATGTTGACAGCTGTCCTCTCCCCCCCGCCCCCCACATGGCTTTTTTGTGTATACCCCCTCCCCGCCCTTTCCTTCCACAGCTTACAGGTAATTCCTCTTTTCCTCCATGTCACCTGCTAATCTTCTCTGTTCTGCTTTCACTCAGTCTTCTCCCTTTCATCTTCTTATTCTTGTCCTCTCTGACCTAGCTTAGAAACAAACTCCTAATTCATCTCTTCATAACACCCAAAAGCTCTTCTCCTTCCCACCCTGCCTTATTTGTGGTGAACTTTCAAATTCTAGAGTTGAATGTTAACAGACAGTTGTCTTCTGGTGATGTAACTGAATTGCTGCATCAGCTCAAATTAATCTAGATTTGCACAGGTCTAAATAGCTCACTTAATCCCAGCAGTCTTTTGGAAGTCCAGGCATTGCACTCTGCCAGATGTCAAACTGCACCGTCTTTGCAGGCAGACAATCAAACCCAGGAAGCCCTGACCCAGATGGATCCTGAAAACTAGGACAGTTCTCTCGTTTAAATGAACTAAATCTATATGCAACTGTCTGAAACACATTCCATTCATATTTTTGGCCTAAGAATATTTGGAAGTGCGTTGAAGTATGCTGCCTCATTTCACTTCAGCCCTTAAACCAAAATCACTCAGGCAGCAACTGATTTTTGAAACAGAGTCAGGCTGGCCTGAGCACCAACACACCATCCTTGTCTTCAGCAGACAGCTGCTGATAAAAAGGGGAAGGGGGGGGAAAAAACAAAAAAATAAAATCAACAAATAATAATGAGAGTGTCCACATATAATTGAAACCGGAAGAGAACTAAAGTAAAGATGAAATCCCTCTAACATTTCCGAGTTGTTCTTCAAGTTGAATTGAATTTGGGAACTAAAAGACAAACAGAAGCTCAGTTTTGTTAGTCCTGCAGAGATGCTCCTTCATTCAGTAGTTTGAACATTAGGTGATAATTTACTTACTGGGAACTATTATATTCACTATATAGATTTTAAAAGATACAAAATCTCTGCAATATCACAAGCTGGTCATCTCCTTTGTAACACATGCTGCTAACCCATAGGTCTTTGGGTTAACAAGATCAGTTTGCTGCTTCTAGGACATTCAACTAGGATCAACTGCAAAATAGCTAATCTTCCATCTGTAAGATTATTTTTAATGACTGCATTAACCACTTTATGCAGAAATATATCTACCTGTATCATTAATTAACATGAACAGACGAAAAGTTGATAAAGGATGCAGTGTTATACAAAAATACAATACTATTTTGACATTTATTACATTACTGTTTAACTGATACGACTATAAAACTCCCTTTGAAAACAGAAATGTCTTTCAGAAATCACAAGAATAAAGAGACTTTAAAAACATATTATGTAGCACTGTATTTCATTCAGCATAGAAAATTATATAAACACCTAGAAGGGAAAAATGTTATTTAAAATAACCAAAGCAGAATAAATATTTTTATCAGATGAACTAATCATTTTTTACACAATGATTTTAGATTTTTAATAAAAGACATTTACTTTTCTGAAAACATCAAGTTTCACTTCAATAATACATTTACAAATCAGACAAACATGGAAAGAACTATTTAATCTTAGTATATGAGTTGCCAAAGAAAAACAATAGAAAAAACCTGTGCAGTATTGACTAGTTTGACTAATTTTGAATCCCTAGCGTGCATGCTCTGTAATCATAGTTCAAAAAAATCAAAGTAAAATAAAGAAAAAAAAAAATCTGTTGAGTAGGTGATGAATAGTCACTTTGCTGACTCATTCCAGCTGTCGATACAAGTTCCAACGAAGGGAGCGCCCAGGATTGAAGACAGCAGTGATGGAGGTTCTGGAGGACCAAAAACCCTTTCAGAGGCATCTCTTCAATCAACCTGCTGCTAAATCAGTGCCTGCTGTCAATCAAAGACTGCAATTACCACACTATATGGTTAATAGATGTAGTTCTGAAATCTTCCAGCAGATGTCCTCACAGGGCAGTCGTGTCAGGGAGGTTAGAGATGTCACCACTCCAAAAAGACCAAGATGGGAAGGAAAATAGACTTAAAATAAGGGTGACATAAATATATAGACAGACAAATTCAAAGTATTTCATTTATTCTCAAATGCCAAACTTAAAAACATAGGCAGCATGGGCTGTCATCTTAGAAAGCAAAAGCAAAAGTCACCTGAACAAGTACATAACTAGCACATCTGTTTGAAGTAGCAAATCTGTTTCCAGTTTGTCAGGTAATTCTTACACCTCACTTATAAACAAAACAAAAGGTTCAAAAAATGATGATGAAAAGCATGAGCACAAGGAATACAGCATAAAGACTCTAATCCTGTCCTCCTCCCTTTGTTTCATGTAAAAACTGACGCTAATTTTATTGTGTGCACGGAGCTGAAGTGCGGCTTTCTGCACTACTCCCCGGTGGCAACGACATAGAAATGTTGTCACGAAGTTGGTATTCTTGGAAGCGTAAAATCCCTCAGGTATTTCAGGGAGACTTAAAATAACAATTTCCTTAAAATAGCGATCCTCATCATTGCTGCTACAAGAAGAAAGGTTTGATACCACATTAAAAATATTTGATTCGCCCTTCTACGTACTGGGTAATGCATTCATAATTAGCTGCCCACAGACACTTAGGAGATAATGATTCAGTCAAGTACTGGTCTGCAAACTCAAAGCTGGGATTCTTTACCCAGGTCTATGAGACCAGTACCTCCAGCCCTCAATCCATTACCTGCTTTAATGCAGATGTTCACAGCTTCATACATGAAAAGCCACATCAGGGAAAGACGAAATCAAGAAGATGAGCATCACTGACTCTTCTTCAAAAGCAGACACAGAAATAAGTGCTGATACCTGGGACTTACTGGGAGACCAGCCAACTAGGACACATCAGTCACTACAGTTTGGCTGGCGGAAAGAACTCGAGACTGTCCCAGCTTCAGGAAAATGCTGGGAGGGTGGCTTGTCTGCCAGAGGTTCTTTGGTGGACCCAATTCGGCACTTACAGACAGAAAGCATTGCTATATTCTACACGCTGAATTACATCAAAGCTAGCACCATCGATTACAGAAGCGGATTGCCTATGAAATCTTAAAGGAGTAGGGGTTTTGTCAGTATCTTGTCTGAAGCTTCAATAGCGTGGGTGACTGATTTTCTCCAGGCTGATTGTCCTCAATTTCAACAATGAAAGTAAAACCAAAAAGATTTTTAGCTTGGTGTCAGTGAACGACCATGGTGAACAGTACAGAACTGTTACATTTCTTAACTGGTGAACGCTTTCATGCCACAGAAGCACCAGATAAAGCACATTCTGCACTTAAGTTGTCCTGAGAAAAGAAGAATCCAGGTTCCACATCCCGAAAAGCATAGTAAATACAGTATTAAAGCTATTAAACTTTCTCATCTTAACTAAGGTTCTCTTGAGCTATCACAAAAAACAGTTATAAAAAACTCTTTAACCTTCTTGTTGTGCTTTATTAAAGGAAAAAAAAAGAGCCCAGAAGAATTCTATGAAATCAAGATTGCCATTTAAAATATTAAAAGACAAATACAAATGAAGGATGATGACTGGGGGCAGCTACAGTCTACTGTTAACCATTGAAGATTACTTCACTAAGTTGTCTGTCTTTGTCTTGAATCTTAAGCCCCTCACCCTTTATCCATGTGATAAGGAACATAGAATTACAGTCCAAGCATATGCTAACTCTACTGTTTCCAAATAAAGACTTTTTATGGAAACAAATACACATCTCAAACAAAAGAGTCGATGCTGAAGCAATCCTAATTGTTACCATAGCTCTGGTTTCATTATGTAAACATATTCCCGTCAAATCTTTACAAACTATGTCAACAAGTCCTGATTTCCCCAACTTTCCCCAGGAAAACTGTGCAAGGATAACTGTACACATGTCCAAGAAATAGAGGATGTCATTTTATTGGAGGTCCACAGGTAATTGTATCACATCAGGGAGTGGAAGAATCTCGTGGTATGGCACAACACAATACCTCACTCTAAACACTTAAACAGAAGGTTAAATGATATGCAACATGATCAAATCAGTAATTCTCCATCTTCTAGGCACCACTGATTAATTTAAAATAAACTTTAATAAATTGAAAAAATAATACAGTCCATTAATTTGTTTGTTGCACTGTCTTTAAATGAAACAGCACTTTGAAAGTCACAAATAAAAAAGCAGCACTTTCTCTTAATACCAACACCACTGTAACACATACTGTAGCGTGGCATGCAAATCCATATCTGCAGTCTTTTTTTTTTTTGTATTAACAAATGGAATGGTAATTTTCTATCTCAAATATTAGTAGCATAACATGTAAGTGCAGATCATTCTGGCCACAAGTGTGGTAAGCCTTAACAAGTGTGTATTACAAGAGCATAGAACACAGAGCATGACACTTACACCCAAAAATCTCCCTCTTTTGTACTGTACATGGTGTTTGTTACAGGCTGACTTCCAACTTGCTGTACCCAAGCTTCAGGAAACAAGATTATTAACCATTTCCGGTTTTGCTTAAAAATAAAATGCAGTCACCATTCAAAGCACAACCATTAACAACCTGGTCAAAAAATGCCATGGCTCCATTGAAAAAATAACTTGTCTGTTTAGTAGACTCCATTATGTGATAAAGTTTCCATTATAGGCGTGTTACGAAGTCTTACAGCGGTACTGCAGCGTCATTCTTGTTAAGTAGATTTGTACAGACACCAAGAAACGGTGCAGTGTTCAAAGAAAGCTGTTCAAACTGAGCTAAGCTTCACGAGACCACGTACTGAGTCTTCATGCAATGAATCCTGGCTGGCTAGACTCAGGACGTGCATTGTATGGCTGTGTGTAATAGGGCTTCCGCTTGGCAGCATCCCAGGGGGTGACGGAGCTTCTTCAGGAGTGAGAAACTGATGACCTTCGTGTTCCTCTTTTAAAGGTATCATGTCTGTCAAACCTGTATCTGATGTGAGATTTGGCATAGAAGATGGTGGTGTTGGTTGCCCTAGAGTTAGAGTTGCACAAGGCCCACTGATAGTAGTCTTTCCTGGCAAAGGTAGCTCTTCGCTAGTTATGCTTGGCTCACTCTGTAGTAGGGGGGTGGCAGCGGCCTGCAAAACGAATTTAGTGCTCTGAATGCACTGATCTTGGTCACACTGTAGAATGGAAGGGTGTCAAAATCATATAAGGCAAACGAAACAGAGAAAAAGGGGAGAATATGGACAAAAAGGTATGGAAAAGAATGGGATGTGAAGAGAAAAAAAGAAAGCCATTAGTATCATTCCATGGTTAGCCACCCAAAAATCCCATTGCATGCTGCCCAAAAAAAAAGAGAAGAAAAAAGCATGCATTACTGAGCCAGCGTGTTGGTTCACTATCAATCAAAGTAAATTATGATAAACATTTACAGTGTTCACTTGAAGGTTTTTGGAAACCTTTAAAACAGTATTTGGTGAGTACTGTAATTCAAATGCGTTGCTTATTCTTGTTCAGGACCATTTGGGAAGTCTAGCTGCACAGTCCATGTGTAACTAACTCCATCGGGCACCTCAAAACCCTTCCAACTCCAGGTGAGGTGAATCACTTCCACACTACTCATTTTAACCTAGAGTAGCTGGCAGTTCAGAGAGAGGCCCAAAGGCACAATCCAAGGATCTTTCCAAGTTCAAACACACTAGGCAAGTGTCTTTTTTTAAATTGGTCTTCACATGTAGGAATTAAGGTGCTACAGAAGTTTTCCAGAACAAGAATTCCTGTGACGTAGGTGGTTTTATAAAGATATAGCTGGAAATACAGCCTCTATGACCAAAAATTCCACACCCCACACCCCCCCAATATAATACATTATATATACAGTATATTCTAGAAAATATACTACACTGTACTCAATACTCTAGAGGAGTGTAGAAATTAGGCAGCACTGCAGATGCATTAATTTGATATCAACTTCCATGATTTTTAGGCTGTTTATTGACTAATTTAGTCTTGACAATGTGAAGAATCAAGGTACAAAACACAAGTTTTCTGGCAAGCACTTTCACAATAACACGCCAAATTCATCATCATATAAATCCAATTAAGTTCAGTGAATGTTACCAGGAACGCTTTTGGCTCTACATCATTCCTGCAAATTGTTTATACAAAATTATCATTCATTCCTTGAGAAGACAGGTAGGTGTCTCAGTAATGCCCAGCTAAGCTAAGCAGGTAGTACACCTACCGCCACGTTAAATTTCTTTAGCACAAATTGACATGATTTTTGAGAGTTTCCAAGGACAATATATATTTAAATTCATAGTCTGATCAGTTATAACATCTGCAGATTTTTAAAATCCTGTTAGATTCACTTGTCATACTACCGTTCTGCCGTGCAAGAGAAACACTACACTCAACGAAAGCAACTATAAATCCAATGCAGCAAGGAAAACATGTAAGCACGCAAGCAGAACAGAAAAATATATCCAGAGGTAAGACAGGCCTATTCACTGTTATTATGTCAAGGATTCTGTTAAAGCAGACTGACTTTTTGATCTATATCAAATTACTGAAAGACATTACAAATCCAACAGCTGTTCAAGATATTCCTGGTCACAACCATTGCTAGTAACATTACAGCAATTCCCTAAAAAGCCCGTTCGAGTTTAATAAGACACTGTGATATACTCTACACAAACTCATGGAAATACTTTTGCTTCCTTTCCTGTATGACAAAACCCATCACTGTGAATGCTTCCTCTGATATTTTCAGGTCCTCCAATTCCACCACTGAATGATGGATGCACACACATTCCACTCAGACAGTGGGCAAGCAGACTGCTTGGTCACAGTAGATAGGTAATATTTTAAACATGTCTACGTGGTTTAGGACTCCCAGACCAACTACTTTTTGACAGGCGGAAGTCTGATCTGTATTCACTAATGTATTTTCCAACACTTCTGCTGTCAGAAAGATAACTTCCTCTTACATAAATTGAGTTCATATATGTTGCAATCATTTCCCCCCCCCCCCCCCCAAAATGACGAACAGCCCCAGCAAAGAACTGAAGTGGTCCCATATCATTTCACAGGGATTACTCACAGGCTCAAAGCCAAAACCTTGCATAAGTACCTTACTAAGAAGAGAACCGTCAGCATCTTTTAAAGTCAAGCTTTCAATTAGTAATTCAGTGTGAATAACTCATTCTTGATTAACACACTGTAATTCACGCCTGTTTATTTCAATTAAACTATAGCCCTTCAACCAACCTTACTATGCAGACCTTAAAAATCTGTTAACTGAATTTTCAAACTTCAAAAAGACGAACAAAAGCCATCTTCTCTGAAAAGCAGTAGCCAAAGAGCATGTTAATTAACACAGGAATGCCTATAACCACTGGGGTACATTGAAAACAAATAATGTTAGCAGCTGACTGATTGCTTTAGAGAAGCTTCAGCACCGATCTTCAAAAGGAAATCATTAGTGTGTTCCAGGCACTACAAGTAACAGTTTTAAATGAACTGAAGGTAATTTACTTGAACTCATTATATAGTCTGAACTCATTTTCTTCTTACCAAACTCTAGTGCATTTCAACTGAATCCATAGCAAAAAGATAAAGTAGCCTCATAAAGCTCCATTAAACCGAGCATTATAAAACTTTTTCAGGTGCTGTCTATCTCTTCTTCATTTTCCATGCACTTGTCACTTCCCTAAAGCCTTTCCCTCTTATTCAGATGCATTTCAGGCTTTCTTTTTTTTTTTTTTTTTGTCCTATTAAACAGTGATCAACATGAAATATCTTAGGAAAATTCAGGCTGTAAACAGCTTTCAAAAGTGACTAGAGTGGGGTTAATACTAGAAAAGGCAGATGTGTGTTCAACAAAGCTCTCAAAACATCTGATAAAACCAACACATACTATACAGGTGGACTATTCTTGAGTCTAAACAGCCAACACGAAACTAAACAAGGAAATCAGATCCGTTTATAGGGCGGGCATGGAGGTTTTTCCTTGATTCCATATTTCACTCTTAACCAAATGAAATTTAGGGCCAAAAGTCTTAACGGCTATTAATCACATGAATTATTCAAAGCCAGCATTTCAAATGAAATAAAAAAGCCTATGACTGTAACAAAAAGCAAGCCAAGCACTGGAATCTAAATAGCTAAAAATATACTGTAGAAATTATTCTATCAGTACCTTCTTACTTCAGATCTACTGATTTTATTCCACTTAAAATTTCCACTGTTTCAGAGGAACAGCAGATTCTGAAGGCAAAATAAGTTTAATAAGTTCTACAAGTACAGAAATTCAATTATATATGTGCATAGAATTTTTTAGTCATCTCTATTTTCACAATAAAAGGCACAAATTAAAGCAAATTAGACAAAACCTAAAATTCTGTGTTTATTTCACAAATAATAAATACAAACGACTAAGGAAACAATATTTTTCTTTTTTTTTTCTGAAGAAAATCTGACTTTTTTCTAAGCTACACAAAATTTACATGTTAACATAGATGATGTACACGGCAATACATTGTTCACATTTCTAATGCCAAAGCCAGAGATGATTTACTTTGAATTTTAAATTAACTTTGTTAAAAATTTTCTAAACACTAGTAACATTAAAGAATTACAGTTCTCAGAAGATGGAGAAAAGAAGGTTGTATTATCTCAGCATCTCTGAATACAGTACAAACACCAAAAAGTTTGGAGGAGACTGACAGCACTGAATGACGGTGCTATGAAGTAACAGAAAGGATGCTGAGATACCATACCAGATGGATACAGTAGATGGGTAAAGATTAGAGGGATGGAGCTGTATAACTATCCCCAACAGCTGTAGGATTTCACATTCAAAATCACGGTATTGCAGATACTGTGCAACAATTGAGCCACAAAACCCACCAAAAGTCAACGGCTCCACTAGCAAGTAGTACAGTGCGCCTGGAGCAGATCTATGAAGAGAAACGCTTCTGAAGCCACAGGGCTTCAGAATCCCTCTTCCAGGGATTTTACTTCAGACTAGCTACTGTTTGTTCCTATGGACTGAATGCCCGTGAATGGTTAAAGCATGTTGGGTACGTTCTGGGAGCCCATCTTCTGAAAGAAATCTAGTCCATGTGCTCTGATACTGCTCTGCAACGTGAACAAAAATGCAGTAAATATGCACAATCAAAAGGATTGCTTCTAAAACATACCTCAACCCAAAGTAAAATGCTGAATTTGATTTACTGTATGTGTCCTTAGCCCATTCTAACTGTGAAGTAAAATGCTTTCATGAAAAACCTCTATCAACCTTGACTGTAGTAATGTTGACTCGATAAGAGCCCTAAGTTCTGTTTTGGGCAATGATAAATTATATTTGTGGAGTCTGACAGTAAAGATACAAGGAAACACACTCGTCCAACTCCCTGCAAAGTGGGGCTCCTATCCTTGCTGATCCTTTTACTGTCATGATAGAAATACTTACTCCTAATAACGAGAATATGAAAAGCAAAGGAAAAAGTGTTGAGAACTAATGTTCCCTGCATCAGCTAGATTCCTGTTTCCAGATCAGTGCTAGAAATACTGATGTGAACATTCGGGAGAGGACCTTCCAATGACTGTTGGACATGCCTATTACGGTTCCTACAATTTTCAGTAGTACGTATAAGTAAGAAAACAAACACCCTAACTAAAGAATTTGCATCCAGGAAAGGAAAGGGAGAAATGGAAATAAGGGAATTTGGCACATAAGGAACTACCTAAGCACTGAAGAAGAAATGCCTAGGAATGCAGGAATACAAGCGATTTTCTTGAAAACAAAGAAATAAACCTGTCCTGACACAGAGGCCGATACAAGTAAAAAATCTATCACTTTATAAGGCATTAGAGAATTCCTAGAGACATCATAGTAAAAATCAACCAAACATTCCTCTAAAAAAAGTGCATGGAGTGAGACAGATTCTGTGTTTCTTTATAACGGATTACTAAAGAATAAAATACCCTGTAACAAAATTCAAGAATCAACTTGGGCTTTGTAGAGAAAGCTAAGTACTACAGAAGTGCAGATCCAGGTAACGGTAGTTTATGGGTTTATGGTGAAATAAGAACTTTTTTTCAGAATAAAAAGAAAATAAACCTTAAAATGAAAGAGAAAAAAAGAATAAAATACAGAGAAAATTATGCTTTCATAATGGGTCAGATACTGCGTTTCATGCAAAAAAAATTTCTTAAGAATAAGAAGAGACACACTTGGTCAATCTAACTAATGAAGAGCTTGTAAAAACAGTCAGCTGTAAAATGAAATAGGGAAACACTTTGGAAATATCAGATCTACAGATCATGAGCTCAAAGTGACCATGTTTGTCACATGGCTAAGGTTATTAAGAAGCTGGCTAATGAATTTACTAGGTTAATTTGGAATTATATTGGAAAAAAGATTAAAAACACTGGAAATGTACCAAGAAAAAAAAAAATTATACATGCTCCCAGCCTTTCAAAAAAAGTAAATACAACTTCAGCTCTTAGTAATAGAAGGGAGATACTAAGGAGAGAACAGGAGAAAACACTCTTTTATAAAGATCCAGAAAAAAATAAAATCACAGTATGGATCTATGAAGCACTGATTATAGCAACAACCCTGACTGCCTGAGATTGTGACAAACTGAGTCACTAGCATGAGTAGGGTAGCTCCTGTATGAAATACTCAGAGTCTCAAAGGCAAAATCACCACAAAAGCTGTTAAATACAAAAATAGTGCCCCAGAAATGGTATCCTGAATAAGAGATAATGTATTGCACTGAAAACAAGTGTCTGGGAAATTTAAACTTAACCTGATATTTATTTTGAACTTAAATGCAAAAATGATGCTATGCTAAGAGACACAGTAAAATAAATGAAAGCAAAAATATAATACCAAGCAACCTACAGACATTTAAAGAATGACAAAAGGCTAGTTGGGTGAGGCACAAGAATTCTATTTAGAAAGACACAAGTCACTGAGTAAAATATCTGAGGGAAGGAAATAAAAGGAAAGGAAAGAGGGAAGGAATAAGAGAAGAAAAGCGCGAGAAAAGATGCTCATTAAAATCCTCCCTGAATATCCATGGGCAGAAGAGACATTTTAGCACGCAATACGGATAAGTAGTAGAATATCTAGACACTAATATTCAATGTAGAGATAAGAAGATGTAATGCATTTTGGAATAAAATCCCAGGAGACACACCATAAAGGTGTACTGGAACACACTTCAGATTTCTAAGAAGTTATTTCCTGTACTCAGAATTGTTAAACTTGCTAAAATAGTGTAATTATCTCTGATGACATCTAAATGGCTAAAGCTTTGCCTTTTAAAAAGTATTTATGAACTAAGACTATGATCTACACACGGTCTTAAGTCAAGGAATTTCGCTTTGCCTGTCATTATCTGAAACCATAATAATATAAGCTGCAGTACTAGATACATCCCCTTCAACCTTGCCAGTCCTTTGTGGTCTACCTGCCTCAGCTCCAAGAAAGCATTTTTCATTTTATGCCTCTGCCTTTTTCCCAAAAGCTATGCAAACTTCCAGAAAGGAAGACTGAAACATATTCCGTTATTTGCCTAACCTTTGTCAGTGAAGACAGGAGGTAAAAAGGAAACATTTTCTTCCATAAAGACTTTCCCTCTACTGTTTTCTTTCCACTGGAGTCCTGAGCTTGAGCCAAAAGGAAAGGAAATTTTGATGTTTGCATCTGAACTTCTAGCAGGGGGGATTCTAAAGAATCTTGCAGAGATTCCTCCTCTAAAAAAAACAACCAAGAAACCAACCAACCAAACAAAAAATAATCAAACAACGGAATGCTGCATGCTTTGTTTTACTTCTGCCATAAACTGTATTCCACTGCCTTTCACTCGAGAAGCTTCTGCGGCCCTTTTCAGGGGAGAACACGCGAATGGCTGGTGTTCCCAGTGCTCCTGTTCCTAAAGTACTTCTTCAGAATCTAAGATTGTGTACTGGGAAGAAAGTTGAGAGAAACAGACAATGCAAAGCCTGGAAAAGTACTAGGGGTCACTTCATGGGAAAAAGTGTTTAAATATAACGATGAAGTCTTACTTGATTATTTCTGTCTAAATTTAAATCAGAACAGGAAATCTGGTAACTGAAGAGAATGGCTGAAAACAACTAAGCTAGCAGTAAGGTGAATTAATTTTGGTACAAAAGAAAGAAAGTCTGTTATGTGGATGAGACTGAGATCTTAACTGTGAAATAGGGAAATCAGTTTTGTTGTTTGCTCCTTTATGAGACAGGAGATCTGTCAGTCTACTGAGAACAAAAATGTTGACCTTAGAACACAAAAAGGGGGAAATGTGAAACAAGAACAAATCAGAGGCAAACTTACGTCCCACTCCATTTTGCCAGCAGGAAATTAACTTATGATTTCTTATGCTTCAAACAACTCAGGAAAGAACGCAAGATTTTAAACAGGGAAGAGAAAATAGTCCTAGAGAGACCAGGAAACTAAGCAGGTCTTTAACAGTTTGCAACAAAACTCAAGGGAGAAATTTTAATGCTGATAGCCAGCTGCCAAGGGAAGCCAATTGGTCCTGGATACAGACCAAGAATAATACCCTGAGAAAAATGGCATCACAATCTTAAAGATATTCCTCCATACCAAACACAACGTATTACACTTTTCAAGCTTTTTCTGAGAGATCATTTTCAGGAATGAAAACTGCACATTTTCAAGTGACTCTGATAACTGTTAATGAACTCAAGCCTTTCCCAACTCAAGTAGTGTGATGTTCTAGGATACAAGAAGTTCAAATCCTTGAAGAATTTGAGTCATTACAGATATTACACTCTAAAATTGTAACAGCTACCTGTTTGACTTAAAGTAATACCATAACTGATTTCTCCATTTCTAGAGATAAATTTAGTCAATTTTCTATCAAACTGGCACAAGATTTTCCCATTAATATCTAGCAATAATGATAGCGTCTTCTTACAATACAGGTATAATTCTTATAACGTTAAGATAATTTACTGCCAGTGACTTACTGTGGGTTAATGATCCTCACAAATAAGAAGCCTTGACAGAGTCAGAAAGTTTGGTAACCCCTGAAAGATCATGCTATTTCTAAGATTTGCTTTCTCTTTTTTTTTTTTTTTTTAAGCCCCTTTTGTCTTTTCAGAGTTACATTTTTATTTCTTTTTTTGAGTAAAATTTGCATGGAGCATTGCCTAGTTCTGCACAACTGTACCTCACAGAAGACTCAGAGTTAATACTGTGTCTCTAATACATTTTCTCATGAAGGAGACTAACAAATCTTCTATGTAATCCTCAAAACAGTAACTAAAAACAGCTTAGGAACTACAGCAAAATTTTTATACCAGTTTATGAGTGACACTAAAACTAATCTGTCTGGGAAGAGTGAGTCTTTTTTCTTTTGTTCAAAAGAAAGGCTGAATTATGTCAGAAGGCCTTCTGGTCACCTCTTTTTTGGCAGAGGGAGGGTGTCCATAACTCATGGCTTCTTTGACAAAGTCTTATAACCCACATAATATGAAGATATGTGGACAACAATTCAGAAATAGGCACATATGTAAGATGCTTGCCTTTGGAAAAAGATCTCTTTCCAGTTATTCTTTTCTTCTTGGCACTGGAAATCCTATCTTCCATTATGATAGCCAATGCTACCAGCAAAAAACAAAGTAAAAACTATTGGCACGGTCTCAAAGATGTTTAAAAGCTTTTGTTGTAACAATCCGGTTGTCATTTTTTGATCATTGGAGTTCAGTGTCCTCCTGCTCTTCCTTCAACACACTTCTCCCCTAGAAACTCCTCTTTGTTCATCTTTGCTTTTGAAAACACATTAGTCTATGCAAAACCGCAGTGTACAAGCAAAGAAGGAAATAAGAGTATGAAGAAAGTGCCATACAAAATAACAATTAGCTTGAAAATGATGAACCAGAGCAAGTCCATGATACTTGAATATTCCAGTTCAAAACACAGCAGGTGTCAACAGTACAAGTCAAAATGTCAGTATATTCAATAAATCAACAGTGTAGAAAAGCCTCTCTTTTTTAGAATCCATGAGCAATAACTATTATACTGTGTGAAACATACATTAAAAAGAGCCTTGGGGTTTTTTTCTTTACTGTTAATAAACCAGTCATTCCACCCAGAGTGTCAGCTGTATCCAGTTAGTTATTACTTGATTAGTTCATATGAAAGTGGAGAAGGAAAACATTCACAGGAATCTCGATGAACAACACTATGGGATGATTCCTACCATGTTGCTCTGAGATTGTGTGGCCCCGTACATAGTAATGCCATTTGATGGTCCTGCTAATTGCGGTGTATCTGGTTGTATAAATCCTCTTCTGTCAATTAAGCTAGGGAATAATCAAAACAAAGGAAAAAAGAGTTTTGAGATATTTCTGAGCAATAACTACCTCCTCTCAATAAAAGAGAAAAAATTTCTGTTATACAACAGACCGTAATACCTCACTAATACCTTCCAATGTCCCCTTTTATTCAACTGAAGTGCAAGACTTCATTTCTACTTATCAGCAAGGTAATTGTTTCCTTGCAATACTACCCACCATATAGTCATACGTACTGCTACTTTTCTTGATTTTTATCATAGACAAAAGATTTAGAAGCTGACCAGCAGATATGACAAAACCAAGAATTTTAAACCACATGTGTGAAAATAAATTACAGAACTCACTAGTGCATTTTGAATCAGTGTCTATTTTGAAGCTTTTCTTACCAGTTTCCACGTCATAATTAGAGCTACTTAATCAAGAAAGAAAGAAAGAAAGAAAGAAAGAAAGAAAGAAAGAAAGAAAGAAAGAAAGAAAGAAAGAAAGAAAGAAAGAAAGAAAGAAAGAAAGAAAGAAAGAAAGAAAGAAAGAAAGAAAGAAAGAAAGAAAGAAAGAAAGAAAGAAAGAAAGAAAGAAAGAAAGAAAGAAAGAAAGAAAGAAAGAAAGAAAGAAAGAAAGAAAGAAAGAAAGAAAGAAAGAAAGAAAGAAAGAAAGAAAGAAAGAAAGAAAGAAAGAAAGAAAGAAAGAAAGAAGGAGGGAGGGAGGGAGGGAGGGAGGGAGGGAGGGAGGGAGGGAGGGAGGGAGGGAGGGAGGAAGTTCTGTTTAGACAACTTACTTGCCAGGTGCTTCATGACAGCTACCTAACACTGCTCATAGTGCTCCACTATTCTCACCAGTGATGCACTTATAGATGGAAATCAGAAATTTTAAGAAAATGTTTTGTGGAAAAAATAAAAATAAGTAAAAATTCCACATAAGATTATAAAAAAAAAAATAGAATGGAACCATCTGACTGAGCAAAAGATTTTGCTAAAATTCCACATCCAATTTTACTCTCAATTTGAGAACTATAAACCACACTTAGATTCTGGTAAGTTAATTATCATAAAAAGCTGAATGTACAGACTGAAGTACTATATTCTACACGTGTATGAGCTCATATCGCTTCCGTACAAAAACACCAAAAAGGCTTTTCTACCATTTATGCTTCAATTCATTCAAAGGGTTGCAGTTTTTTTAAATTATATGTGGCTTTCAACAATAGTTCCACATGTTTTTAAGCATAGGCCAAAATGTTTTTTTCCTGTGCACCTGAACAATGTTACTTCCCATCTGGAAAACTACAAATTTTACCGCAGGATATCAAATTTTAACCGGAGGGTTTACAGTTCCTGTTACTAAGACAAAATGACAGAAACATCTTAAAATGCCTGAGAGCTGAAGTCGGCACAGAGCTGGTTTTATTTGCTGATTTCTGGGACCTATAAAATCGCTAAGGGTCAAGATGGGTTCAATTTTAAAAGATAAGAACAGGATGTTTGGAAAAACAAAGGCATTTCCCCTCTCAAAAGTCAATGAAGTCTCCGCCAGTTTAAGCTCTTCTCATGAAGGTCTGGAGAACAGGCTTTTATGTATCTTCAAAACACTTTGAAATCCACCTGAGATTACAAACTGCCATATGGAAAGTGCTCCTTTAAAAATCAGATGCTTTAAAATAGTTATATCATATCAGCTGTAAAATATCAGAACACTAGTTAGACCTATGCTGACAGCTATGGATCAAACTTAGATTTGAAAGTTACTGTTCAGAACAGGCAAAATACATTCCAAATTTGGTAGCATAGGTTTAAAAATGAGAAACATGATTTTAACAGAAGTGAGAAAAATTTGGATTATTTACAAATCCTCTCTTAATCTGCGTTCCATTCTCAGAGGCACATGAACATTTTGAATTTGAAGCTGTCATTGCTGCTAAACAACTTAACCAGAATTCAAGGAAAAAAATAATATCTAGTGACTTGGGACACAGCTGAGATTAAAAGTAAAAAAGATCAAGGTTATAATTTACATTTTATACTTAGTAAATTTTTACTGTTAGACACAAAATATCTCCCTGCAGAAACTCTACATACACCTTGGCATCTAAATGAGTTATGTTGCTACCTGAAATTTAGGAAAAAATGTACAAACTCTGTTAAAACACAGGAGCCAATGTTAGTCTAGTCTATTGTGTGCTGCTACTGTATCAGCCTAAGTTGACATTTCAAATGCTGAGAAACAATATATAGTCTTAATAAAGATTTCCATTTGGAGTTAAACAAAATAATTTGAAGCATGGCATTGAGTATTTATATCACATACTATCATAAAAGTAAAACGGCAGAATTAAAGGGTTGGCTTCAGGCACTATCCATACAGGCAGGAAGCAGAAACAGGGTTACTCTTTCTCACCACAGGGATTACAGTGTTAACCCAGTATGTGGACATCTTAACTCAGTTGTCTCCTCCTCAGGAAAAGATGTCAGTCCCTCCTGTTGAACTTTGACTGCTCGTAGAAGAACCACCTCTGATATTCGTAACAGGAAAGACAGAAATCCCATTTCCAATGAAACACCTTAGCCACTGGACTATAAAGTCATTTACTTTCTTTCTTCTCAGCAGTTTAGATTCATAACTACATAATTCCAGATAAAGCAAAACAGCTTCAACCAATGAGCATGCCACAAAAATAATCTGCAAGATGTCAGTCACTTTCTACAAAGGAACAGGATCTCTATTGTACATACAGTATGCGTACATACAGTATGGAATAAGAAGAGAATTGTGTCTTTGATGCTGCCAGTTTTATTTCTCTAGGCTCAGCTCTGTCTTACATTTTGTTCAAGCTGAAAAGCCATCCGCAACCTTGAATATACAAATATTTTGGATTTCAAAAGTGAAAATGTATACAGCAAAAATTAATCCATTAAGGTTTCTCTGGAATTTCTTTGGTGTAAGACCACCAAATTGAGTTTAATGTATAAATGTTAACAGTAGCATGAATAAAGAAAAAATACTGTCCATTTAAATAAAACAGTTCAGAGCAAAAAGACAAAAATGAACAATTATGAAAGTAGTTGTAGAATTAAGGTTCTTAAGCTCTCCTAAACACATGCCACATCTGTTAGATATGTGTAAGAGTTTAATAAACTTTCAAATTTCCCATCACGCAACAGCTAACTACTAGGAATTTTTTATTGCTAGAAGTTATTAACTGCAGTGGCATAAGTTCAAACAACAGATAAACAAGTCTATTTTCATTTCAGATGTCAATTTTAAATATTTGGATTTGATCACTAACTTAGTTTAACCACAATTTACCAACTTATCTCTTTACTACTGAAGAAAAACTTAATTAAAGCTTCTAATGGACAGTAAAACAAAACTTTATTTCTGTTGAGTAAACTCAAGCAATTAGAGAAAATATTTTTTTCATCAATAATCACATGGCTTCATTTATACTAACACTACTTTTGATACTCTTACCTTGGAGAGAGGGGCCCACAGAGTGCAGCACAGCAATTGGTAAAGATGTTGCCATAACTGTATGGATTATAGTTTTCTTTACCTCTTTTATTTGACCATGATCCTTTAATCTGAAGAGATATGAACAAGATGTACCACATATAATACAATACAGAAAATGGCGGAGACACATTCAGGGTTACCAAAGCAGCAACATGCTACTTCCATCAGAGGCAGACCAGAAAACAAAACACGATCCCACCCTCCAAACAGCTTAGAGCTTTGGGCTGTTATGAAAGGCTGGACCCTAAAATCTTACAAGCAAGCCCAAGCTTTACCTCCACAGATTTTGACAACCCAAAATCTCAAAGGACCGATACACTGACATTTGATTTGCATGGTGAGGTTTTGGTAGCAGGGGGGCTACAGGGGTGGATTCTGTGAGAAGCTGCTAGAAGCTTCTCCTATGTCCAATAGAGCCAATGCCACCAGCTCCAAGAGAGACCTGCCACTGGCCAAGGCTGAGATCACTGGCGACGGGGATAGTGCCTCTGGAGTAATGTATTTAAGAAGGTTGCTGTGCAGCATGAGCAGCAGCCAAAAGAGAGGAATGACAGTGAGAGCAACACCTCTGCAGACACCAAGGTCAGTGAGGAAGGAGGGCAAGGAGGTGCTCCAGGCACCAAAGCAGAGATTCCTTTGCAGCCCCTGGGAAGACCATGGTGAGGCAGGCTGTCCTCCTGCATTCCATGGAGGTTAACAGTGGAGCAAATATCCACCTGCAGCTCGTGGAATACACCACACCAGAGCAGGTGGATGCCTGAAGGAGGCTGTGACCCTGTGGGAAGGCTGTGCTGGAGCAGGCTCCTGGCAGGACCCCGTGGAGAGAGGAGCCCATGTTGGAGCAAGTTTGCTGGCAGGACTTGTGACCCTCAGGAGACCCACACTGGAGCAGTCTCTTCCTGAAGGACTGCACCCTGTGGAAGGGACCCACGCTGGAGCAGTTTGTGAGGAACTGCAGCCTGTGGGAAGGACTCACATTGGAGAAGTTCATGGAGGACTGTCTCCAGTGGGAGGGCCCCTGTGCTGGAGCAGGGGAAGAGCGTGAGGAGTCCTCCCTCCTGAGGAGGAAGGAGCGGCAGAGACAATGAGAGATGAACTGACTGCAACCCCCCTTCCCCATCCCCGTGTGCCACCCCGGGGGAGGAGACAGAGAAAATTGGGAGTGAAGTTGAGCCCAGAAGAAGAGAGGGCTGGGGAGAAGGTGTTTTTAAGATTCAGTTTTATTTCTCATTATCCTACTCTGATTTTGCTTGGTAATACATTAAAGTAATTTCCCCGAGTCGAGTCTGTCTTGCCTGTGATGATAACTGGTGAGCGATCTCTCCCTCTCCTTATCTCAACCCACGAGCCTTTCGCTATATTCTCTGTTCCCTGTCCAGCTAAGGAGAGGGAGTGATAGAGTGGCTTGGTGGGCACCTGGCATCCTACCACTTCACAGTAGGAATTCCACCTTCTACACATAATAGTCTAAGCTTAATTTGACAAATATCATGGTATGTTCTACAGAAGAGGTTCAATTGCAACATAGCATTAAAGCCAGCAATAGAGCACTTCTCCATACTCTTGGGTAAGTTCTCAAGCTGTGCAATACCACACAAGTATTACCTTCCCTAATGCCCACAAATGGCTCTAAAATATTGTGAAGCAAGTGCAGTCATTACGCCCATATTATGTTTTCTTTTAGCAGTCTTGCTTTTCTGTTTGTGATATACTTGAGAGCCTGAGTAAAACGTCTTCTGTATTCAACTGGAAACGCATGCTTTAAATGAAATTATCGAACGGTTTCCTTGAAATTCAAAAATGTTACACTGCTGCAGTTCCCACCTATTTGACTTTCAACAACCCAGAAGAGACATTTATTTGATGGAAGGGGGGATAGTGAAACCACATTGGGTCCACGTAGAGAGACAATGTTGGCCTTAAACCTAATAACTGAGGAATCCCAGAGTATCCCATCTTTCTTACTAATGAGGCAGATTTTTTCAAAGTCAGGCTACTTGCTTGGATACTTGATGCTGAGGCACAATTCATTCTGAGCCTGCTTGGTAAGTTTTTTCTGGTTGATTGGTATTTATTGTAAAATTTATAGTTTTAACTGTCATCTTAAAAAATAACAAAACCTGTGTTTGACAGTCCCAAAGATGCTACTTTTACATTTGCTAGATACCTTTGAAAACAAGTACAACAGAAAATTACAATAAAATAATTTTAAACTTGCAGTGATTTGTTAGATTAATTGCTAAATTCCAACAAGCTTTCTGTATGATTAGCTATCTCGCTATTTTTATTTTCTCCTTTCATTCATTTTGTATTTCTCTTTTTTGTTAAGGAAGGACACATGAAGCTTCCACACACAGCTGAACATAATTTCACACTAAAACAATGGAAACCTATGTGCAAAATAGGACAACAGTAGAAATGAGAAAGTTGACCTTTAAATTAATAATATATCTTTTTCCAGAGGTTTTAGATCTCAAACTGCCAAAGAAATTTCAAACGAAAAAATAAAGGATAAAATTTTTGTTTTGAGACTTCAACATACTTTGCAAATGTTATAGTAAGAAATTTTTGAGTCAAAAAATATTTAGGACTCTCAGTGAAAAAGAAATACTGAAAAATATTTACTAATTTTCTACTGTATAAAATATAGTTGTTTCTTTGTTTCCTCTCTTCTATATTTTCCTATGTCAAGATACAGGTCCTGTGGGTATAAATGATAATGGACATACTACGTAACCAGCATGTCTTCAAACCACAACAAATAGTGTCCAAAAGAACTCTTTTGATATTTCGAGTCAAGGATGACCAGGTTACTTCCTTCTTTCCTACTGAGACACTCAAAAAATTATGCAAGCAGGTATGACGTCTCCAAGAATAAAAGAAGAGCTACATATACTTAGAATTAATCATCTCCTCCTACTATTTGGAAACATATATGTATAAATATACTATGAACTTACATCTTCATTTGTTGTTTGATTGGAGCTGATCAAATACGTGTGAAAACCTGAGAGGCCAACAATGGACCATACTGAGAAAAAACACACCACAGCTTCCAGCACAGTAATTGAAAGTCAAGGAAATATATAAAAAAAAAATATTATATTCAATAACAACCAGTTACAATCACAAAATTCAGGGTTGTCAACTTATAGTCCACAAGTCTCTTGAGATCTCTGGGGTACTTCGAAGGGGTCAGCAAAAATTAAACTCAGAAAACCAAACCCATTGTCAGTAACCTTTAGTGTACAGGCCACTGAATATCACCTACACCAGCAAATATTTAAGGGTCTGCAGATTGTAAAAGGCCAGAAACTACTGATGAGTGGTTCTGATTTTAATTGATGAAATTCCAATTTTCATGTTCACCCTATAAAAGTCATTACACTTGTATTAAGACAGGTAAATTGATAAGTAACAGTAAATAACTCCTCTGATTGGGTGAGGGGAAGACCAAACACAAGGGAAGGGAGGTAACCCAAGGCTAGCTGAATAGTAAAGATTGAACAGACACGTTTGTACGAATATTTAGTGCACAATGGAAGTCTTGACCCAGGACTAAGGGTTCTAGATCTGTACTCATACATACAGCAACAACAACAACTGAACAAACTGCATCTCAGTCATATGTTCTAACTGCTAGACTCTTGTCTGTCTTCTGTTACTGAAGTTAAGATGCTGATAGGGATCCTAATACTAGTGTCAAATTGCACTGGTCCAAGTAAAATACAAAGTCCCCTTGCTCTCTCAAGTCCCTCTAATAGCTGGATATAGTTTACATTACAACTGTGGGGGCATCTGAATGGCCCAGCCTTTGCAAATGGCACAGACAACAACTTCGGTTAAGGCTGTGAGTGTAAACAGTTGGGGTGGGGTTGAATACTCAAAACATATCAGCATTTGCCCAAATCTTATCACGTTAAAAAGGAAGACTATCAGCTCCCAACTCACTGTGCTGCTATTAAACAGTAGCTGAGAAATTACAAGAAGTCTTTTTGAAGGAGGCATCAGCCTAAAGCGTAAGAAAATCATGAAAAATGGCAGAAGGAAACCTGAAGTGGGAATAGCAGCAGTCAAAACTTGGTTTGGTACAGCCACAAGTCATTCTGCTGGCATCTGCCTAGCCCAAACAGAGCACCCTCACTGTAAAACACTGTTAGTAGTCTGCATACAGACAGCAGACTGCCAGTATGGGGTGCAACGTATAGGGACTTGCACCTGACGTACACATATGTGAGCTCGTGGGGTGCTTTCTCTCCTGTGTCTTGTAGGGAGCAGCACAGGTGCACATAGAGCAAGAGCACCCAGGCCTCCAAGAGGGTAGCGAAGGTGGGCACATGCACGTGTGTGTGCACCACTAGGACTTTTGGGGGTTTAGTTACGTAATTTTGTTTAGACATTTGTAGGTGTTGATTAACATTTCTTAAGTGTCTAATACAGCCATTTATCTTTTCTGTTACTGATATTGACCCTGCATATATAATTATCCAGCAATCAATGATCATTAACGTGTGTCGTGTCATTAATCATCATTGTGCCATTAATCATCAGTGTCATTAAGGAATCAATAAACAGCTTGAATGCTGATCGGGTTTGAATGACATGAACTGAGTGGTTTTGCACTGCAAGACCAACCTTTATCTTTTCTGATTTCCCCCAACTGCAACAGAAACAGATGAAAAGCACAGAATTACATTCCTCACAGTAGTACAAAAGTTAAAAAACAGACTGCACTGTCAGGTTGTCTGTCCTTGCATCTTTCACTCATTTTCTTTTTTCACCTTTCAAACTACCTGTGTTTTCACTCCTTATAAACTGCATAACCCAAATGCCATAAAGAAGTAACCAGCCTTTAAAAAGTGAGATTGGTATAGCAAGAAAGTCAGTTAGCACTCAGTGTTGCTTACTTACTACAGTTTATATCATTCCTTTAACTCTAAAGAAGTTGTCATTTCAGCAATAAGACAATAAAGTTGCTTTTAAACTTTATATAGTCAAGCATAAAGAGCAACTTTCTACAGAAGGCTTCCTGACATAGTTTTTTATTTATATATATTTTTATTTACACACAATAGCCTGAACTCAGAATACACCTGCTTCGAGACTGTTATTTTCTACAACACTTCAATAATAATTTTTTTCTAGGGAACACGAATCAATAGCAGAAAAGGTTTTGGTTCCTAGAAAAACAGATATAATAAATCAGTAGGAACAAGGCAATGGAAAAAGAATAGGATAAAAATAATTTGTATATTAACCATATGCCAACCTTTAGTGAAGTCAGTTTCCAAGACAACATAACTCAAAATATTCCAGAAAAAGGACACAGCCTTAAAACATATGAAAACACCCTTATCACTGAATCTATTAATAGAAGAGAAATATGACAGCTCCTTATCATTATACAGACACACACACTGGAAAATGCATGGATGGACTTAAGTATTTGCGATAAATAATCCTAATATTAGTTGACAGTGAACAGCCTTGTATTGTAGGTATGCTCTCACTTAATGAATTGTCAAATACCTGCATTGTCTGAATAACTTCCCCTAAAACCTACTTCGCTCAGAGTAGTTTAAAAGCCAAGAAAGAGCCATTTGCGTTCTGAGCAAATCTGCTCCAAAAGCAGCAGGATGACCAAAGTGCGTCGCTGAGCAGCATGTTCACCACTCTCTCCCTCTCATCTCCTCCTCAAACTCTGTGGAGTCAAACCAATACAAGAAGGGAACTCAGTCGACGGCGCAACAGCCACAGCTAAAGCAAGGAGAGCGAGAGAGAACGGCTGAAGAAGCAGATAGCTGTTAGCAGAGGGTTCAGAAAGGTGTAAAAGAAGGAAACAGCCCAAAACCATCATGCATAATACAAGTCTGCCTAACCGGGCCTTGGGAGGGTAGAAATCGTATGGAAGGCTGTAGATGAGTACTGTTGGGTAGAATCTACACACCAAAACTAAGAGGAAGAATCACCAGGTCAGAAAAGGGGAACCTGAGAGGGAGAAGGGCTCCCTGCAACCTCATTAGATGACTGAGCACGCCACTAACAGGATGTTCCTCGCCATGATTACACTCAGGAGGGTCCTGAAAAGTGAGTTTCTCCCTCCACATGGCAATTCCTAGTGACAAAAAATGGAATTCCTTTCAGTTCAAGACCTCTTTCAGTTCCCCACCGAAAACTTCTTTCCCCAGGAAAGAGACTTCTTTCAGTTCACCACACCAAGATCCAAAAAGATCTCTAGAATTGGCAGGGGTGGTTTATCTTAGATTAACATGACTCCATTAATTAAACATGAGTCTATTAAGTAAAAGCCAAACACAGAAAAAAGCAATATATTCTCAACATAAAGTATAGCTTAGTAGCATAATATGGTATAACGCTCCCTCGGTTTCTCACACAGGGTTGTTAGCAAGAGAGAAATGGCAATGTTCTCTGTGCCCAAATTGACTGGCTTGCTCCAAAGCAGCATTCCCAATACTATTTGGACAATTTAACTTTTTACTGTTAGGAATTGTAACCCAGCTATTAAATTGTCAATCATATCACCGTCAAACCCAGCCGCGTCTACAAGATGTGCTACTGAGCCTTTCGAAGTAGCACATCTCCAAATACAAATTATGAATAAGCAGCCCATTGTTCCTATACAAGGATCCTCAAATGCATAATCAATTACCTTTTGATTTGAGGACAATTGAAAGCTACTCTCAGTTTGAAAATAGTTTTAAAGCATCATCTATTGTAAGAAGTGATTATAATTGTTTTAATTGGAAGCTTTGTTGTGCTATTTGAAACTGTGTGCTTTGGAAAAGTATTTGTACAAAAAAAAAATATCTGAACGGTGGTTTTGTTTAAAAAGGAAGTTTACAGCCTAGTTACTCTACCTGATAAACACACACACACACAAATTGTATCTGCAGAACTTTGAGAATTTGACGCTTGGAAAAACTACCTGGAAAGAGAGGTCTGTCTTTATGCACAACTATGAATGACAGAGTAAAGAGTTTTTTCTTCCTACTCTTCTGTGGAAAAGAGCAAACCTTGTGAGGCACAACAGACAAAAGACTTTTCCTCGGCACAAGCATGGGAAAGAATTCTTTTTATAGTATCTTTGTGAGAGATGCAAACTGCTTATTCAGACACAAACAATTCAATAGACATACATAAGGAGCAGGAAGCTTACAGTCTGTACAGAAATGTAAGGAAGAAACCAAACAGAAGTTATGTCAGCTTCCCATTTTTCCATTATTTTAGCTGCTTTCTGACAGAAGGAGCCTTTTTCGTTCTCATTGGAAAATATACAGAAAGCTCCCATGAATTGATAAAAAGAATACGGAGTATTCAAAGAACAGAACCATAGAATGGTTTGGGTTGGAAGGGACCTTTAAAGATCATCTAGTCCAACCTCCCCGACGTGGACAGGGACACCTTTCACTGAACCAGGTTACTCAAAGCCCCATCCAACCTGACTTTGAACACTTCCAGGGATGGGGCATCCACAACATCTCTGGGCAACCTGTTCCAGTGTCTCAACACCCTCATTGTAAAAGCTTTCTGTTATAGCCAACCTAAATCTACCCTCTTTCACTTTAAAACTACTGTTGCCCCGTGTCCTGTCACTACAGGCCCTGGTAAAAAGTCTCTCCACGTCTTTCTTATGAGCTCCCTTTGTGTATCAAAAGACCACAATGAGGTGTCCCCAGAGTCTTCTCTTCTCCAGGCTGAAGAACAATAGTAGTCCCTGTGTATGCATGTGTATACTTTATGTAACTTAACAGAAGTTAATACTTGAAAATGACTTCTCTAAAAATAGTAAATGAACATAAGAATACTTTCAGGAGTTGAACTCTTCAGAGACAGTTTATGGTTTCAGTTGTTCCACAATCCACTTTTTCTATCCTGACAAGAATCAGCCATTTTGGATACTTTCCATTCTAAAAGCAGAATAATTATTGAATATTTTAAATGAAACCACAGCATGGGTATAGTCTGAGGTACGTATATGAATTCCGTCACAAATATAGGGAGCATATTTCCATCACACATAGAAACTACAGACCTTTGTCAGAGTACTACTCTGCAAAAGATGAAGAATAAAAACCACCCCAGGCTACAGTCTCTTTCCTACCTCCAACATGTGGTGGTGAGAAATCTTATTGTTCAGGAAGTGATGAAGTCATTAACTGAAAGTCCCAAATGCACATATCCAGCAACAGCAAGAAAAGAAACAAAAAGCATCTCACATGTTATTTTGCAACAAGATTTATAATTTGTTTCAGTGAAAGGATATCTTGCAGGACTGTCCTTCAGGGCGTTGAGGAACCCTGTTTGTTGAGAACCTGTAGAAATAGAACCCAAAATTACCAGCTGAGTAAGAAAGTGGACTACAGGCTGTTTTCACCATAGTTAACACAATTAATATTTGAAGATCAACTGAATAATCACAGAACAGATTTACTAACATGAATCTGAGAATATGTTGCTCAGCAGCAACATCAGAAAAAAACCCTAGGGTAAGTTATCAGGTCTAACATCTGCAGGATATTTTCTCAGTCGTACCAAATTGATGCATGCATACTTTCCCATGAACAAGGTTTCTGATTATCCCTGTCCTTTTCAGACCTAGTATGGAAACAAAAAATTATAAGCCACTTTTTCACTTTGAAATATTATTTTTCAAAGCAACTTTTTGACTTGGAAAAGTTATTCTATACACACAGATTCTCAACTTTCCCTCCTTTTTTCTCTAGACTATAATCCTGCTCCTACTGCACCTGTACAGAAGGTTTTGCTAATTGGTGCTTGCTGCCTGTGGGCAAATAAGACAATATCTACTAGCTGAAAAGAGCTCAAGAGCAGCATGATCCAATGAACTGGAGATGCAGAAGCATCCACTGGGGTTCTACAGCCATGAGATATTAATCAAAAAGGATAATTTGACAATTTGCGGATTGCAACAAGTTAATTAGTTTGTAGAAACTGACTCAATGTCACATAGCTACAGGCACACAGTTTGGTTTGTATTTTACTTTATAATGGAAACAATTTCAATGCATCAGGTCGAAAGCCTTTGCCACAGCAAAAATTTTCCCCTTAGCTAAATTCATCTGAAGATTTGCATGAAGAAAGAAGAATCTTGTCTTTAAAACAAAACAGAAATACATATGTGTGTGTATACACATATATACATTCTCTAAATCTGCCTGATCAATTTTACTGTTTGCCATTAAAAAAAGGGAAAGGTACTTACCTTTTATTTCTGAGCCTTTTCAGACTCTCACAACTGGTTCTTAGCCTCAAGGCACAAGACTAATGAAACTTCCCCTCCCTTCTTACTATTTTTAGGATCCTTAATGGCAATGGCAGCAGGTAGGTGCGATCTCTATTCCCTACTGCTGGTCACACTTTTCCAAGCAGTTCCCAAATACATCAGAAGGGGAAGGTTCCTCACTGTAACAAACAGTTGAAATACTGATGCCTCAGACAGAGCTGAGTAGCTGTGAAGACAGGCATTACTACTGAAAACGTGTTAAGCTTGGGGAGATGGAAGAAAAACTTGCAAGACAGTATCTTTAAATTATCTGATTTACAAATTCATTTTATCATCTTTGATAATATTATGTGCGCATGTTATTAATCCCGGAAAGGGCAAATTTCCAATGAATGCCTCAGAAGCCCACGGAAAACAAAAAGTTAAGATATATCTCATATCTCATCACCACTTAGGCCCACCAAAAATTATAAAAATGCTAGCTTACAAGATGTATTAAAAATCATATAAATTTCAAAAATTTGTCTAAATCAAGGGACGTTTCAAAACAAAACAGGTTTCCTATGTAATCAACAAGGCCAGAGACGGAACTACCCTAACAAGACAAACCAAAAAGGAACTTTTTTAAATTATCTTTTTATTTTTTTAACGTTAATGCCTACGAGTTGCTATAAATATCCCTCCGTCCCCTCCTAAGTGAATACTGTTAGAAATCATACAGTCTAACATAGGGTATCTAGAATAAAGTGTTGCTGAAGGTAATCCTGCTAGGACTGTCTTTGGAAAAGCTAAGAACAGGATTTGACTGAGTCAGCAGGACTTCCTCTAGAATCAAGACTTTTGCCAGGACTTATGGAAACACATAGGAATGATTTTGAAACACTGCAGGAAGATCATAATCCCAGGTCTAAAAACGGAGACTTTATTTAGACACACCAACACAAAGCAGTCTATGCCAAGGGCAAAGGTTCAGATTAAGTAACTGAGAATCCTGCTTACTGTTACCATCAGCTGAAGAACTGCAGGGCTGCAAAGCAGAACAAAAGTGGTTGAGCGGTAACTATGAGCAAGGTAGATATGAAGACGTCTATAAGCATGGTAGGCACAGACAGTGGAGTGATTGATATGATAAAAACACCTTATTTGTAAAGATCTCTTTTTTTGAATGCAGTCAAGATTAGAGTAGATAAATTTGAAAGCTGGGCTTCAAGCTCAAATGTAGCAAATAACATTGAGGAACTAATCACAATTCATACCTGCTCCCATTGCCTTTGAGGACCAATCAATCTTCAGAACTAAGGAGGTTTTTTCCTGTCTCATCCGAGGTACATAAACCTCATTATCAAGAATATTTTACAGCTGATACACTTGGACAATTCAACATTTAACATTTACTACGCATTATCTGTAACACCTACACAATGCTAAAGTGCTGCTCAGCCACACAGAGGCACAATTCATTTCTCTGATCTTTGGCTAATTCATACTTAGAATTAGATATGGACACTGTGAAGTTAAAATCCACTGGATAAGTCTACTTGACATACAGAACACGAAATACTGGCATAATATTGGTAATTCATATGCTGAAAACTAAAGAAAAAAGCACTGTAGTCTTTGTGAAATAAAGGTAGTCTAGCTTCAAAAGTAGCTTTACATTGTCAGACTGGTAACATTTTCATCTACTGAATTCTAACAAACCAAGATGACAGAAAAAAGTCCATGCCCAAATAAATGTCAAGGATTTACGTATTAATGGAAAGTGTTCTCTTTCCAATAATTACTTTTCCCTTTTAAAACAATATGTACATCTTTTCTTTCCTCTTTCAACTGGTATCAGAAATGCTGTATCTGTCAGTGAGAACAACTTGTCGATCCAGAATCACTCAAAATTAAGTGCCCCTAGTTCTAGCCTGTGTGCTACATTTCTGAGCTATAGGAGAGCCGCTCAGTGCTTTTATCCTTCTTTTGTGAAGCACAAATAAGAGCAGGAGTTCTGCTTTTTAAAATACACATTTTCCATGCACAGTGTAAGCAATTTAGGAAATTGAGCACAATCTGGCATATTTTTCAGTAAAACAGTCTCTAAATCTTGCCCTTGTCAAGTTAGCTTTATAAATGTGTTATAAACTGACATTATTAATTTTATCAAGTTTCCATTGTAATACAGAATCCAAAGAAATAAAAAGATCACATTTCCAAAATTATTCCAGAAATACCATTCGAGGCAACACCCTATGTAATTAGTGAAAAGATAGAACACTCTTAAGCTTCCTAGTGATAGGGGGTTAAAAAAACCCCACAACATACAAAAGGTCTTTAAAGACAAAGTCATTTAACCTACCACCATAAATTAAAACATCATCATCATATAGGAGCTAACAAAATTTGTTAGGTGTGTGGAAAAAACAAAAGCCAGTACTCAAAAGAGTCTTGAAAATACCCTCCTGTAACCCAATCCAGAATACAAATAAAAAACAAACTCATGACTATTCAGTTTCCTATAGCTTATCTGATTCACTCCATTATGAACTGGTTGTTCTCAGAATGCCTATGCAAATGAAAGTAACTTGTGTTCAAAATAGGGTAGAGAAAGATGTAAAACTAAACAGCAAACAACAGAAAGTGTAAAATAGCTCCAATCTATTTCCTAGTAATTGGCTTGTTTGTTTAGATGGCAAGTGAGCCATGCTTACAGTTAAAAAAGCACACAGAAGTTCTTTGGGAAAATGATCCTATCTGTATATTTAGACATACAGACTGTGTGCTGCTTTTCCAATAAATCAGCCATAAAAGGACAAAAATTTAAGAAAATTAACACTGTATTAAGATAAAGCCAGCACTAGATCAATGACTACCATGACCAGGGTCTGCTAGAAACCAGAATGGGACTTGCTGGGGATTGTGAAGCTTCAGAGAAAAGGCAAATAAATAAATAAATAAATAAACCCTGAATGATCAAAAGATTAACTTAAAAATAAAAAACTCAAGCAAATGGCTACATACGTAATCTCATTTCACCAGCATACTTACGAAGGATGACGTGGGTGATAACGAATGCAAATATAAAGACTGTCAGAAAGGACAGAGATAAAATAAACATATAAAAAAATCTGTAGTTTCTTTTCCCCACACAGTTGCCTACCCAGGGACAGTGGTGATCAAACCGTTCTGAAATGAGAGGCAGAAGAAAAAAAAATGGAAAACAATTAATAAAATGCTGTTTATTTGAAAAAAGCTCTCTGAATACTATATTAAAACTCTTCTACTCAAAACTGGAGTTTTGGATGTTGTTTTATTTGTATCTGTCATGATCATACCTCTGACTTATGTCTACTATCATCTCATCCACCCGTTATGGTATATGAAATATTGACACACTCCCTCTTCCTTTTACTGCTTCACTCAAAATATTCTCCAATAAAGACCACCTATTTTTCCACTTAGAGTTGACACTGCCATACAAAAACATTAAAAATAACAAAATCACTCACATAAACCATTTTTCAAATATTGAAATTCAGACAGTCTTGTAAAATTTGCTTATACTTCTTCTGATTTTGGGGTTGTTGTTTTGTTTGGTTTGTTTTTAATGGTACAAAAATTGATAGAAGTCATCTGAATGCTGTTACCTTTAGCACTATAGGCTCCCTCTTCTTTTTACTAAACCAAACTCTTTCCTTTTATTTCCCTGAGAGATGAACTCATTCATGAGACAGGAAAAAGCCAGGGTGGGTCAGAAATGAGCATCCCCAACACGGAGGGAAATGCCCCAGCGCTGGAAAGCAGCTGAGGGAACAGTTCTCTCTGCTTCTCCCCAGGCAGCCTGGACCCCCCCGCACCATCCCAGTATGCCAGGTAACGTAAACAGAGCGATTGTCAGGAAACAAACCAGTGTTTCCTAACTTTGCTTTGGAGATATTACTCTGACAGAATTTTAAATTTTTTAATCAAATCCAAGATCATAACAGAAGACAGATGCTCTCATGCTGCCCCTCTCTCTCTCTCTCTCTGATCCTTGTCCAAATCCTGTTTTGTTTTCTGTGACTTTTATGCCTCCATTGACGTACGATATCAAACTATTTGTAGTTCCACAGGAAAGGCGAGCTATAAATTTGAAGTCCTTAAATCCTATGTTAAAAAGGCACATTTGCCCAAGCACACCAGATTATTTCAGCTACAGCTTTATGTTAAAGACCTACATTAAGGTTTTCCTTGAAGGATGTACTTAGTATTATCTTCATTTAAAAAAAAAAAAAAGTCAGAACAACATGCACAACAGATTTCTGAGTTCACCAGACTTTCAGGGGTTTTTTAAATGGTTTTGCGTGACAGCTGTTTGGACCACATGTTTCTGCCATAAATCTGTTTCAAATTCCAATGGGGCTATTCAAGGTGAAGATACTAAACTTTCTTAGGATAGGGCTTCAGAAATACTTTGATTTAATGAGTACTGCTAAGAATATCAAGAACTAAACACTGGTATCTAAAAGGGTAGGCGATACTACTTTTATTCAGTGCCATACAGTTGTATTCCCAAAATAAGTTGACAATGCATTTGAACAGTGCTTATTTTTACATTTGTGCTTCAGAATGAGTCCTTATGTTCTGATAAACACTTTACTTCATTTAATGGGTACGTGAGCAAATAATAACACAAAGAAAAATACAGCTACAGAGCCTTTTAAAGAACATAATACTAGGGTACTTTGGTACCCTAGTGCTTCTAGCCATGAAAAAATATTTTTATATATGCAGACATTTATTTGATAGATTCAGATAAATGCAGACAAACATAAAACCACACACGTACACACCCCCTCCCCCATCTATAAATATGCACACGTATATATTCCTTACTAAAGGCTGACTTGATGTTTTTAACCTACTTGTCACTGTTCTCCAATTTCTGTCTTCAAACTTTTTTGGTAAACCAAAAGGCTGTGCTTTCTCAATAAATAGCTTCACAATGATTGGTAAGGTATGTAACTACCTAAGATGTTTGTAAAGCAGAAATGGACAGAAAAGGCTGGATATCAAAAAAAACACTGCTATAGTGGTAAATCTGAACCAACTCTAATGAAAAAGGAGAAGTATTGAAGGGTTTACGTGAGTGTTATGAATGAACAAGCTAGGCCTCATTTTCCTCAGTCATAAAGTAGAAAGGGATGTGACATTTATGCTATATGCCACAAAACAGTATATTAAAAAGCAAGGGATTATTCTACTCAGCAGGGCACAAACATGTAAATGTAAGTTAAAGATAACAGCCTTACAGTTTGTGGGCTGCTCTGCTTAGATGCTAATGTCAGAGAAAACAGCCAACTCTGGCAAAATGAACAGACATGTATTAAGCACTAACTTCTAATGCTGTTAAGCAATACGAACACTCTTAAAACTAGAGCTCATTCTTCTTCCTTACAAGACAACATGGCTTAATAAGTATTAAGGAATAAATAACACAATATCATAAGGTTCACCTCTGGCACTCCAGATGTCTGGAAAAGGAAGCTCTGCCTGACATCTCTACTTGGCTTGGACAATGTTGGCAGCAAAATTAAGATTTACCTTCACCGAGAAGTGAAAAACTACTGATGTAGAGAAAAATTGGGAATTCCGGCCCTCATAAACTTAAAATGTAGAGCAAATATAAATACAACTGATTGTTATGAAGAACAACATCCTCTTTAGAGACGATGACTGCAGTTCCAGTTTAAATTTATAGGGTATAGTTAATGTGCTTCTGTATTTGATCATACATTTGTGACAAGGTTAATGTAAAAATATTTGAAGCAAATGAAAAGAATCAAAACATTGGTAATACAAACTCTTGTTAATAAAAAGTGTATTAGAATTCTTAATGAGGGAGGAAGAAAGCTGCAAGGGCAGAGAAGTTTGCCTATGTAAGCTTCCCAGGGATATGAAAGTTTGTGATAGATCATCCTCCTGCACTCAATTTTAAGCAAAAGCAGCAGCAAGGTATTTGCCTTCAGGAGGTAGTATGATGTTACAGCCATACCGACCTAATAGAGAACAACTGCGAAAACAGGTGGCCCAGCTTCTCCCCTTTTAGCAGTCCTGTGAATAAACTCTTGCCTGTGTGTTTGTGGCCTTAGGCCTTTGTTTGTCCTTAGGCCAAGCCTGGCTTTCATTTTACCCTGTGGGGAGCTGGTTGACAGCACCAGACTATGGTTAATTTTCTGTTGCCCGGCTCCCCAGACCAACTCATCCCAGTATCAGATGAGCTCCAAAGCTGGCCCAAGTGAAGCAGTGAGAACACGCTGCCAGAGAAAGGGTGAAATGACCCTTTCAGAAGCAGTTACGTTTTAACTCAGCTTAGCTGTAACACCAACCTTACTACAGGTTAACACCTCTCGGGACTGCATGAAAAATCCAGTTTTGATTAATTTTTCAGGGTCTGAGAACAAAAGCTGAAGCAAACAAAAAAGACCGAGAAAATGTGCCGACAGTTTCTAAGGTGACATATCAATGAAAGATGAGCTGGGTAAACGGAGACCAAAAATGCTGTTGTAAAGACCACAGAAAACCAGAGGGTAAACCTCAAGACCAGTCAGTAAACCTGCAACCGTGAATTAATTTTACTAGTCTTTCCCAAGTGATTAGCAACTTCAAATTTGGATAACAACTTCTGAGGACAGTCAGCACCCCCATAACCAAATCCAAAGGGCAAGGCTTCACAAGACAACCAAGCCAATCTAAAATCTTAGTAGCAATGAAAGAGATGGTCACATGCTGCCTTTCCTGCCACTTCATCCCGCTTCCTTCTTTCATTGTCTAAGCTGCTGCTGAGTCAGGTCAGTTCCCTGAACTGGCAGGAAAGAAAAAATGGAATTATTTTGTTCATTGCTTAGTGAGAAAAACTGACTTACCAATGGCTGTCTGTTACTAAGGGCTGTGTGAACAGGCACAAAGGAGAGAATCACGCAAGTGGGGAAAAACAGGATGAGGTTCAGATACTGCCTCTTTGGAAGCAGAAAGCTGTCAAGCATGACTCAGTGGTCTCATTAACACTCACTTAATAATATATGCTAACTGGATGACAGAACAACATACAAGTTACATCATACTTTATACATTTCTCTCAGTTTTTACCTTCCTCGAAACATTTATATTTGAAAACTTGCTTAAGAAACATCAGCTGCTGGAGATTTCAGATGAAAACAAAACGAAGAACATTTCCCATTTTAATTAGCAATGGTCTTTCCTTCAGAAACCACACCGAAGCATGCTCCTTACTGCTCAGAATCAAAGAGCCAAATCTCTACTTTTCCACAGCACAGCATGTAGACTCTTTAAATCCTTAAATGTTCAGCTTCCATTTTTCAATCACTACACTCCAGGAAATCATGTACAAAATGACCTTAATGCCTTCCTTCCTCTTTCAAAACATTTAATAAAAGCTTTATAATTTACAAGGAACAAAAAACCCCATTTTTACATGGAACATTTGTAGGCCAGCTTGGCCCTTCAGTCTGCAGCTTTTCTCATCTCTTTGCACTGTGATGTCAGAAACATTTATTATTATTTATGAACTGCTTCCTTTTTTCCTTTGTTTGACTGGGTCACTGCACGCCAACGTACATTTTCTAAAGCTTAATGTGAAGATAGGTCTCAGAAAGACAAAAAAATATACAGGTGCAAAAATATCTAGGTCACATAACTAGCAGATTCCAATGAGCACAAGCTAGAATTCACTTGCTCATTCTTCCTTCCCATTCAAGTAAACTGTTGCAGGGCAAAGATACAAACCTAAAGCATTCACCAGATGTTACCACCTTTATTTAACACAGGCACACATGTATCCCAGGACTGGGGAGAGTCAACAGCCCGCTATTCAAACCTTGCGCCAGTCAAAAAAACCCCAAAACAACACATTACAACTCAACCAACTGGGCCAGCATTACTCAAAATTACTTTTGACAGCAGCACTACAACATAGGACTACAAGGTCCATTGTCCTGGACCCACACTGGACAATTATGTAGAGAACCCAACACATCTGCACATATTTGTAATGATGACAATTACAGCTTTCTGTAGGACTATGATGTCATGATATGATCACATCTATTCAGGCTTTTTGACTTGATATTTTGTATGACAAATGGTACTTTCAGAATTTGGTTGCTTTTGGAATGTTTAGGAAAACAAATGAGGTTTTTAAAAGTCCACATAAGGAATGCTTCTTATTATAAAAAGCATTTATTTTCTTCTCATCTACTGAGAGTCATGTACATATGCACAAAAGCCAATATAACCATGGCATTAAATCCTTTACAGTCGGTTCAGAATGTTTGATAATTTAACATAATTAATAAAAAAATTCTTGTATCTGATATTCATAGCGTATTAAAAAACCCTATCCTTAGCTCAGATGTTCCGTTCCACTAACTTAAGTCATCACTCCTAAGAAAATTTTTTATTTAATAATACTTAAAAAAACACTGCTGGGACTTGCCATCAGTTGGCAACAGCAATCAAATATATGGATCAATTTAACTTACACAACATTCACCTGTGTGTCAGTCATTCCTCTGACAATGCCTTTGTTGTCACTTTCGTGGAATGAAATCGGAGTAGAAATTTATATGAAAAAAATGGTGAATAACAAAAGACGGATTACAAGTTACTTTTATATGCATGCTGATGTTATTTTAGAACATCTGTTATGGACAATGCACAATGGATCCTTTAAATCACCAAGCTTCAGTACTTTTGTACCCTGATTCCAAATCAAAACACCCCAAGAAAACCAAATGGCACAGAATGAGCTTTCTACCCTCAAGTTTACATTTAGGAAACACTCACCAAAGGTTTAGTCCAGGTTACATTCTGGACACTACACTAATCTCTACAAAGTGACGCAAACCGAAACAGCAATGTAACATTGGGAAAGACGGGCCTCTATTAACAAAATACATTAATAATGCGCATGGATATCTCCAACAAAAAGTCAATGAGAAACACAAACACAAGGGCTACTCAACAAATATTTTACTCTTGCGATCCTCTAAATACTGTCCCAGACAGCTAAGATAATTGGGTGGGGATTTTTTTATAGAAAATCAGTAACAACTTCAATAGTGGCAGACTAATGTTATTCACAAAAAGAAAATAAACATGCTTAATTTTGTTAATAAAAATAGCAATTGATTTATTAGAAAACATCCAGCCATTGCCCTAGGATAGCTCATAGTAATTAAACTATATCATCACATAGCTCACTTTGCTGCTACTTCCAATAATAAATGTGGAGTAATTAACAACAAATCCCTTTGCACACACACTAATGGTGACATTTTCAAAGGCAGCAGCAGCAGTTTAGAATGACTGCTCTTTGATAGGTATGAAGAGCGCACAGCAAAGGCCCTCTATGCTTAACAGTCTCTCCTTACATACCTATTCTTGTCAATACCTTCATGTGCTGGGAACCAAACAAGTGCCAGACACACACAAAACCGTGGAGGAAGAGTGTTAAAAATCCCACCTTGTCCCTAGGGGAAACGTGGTATCGCTACCAGGTATCAGCATCCACAGAGTTCATGGATTTGTTCCTCTCTTTTCTACATGAAAGCACCTTTTTTACACGCTTCTACTGCTGCCTTGTATCTGCCCTTGAATTCCTCAACCATCATTCAAATTGTTATTGCACCTAATGTAAATATTTGTTTATTTTCATAAGTTCCTAATTTTTTTTTGTATTTTTTTCCTGGTAATTTATCTCTTTATTTTTTCCCCTCTTACACCTGAGGTTTGCAACATAATTTACACAGTTGGGTATTATGGTCATATCTGCTTTTTTTTTTGTATGCAGATCAACACATAAGCTGCAACCTCTCTCTGAAGTAACCTATAATACTATTATCTTTTTTTAAAAAAGACTTTCTGCCATATTTCCCAAAGCTTTGTCTTAGACTTAAAAACTTTTTGACACATAGGCCATGCTCCCTGAATTTCTGAAGTGCATCTAGTACATAGATGTCACAGTCATAAACAAATAACATATCACTGCTGTAAGTGCTGGTGTGTACTCCATTCGGCAGCTTCTTGGGTGCCCCAAAAAGGTAGCACAAACAAAAAGAGACAAAGCCATTTCTCACACGTAAAAACAAAAAAAACCCCAAACACACAAGAAAAAAAAAAAAAGGACATAGCACCAACTTTGTAGTTTTCTTTGTAGTTTTAACTGTTCAGCTAAAGAGTCACCTCAAGAGACCTGGAGCTAAGGCTTAACAGGTTCAAAAATCAGGCCCCAAAACAAAGTGAAAATTGTACTTTCTTCATTGTAGGAAATGTAAGGAAAGAAACAGGCAAAGATCATGAAAAGGAACTGAAAGCAAGAAGGGAGATAACAAGGTGAAGACTACTACAGAATGGAATTAAAAACAAGCAAAATTAGGTCCTGTCATCAATTAAATACACGCTGATTATAAAGGACCACAAAGTCCTGGGAAAATTACTCAGTAATTTTCACAGTATCAGTGTTATAAAAACCCAATTGCTACAATGCCACCTCTCAGCCTGTTTTTGAAGAAATTTGTGTTCTCCAGGCTGGAAGATGGTGGTACCTGGAGTAACTACAGGGAAGAGCTTGTCCCTGAAAACACTGGTAATTCTCACACTTTGTCTTATGTTGTGTGTGTTATATGTTATGTGTGTTTTAATAATTAATTCCCCATTTTAAGAAAATTCACAGCACTGGTGCCTAATCTGGGAAACTACTTTTAAAAACAATTATTTTATTCCAGTTCTGCTGTTTGGCATACTGCTGGGTACATAACATACTGTATTTTCAAAACAATAAATTAAATTGATGTATTTTGGTGAAAACCAAAACAAAAAGACGCTGCCTACAATTGCCTGGGATAAGTGCTTTACAGAAGCAATAATTTAACCAGAAAGGGCGTGTCTAATGGCTTCTAATATAGCATATTTTCTGTCAAAATTTCTGTCAAAATCTTGACAGTTGGTCTCATGTTTAGGATCTATAGAAAAGCAATCAGACTTACAAGTGAGAGGAATCCTGTCTCCTACAGAAAAGAGAAGCATCGATAGAAAACGCCAGTACGGTACGTGCGCCTGCAGCACTACTGTAATCCTGGTTCCTCATCTCAAAGAGTTTACATTAGGTACAAAGAAGGCCAACTAGGATCCATCAAGAGTTACTGAATAGAAAGGGATAACCCCCCCGGGTCCAAGAAAGGCCTACACTGAAAACTTCTGAGAGCAAGAGAATATTCATCAGGAAGCATCCCCGCACGCTTGCCCTCCTCTCCTGTTCTTCCCCAGGGATCCACTCTGGCCATGCTGGCAAATGGGCTACCGCACGAACCAAAACTTTGGTCTAACTTCGTATGCCATTCTCATGATCACCCATCATCTCTGAAAAAAATCAAACTAAATGCCTCAAAGTTAAGTTCTGACATCCAATTTCAAAAATTTGAGCTTTGAATCCTCTGTGGAAAAGAAATCATGTGTTGAAAGAAACACAGTGGAACCAGAGAAGAGAAGCTATCCTTATCCATCAGTCACACACAAATTTAGGATATACAGATTTTGAAACACATAGGAATGCCGCATTCTCTTAGATTAATATAAATGGTGGATCTCTTCTTTCACCATACTAGATTTTGGCCTAGCTTCACTTAATAAGCAAAACTGTGGCATGTGAACGCAAGGAAGGCTTTAGACATTTAGATTATTGGACTAAAATGATTTACTGCTTGCTAATCATTATTTGCTGTCTCTCATTATTCATTTGGTAATATATTTAAATAAATTGTTTGGAAATAGCTGCTTCTTTTTCAGCTTCTATTATAGAAATCAAATTAAACAAGACAAAAATATTTTTTTAAAATAAAACATAAAAAAAAGGAAATTACACAGTTCATGTTGGAATGACCAAAAATACATAAATAAAAAAGGTCATTTTGTCATTTCAGAAGCAAATCCAACTACTGGCTTCTTACTAGCATGACACAGTGCAATCAAAACCTCTTGTCAAAACCCCGCAATAACCAGATCAGAATCTGTGCCTGCTGTGGATGTTCTTTTTTTTTTAAGTCTGTATCTCTTGTGCTTATGTGTACATTATTTTAAATTCATTTATAATTTTTAAGTAACATAATAGTACACATAAAACCCTTGAGGGGCTAACTTCCAACTGCCATTCACAAAGGCAGTTAAAGAAAGCAAGTTAGGAAAACATCCAAGACATTTGCCTCAGGGAACACTTACTCAACCAAATTTTTGAAGGTATTACATCCAGATTTTTCTGGATACTACTATGAAAATATTGTAAAGCTAAAGGAGTTGAAGCATTACTATGGGTAGAACTGTTTGAGGTTTTTTTTTTTAAAGCTATTTCTTCATATTTTTATCTAAATATACTACATAGCCATTTATTAAAAAAAATAGTGATGAAAATCAGAAACAAGATCAAGTAACAGATATGCTTACTAGACAACTAGAAAGTTAGGATTAATTCAAAACGGGGGAAAAACCAACAATGAATAATTTTTTGTATGTACTTACATATTTAAAATGCTGCTAAGTATTCCTCACAGAATGAAAAGCATCAATAGAAAATACAGAATGAAAGAACCTCTCTTTCACACTGCATTCATTTGTCCAGGATCATAAAACACCTTTAGGTAAAAGTAGCATACTGTTTTTTCTGAGCAGTGAGTGCTGGTTTGAAGAAAAAACTCGATTCCTGTGTCACATAGTCTCTGTAGTTAGGTTACACAGCAAAAGCTTCATGGAACTACATGGTAAAAAGGAACGAATAGCCATATTGGTAGCGAGTTGCAATCATAAGTTACTTAAATACCCATATGCACGTGAAATAGGAATATTTTTGCATTGGTTTGTTACATCAGTAAGGAACTAGCAAATGATAGTGGCACAAGAACACTCACTGCTAATACAAGATTTATTCACTAAGTGAAATTAAATAAAAACATCCGCATACAGACAATCCTTACTTAAGAGTGGAGGTAAACTGCGTAACATTCTCATTAAGTGTAGGATCTTAGACTGTTAGTTTTCCACAAGTACATGAGCAATCCCATTTTCTTGACACCTATTCTTCCACAGCGTACTAGCTGCAGGTGGTTGTAGACTTCACTTTTTGCATTCAATACACCTAAATATTTATATGAGAAATATCTGTACCGAATCAGGAAAAAAAAAAAAAGTACTATAAAACATACCCTGAAAAAGTCATAGTTTATTGTAATTCCCATTATAAAAGCTGAGGGGAAAAAACACAGCAAGTTCATTTCAATAAATGGATGGAATTATTTTAATACAAATAACTTCGAATTGAAAAACGTGCAAGAGGAAATGACAATTATCATACCTATTTTATGAGCAGAAAGGACTAATCTTCTTGGATACAATTATCACTTATATGAGTCATTTGCTCACTTTTTTTCTGATATACATTCATAATAATTCACATCTGTTGCGCTATCCCAGACGTAATCAGAAGACAAAGATTGTTTAAGTTGTTTATCCACCATCACCAATTGTATGTTTCACAGAGTAGGCTTTCCAAATTTAGTATGAAAAGGACACAATTAGATTACAGAATAACTTGTAGAAAAATCCTCCACATTAGTTTATCAAAAAAAATGAAACATTATTTAAAAAAAAAAAGCTTGAGGATATGTGTGTGGGAGTTGCTCTTTATGCACTCTCGCTGAAGACAACAGCCTGTAACTTTTATTTACTGCACTGGTCAACAACTGCATTTTCACATTATCAGGTTTGCTGAGAAATACCACAACACTCTAATGTCCAGGTTACACATTTGATACAATATTTTTCTGAAAATGTGCCAGCTGCAATTCATAGACATTCCTATTTGCCAAGTTCAATGGCTTTTGCAACAGTTAAAAAATTCTAACGCATCAGAAAAACTTATTTACTGAAGGAACCATCTACAGCTACCAATTGATTATATAGGGCCAAAAGGCCAAACTTTTCATTCTGATGTAAGTGTACTCATTAAATGAGCATCATCTAAACACAAAACTGTAATTCTTCCAACGACTGCTTTATATCTAAAAATATCACTGCTGAATGCTGCAATTACATTTCTCAGCTGGAGACATCTTTCTACATTATTTTCTTGAATGCATAAGATCCAGGCTCACCAGTGTGCTAATCAGCTGCACTAAACTCTAAATGTGATCTAATTAACTAGAAAACTACTCAGATTTGGTTGGTGAGGTTTTTTGGTTTGCTTTCAAATCCAAGCATTTCTTAATCACCTTGTCTGCCCTCCAGAGAAAATACTCAAGAAAAAAGACAAGATGTTCAGAGGAAAAAAAGCCCTACCATTATAAAATATCCTTAGGTCCTGAAAACTACTACTTACTCTCAAAATAGCATGCTTACCCAGTAATTTCGTATGGATTCTGACTTTAAAATTTTCAGTCTTAAAACTGTTCAAAGGTAAGAATCACCTAGAGTGTATATTCTGGTCACAATGCAAGCCCTAAACATTTGAATCGTTCCTTACACTTAGCCTGTAATGAACTGGAGAAGCAGCTCCTCACCGTCAATTTAGCTTGGTGAAAGAAACAATTCTGAGACTCCTGTAAAGCTTGGTTCCCTGCACTGGGAAGTTCATCGCACAAAATACGCAGCCCTATTCGAATTAGGTGTGTTCTTCATCTTGCTGAGCTGCTTAGGAAAGATGTATGCATCAGAAGATATTCTTCCTTCCTAGATTACCAACAACTCTCTGTCAGCCCAAATCTGCCTCCTCTAAAATTCTTAACATTAACAGACCTTGTAGGAAAGAAGGATGAACACAGCAAGTGACCTCAAGAGTAATTCTTGTCACTAACTCTGATTGTTTTCTCTCTCATATAAAAAGTATTCGTTACAACATGTAAGCTACTAAATTGAACATATGCCATCTCTTTTTTTACTCACCTACGCAGTTATCACAAAGGCTGCAATGTGAGGCACGAGGTGGGCGGAAAATCTTGCAAGTAAAACAGTATTTTAGTTTCACTGTCTGTCCATTGATGATCACTTCTTTTGTTCTGGGAGGGGGGCGGTATCCTCCTGAACTGGAGCCATTTGCAATATCTAAACATGGAAATGGAAAGTGTTAAATTTTTCACATGAGCTATGGTGTACGCACAGAACTGTCCTTGATGGCGAGCTATAGCAAGTTTCAAATTTATATTAACACACTTAAACAACTTTTTTCCTTTCTCATTCTCCCAAAATAACAAGTAGCAAAAAGACAGTTAATTACAAATAGCATCCATAGTCAATTTGAATCAAAAAAAACTCCACCCAACCCCAGTTCTGAAATGCTGACAGCTACCTTGATCTCAAAACTCTTATACTCTCATATCCCCTAATAGTTCATAAAGAATACTTTAAAGACAACTGTGACTACTGGTGCAGGATGGTAAAATCTGGACAAGTTATCTTTAGCATTTTCCTCAATTTTTTTATAATTCCTGTAATAAGAAGAAGTCTCTCTACAAGTGCTGCAGATACTCTACAATCTAATATAAAATCTGCACGTTTACTTAAGCAACAGCAGCTCTGTCATTAGAGCTTGGCACATGGTAGAAATAAGATCAATCATCACTTTGAGATCTCTTAAAGCAATGTGATGCCATTCTGAACATGCTCCATTGTATCTCACAGCTCTTGCTGTTTCGAAGTTTGAAAATCTAACTCCCAGTGTTAGATTTATACATCTTGAAGTTTGTTGCATAAAAATAGTTTCCAACTACCTCATTTGGTACAAGTGGTGCCATTTGGGGTTTTGTTTGCGTGCTTGCTTTTATTTTAGGACATCAGCATTCATTTTTCCAGCAACTAAAGGACTGATTAGGCTAAATCATTAAAGTTCAATTTTGTCCTTTTAATACTCCCAAGCTGAGCTATACTCTGAAAGCTGAACATATAAAAGTGGTACCTTTTTCTCAGTTTATCTGTTCTTGTGTAATCACAATCAAACCAAACCACAGAAGTGAAAAAAACTCTAAATTATTACTTTTGGACAGGCATAAAAGGAAGAACAACAGGAAAGTAAAATAAACTGTTTTCCAATATGTGAATGAAATCACATTTCCAAGTCACAGTCACCTGCACAACTGTGTTTTAAGTTGTCCCCCTGACTTTCACGTTGGACAAGCATGGGGCTGGATGACAGGCTACTAAAAGATCCATGACTTTTATTTGAGCTCAGATTGTTAGAAATATCACCCACAATTACAACTTCTGCCAGGTCAGCAGACATTTACACAGCCTACAAACTACACGTTTTCAAAGGGGCAACCAGAAAGCCTCCTACCTAGCAAGGTATTCAAATTACTGACAGCATAGCTGTGCTAGCAAAGGTGTAATTATACAATATGCTAGATTTGGAAGCAAATCTAGCTTAAGAAGTTCCCATCTGTAATGTCCTCACCCAATCCATAAATCAATAAAAGTATTTGTGGGACACCACTGTAAACTTGACCATTGAAACAACTGGACTTCAGAAAACTCTCTTTGAGAAGAAGGTGGAAGGAGGGGAGCAATAGCTGAGAATGAGAGAATTTGGGTGTGAAGCTCCTAAGCATCCCTCATGAGAAAGAAACAGCAGCTTAGGAGCAGTCCACTGGACCCAGATGAAGTACAGACATTTGCCTGTGTTGGATCTAAAGCAGCCCCTGCAATGCTCCTGGGATGCTGGGCCAGGTCCTATGATCAGCACATGGAAGCACAGATTACTGTGTGGCTCCCAGCAATCAATAATACTGATTTTGACCTCAAGGCCAATACTACTTGACACAGTATTTTTGATGAAATAAATAGTACATTACAAGCTACTAGTGTACTTAAATACTGAAGCACAAATAGACAGTAAAAGTTGTTTAATGTGCAATATGGAATTTATTATTTTTTTTTTACAATTATGTTGTTTGAAAGAAACTCATTAATTAAACGATTGTGACTTTAAAGCACTCATGACACATCAGTTTGAGTTAAGAAATTTTTGATTTTTGCATTGTGATTTAGAACTAAGCTGGAAAGATGTTCTTTTGAGGGCATAGCACAACCATGCTTATACTATTTAAAGCTTTACAGAGGCATGGATGATTGCTAAATCCAGAACACAGGGAGGAATTTCTTGTCATTCAGAGATTACACTGAAAAAGCTTCCATATTTACAATGAAAACTTGTTTTCTGTAGAACACGTTATCATATGCTGCGTGAAATGCTGAAATAAATAACTTGTAGTACTAGTACAGATCTATATATGACAATACTTTTTAGGGGAGAAGAACACCATAGTAAGTTTTTGTTATTAGTACATTTGTTAGAATGCTAGAATTAGAACATTAGAACATATTTGTTATCATTTTTTTTGTTTTAGTTATGATCACTCAAAAAGATAAATATATTTCAATACACTGTATGTTCAGTGTACAATGATGTACTTTCAGACATCATCACGAGCAGGCTTGTAATATTCTTAGGACTTCTAAAAATCCATGGGCCTTACAAAGCACGGCATTATGCCCACTTCTGACAATACTCTGGTCAAGATAGACTTAAATTGTGAACAAAAAATGTAGGTCATTAGCCCTATTTAGCTTTTTATCCAATAAAGCACATAATGCATTCATTAATAACATGTTCATTATTAAACCAGTGATTTCCATTTGATACTCATACTCAAATTTAAGTGCATAATTATCAAAAAACACTAATGAAGTCCAAACTTTATATAGGTGTATCTTTCTATACTGCTAAAAATGCTGATGCGTTGAATTCCCTAAAATAACAATATTTCAAATTTTCGTCTTTTACATAATCTTATTATTCCTGAATATGTACGTAATAATCCAAAGAAAATTACTTAAACTAGTCAAGGTGAATTGATTAGAAGAAAACCATTCTTTTTTCTAATGAAACATTTATGCATAAAAAATGCCCATTGACTAAACCCAGTATTTCCCACCTTTCAAGAAGTTCAAATAGTGCACTGTATCTATTTTATTTTAAAATTGGCTCCAGTGGAATCTCAAAGGCAACTTCCCTCTTCTCTGGTGGAGAAGGGAGACTACTGGCCAGCCCATTATACTTACAATGCTGGTTTTCTAAGGGGATTTCCTTCCAAACAGTTGCAGAGAAGTTCAAGTTCACAGGGACAGCAAATCCTAGCTCTCTGAGGAAAATTAATCTCAAAATCCAAGGGTGAAAGCTGATGCAAACAAAATTAATGAAAACAGTCTTGCTGACTTTCCATAGAGTCAGGATTTTACCCACAATCCTAAATTGCACAAACCCGAAAGTCCCAGTCTTTCTGTTTATTAACAATTTTTTTTTCTGGAAATAAGCAACAGGGCAAGGCCAAATGTGCTTAGATTTAATCAGCTTTATCTGACCTAAATGCGCCAAACATGCCCTGGTCTCACAGTGATTTTTCAGACTTCAACTGGACTGCTCAAACTTGGGTTCTAACACAGTTAAATCTTTGAATATCCTTATATCTTTTAATATATGTGGTCCCTTTAAGGCATAACAAGATGAACCTTTAGAGAATCACCTTCACCAAATAAACCTCCGTTTGAAGACTACTTTTTACATTTTTCTCTTCCAATCTGTTACTGACACAGTAATGCATGTTATTTTACAGCAAGGGTAAAGTTTGCCACTAATGGGATTGCCTTCCATCCTCTCCGCTCTGACACGGTTTGTAACTTCTCTAGCAGCGTTAAATGTTCATGCACTAGATGGGGCTCCAGCATTTTTATTACCCTATTACAAAAACCCCAAACATACAATCCATATCCTTGCAGGACCAAGGTACCTGAAATGCTGCAAGAAAGTCACTCCAAGTATTTAATGGAGATACAGCACAGTCTAGCAACCTTCTCATGTGACAACAAACTCCACTTCAATCTCTCAAATTATTACGCTGAAAACAAATGGAAGGTGCTGTTTAGATGAGACACAGAGGCTGGGATTTTGTATACTTATCACCAGGATTCTCCCACTCAATCAAGCATTTGCTTTTTTGGTCAATTTTCTGAAGATCCTAGGACAAACAGTCTCTAGAAGGTCTCTCCATGTTGTCTCTACACAAACTTAACAGCCATATTATGCAAGGTTTGCCATCAACTTTAAAGGGACACAATTTCAATCTTCAAACAATATTATTAGAAAAGTTAGTAACTTGAAGTAGTTGTAAATGTTTCCTGCTAAGAAAAACAGAAAACGCAATGAAAAAAGATACCTTTATGTATGACCTATAGCATCGAAAAAAAACAAAACAAAAAAACCCCCAAAACCCACCAAAAAAATAATTAACCACCCTAAAACCTCTGCAAAAATGCAAATGTCCTCTAAGAAATGTCTTCCTCAGTGTTTAGCTACTTAAATCTAAGATATATGCTTAACAACAGTGAGCTACAAGAGGAAAGAGTAATTCTTTTAGGGAAAAGAACTTACTCAACTAACGTTTTCTTGTTTCCAGACAGTAATCTCGGGGACAAACAGTACTGGGAACCTGGCTTAGACTGAAACCAGCAGCTGCTAACTGCATGCTTCACATAATTCTTCTGATAGCCAAAAAGAGATACTGACCAAAGATTGCTCCCGACTTTAGATAAAAGACTTACTGCCTCGATTTCAGAAAAATTACTTTCTAAGAGTAGAATTGCATGATCTTCTTCAAATCTAAAACTTTATGTGAAAGGTATTCTCACTCCCTGAAATAAATGTAATCTTTAGTGATTTGCTGAGAGAAACAAGCATAGAGAGTAAGAGCTTTCTGAAAGACTTACCTGACACACAAAGTAACTTCACTAAATTTATTTTAAGGATATTGTTTAAAGCATCCAGTATTAGGTTTGACTATTTGCCTATCAATCTGGTATCCCGCATTTGGAGAGAAAGAAAAACATACCCACGTGGTACCCACAAGCGGTCTGTATTCATTTGTTCAGGCTATTGTCAATTCTATGAAATGCCTATGCTGTGGCACAGATTTGATTTTATAAGGCTCTAAAGAAATCAAATTGTGCATTTTAAAACAAATGAAAGGCAGGCAAGGAACTGTGCAGAAGTCTCAAACGTAGTCTTGAGCACCAAAGAAAATGAGAGAGCCAAGACAAGACCACCTTCCAGACATGGTGTAGCTAATTTGGGGCTTTTGAAAAAGCAGAAGAAAACAAGCAGAAACTGTGAACTGGCCTGAGCTGGTTGTACAGAATAAATTAGGTAGATATACATAAGTTAAGACAGTTACCCTGAAGAAAAATCCAAAGTATTTCCTTGCTATAGATGGGCCTTTTTAAGCCTGGAAGGATAAATTACCATGATCATCTTTTTATTTATCTGCATCATCTATCCAATGCAATAAAGATTGATATCGTGGAAGAACTGTTAATCTTGTATATGTATATGGACAAATGCTTTCCCATCTGTGAAACCCATTCTGCTGGGTATGGTTATACTTTTTAAGCCTTCATATCTAGAGGTTTATTATCCTATAAACGTTTTTCCACTTGAGGGGACTTCACACTAAACTAACTACAAGAGACACATACCATAACTGCAAAGAGGTTACAAAATAAGGCTGCTCCTAGTTTTCATATTCCCACAGAAACAACAGCCCCCTCAATATAGTATTTTGTGCGGTCACAGAAAACGTGCTTATATGTACCATGAAAAGGATGCAACTACCATTGGGGTTGCCCTGGAAAAAATTACTTCAATTTTCATGAAAGTTATAATTGAAGTAAAAATACTACATCAACAAGTATAATTTCCTATTTGGGGGGTGGGGAGAAGGTCCTGCTGCATTTGAATGAAATTATAGCACTTTCATAGTAAATAAGCCTACATTATCTTCAGTGATTTTGCATTATACAAGCCTCATGCATCTAGTTGCTTTTGTTCTATTACTTTATAAGAAAAAATACTGAAGTACTTTAAGAACTATGCACCTTCCGTCTCTTAGGCCAAACACATATATTTTTTAAATATTTCCTTACAGATAATGTCTTCTAGACTACTCTGTTTTATGCCTTCTCCTTGAGTTTCCACACATGGTGTCAAAAACTGGACAGTGAACTGAGCCCTCTTCATCACTAGGTATTGCAGAATGTCGCTTCTCTTGGTTTATGTAATGACTCTTCTTCCAACGCATCTCAAAGAATTTCCATCTTTTTTCATGATACCACGATGCTGACTCAATCTGTTCATTGATAATAATCAAGTCCTCTTTTACTGTATCATTCACTAGTTAGCGCCCTTTTCATTAGTATTTGATTTCCATTTGTAATCGTGCATTTTGTATTTGTTCCCCAAATTTGATAAGGCTATTTAAAGTATATAATAAATAAGTAAAATCAAACCAAGTGCTTGCAAATTCCCCCAACTCAGCATCAAATTCTGAGTTAAGCATATTCCCTTTTTCTTGAGCCCACAATCAGACTCTGCAAGATCCTACTTGATCACTTACCGTTTGCCACCAGAATGTCTTTCCAAAAAGTTGCTCATTGACTTTGTGGAAATTTCATCTAGACTTTATTTCTAAAATTTATATAGAAAGAATCCTATGCAGGACAGCATGAAGATCTCTATCATAGACAAAATTCAGCACATCTGATTCTTCTTTTCCACCAAGACAGTTACTCTTTCAATGAAGGACATCAGTTTGATTACACTTGATTTGCTCTTGAAATACTTTTTTGCTTGTTTTGAGTCTTAAAGGGCCATAAAACCCACCCCCTGCCAGCCCCAATTCTTACAATTTGATCATTTAGCAGTTTGCTCCATGTCCTTCCAAACAGAGAATAACTTCTAGCGATAGAACAGACAGATTTCTATTAGAGTAGAATACCAGATAAATAGATACGGATACAGTACAGTAGACTGCCAGATTTTTGGTTTTAACTACTACTTTCCCTCTTCTGACCTGCACTTCCTATCAGCTGGCAAGAAATGTGCAAGTTCTCCTCTGAGATCAGAGTGTTGAATCCTTCAAGATTGCCCTCCCTTACCTCTCATTTCCCAATTGCACAGTATGCTTTCAGCTTCTCTTTCTTGTTCCGACCTCTAACAGAGCCTGTCCTGTTGTCTTCCACTGTTCCTTGCTGGTTGTTACTGACTTTATTCCCCTTTTCCCTTTCTGACACTTTTCCTATATCCTTGTGCTACCTCTTTATACTCACCTTTAGAAACTGTCTCCACTTTTGATACAAGTATCTTTGACTTGCAAACTTCATAAAACTACTAACAGGCAAAATGGCCTCTTACTACACTTCCCAACCTTCCTCTGTATGAGGATAGCTTGATGATGTACATTTGATACAATATTTTTTCAATAACAGAGGTCCTTTTTGCTTTGTGGACAAGTGCTTTCCATTCCTGTACCTGCTGGTGGAAACATCAGCAGCACAGCTCTGTTAGTCCTCTACCTTCATCTGGGCAAATGTGATAGCCTAGGTGGAAACATGACCACTCTTTTACCAAAAAAGTCACTTGAATGAATGGAGTACTGACAGTTTCTTTAGAAGGTCTTATTTTGAGACCTCTTCTCCTTACTCAGCTTGTCCTATTCTATGCTTTTCGACATACAAAAATAAAAGCTCAATAAAAGCTTTAAAATAACTTTAAAATGGCGTTCTTAAATCAGAATTCCTCATTTTGGGACTTAACAGTTTCTCACTGCATCTGAAGTAATTTCTGTGAGGCTACTTCCCAAAGAGACAGGGAGGGGAGAGAAAGTCTCAAGTACCTAAGAACAGCTTGAGTAGGGTAAAAGCCACAGAGTGGACACGTTACATGCACCAATTTAGAAAAGAAACAATTTGGTAAAGGCATTATTTTTAGGTGATTTATCTTAAGAATCTCTTGCCTAGAAGGATATTACTGTTAACCTTGCATCCCATCTTTAGAAGGTGCCTCAAGTTCAAAGGCACAGCAAAGTCCAAGGCAATCAAACCAGAATTATAGTTTGGAGCACATAGAAGTTTTCTTTTGAATCACGGGAGCCATCCAGCTTTTCCTGCTGCACGGATGCCACTCCACTAAGATACATTTTAATGTGCCCTAAAAAGGGCACATTAAAAAAATATATTTCAACAGTACAAAGGTGTTTCTTTCTATTTCCATTGTTGATTCCAGAACCAAAATTTCAGGGCAGAAGGATTTGCTATAGCTACCTAGCTTGTTCCTCTCCATTAAACTTGCCATAAGCCCTCATGTTTGGGAACTTGAGCCCCAAACTCTGCATTTGCTGACAATATAGTTCCTCACTTCAAGACTCCATTGTGCCTTGTTGGAAGACTGCTGGTTTTGTTACTGCTGAAGAAAGCACAGTGGGTTTGATCAGCCCAGCAGTCTGAACCTCTGAAGCAAGTCTTGTGCTACCATTTAAAAAAAAAATAAAATTGTAAACACAAGTTCTGAAACAGTCACACATGGAAACATTTTGACCATCCTAATCAACTTTTTATTAAAATCTCTGTCTTTTTTCAGTATCCAATTTATATTTTTCATTTTGTATTTAGCCAAAACTGTGTATCTGATAGACTCTTTAAAGAAAAAAATCATTATTTTCAGCTGATTTAAAACAACTTATTTCCTGACACAGATCAATGTTTCTTTGAACACAGAGCAAATCCTTGAACACGAACCCATGCCTGTAATTTAAACTAACACTGGTACCCTTATTCAAGGTAAAGGATTCCTTGAAAGAGATTAATTTAGACCATAACACTGATTAGGAAAAGGTGCCAAATGAATGCTTCATTATATTTTTCCATATTTTCACTCTTAAAAAAAAAAAAAGACTTGGTGAGTTTTTGTAGCCTAAGCTATATACCATATTAATGAGGTTTTCAGATGCTTAAGCAAGATGATTAAACCCCTTCTGAAACTCGGATCAATAGCGAACATTTTAATACCTCTATCATATTAGAGAATTTGAAGAAAGGAGCTGAAACCTAGCACATGCTGTAGCCTTTGAGCTTAGCATTCAACTTTTTCTACACAAATTTTGCCAGAAGAAAAGTCGGGGAGGAGGGAGAGACGGGCAGCGGGGAGGTCGCAGTTCAGATATCCACAGCAGCAGCTTGTTAAGAGCTATAGAGTTAACTTTCAGATTTCTTTCCTGCAGAGCACGTTAACTCGATTTATGAACAGATTATGAACACTCCATCACTCCAGAGAAACTAAGGATGTCATGTTCCAGCAGAACTGGGTTTACTGGAGACTGCTATGGTCAAGCACTCAGGGCAAGGAATCTGTCTCTCCCTTGTACCACCTCCACAAGAAAAAAGAGGAACCTGCCCAAGCCAGAGAAAGGAAAAGCTTTGGGGAAATCCCATTGCTGAGTAAAAAGCCGAGTGGAAGGAAGGACCAGAAAAAGAGGAAAGAGTGACAGACAGCAAAAAATGCAACCAAGTAGGATCCACATAAGAGCCACGGAGGCAGGGCTGAACACAATTATAGGAAAGACATGGCAGAACTCCAAGGTGTATGTACCTAACAGATGCAATACAAATAAGAGGTAGAAAAGAGATGCAGAGAGGACTCTAAACACCAGGAAGCACAGGATTCTCCAGAAACAGGAACCAAAACCCAAAGAACTTTTTGAAACAGACTGCACTAGCTTGTTTCTGTGCCAAGGCCCTAATTACAATGCATTTTTATAGTGCTGCTTTCTGCCTTACCTGTCTAGGTTTTTGTTACTCAAAGAACAACTTACTGCTCCTTTTGATATATTTTTTTTTGTCTTTATAGCCACAGGATTATGAAAATAATGCATCTAAGCCACTTTCTATGCCAATTAGCAAGAATTCATAATACCTCATCCTTTAAATGGAGCCAAGCATACACCCAATTAATATTTACAGCCTGCCATTCTATAGGAATAGAGAATTAAACTGCACATCATAAAAACTCTAAAGTGACCATTACACCATGTCCATTTCAAAATCATGGATACAATTAAATATTGCAGATATAGGTACTGGATGTAAAAACCAAGGAATTAATTTGCTGTGGTTAAATTGGGAAAAATCCTTGAATAAAAGCATATTTAAAACATGATTTACAGAATGCTCAAGATTTCACCAAGTAGATGGATACCGTGGTGAAAAATGTCTGCCACAGCAAGATAACTAAATCCTAATATCTACTCTGCAACAACTCACTTGCAGTCTCATTTAGCAGACAGTCACCATTATCATCTTTATACGTAATTACTGGAAAGGTGAATTTCCATTAGAAAGCCCATCTGTTTTACATAAAAAGAATAGGTTATACAAGTTTTTGTTCTGAATTTTTCCCCCCAATCATTATTACTAGTAGATAATTGGCAAGTAAATTTCAGTAGCAACTTCATTAATGGATTTTAACTTCATTTTCTGCCTAAGGGACTCAAGAAATTCCAAGAAACAGACACAGAAATGGAAAAGTACCTACACAGAGATGACAGGGAATGTAGGACAGTACCTAGATGGTTACTAATATTCTTTTCAGCATCTTATCCTACTCTTTGTTCCTTTCTCAAATGCAGGTGCAAAAGTTTCCCACTGTATGGGAAGATTTTTTGTCATTAATTTTCAAACAGTTTAAGAAATTAGGACTATGATTATTCTATAGCTGAACTATCAGCCACCAGTATATGAGGCACAATTCAAAACACCGTATCTGTCTTTCCCTTCTAAATTGATGACCATCTGTTTTTACTCAGCAAACTGTTCTCAGTAAGGTAAGCAACAACAAGTATATCCTTACTTTAATCACACTTAAGAAAAATTCCCTCAAATACATTTTTCTTCACATACGGTTATGCTCCAGCTTTTTCCTTACAATGATCTCACAATATAGTAGGAATAAAATATTCTTTCAATCATGAATACTTGTCCCATTACAGAGAAAAGGCAACAAAACAAAGCAGAACACCAGCAGTAAGAAGCCCAACAATCTGCCTGCAAGTCTTGAATCTAACCAACTTTGAAATCCTATCCTTAGCCAGAAATAAGTTTAAAGAAATTTGTTAATATAAAAAGTGAAAGAACAGGTCAACAGGCTCAGACACAAATGTCTTCCCTTCTCCTAGTTCTGGTTTAAATATGCTTCACAAGTCCAGACTCCCATACAGTGTCCTTCTGTGGTGCTCCAGCCTTTTCCTAATGAGAAGTTTTTCTGATTAGGTACAGCAGTGGCCCAAACCATTCTTCTTTTCTAAGAAGGTAAAAGGCCAGCTAACACAAATGGGTTGGTTGAATGAAGTACGATGGTATGTGAATTGTCTAGTAGCAATAGGTGATAATTTAAAAACAAGTTCAGTATTAATCTAACAATAGTTAAGCTTTCATTTTTAGATTACCTTTAAAAGCCAAATTTAATAAAGGTGAAATTTAATGGAAAGATACAACTTTTTTTCTCTTAATGTTCATGTTTTATTTTCTTTATAAAGCAGCACTGCTTCCTTTATTAAATGTCTTAAGTAACTCATATCAGGTATGATAAACTTCTTTTATTCTTTGGAAATGGCTTAGATTCTGTTACTTATCATTAGGACAGCAGAGATCAGGATGATGACTGGCAAATTAAGACCACTTGTGCCTTACCACAAGAAGAGAAAAAATAGGAGTGCTGGGATTGCTGGAGTGAAACAGCTGGGAGAGGTACAGAGGCAGACTCGTGAAGTGTAAAGGTTTAACAGAAATTTAAGTTCCTCAAGTAAATCTTATGGAAAGTTATTCAATTAGAAAGATATTCTTATGATTTCACATATCTAATAAATATATTTACCTTCCAATCATAAAGCATTTTGCTGGGAACTTCAGTACTGAAATAGGTAAAGAATTTCCACTGCTCCCCAAATATTGCGTTAACAAAACTGAAGGAAAAGACCATTTTAAAAAACACAAAATACTCATGAGCCACCACAGTAATTACAGCAGTAATAACAGTATACAGGAAGCTCTATTTCAAAATGTCTCTTTCTGGAAAACTCTAAATTTAACACAATTGTTTATCTACAAACTATAACACAATTTTATGACATAAAGAGGCATTCCTTTTTGGCAACACTAAGGAATATACCTGCCTGAGCTCCATCCTCCTCCCACAAGTTATTCCTACAGAGAGAATAACTTTTTTTTTGAGAAGAGGTGGGGGCAAAAAGGAGAAAGGAGGGGGGAATCATGATTTTCCCACATTTCCCGAAATAGTTCTGAGATGCTTTTTTTCCCCCCGCTCTCCATGCTTTGCTTCCCAGCTATAAAAATAATGCTATCATCCATTATGGCAACTTGCACATTTCTATGCAGCACATTATATACTCAGTATTTGCTTCTGAAAAACGTTTGCAGTGACAGCACTGGCAAAAGCTAAAAAACAAGTTCTAAAATCAGTCTTCCTAAGAAATCTGTTAGTTTTCTCAGCAACACAAATTTGAACTTTGGCATCTGTTTTCCACATATCTGAATTCTGTGAATATTAGGAATTCTTACACAAGCAAGGACTGAAACTATTGTGTTTGAAGAGAATTCCAGTACCTCAGTATAAACACATTCCATATCCGTTTTTTTTGGTTTTTTTGGAGCGTAGTGAGAATACGGCTTCACAATACTCCTCCATTTCTGATTTAATTTCTTTATGGCATGTAAGGGCAGGTTGACTGTAGATTTTCTTTTTAAATAATCCAAAGTGCCACATCGGAAAGGGAGCGAACAGAAAAAAAAATTATATGAATTTAAATTAATCCATCTGGGATTGAGCTATCTGGGTCATCTAGGATCTAACATTTTTTTTCTTCCCTGTATACTCCGTAGAGTATGGTCCTTGCCCAAAGCTAAGTCCTGACTGGCTAAATGTAACCTTCTTCCTGTCATGGCAATGACAGCTGGCTCCTGGCTCTGCACAATAAGTCCAAACAATGTATAAAAGCAATTCTTCCTGAAATGTGAATGCCAACAGAATACGCTTGTTTTAAAAAGCTACACCAGGTCTATTTGGTGAACTACACCTCCCAGACTTCACACACCCATGAGAAAAGATTTCCTTCCCACAAAGCTCAAGAACCACGTTACACAATCATTAGTTCCCAAAGCCTCAAACCTACTCAAAGAGCATATGGAGTAAGTACAATTAGCTGCTGCACATAGAATGCTTCAAATGCGTTGATCCCACTTCAGAACTCAAATCCAAACGCTTTGAAAGACAAAAAATGCTATGTAATACACAGACACCTTTTTAACTTAACACAAAACGTAGTATAACAGCTGTGGCCAGGACCTTCCAAATCTGGTGAAAGAAAATTATGTCACTGTAGTGACAATCAATAAACTCATCACTATATTTTGAAATCCTGCTTCTTCTTAAAATAATCCATACCAAAGATAATGCATGTGTTTCCAGAAAACAAAACCATTCATCCCTCTGACCGCAGTTTTCTCAAACTAAGCCCTTAAGACAAGATTTTTTAAATCACAATGAAACCATTAGATTCAAACAATCACTAAAGTATGTATGTATTTAAAAACAAACTTAGGACCTTTCCTCTGCTAAAGGTTGATAAAGGCCCAAAATAGTGTATACAAGGCGTTACTTATTTCTGTTTTACCTTAACAATATTTCTTTGTCCAACAGATCTCTCAAGTGGAAGATACAGCTTCACGATGTGCTTACTGTCTCTTAACAGCTAAGTAAGAGGAAACCAATGCCCTATTGTTGTTAACATTTTGCTATTTTGACATGAATTCTCCTATCGTTCCCACTTACTGGCATGGTTCACAGTGTGATTTTGGTGCGTACAAACTACACTTGCTTTCTGAGGAAGCTAAACCAGAACTTCTGCTCCATGTGTACACCAAATTAACTCCGCCCCATAACATGGTGTTAGAGCCTAAACCAATAACTTTGCCCCTCAGACATTTTCACCAAGGCTTTGTGGAGAAAATATAGTCTAGATAACCAGAGAAAACCTACTCAGAAGTAAACCCCTCAAATTCATGCTCTACTGCATTAACTTATTTGTCACAGTAAACAAAGCCTAAGACTGTACTATAGTATTAAACATCAAGGACCCTGCAGGTATTTTTCCTGTGCTTGCATAAACCTGTTATCTGTATTTTCAATTATATGAGCAAGTGTTCCTCAAATTGCTTCAGAACATGGGATTTCCTTTGACTATCATATCAAAGCACGTATAGTAGCCTTTAGTAAGCTTAAGTAGCTTACTAAAAAATAAGCAAACAAAACCAGTGTCCATGAAGCAACTCTGCAAACTCATCCTGTTTTTTCTTATCCAGGTAGCACATTTTAGCTATTCAGAATTTTGTAGCTGTAGAAATTCCACAACTAGAACTTAGTTAACAATTCTCTTGATAAATGAGGCTGATTAAAATCTAGCTAACTCTACTTTAATTGTGCTGGCTTTACACAGATAAAAAAATAGTAACGTTTTATTACTGTTAATGAAGAAAAATCTTCCCAAGACTGCATCAATTTACAAGACTGTATATTAACACAGAGACTTATCTGACCCTTTCACAATATAAATAACAACGTAATTAAATTCAGTTAAACTCTAAGGGTACATTACTCTAAAAGATGCACATTTGTAGAGCCTTTGAAATATCAGCTTTCTTGCCAAAAACACTTTAGAAAGTACTCTCTTGTGTACCACAGAGACTTCTACCATACTTGCTGAAAAGTATTTACAGTAATGACTATCACTCTCCAAGGCCAGGATTTTGTTTACTGTCTTTCTTGGTGAAGAACCGATCAACCATCTTTCCACAGGAATCACTGCAATGTCATCAGACATTACAGCTCCAGAACAATTACTGTGGCAAGATAGGAGTATCTCCTCCCGTGAGCAGAGCAGCACACTGCCTTCACACAGTACATGCACCCTCGGGAGGAAAGCGAAGAGACAACAGACCTTCAGTGTTACCTATTTGTCTCTCTAGATCTGCTGCTTCATCTGGTGTTGCACGTGGGAGGACACCAGGATCACTGAAACTAGTACGCAGCAGGGTCCCCATCACGAAAAAGAAAAGAATCCCACCAATTGCAGGTATAGCAGGTGTAATCTTCTCCGACAAATATGGACAACTGGAAAAAGAAAAAAGATAAAACATAATCAATAATAGTGCAACTTGCTCTCGAAAACTGTTTACCATTATAAATGCATATGAAGAATTCACTTTCTTCTATTGATACGTTACTTGTCTTGGAACGTTTATTGAAGCTGAAATTTCTGTTTATGTGTTCATCACCCTTTGAAATTTCTCATAATCTGTTTAATATAATAAAGGTCCAAATAGTATAATAATGACCTCAGTAATATGCAATAGTAATTTACAAAAGAAAATGTTTTTATTACAGGCTATTATAAGTACATACATTTGTTCATCTATTGCTCAATTATGTAAAGAAAATTGAGGGGAGGGGAAGGGCAAATAATCTGAAGATATTCAGCAATAAAATGCAAAGAACATTACATGATGAAATAAGCCATACTGAAACAAGGTGATTAAGTCTATAAAATGAATTTATCATCCATCACAAAGATGGTGCTCAAGCACTTACACCTGTGACACATTTCCTTAATAGCCTTAGTAAATATCAATATTATAACACGACTACTGGTTCTCTTTCTTAATCTATTTCTTATAACTTGGTAAGCTTGTTTACTCATTTGCAAAGCAAGACAAGTACAAACAACAGTGCAACACACCTGGAAACATACAATCCAGCTGCAATATCAACAGCCCTTTACCAGCACAAAAAAAAAGGCTCTACGGTTACCAGACTTACAATATACACATAGGGCTTAAGACTGGATCACAGTTTTAGCAAGTTTTCCTCTATGCTTCACATGTAATAAAAACAAAATGGACAGAAGCATTGGAATCTAAACAACACACAAATGTAAATATCTCTTTACAGCTGTGCAAAAAGAGAGCATATGAACACTTCGACATTACACAGTATAACACTCCCGTTAATCCGAGTCATACAATAAGCACTGCAGGGCCTTAGAAAACACAGAGGCTGAAGACTCTCTTCAAAGCTTTGATATGAAGTAGAGGGGACAAAACACACAGATGGCTTCATGCATTTCTGACGTCTGCATGCAAAGTCATAAAATAAGCCTAAAACCAACATAAGTTGAAAATCATCAAGTTCTAGGCCTTAGGGCTTCATTTGAAGCTTCTAAGTATCAATCAAGCTTAATTAACGTAGTCTTCCCTGTTTCTGCTGACTGCCTTACATGATCATGCAGACGTGCAAGCTTTTGCACTGCAAGTCAGTTAACCTCGATGGAATGTTAACTCTGAGCAAGTGATGACAATGTCAACTTCACTGTCCATCACTTCTGCTGACAAGATGGCGAGAGAATGGAAACACTTTTCATACCAGCGACCACGTACCAAGCATTTATGTCCCTGCATAATCCTGTTACATGTACTTGGCTGTTCCATAGAACGCCGCGGGTTTCACCGATGCAGTGAGTCCAAACGCATTACACGGCACATCATACCACCACTGTGAGTGGAATTCATCTTTTGCCCTACATCAGTGTAATATTACAGGTGTAACAAGTTACAAAAGATCAAAGAGACAACTCGGTATAAAAAAAAAAAACCGTGAGGGGCAAGAGATAGTGTAGTTTCACATAATGAATAGACTTTAAATACTAGGAAACGTACTTCAGATGCACATTTCTAGAAAATCTGTTTCAGTGCTAACTAAAGGAAGCAGCAGCAAGACAGCTGGTAGATATAAGCTTTGGTCCCTTCATGTCAGAGAAGTCAGAGTGAACAACCAAAGAGAAGCTTTCATACCACATAAGCGTCGTACTGCTCATTTTATTTCTTGCCACAAAGGATTACTGAAATCAAAACTACTGTAATATGCTCAGACAAGAGTACAAATAGGCTGCAAGAACGTATTTTAAAAGGATTATGGAGAACATGTACATTAATGAACACTAAATATAGCACAGTGCTATTACTCTTCTATTGCATTATTCATTACACATACCAAAGAAATTGCAACTGTGATGAAGTCTGTTGACCAAACAAGAGCTGTATGTGTGCATAAGGTATCATGAGATAATCTCAGGGCAGCCCAGTACGCGCAATACAATTTAGACAGGTGCCAACGCAAAACCAGCAATGGCGTCTACCTAATGAACTTAAATTCTCAGTGATGCTCAGACGTCAGAAACCTAAGGGCCATCATGACAGTGACATGTTTTGCTTCAACAAAAATTTCATAGAGAATCAGCAGAAAGAGCAAATTCCTGCACTGAAATACTAAGAAAGCCTTGCATTGCTGAAAAGTGATGATGTCATTATAGTACAAATGTATAAAAATGTTTATCTCTGCTTTGCTGAACCAAGTCCATCTGCAGTGAAAGAAACCCAGCAACCACTCTCAAAGCCCTGCACACTCTTCACCATAGGCAAGTGTAAGGTAATCTGCTTCGTCTAAAGGTGTTTTCGGGGCTTAACACCCTGTATTTGATCAACTTTGACTTGGAATTACTTCTGTAATAACATAGAAAAGACCAAAGATGTCATCTTTGGCAACTAATGCTCCACCTAATGCGAAATTATTTCAAGCTGAGAAACCAGCACTTACAGATTCAGACAGTAAGCTTCAGCAGGACCATTCAATCTAGTCTGATTTACTTATGAACAGACATATATCATTACAGAGGCCTGCAGAGAGCTCAATGATATCTATCATTTTAAAAGGTCCAATTAATTTTTCAAATTCCTGTCAATTATATTTTAAAAAATAGATACTGTATACAGTATTTTTTTCTTTATGTCTGTATTAAAAAAAAAAAAAACAACCAAAAAAACCCAGGCAAAAACCCCCTTAATATCTCATGGGTTATTAAAAAATCCACTAGAAGTGGTTTCAAATTTAAAAAGTGGATTTTAGCTTAAAACTGTCAATACGTCTGTGGAAATGCACTTTATATTCATATAACTTACATTTGCATGTTTATATAACAAATGTATTCGTACTGTTATGTTAAATCAATATTATTTTAAACAATTTGTTTTAGTGTTGCTACTTTTGGAATTATCAAATACTGTACACAGAAAGAGTTATTCCTAATATTTGCTCAAAATCCTTAATTAATTTGCTTCAAATGAATTGCATCACTTCAGGCATCAGCTTTCCTCAGTTATTAGAATAAATATCTTTCTTGGATGGTATTTTCAGTGAGTTCTTAAAGTAAGTATTAGCAGGTGTTTCCTGACAGCAAACTTCAGAACTTTGATGCAGAGGCACTCCCCGTGCAGAGGACCGTCCGTCTGCAGCACCACTTACGATAAAACAACATAGAGCTCCAGAACAAATCTCTGTCCTACTGCAGAGCAAGCAGTGACAAACCTTTTAAAATAAGCACTTGGTAACTACTAGATGTGAACTGACATCTTCCGTTTACATCTTAGACACAGTGCAACAATTGTCCTTAATTGGTGTCTGTAATGATAGCAAGTACTGCCTAGGTCCACCCCAGAAAACAGATTTTTAGGAAGAATTACTTGACCATAGAACCCACTAGAAATTGTTATGTGGAAATAGCTTCTTCAGAAAGTAATGTTTGGATTTGTGCATAGCAACCAGAAACAACCTGAACTTTTGATTTAATTAATAGAGGTGCTTCATACAAATCAGCACTGCTTTTTGCTTGGTTTCTCAGCTGCTTTTTTGAAGCATCATGTGAAAGCTTGCATGAGCGTAGGAGGGAAATAAAATCTGCTGGAAGACTAGTCTGTCACAGCCAGATAAAAATAAAAACACAATGGCATTTAAGAGATAATTATCAAGCATCACCCTCATAAACGAAGGATGCAGGGGAACAACAAAAGTAATTCTTACCATCCAGCAGCCCTCTTAGCTGTGTATCCATGCTCCCTGTGGCTACCGAGATCAGCAGAAAAATACACGTAGTATTGTATTGAAGAGCACACACAGTGAGAGTCCTGCAACTTTCAAGCTCTTTCATTAGAAAAGGGGGGGCGGGGGGGGAGAAGCCTCCTTAAGGTCTTTCCAGGAAAGATGAAGACTCTCCTGAGCAGTTCACTGCCAGTTGTTGTTATTCTCTGATGGGGAGATACAGTAACTGACAAATCTATCCAGTAGGGATAATGGGGATTTGGAGAGAGTCTTACTTGGAAAGAAGCTAACCCTGTAGTTACAAAAAACCCCATCAATAATAAATACAGCCACTTACTAAAGAGCACAAAAAAGAAAGGGTTTTATACCTATGAGAACCTGGAGAGCTTGCTTCTATTTGCTAAACTGGCGGGCAGAAGACAATAAAAGTAGAGATTTTATACAAAGATGTAGTATCCAACACACTTAATTACACTAATTAAAAAAAACAAACCAAGAAAAACCAACCATGCCTGTTCATCTTCCTACATCATCAACTTAATTCACATTTCTGCAGGTATTGCCTATTTACTATACCAGTAGCTACTGGTGTGCAGGTGGTGCCCAACACAAAGAGAAGTGGCTCGCGCTGCGAACCCTGCGCTCGGTTCCACATATTACAAGTTAACATCTGAATGAGACTGTGCTGCTTTCTTTAAACTAATCTAAAGAGCTTGTTTTTTGTCCTTCCACTCTTATTTACAGCTCCTCTCAGCTTTTCATTCCTTTCAAATCTACCACATCATTGCTCCAAGTCACTCGGTCCCAAACTTCTGACCTTACACCAACACAAAACTTCATCAGGTTTTTTTGTGAGTCAAGTTAGTTTACTAAAATGTACGAAAATGACACCATTTTGTTGACTTCTTTTTCCACCTCTTTAACAATTCAAATATGCACTTGGAAAGGAGCGTTGATATCAGCATCAGCACAAGGCAAGAGAGACAGAAGCACACACAAAAACTAGAAGGAGAAGAAAACTGGGATGGAGGGAGGAGCCCTCCATTTCAGCAGCTGTCAGTAAGGTTTTCATGCAGATCCCTGCCTCTTGTGAAACTACATTCTAACCTTGACCTCTTTCATTTTAGAGATGGCCGCAGAATACCCATACAGATAGATTAAAGGCAAATCAAGACTCTGGGCTAGAAGAACAAAAACGGCTTATAATTTACTTTTCTAATGACAAGTTACCAGTTTAAAGAAAGCAGCCAAAGACGTGAGCATAGACCACAACACAGTGGAAGATGCAAGGATGGGCAAAACACGAGCGCACAGCAAGGACTTTAAAGGCTGCTGCCTGACAAAGGCAGTAGGAAGAAAAATGGGACAAAGAGAATGATCAGCGTGAAATAATTTCACTGCTGTAGGGTTTGCAGGGTTGTCACTGTTTACTTGTTTTCCAGCAGAATCAACTAGACAACAACTACATTTCACATTGCTGTTGGGAAAAGCGTTGGCAAAGTATAAGGAGGTATAAAAAGAATCACAGAAGCACTTTTAAAGACTGCACTGTGGATTCTCACATATAACACGGGCTTCAACCTGCTACAGATAACTTCAAAGGTACTGTACCTATGATATTTAACACTCAGAATTGTAAGAAGCATGGTATAAATTTTCTCATTGTATAGCTGTAGCTAATGCAGAAAATAATACCACAGAAAAGAATACATAACTAATTTAAAGACTAGAAGAATAATAAGAAAAAAGAATGTTTGAATGTACCAGTTCTCCAGTCAGTATTTTTTGAGATGCTCATATGTTTACACCTCCACCCCCACCCTCAAATCCCAGCATCCTACAACCACCTCTTTGACAGGACCTTATTTTAAAGTTAAGGTGAAGAGACTCTTAAGAAAGCTCTGACACAAGAAAAAGGTTATAATAGGAAACAACTTGCAGTGCATTAACTAGTTAATTCTTCACAAGCATGCTGTTGGCACGCAGAAAATGTGTTGCAATTTGAGTATAGATTAGTCCAAATAACATTACATGAAATGCCTAACAAGATTAGCTAGGGAAGTTCTGCATTAGTTTCCTATATCTGCCTAGTTCTTTTGTACAGCCTTTAAAATTCCTATTAGAATTTTCAAGAGATATTAAGGAAACCACAAACTAATTTCAATGTGATTTGAAATTTGCTTTTAAAAAATTGATTTATTTCGTTATTCGTTTGTATGTTTTTAACTACTTTTTAACATCATACACTCCCTCATTTCTGAATGGTCAATCAGTTTCAAATACTTATTTAATAAAATACAAGACAAAAATCACTCTTCTAATACCTGCTTCATTTCAAATCCAGGAAATTTGGAATGCTGCAAACATGTCAAGACTACAGAAAAGACAACAGCTAGCAAACAAAAGGCAGAATGAGAGCAGGAAGGGAAGAAATAGGCAAAATATTACTTCCTCCTCAGTTTGATAATCTAAAATATTATACCCTAATCATAAATGCAGATTTATTGAATGGTCTCAGACAAGAAGCATTTAACCTTGTTTGAATGCTTTACTAGTTTATTCTACATTTTATGGTACTGGATACATCTTACTTTTTTTTTTCCTGTATTTGTTATATTGCTTGGAGATAACTTAATTTTTATTCTAATTAAAAATACATTTTAAGTGGGAACACATACAGAATAAAAGTAATTATATTGTGTACCTAAGTGTCCCAGCCTCTATCAGCACTTAGAAATTATTACTTGAAACAAAGAAGGTTAATATGACGAAATCACACAGATTACAGAACAGCATGATCCTTAAACCCAATAAATTAAGTACTTCAGAAGTTCTCTCAAACCTAGCACAAAATAAAATTAGCTTAACGTTACCCTGAACAGCAAAAGCTCAACAACCAGTCTTCAAAGTTTCATGTGAAAACCTGACACAGTTTGGTCTTTAAAAGCTGGTGCCAAAACACATGAGCGATCACCAAGAATGAAAGACTGCAGGGAGCTCTCTCTCCCCTGCTCAAACCAGCAAGTGTCCGATGGAACTCCTAGCAGCACTGACTCCATTAAATTGTAGTGCGTTACCATTGAAATCTGATTTACACAGGCTGGATTTGGATGTAGGAGTTTAGATGAAATTAAGCAAGCAGTGTTGATTATGAAATTGTATAAGATAACCACAAACTCCCTCCTACAAGTAAAGATCTTAAGGGTTTAATGCAGCAGATATGCAACAATCAAAGTAACATCCTTGCGTAACCTCCCAATTTTTATTGCTACATGAATTAACTCTAATGATCCACTGTCAAACTTCAAAGCTGGGATAGATAAAATGCATAATGCAAAAAGAACCCATCTGCAAAACAGATGTGGTGGTTACTGTAGTTCCTACAAGGGCAACTAAATTTTGCTTTGTTATACAGAGAAGGAACTTTGTTTTACAAGACACAATCTCTTAAAATTTTGATTGCATCAACTGTTGGCCAGAACTTTCCAAGCAAGGTAGTAAGAAAATGGGGAATATCTAATGAACTATGTATCAAGAGCCTGAGTCTTACCAAATAATCAGTTTCCTTACGAAAGTCCAACACAAGTATGACATATCCTCAAAAGACAAACTCAGGAAAGGCATTGATTCCAACCATGCAGCAAATCAAAGGTTTACTTTCTTGCCATTTCTGTTCACTGACTAATGACTTACTTGAAAAGCTAAAAATATATTTATACTTTAATTCTCTGGTCTTGCATATAGTACAAGGTCTGGTTTCCATAGTAAAAGACAATCAATTAATTAATTCCACTAATGAACAAACTCACATTTTCTTTTAAACAGCTCATATACAACACTTACTTTCCTGTTGCGCTTGGTATTACTTCCTTATCATTTCTCATTATTTCCTGTTATGTGATTTTATAACTAAACCATCAGGTTAATCCCAAGTACTTATGAACAGAAATTAAAACTGGGACAAAACAAGCGGAAATGCCTTTTGCCACAAACAAGTCCCTGAAGGAGTACAAGCTTCTAGGCATTTTTCCACAGGATTCTCTGGAAATTGAAACGTATATAAGCAAGCTGCTGCCGGATAGTAGACTCTGAGCTTTCAATGAGCAATATTTTGTGTTCGCCCTGCACAATTTATAAGGTCTAAAGGCCAGAGGTAAAGACTAGCTCTTGCTAAAGGACAAATGCCTGTCAATGCAATCCCTACCCCCGGCCACAGTCTATTGTCACTTCCCTTGTATAAGCACAAGTGAGCTGGCTAACACGAGTTAAAAGAGAGGAATTGCTCTCAACCTCTTCCCTTTTCTGAAAAAAAAAAAAATAAAAAAAAAACACCCTATTCATATACTGTGAGATCAGTTTCCTGAACAACTTCACTCACTGTATGATATAATGAGTGCCAGTGAACAGGTAGGAACACACAGAGAGCAGGACGAAGTTGAACTGTCATTTCCAGCGGCATTCAACCACTATGTGGACTTAGACATAAAATGAAATCCCACCCATAGTCATAAGAGCTTAGGAATAGTAGATCCAGTGTCTTATATGGATTTTTTTTTTCTTTATCTTCTTCCCTCCGCAATTCTCCATATTGCATAAAACACACGAATTAACTTGAATCTAAAATACAGGGGAAAAATATGAAAACCTTAACTTCTCAGTGGAAGCCACCGCAATACAAGCTTCACAGACACAGCACTTCCTGGGGCTCCTTTACTTATAAAAAAGTGAAGAACTGATGATCCTGCCCACACTACGTATCAAAAGTGTACATCACATGGTTATCAATAAGGCAACTAGGAACATAAAGCAAGGAGGAGCATAAAACCAAGAGTTTAACCTCCTCTTCCCAAAAAGAAGCACAGTTATGCAGTAGCAATTCAATGACTTGATCATCCTTCTCAAAGACCTTAGGCCTGTTTGTAGTAACTTCACAGGCATGGGTCTCCACAAACATTGGGAGACTTTTACCTGAAATTGTATTCTTTGTTTTTCCCTACTGCCTCCTCATAGTATCACGGGAATCCTCTTATCCCAGATTGAGCAGTCACTGGACAAACAGACCAGCATACTGCAGGCTACTTCAGCTTAAAAAAAAAACCAAACCAACAACTAATTCGCGCACATCATGCCAAAGCAGTGCCAGCTCTCCATATCTAAAAATGAGTCAGTTTAAATATAAAGAAATTGCAAGACCAGCTTGAGGCAAATCTTTTATTTCATAGAAAAAAAAATAAAGTACATCTACACGGAAAGCATTGCCACTACAAATATTTTGGTTAGCAATGTAATTTAAACAACTAGGAATAGCCCTTTACTGTTTTGCAGTAGAACTGAGATTTGCACGCAAGTCATGGAAGTCCAGGCATTAAAAATGTAAAAAATATCCTACATTGAAAGATTGCTTCTGAATCACCAGAGTTAGCAATGTCATAGCATTTAATTATCTTCAGGGATGTGTACAGAAAAGATGGTGCTGTTTGAATATTGAAATACTATTGTTTGAATTTTTACTTTTTTTTTTTTTTTCCAGGAAGTGGAAAAAGTTCCAGCATTCTAAAATGCTCTGTATACACTTTTATGTCAAATACTTATCAAACCTAGGTAAGTATGTTCAAATTGAAAATCAGTGGCTTTACCATATTATGCTTTTCTCTGTAGTTCCACAAATACATCATGCATAGGCACATTCTCCTTGAGAAAGGCCACTGACTGAAATTATTCATTCCATATTCCCTTCCTGTACACTTGTAATTCACCAAAGTCACTTCTACCATACATCAATCCCATTGTTTAAATCACATGTTTAAATAAGGGAAACATATTCAAGCATATTTTCTCTTAAGCCAACTACATCAAGAAATACTTATTACAGAAAAATACACTTAAAGGAAGTTATAAAAGAAATATTATTTTCAAAATTAAAAACTGAGGATGAAAATCATCCATATTAACGGTTAAAAGTTGAGAGTATCACAGAAGCATCTGTAGCAAGCCCAACTCCAAAAAAAATTTCACATTTAAGAGAATGATGTTCTTCACACAAATGCCAGTTACTTAAGAACCACATTACTTTACAATTAGCTGCTGTACAGTAACTAAATATTTTGACTGCTAATGCATAAACAAGACCTGAATGGAAGATGAACAAAGAAGAAATGCCCAGCTCTTACATTGTTTTTTAAAAATATTTTATTTAAAATTCCCACTCAGTTTTAAATTTTTTTCATATGCAAATTTTGCTTTCTACTACTTCATTAGAATTTTCCAGCCTTTTCCCAACTGTGCTGTTACTGCAATTTTGTTCAGTAATTACCACAACCTCCAAATTTTAATGTAAATTGAACCAGGATTTCAGGTAGGGAAGAATAATGAATGAAGGGTATTACTGCTATCCTTCTTCAAAATTATAATTTAAATCTTCAGTTTAGTGTCTGTCTATTTTTGTCAGACTGACGAAACTCTTTTAAAAGGCATCACAAGAAGGTGAAGCAAAGCAAGGAAGGTCTGTATTACATGCATTGCAACTGTAAACTTCAAACTTATTCATTCGAACGTTTTAATTATGCAAGCTGTTATCACCTATAGGATACAGTCCCAAGCCCCACTGAAAGAGCATTTCATTTGCCACTATTTATACTGACATCTAGTAGACGATATTGCAAGTGGAATAACATGATCTCTCCCCTTAAGGCCAGCCAGCCTTGAAAACCAGAGCAAAGCTCAGTTACTTCATTGTTCCCAGAATATACTCCAAGGAATTGCAACACAAGATTTTTTTCTCCATCTTTCCATTGTCAAACACGTTGTGCTGTTCTCCTCCCAGTTTCAGATGCTGATATGTAAACAATTCTCCCAGACATACTCAACCATGCAAATCCTGTTGGTCTGCACTTTGGCGCTTTTGCACAAACAGGAAACTAGCAGGGCATGAAGTTAAATGGGAATTTTTTGAATACATAAAACAATTGCACAGAAGCTAAAATAAAACCAGGATTGCAGCAACAAACCAGACATTGTTGTAAGACCACTACCCTACCAAAAAAAGCAACTGACTGTATAAAACAGCATAACATGCTATATTCTATATCTTCATAGTGCACCATCTCTAAACGCAAATTGCTGACGTGTAACCTATTGAATTGAGTCCTTCAAACACTAGTATCATAAGCCCCACTTTTTGCCCTGGTGTTTTGTCTTTAACCAGTTTTGCTGCTGCCTTTGGCCAGGCCCTCAAGTTCCTCAGGCTCTCTCCTGGCTTGACTGTGATCACCAGGGAATAGAGGCTGCCCAGGTCCTTCTGCCAGCTCCAAATGCTCACAGTCCTTGTGCTACAGTTCCAGAGGGGAGCTGCAGCCCTTTACAACATCCCACCAGTGTCCCAAGTATCTGAGGATACTGGCAACCAAACTTGAAGAGAAGCTGCTAGCCTGGATTAATCAGCAGCTTTGCACACGGCAACAGGAACAGACCCTAACCATGAGGGAGATCCAGAATTCCGTAATTTTCTGCAGCCTTCATTCTTTTCTTCTAGACTGTCCTCAGATTAAGTCCATTCTCCATGGAAAATCTTGCCTTTTGGGTTTGCAGAACATACTACATTCAAAGAGATGAGCTACATGTAACTAAGAAGTATGCTGGTTATGTTACTTCAAATAGTCGAACTAAACAAAAGGATAAATACCCAACATGGTCCTTCTCCTTTCTTTCTGTGCCCTTACAAACATGACAAAGTTCAGATGGCAGATATTTCCTTCATTTTTTCAATAGCTTTCCTACGTGAAGGTGCAATGTAATGGGGATTTCTAGCATTTTCTGTCTACGTGTGTTCATAAAGGAGAGACCTTGGTGCACCTTGCTCCTAGTTATAAACATTAAACTAGTGCTCACAGTGAATAACTGATAAAGCAAGTGTATGAAAGACACATTGCAACACTGCAGCAGAATAAGTATTTTCTATTTACAAATAACAGACAGACCAGGAGTACAAGATTCTGCTTCTTCACAAGCATAGAAGTATCCTTTTCCTCTCAAAGCATAGGAAACTACTCTGCTTTACAATTGAAGTATAGAATTCTTTATTCCGATACGCTGCTTTGTCTGAAGAAACAAAAAGGCAAAGAAGAATGGACAGTCATGTAAGCAATCTTAAATCAAAATACAGCTATAAATCTAATTTCAAGTCCATTGAATTTCACATTACAAGCTTAAATAACTTTACGTGCACTGATTCCTCTAAGAGCAATTATTTTGCCCTCTTACGCTCCAAAACAAAACTTCATTTTTCACATCCATTAAACAGCAACATATTACCTAGTGTTTCATTAGCCTGAAGATGACCAAGCCCTCAAAGGTTCACTGGTATGAAGAACACACCAAATAATTCATCATATCACTGTGAATAAGTTCACAAACTGGACTACAGAAGCACTGTCAGGCAACTGAACTTCTTGATTAACTGAGTACTCAACTCATGCTTGTTTATTTTTTAAAGACCTTCTTAAAGTAATAAACCAAATTACTCTCACTACTGGACCACTTACATTCTTTTCTCATATTTGACACTTTGTCAGATACATTTCCATTCTGTCCATAAAGTCAAAGCTTCTTACTAGCAGACAGAAGATTCTAATGAGATTTTGCTGAAAGGATGGAAAAAGGACTGAAGATTACACAGTTTATAAATAACAAAACTGATCCTAACCCATACTCTGTAATCTACAGAGAAATTCACATTTCAAATGTATGTTAATTAAAATTCTAAACATTGCATTTTGCCCTGGATTGCAAAACAACATTAATATCTTCTGTGTCCCAAATACATACTAACTACCTATTTACTTGTTGAAAACATGCACGAAATACTGGGGCTGGGGGGGAATAGAAGGAAATATGCAAGGTAGAGAGTACAGTTTTTCTATTCATAAAAGCTACAAACCTCAAAATAGAAAGCAGCACGGCAAATGCCAGGTTGTTAGTATAACTGCTTCCATCTCCCAGAAAGTTCTTTAATGGAACTACCTTTGAATTAAAACTCATAGCCATGAATGCACATGAGCCCCGTAATTGGTGTCCAACTCCTCACAGACTCTGCAAAATCCTAAGGTATGAGCTCTCTGCAGTTTTTCAGTCTGTTAGAAGAACGAACAGCCATTAAAATGTAATAGCCCACATCTACCAACCACGAGGTCCAGGCTTGCGTTTTGAGCTCACGCGCCGTGCAGAGGGTATGATCGACCCACTGTGAACACGCTCAGGACAGCGCAAATCTCCCTCTTTGAAGGTGAACACACTCTGCTGTTTCTCATCAGCAGGGATAATTATTCAGAGCATCCTAAGCTGCATTTTGACCCATAACCTAAAGAAAGTGTAAATGCTTGTTCTGCAAGCCTATCCTACACTAGGATAAGGTCCTAGGAAAAAAAAACAGCATTTAGGAACATGATTAGCACTGACTGTAATGGGACTTCGGTGCAAATATAAGTCTAATCTTTGAGAGCACTTTATTAATTCATCCTCATTTAACCCCTTCTCTCCCTTTTCTGGAAACATACATACACATGACAAAAATAATTAACACACCCATAGTCATGAGTCCACAATTTGGTGTTCCAAAACTTGTAATATCTAGCTAGATGTTAAGAGAAACAAAAGAGATGACCTTATACAATTGAGGTCTATAAACCGAATGATCTGTGTTCTTACTGTTAGCTTCTGAGCAGGAGTTTCCTTGAAGCCCAGTCCCCATTGTCACAGTCAAGAGCATCAGTGCATAAAGAATAATAGTCACAGAAAAGCATGTAAATGACAGCTATATTAAAAACTGCAACAGAGCAATAAATGAAACAATTTTAAAATAGAAGACTCAAAAAACTGTTGATGTTTTTAAGAAGGGAAGTTGAACAGCAGCAAGTACTTTATTATTTTATTTTTACTGTTTCTTCACTGACTACTCAATGTTCAAAGCAAAGGACTTAAGTTCTTTCCTTTGTTTTTCCTTACTGTTATCCTTGAAAAGCTGGCACACTGCTCTTGGCAAAAACCTCTCAAGATGCTTCTCATAGGGTACTGAAGAGCTGAATTAAACCTTAAATCTATAAACACAATTTAAAGATTCATAATTGAAGGATTATTTCTACTTCACTAAAGACTAAAGTAAAAAAAAAAAAATACCCACACTAAAGAAATCAACAAGTGTAAGCGAAGTATAAAGTGAAGTATAACGCTGCCACCCTGGCAGCATTACCAGAGAGAGGTGGCCTGTTACAGTCAAACTGGTACAAGAAAGATTACAAAAAAAGTATTGAAAATATTTTGAAAATATATGCGTTAAAAATCCCAGTTGTTAGTGTGCTACATTGCAATCCTACATTGCAATCATCTCTATTTTGAATACGACATTATACTATTCATGCTAAAATTAGCTTAAACTACACATTCTTTCAAAACAACAAAGCAACATCACGTATTTTTTGACCTGCTCTGCACTCAGATGCCTGTAGCTTAGCCAGCCCTCTGCAGCTGCTTCGACACCACGCCAATGCCTCCACTTCCTCAGCTTTTCTATGCTTAGGAAAGAATCTCTGGAGACCTAAAGAGTATTGCACAAACAATACTGTGTCCTCCAACTGTTGCTAAATACAATATCCATCTTCGCTTCTTTTGTCTCTCTTGAAGGACAGCGAACATGTGCTTTGGACACCATTTTTCATTGATGAAATAACATTTTATTTGCTCTCAAAAAGGGGATGGAATAACCTAAAAGAAACCCATTACAACAGAGGTCAGAAACAGTTCAGTGGATAGGACAGGAGATGAGGAATCGGTAAAGTTCTCTTCCTAGATTAGCCAGGAATCTGTTGTGTGACCTTAAGCAAAGGCAATTCACCTCTCTATTATCCCTCTGCTTTTTTGGAGCATATGCCTATCCAGGACACAAGCAAGACAGAACAATTATGCGCCAAACTCTGTGTGACTATAAAAATCCCCCCCGGTTATTTATTTTTATTAGGGTTCTTTGCTGCCAATGAACACTGACGATGGTCTTGGACTCTACTGTACAAAAACACTGTCTAAGCAGCAAGCAAATCAGCTGGAATCTCTAGGCAATACTGAAATACAAATAATTACTAACAGGATACACAGCTTGGCTTACACAATACAATACGAAAAAAAAAAGATGAGGACTTAAAATAGGAACTACATATGTTACTATGCTGACCATTAGTTGTCTCATTAAAAAAATACCAGGGTTACAAGAAATTAAGAAAATATATGGAACCAGAAGTGTTTCAGCCTCTCCTAAAGAGACCAGGTGTTTGTCCCCTATAAATTTAAATCTTGTTTTATAAAATGATACCATTCAGGTTTAGAGAAGTACTTAACTGGTTTTCAAAAGCATTTAATAGGAACCTGATGTTGACACATATGTTAGCAATAGCTTCTCTCCAAATACAGTCAGTGCACGTCTGTCAAACTTTTTAGGCAGTAACTCTGAGGAAATTACTTCAAAGTTCTAGGGAAAAAACGTTTCTTGAGATACCTGAATTCTCCTTTTTTTCTGTAAAGTGAATGATATTGAGAAACATGCATGTTCCAAAAAAGTATCTTCATTTAAAACGAGCCCCAGACTTTCTGAATTACAGTATCTGAGCCATGAAGCAATCGGGTATTAACTATTTGCCAGCATGAAGTGTGACAGTAGTCTGTACAGACCAAAGCAATTTCCTCCACCAACAAGCTGAGAGCAAGTAACTTTTTGTTGATGGTGTCAACTGAAGCTCCTCTTCCTCTGAGCCAGCCTAGTCATTTCCACCCCTGCCTTCTGCTGACACAAATGTTCCAGGGAACGAGGAAACAGACCAGACTGACGCCCTCCCCAGGAAAAAATGAAGAGCAGATAATCTGCTAGAGCAAGAAAAGTGAGATGATTGTTTTGGTTGGTTTTAAAATTGTTGGTTTTCATTGTTTAGGTTTATCTGTCTGTCATTTTAGCTTGTTAATAAATAGTTGATCACCAGCTTTCAAATATCTGAAATCATCTTCAGTTAAACCGTAAACACAGCTACAACAAACACTGAAATATTTTTAGGGAAAATCAGACACTTCCATTCAAAGTGAGGGACGCCATAGGGCTGACTCCAGCCTGACAATATAACAAGTAAATTACATTATAATTTACATCTATAATCCCTAGCGTATTATACATAAACACTGAAGCTGCAAAAAAAGCAAATAACCTAATGACAAACTTTAAAGAAGAGCAACAGACATTTATAGATAATATGAACAGGCATTATTAAGCAATACTTGCTGCACATTATAATCAAGATAACTGATTAAGGAGAGAATCCAAAGCACCTAAAAATATCTAGTCCTTTGAACGTTTTACTCTTCAACTCCACAGAATTTTAGGACAAAAGTTTTTCAAATAGAAACCCCAATTCCACTCAGCCTCTTCAAAACATAATTATTTAAGTTAAAATAGGTTGGGTCATCTGCAGAGATGTGAACTACATTTACAAAGCAAATTCGACCATTACCATCATAACAACAAGGGAAGCTTTGCTTTGCTCCTTACTTTCTTTTGTTCTTGATTTTGTTTTATAGCGGTCTTCTTATTCCTAGATAATGAAAAAGAATGAGTCTAGGAATTTCATTCCTAGATAATGAAAAATGTTGGTGTTATATGGCAGTTGTCACTACTTAATATAAAATATTTGCTCTGCAATTTTCTCCTGTGTCAAGCAACATTATTTGCTGCAAGGTGAGTTTACTTAGTAGAACCAAAATCTTCTTGGGACAGAATAACAGATAAATTGTTGGGATCAATACATATTCATATTACAGTACATCATTATTACTAATACTTCAACAACTAGATGATTTTTAGGCCTAAGTTATAAAATAACCCTATGATTCCACGGGTAACAACTTCCTTACATTGCCAAGCTTCCTTTTTGCTTGACAATGTTTTTGCTCACTTTCTTTAAATCTTGAACACAGACATCAGGCATTTTGCACCTTCCATTTGCAAGAAAAGCACATCTTTGTCTCTCTGGCATATACTATCAGAATTCTTTACTTAACAAACTGGACAAATCTGTATTTGTTCCCAGTGCCTGTATGAGTTGATTAAATCAATTACAGCAATACAGGATGAATCCCATGATCCTAATCCAAAAGTCGAATTCTCAGTGTCATCTTTAAGATGCCCCAAACACCTCTGAATTGGAAAAGGATTAACACAGCAGCACTGGAGGGGGACTGCAAATGGAGTAAATGGTGAAGCTCACTGACCATCTGAGCTGGGAAGCACCAGGATGCCTTCCCCCAAAACTAACCGCCGGATAACAGCTTTCCTTAGGTCACAGCCCTTTCCTGTGAACCAATCAATCCCCATCACCAGTGTTCAAGAGTCCCAAGCGTTGCCCTGCCACCCCCCGTGCACACGAGCCATGAGACATGGATAGCAGCTGTGACAACAGCGTTCACCTTGTGTTCATGGCGAAACGGATCTTTTAGAAGACAGCAACAATACAGCAGTCCAGGGAAGCATCCTGCTGACCAATTCTCACAAATAAAAAATGTACATTACATTTTTTTCTTCTTAGTTAGGCAACAAGCCTACCTCAACATTTGACAAATACTTCAGTGCTCCAACAGTGCGGACTCCAGCCAGGAGCCATTTCCCTGCTCAACAGAGAAACAACTACAGAGACGACTGCACCTGAGAGGCTCTTTATACAGGAGGATGTTGTAGCTCAGCAGTTTTAATGATCTCAATCTGGCAGGAAAAAACTATATCCCAGTGTTATAAACCTATAATAAAGAGAGAAGAATCATTTTTTTTGGGGAAGGCATTTTCAATGCAGCACTGAATGCTTCATTTTTGTTCCTTTCAGCACTGCTGCTTTCTCCAACAAAAGCAAATTCTGAGCGACAGAAAAGTACATTTCCCTCTTTGCCCTGCAGCTCACTCTGGGACTGTACAATCAATGGCAAAGTCTGAAATAGGGGGAAAAAAAAAAAAAACCAAAACCCGACACTGCAATGAATGATGAATACCATACAAAAATATATGTCCTTGTATGGCCTCGAGCTTTAAAACAACGAAAGTAAGAGCCCTGAAGAAATGCAAACATTCAAGAGACAGACAATCCTTTCTTATCAAGATTCTTTTTTTTCTTCTAAGTATCCCTGGCAACGATCTGCAGTCCACCACTACTGTTTTGTTAAGTGACATGATATTGAGTAAATTAGGTCAACACAATGAAAATGACCAGCAAGTGCCATCTTGTTGATAAAGTGCACAAAAATATGCTTCATAAAACCCCCATATATTCAGATCATGACTTTTATATGTGATACAGGTAACACTCAGACTAGCTTTATTTCAACTTCAGTAACAATTCTGGCACTCACTTTTTGCTTGGTCTAACAAAGCAGAATGGAAAGACGCTGTCAGCTGCACTTTGGATTTTAATCAGGTCTCATCCGCACTCAGAGTTGCATCATCTTAATTAAAGGCACGATTTTAAGCAAGTTGAAGCCACTTTGTACCCTATAGGTAAATCACACAATCCACTTTAGACTAATTTATGTGTAATTCTGCAGACCAAAGCAAAAATGTCTAACAGAAGCATTAGGAAGGAAATATGGAACTCCCTGTGTGTACACGCTTAAACTGAAAACTATTTTTGCATGAAGTCAGTACCCTAAGATTTTGGATCCTTGAACTCCAAGGAAGTCATAGCAGCATTTTGGTTTCCACACCCAAGCGAAGCTGGGGATACACAGACACAGCAGAGGATTAAAGAATTCTCCAGCTACAAGGACAGCAGAGAAGAGAGTGCGATATGGATGGGAGCTGTAGTCACTGCAGTAGTTCATCAAAGAACTGAACCTGAACTGGCTCTTTTCAGGAGAGGTTAGAGAGCACCAACAGACTTTTGCACTTGAATATATGAAGCCTGGCAGACATAATGCGAGAAAATAGAAATACTGTTTCTGGACATGAAATTCATCACATTAAAGAGACTAGAGAAAAAGATACTGGAATATTCACGTCAAAGCTGAAAGGCAGATGGTATTCAGGAAAGTAAAACAAAAGTAAAGACAGTCAGATACTGAATTGCATTTGTAATGTCTTACCAATTAGAAATATGGATTCCTTGAATAAAGCAGAATTAGCTTTGGTCAGAGTCATTTAGGTAAATGATAGTTCAAAAAGGTTATATTTACAGTACTACTAGGCGTTTGCAACAATTGGGCTGGGAGATTAATAGAGGTTAATGAAACAAAAATTTCATCACCTTGGAAAGACTACTTTCACAAATAGACCAAAAAAAACAACGGTAGCATTCCTGATAGACAAAGACTTCTTCAGTTAAAAAGCACAGCTCTAAGAAGGAAGTAATGTTAATTAAAATCTGGTTTTGGATAGTAGGAAGGACTTCTCAGAGGAACAGGCCATAGAAAATACACTGATATTAAAGTGAATCAGCTTTTTAAATACGGAAGTTAGATGAAAGGATAAACCAGTCAGTAATTAGGTATTTCCCTGCACCACTCAGAAGGACAAAGACAGTAGAACTGGAGAACAGAAGAACCTGGATCTGAAGGAGGCTTTCTCAATTCTTAAGTCAAAAAGCACAATTATCTGGTTGGGGGTGGGGGCACGAGAGAAACAAGTGTCCAAATTAACTATACAAATAAACACCTCAAAAAAGTTACCAGGACTGAATAGAAGGTCAACAAAAATTATGAGAGGGCTGGAGCACCTATGCTATGAGGACAGGCTGAGAGAGTTGGGGTTGTTCAGCCTGGAGAAGAGAAGGCTCCGAGGAGACCTTCTAGCAGCCTTCCAGTACCTAAAGGGGGACTACTGGAAGGATGGGAAGGGACTCTTTATCATGGAGTGTAGTGATAGGACACGGGGTAACGGCCCCTAATTGAAAGAGGGTAGATTTAGATTGGATATCAGGAAAAAATTCTTTACTGTAAGGGTAGTGAGGCACTGGAACAGGTTGCCCAGGGAAGTTGTGGATGCCCCATCCCTGGAGGTGTTCAAGGCCAGGCTGGATGAGGCTATGAGCAACCTGGTCTAGTGGGAGGTGTCCCTGCCCATGGCAGGGGGGTTGGAACTAGATGATCTTTAAGGTCCCTTCCAACCCGAACCATTCTGTGATTCTGTGAAATGGTGAGGGAAGACATACTGACATAAGACATTTAGATCCTGGAAGTCAAGAATTGTTTGCTTAAAAAGAGAACCGCTCAAATAAACATTTGAATTAGAAAATTGGAACAAAAAGTACAATTTTGTCACTCTCTTTTAATCAGGGGAAAAACCCCACCCAAACAAGAAAAGAAATGTGCATTCATGCCATATAGAAACCAAAGACAGTGTAAGGTGAGCATCCAAACAGATGTTTCGCCTCTGTTTCCAAGAAACAACAGATGACCAAAAATTGAGGCATGGAGAAAAGGGTAACAAGACTGAGGGAAGAGAAATGTAAATGCCCGCATCTTATGTAAAAGAAAACCAGGGAGCATGCCATGCTCCACCGTGAGGATGAAAAAAGCACCACATTAAAGTGGAAATTAAGTCGGAAGATTTTTTAATAAGACTATGAAATTAGCTCTGTGCTACCATATGACTAGCAAGCAGCAAATAATAGCATTTGTGAAAATAATTCAGACAAATACAGAACTCTGGATTGGCCTTAAGTAGCACAAAAAGGCTTTAGAATGCCTTTTGAAAGAAAGAACTGAAGAAATAGAAAGTAAACAAAAACAAACTACAAAGTTTTACTCAATATCTGCCTTTGATGAACTGAAAAAAGATGAAGCAAATGCAGTCCATCTAGTCTATCTGGACTTCAGTCAAAATTTTTGAAAACGAGACTTCAGCTTATCTGAATCTTTTACTTTTCCTGTTAAATATTTCCTTTAACAGAATTTTATAATACAGATTTCACATAGTTGGAAGGGATTTGCACTAGACAGAGTCTGAGTATTAATTAAACCTCAGAATGGTATTTGTATGACTCTGAAACCAGAAAAAAGAAAGCTAACTTGACAGCTTTATCTATCTGAGAAATCCTATCGTATTATTTCAGTCATGGGCTCAACAAATTTTAGTACATGGAATGTCTAATATGTACCTTCTAAAAAGTGAATCTTTTGCCTCAGGAGACATGAAATATATTTTTTAAAAAGGCAGCTCATCTCCCAAAATCTGGAGAAAGAAGATTCTGAAGTCAAGTTATGACAAACATTGATTGAGACAGAACTCAAACTAAAAATTAGATAAAAACTTTCAAAAGCGTACCCTGCAGTTACCTTTGGTATGTTTCAGTGTCTTGGGTCTGTGTTTGTTTCCAGGTGTGTGTGTTTGCCAGTGTGTGTAATCATTTACATCTTTGAGCAAGCAGGCTAGCATAATACCATGATCATATGCTGCTCTGGAAAGAACAGTGCTATTGTCATTCTTTACTTAACAGAAAAGTGCTATTCACATTTTTTAAATTGCTGAAAGTTCATGAAGTTCGGCTACAGATACAGAAATATCAAAATGCAAATGGTGTATCTGAGGAAGTAGGAAGACCGACTACATCCCTCTTATTTCAAGTAACCCAGTAAGTAAAAACTGTGTTTTCCTTCCTTCTTTAACGAGAGACAGTCGGACCATTCAGCTGACACCTAACAAAAGGTGTCTTTGAGAGAACCATTCTGTTAAGAGCTTCATAAACATTGAGGATAAGCACACAGCAACAATATCACTAAAGCAACTGTTGGTTTTAATATTCCTGCATGGAATACAAAGACAGGCCTATAAACTGCAGAAATTCAAAATGCAAGGCTACAAGCCAAGAGGCTCTTGTTTTTATTTCTACCGGCAGGATTTTAAATATGCAGATGCTCAGTAGCCCAGTGGTGGGTACAGAACAAGGACTTAGGGCTGAAACAATGACTGCCAAGTACTCAAAATGGCACTAGCTAGTGTGCGATGCATCCAACAACAGCAATGGGACAATGAAAGCCTCCTCTCCCACCGTTACTCATCAACTGAGGCGAACTAATGATAATTCAGTAAATGTGTAAAATCAATTACACTGAAGTGACACACATATTAACTCAGATTCCTTCACCATTAAAGCTACCAAAGAAATTCCGGCTCCTTGTCCTATTGAGATTTACGGTCCCCATCTCCTACTTCGAGATCCCACACCCTTTGCAAAGACCTGCACAGTGTGTCCCAGAGCCTCTTCTGCTCAGGCTTGCCAAAAAACTCTACCTTACTTAAATCATAACAGGAGATCACAACAGCAGAACAACCCATTAAAATTAAAAGTTTACCTGTTAAAGGAGAACAGAATGAGAATGAGATATTTCTGAGGAACAAAATCCATTACTTTTGCCAACAGAATCACATTTTGACCAGAGCTGCCTTTTCAGTTTTCCATGCAGAAGTCAAAAAGCCAATATAAAGTGCTGACCCCTCTATATGACAGTCTGCTTCAATGATTTTGCCTCAAATTAGTACACGTTTTAAAAGCAGATTACTGACCTAGATTACTGCTACACTAAAGAACCCTAATTTATTAAAAGGACTGTTATGAAGCAAAGTTGATTTAAACAGACATATAAATTAGCAGCACTGGAAACAGATGTTTAAATCCAATTTTATGCAGAAAAAATAAACAGAAAGATAAAAATATTTTCTTAGATACTAAGCGATTCATAATACATATGAACAATTAAGCAAGCCATGCACAGTATAAACCAAGACAGACACAATAATAAACCAAGCTATAGATTACAGAAAGTGATGGATCCTGTAAGTTACCCCAAAACAATTATAGAAGTCAATATCTCTGACGTATAGTAAATAATGAGGTAGGTAAAGTCTAGGCTTGATTACAGTTATTTAGATTTACATTTTTTTGCTAACAGGTATAAGTATATTCTTGATGAACTCCTGAAAACTTGGGAAAAAAACCCATTTATATTAAATAGTAGTCCTCTTAATAATGATTAACCTGTATAAAAATAGTAAAATTTTGCCTGTAAGAATCATTCAATAACAATGCTAAAGCTGCACATTTACATACTTCTAGCCAAAAGAACTATCCTCATCTAAATTGTTTAATTTATAGGAAACCAATACTAATCCCCAGATTAACAGAGGCACATGATTAAAAAAAAAAAAGATCAACCAGGAGCTGGGGCAGAAAATTATGTTAACATCTTGTACTGAAAGCTTCAAAGAAAGGATTTCTGCAGATTGTTAGAAACTCATTCGGAGGATTTAGAAGTTACAATAAGCATATTGATAAGGTATTATGTAAAACATGAAGCCGAAGAAGGCCAACTCCTGTAAAAAGAAACATGCAGGTGGGAAGATACATGTTTAAAACGATATGTCTGAAATCTGCAAGTCCTAAAAAAATTAAAAAAAAAAAAAGCCCATGGGGCCAGAGTTCAAGGAGAGATGCATCTGATCTCTTGCAAAGCAGCTTTGCTAGGAGAGGCTAGCAATATGGTTTTGAAATGGGCAAAATTAAGACTTGAATGTAGGGAGTCTTTGGAAAATGACCACTCTATAGTATGAAAAAGCACAGAGATGTACGCAAGCCTGTTACAGACCAAGGTAGGGCTCCACATGATGGAAGGAGTCAACAAGTGCCACAGTCCCACACCGCCCACACAGCCTGCAGCGGTACAGTCCCACTGCTTCCCCTGTGCCAGCGCTCCCTGGCAGCCCGAGCAGCTCCCTTACCCAGCAAAGGGCTGGGGAAGGGATGGTTTTTTGTCAGCATTAGATTGATGGTTGGACTAGATGGTCTGAAAGATGGTCCAATCTAGGCAATTCTATGATTAACAAACTGGAGCAAATCAGGGACTAGGCAACGCAAAGCTGGAGCATGGGAGAGAAAAGTACCATACCCACAGCTGTGGGAGTGGATTAGAAAGGAGACCTCTCTTTTCTGGCAACAGTAAACTCATATTAGACTGTCTCAGCTATTGAATACACTGCTGCCATACTCTTTCAAACCAAATTCTTATATTACCCCCAACCTTAATTGGTTTACTATTCCTTTCATACCTGTTCTTACATTCGATCTTTGTCAAGGCTTCGCAAGGGGTTTTATAGGCACTCATTTTGATATTCTCTCACGGAGCATGAAATTCATCCCCAGCAGACAGCCAACACAAACAGCATTTAAGTCTTTTTCCTAGTACTGTATCTGCTTGGTGCTGTCTCACTCCTATTTGAAGAAATCCAGCTATAATAGCAGCCACTATTTTAAGGCAGTAAGCCATTAAGTAATCATTTCTCCTCAATATTTCATTTTGCTGCCTCAAAACCACTTCAAAATGTTATTTTTACTCATGGTATTGCTAGACACAACTACTAAGAGCTTAGAAAAAAAAATGATAATTATAAATAGCACTAATTTCACTCTCAACACTACATTACATCATGCTACAACCAAAACAATCAGAAAAGCTGGCAATCACATACCAGATACAGTAACAGTGTACACCAAATACAGCACACCACAGTATGTTAAACTAACTATCATCCATCCTTGAAGAACTTCTTAGCTATGGAAGCGTTAAGATTGGCTAAATTCTACTAAAGACTCCAAAGGTGATGGCCAAGATTACAGGGCTTCCAACTGTGATTAGATAACTGAATTGTATATAACAAATGATAAACATCTTGATTAATCTCCCTAATAGGCCAGCTGCCTTGGCAAAATAGGGAATGAAAACAGATGTTTTGCACTGAAACCTATACCGTCACGCAAAACATCAATTAAAACCATCTCCAAACACTTCTAAAATAGTTGCATGTGTAAATCTCACAAGTTCCAAGGAATTTGCTAGACTTCTTTATGCACTCATGTGTCTTGTATAAAAATTCATATTTTTCAAAATCCAATATCATACACATGTATGTACAGATGCATATGTATACACACAATTATTCATATGCATACATGTTTATATACAGGTGTGTACACACATACATATGCACACACACACATGTGCGCATATTCTGACCACTATGGTCTCAAGAAACTTTAAAGTGTTTCCAAGATAACCGTAACTACAGAGCAACTCGAAAGCTAACTCAAAGTTTTATCTCTGAAGAACTGTGGTGGGTTGACCCCAGATGGATGCCAGGTGCCCACCAAGCTGGCAGACGCGAGTCAGGGAAATTAGTTTAATTTATTACCAAGCAAAATCAGAGTAGGATAATGAGAAATAAAACTGAATCTTAAAAACACCTTCTCCCCAGCCCTCCCTTCTTCTGGGCTCAACTTCACTCCCAACTTTATCTCCTCCCCACCTGCAGCACAGCTGGACAGGGAACAGGGGTTGCAGTCAGTTTTCATTGCAGTTCAGTCTTTCATTGTCTCTGCCGCTCCTTCCTCCTCAGGAGGGAGGACTCTTCATGCTCTTCACCTGCTCCAGCGTGGGGGCCCTCCCACTGGAGACAGTCCTCCATGAACTTCTCCAATGTGAGTCCTTCCCACAGGCTGCAGTTCCTCACAAACTGCTCCAGCGTGGGTCCCTTCCACAGGGTGCAGTCCTTCAGGAAGAGACTGCTCCAGTGTGGGTCTCCTGAGGGGTCACAGGTCCTGCCAGCAAACCTGCTCCAACATGGGCTCCTCTCTCCATGGGTCCATAGGTCCTGCCAGGAGCCTGCTCCAGCACAGACTTCCCACAGGGTCAAAGCCTCCTTGGGGCACACCCACCTGCTCCAGCGTGGTGTATTTCACGAGCTGCAGGTGGATATTTGCTCCACCATTAACCTCCATGGAATGCAGGAGGACAGCCTGCCTCACCATGGTCTTCACCAGGGGCTGCAGAGGAATCTCTGCTTTGCTGCCTGGAGCACCTCCTTGCCCTCCTTCCTCACTGACCTTGGTGTCTCCAGAGTTATGCTCTCACATACTTTCACTCCTCCCTCCAGCTGCAGTTGCTCAGATTTTTTTTCCCCCTTCTTAAATATGTTATCCCAGAGGCGCTACCACCATTGCTGACTGCCTCGGCCAGCAGCATGTCCATCTTGGAGCCAGGGGCATTGGCTCTATTGGACATAGGAGAAGCTTCTAGCACCTTCGCACGGAATCCACTCCTGTAGCCCCCTACCACTAAAACCTTGCCACACAAACACAATACAAGAACAATGAAGACAGATGACATAGCCATTAGCTATTCCAGGAAAATTCAAGAAATCTGAGGAAGAAAAAAAAAAAATCAAAGCAAAGATTTGGTGCTAGTAGCACCGCAATCAAGTATTTTTATTTTTTTTAAACCACCTATGCAAAGCTGTCCTAACCCTCTACAAGAGGGAATCTGACCAAAAAAAAAAAAAGGACTAAATAAATATAATATATGAAAAGTCAATATAAAAAAAACTTGCAACTTCTGACATTTGTTAGCTGTAAGTCTGAACATCAGTGGGAGTCCTTTCTGACAGAGTTGTACAGTCCTAACTTCATACCATGGTCCTACTAGTCATAATCAAAATGGGCATTCCGAGGAAGAAAAGAATATATCTGGCCTGTGCATAGCAAAGCTGGAATTATCTTCTCTCCCAGGACATCTGATAAAAAAAAAAAGTTAATCAGAAACATTTCTGAAATTTTCTCTCACCAGAACTAACTATTCCAAATCTGCAAGTGACTTAAAATCAGCAAGTTTGTGGCATAGTGGCACTGGTACAAGTAAGAGGAAGTAAAACTTACAGTGAAACTCCACAAGCCATAGAAGTCTTATTATTCTTTGGCTTGAAAGAATCCATCAAAAATAAAATGTTCTACCATAATATAAAGTAAGTCCATTTTCAAAACAGAGAACTGAATTATTAAAGAGACCAAATGTATAAAAATAAATCCCAATTAGTAAATTGAAACACATTTTTACTTCGGAATAGGAGTGATGCATTCCAGAACAAACCTTTTGATTTCTTTCACAGTTTTTCAGAACACCACCGGCTTGTGAAGTATATTTTTTTTTTTCCTTGGCTGAAAATAAATGTGCTGTGAATCATCAAGAAAACCATTACACAGCACTTCCTGGGCTCTGTTAATTCCTTTCAGCCAAAGAACTGCAGTTTTCATCCTTTCTGGAGCCACTTTCAGTAGAGTCAAGGCACTTCAAAATATCATTATAATTAAAGCTGCCCTCCATACATACTTACGCAGCATTAACATATGACTGTAAATTCACAACTCCTCTATAAAGCGATTCTCCAGATAAGGCTTCACTAAATTTGTGCCAATCTTTTACTACAAAGTATCAGATATCAGAAACAAAGCACCGTACAGGAAGAACAAAATTGCCAGGCTGCACTCTAGATTATGAAAACAGAAAAGGGAAAATGTCAGAGTATCACACAGAAGAGGAAACTGGATGCAGACAGACGAAATGGTTGCCAAAACAGGCATAATTTAAAACATTAATGCAATGCTAGGTAGCATTAAAAACCAAACAAAACACAGACTTTAACCCATATAGAAAAATGAGATTTTTCTTCATTGTCATCTTTATACTCAAAATGCTTGAAACTAAAATTTTAACTCTTAAAACCACTGTCTTTTCTGAAAGCTTCACATTTTTGCATGAACTATATTAACAGCCTCCAGTCACGGATAAGAGAATACTTTAAAAACCTCATTACATGCTGGTTCTTTTCTAACAGTGAAAACAGTAAGGAAAGACCCTAAGATGTTCCTGAATTGCCTCTGCTCTCTGCCTACCTTGTTACATCAGCCATCAACAAGGTCTTACCCAAAAAGTGAATTAAAAAAATCTGGCAGGAACAGACCTACACAGTGCTCATGTAGAATTTGTTACAGGATTTATTTATGGCAGTGTTGCCGATTGCAATCAAATACTTCCCCTAAAAGATTTATATTGGTCTATGTAGGAAGTGTTTCTTTATCTGACAGTGCACACATATTACTCTATGGACCTGTATACAACACAGACATTAAAAAAAAAAAAAAAAAAAGAGGAAGGGGGGAAAAAAGCAGGGAATTTTTGCAGGCAGCTTTTTTCTGTAAAGTCAATCTCGTCCATAAACACATCAACTTGAAATCAGTTTGCTCCAAATATGCCATATCTTTTTCTATATTAAAATGTCACATACTTTGCTTTTAAAGAAAAGAAAGTAAAGTTATTCCTGTTACTATTCTTATAGAAAGAACATTTACGTTCTTTGCTATTACCTGCATTACTACATTACTACTGATCACAGAGATTTAGTTAAACTCTCAGGGGAGTGGAGAAAAGACTGAGCAAAAAGGCAATTATATTGATTCCTCATAATAATCTCTGCAAGCAGAATTTTCCTAGGGCAGTTCATAGATGTCTACAATGAGCAACTGAATATTTTGCATCTTGACATACTTAATCCAGGAAAAAAAAATCTCTGAAATCTACTTCCTTTTCTTACCTGCAATCATAGGATGTTAACAGTTTAAGAGTCAGAACGTGAGAAAAGATACGAGGAAAACTATTTTGACGTAAAACATGTTTAGAAATAAGGACAATTAGGGGCCATAAGAAAACTGAACAGAGGTAGAAAACATTTGGAGCTATAAAAGGGAATTATTTTATGATGGTATGACTGCCTACTGAATGGAAAAAAAATATTAACAAATAGGCTGATGAATACCTTGCTATTCTGATATTTCAGATACGGAGAGCCTTCACAGAGAGCACTGCATGTTACAGCGCAAGCTTCCGTACGAGAGTTCCATTTTAAATCTTCCTGACTCAAAAATCTCCTGCTGGGAAAAATTTATCTGAAGAACTTAATTAACAGCAAGTTTAATATAGGGTCTCTAAAGTATACTGTCAGTTTTCATACAGAGTAGCAAAACCAAAATAAGACACACATCAGCAGCAAAGGGAATGAACTCTGCTTGTCACACACAAAATACAGGCTTATTACCTCCCCGTTTCTTCCCACAGGGTGGAAGGGAGGGGTATGTGAAAACATACAGCTCTGCCAGACAGAACATCCATCACACAGAGCCAACCCACCCCACCACAGGATGGTATCAGATACAGTATGGGTTCTTTCCTAAATGCTCAAGTTTCTTTTTGGATGCCGAAGGAGTTATTTCTGGAATTACGAAAATTTTACAAATCTCTTCCCATGACCTTTCTGACATTCAAACTTTGATGAATAGCTCCCACACTGGACTGCTCATTCTGAGAAGGAAATTTCATGTTCCTTTTCCTTAGCGGCAGATAAATCATGGATTGTCCACAGCAATGATTAAACACAGTTTACAAATACACTGGCATATCAGCCATTTGTTAGTAATTGAAAAATGCCTGACCTTTTTTCTGGCATGACCCTTTTCTTTTCCAGCTAACAATGGACCTTGTCAAAATAAACTTTAAAAGCTGTTCTGTACTATATCTTGCTCGTGTCATAGGTTCTGCAGGCTGTTCCTAGAGTTACAGTTATGAACAGAAACTAGGCCCAGAGAAAAATCAAGCTGCAAAATCAAGTACTCCAAAGTCAGCAAATGTCAAAGACACTGCCAGAAACAATGGGCAGAATGCCCAGAAGCCTTAATTTGCACTTGCCCTGAGTGTATGCATTATGGTCAATTTTTTAGTTATAGGATCACATCCTACCTCTCCCCAACAAGGCTGCTCCCTGATTCAGTTAACATGAAGAATCCACACACATTTACTGAGCAACTATTCAATATTCTGTTTTCTTCTCAGCATTTGAAATATAGTCTGCGGCCTTCTATACTGACCACTACTCAAATATTTCCATGAAGGTGGACTCCTCAGTTTCCTGGTGTGGTATTCCATAAGGCTAATTATTATATCAACTGATTGTCTTACAAACACTGTCCTCAAAATACATCCCTAAAATCTATAAAGCATTACCCAAAGATTTGAGATGCAAGAATTCAGGCACAGAATGGCAAAAAAAAAAAAAAATAAAAAAAATCTTTAAGGTATGTGTGGATGATAAACTGAAACATCTAGCAGCATTTTTTCCAGACTAGGTAGCCTCACATAGTATATTTATTATATATCAAAGTTCTGGTTCATATTTACTTAACACAAAATTACCATGAATTCAATTGCACCTGAGAGCCCACAGCACTTTTGCAAGTCAAATTTCAGGCTCTTAAGTTGAACCAAAACAAAAAAAACAAATAAAGTGTACCTACAGAAATTCTGATTTTAAGTGAATCACCATAAGAAACATGGGAAAGGTCAGAACACAGTCCAGCTCTCAGCACAACACTGAGCTGTACACTATAATTAAATTCTAAAATAGAGTCAATGACATGGCTGGTAGTCCCAAGCTTCTCAAATATATACTTGGATGAAAATGTAGGTCACCATACTAAAAATAAGCGGATTACATATGAAGGGTTGAAATTTTGTTATGGGGGAGGGACAGCGGGGGGGGGGAACAAAACAACATGACCAAAACCAAACCACACAACATAGAAAACTGGAGTCATGTGTACCAAAACATATATCCTGAAAGCCATTTTGCACCTCAAAGCAATAGCATGTCAAACAGCAACCTAATAAAGGAGAATGGAAAATAATGCCAGATTTGAAGCTCTATAATACTATGTGGGGCAGATTCTAGTAACTGAAAACCTGACAGAAAGGAACACTCTCATAGGAAGTTGCAAATTAGGGATTTTGGCCAATGCAATGTTTTTTCAGTACACAGACAGTGTGGGATATTATGAGTACTATGGACATATAGATCTGAGACACAGAAACTTAATAAATATACCACTTTTGCAGAACGTTGTGAAAAACTTAAGCTAGAAAAGTTCTAGATGTAACTAGCACACACTAAAAGATAAATACCCATCAAAATTTATTAAAATCTAATGGCAGATGTCTGTGCAATCCAGTTCTAATACTGTTTAATGGAAGGTTTGTGCTGCTAATGCTTTCAGAGGCAAAGGTAATTAATAAAAAAACTGAAAAAAAATCATGTTATTATTATTTAATTAATTTACAGAATTTTATAACATGTTTGTACTATATAAAACTACAATAAAATTGTTTATGGCAATTCCAACCTATTTTTTGTACCATATCCACATATCATACATCAATGCTAAAGGGCACAGCAGAATTCCCCCAACCAAAAAATATATTAAATGGAATTAAGACTGAGAGTATGGACCTATGTATATACCACGTGTGTATACACATTTTGATTATAGAGGTACAACTGTAAAACACATTACCAAACCAGGAAGTCATGATCAATTTTAAAACAATGTCATAATGCAGAAACACATTCTCTCTCCCCCCTGCCTCCCCCCCCTCCCCCCAAACAAGGAAGAGGAATAATTATCGGAACAAAACTAGCACAAAAAGTAGTGTCTTCTCTACCCCTTGAGTCTTTAAATGAAGGATGGATATCCTTCTGGCAAATGCACTTTAGCTAAGCACAAACTGCATTTTGGTCAGATAAGTCAAAAGGTTCATTATCAGGAGAACTGGATAAAGACCTGTAGCATGCAAAGGATAGCAGACTAGATGATTTAATGGTCCCTTCTAGCCACAAACACTATCACAAACTATTCCAAAGGGAACCATGCAATAAACATATCATTATAATCAACTAAATCATGCCCACACTCAGTAATCTAGAAGTCCCTCACTATCCTCTTTGCCAGAGGATAGTGGAGCTGTTTTCTACAAGGCAGAATAGCAAAAAGAACCCCCTACACATCCTCCTTCCTTACATTCAAATACAATTTGCTATGTACTTGAACATATTCACCCTTTCATCTTAGTCTCCCTCACACACACTGCTCTTCTTAAAAAAAAAAAAAATAAAAAAAAAATTAAGGATGAGCAGGTTTGGGTTGGGTTTTTTTTAATTACATTCTCAATTAGAATATTTTCTGTCAGCACGCAGCTTAATCTAATATGCAAACTATGGATATTTACCAAAACAGTAACTGTCTCTCACAGCTCCTAAAGGAAAGTCAAGTTACTCTTGCAAAGAAAACTGAATTCGAATTTATATAACCATTTTGAAATACAGTTATTCTTGATTGTATTCTCTGTGATACATAGTATATCACTATCTCTTGCAGAAGAAACATACGCTTCTACAGAATAAAGTAATCACTTTAAAGAAAAAAATATCATTAGGCCAAAAAAGCATGTAAAGTACTTATGGACAGGTTCAGAAACGTATTTAAGGTGTCTCTCTGAAATTCTACTGATTCCAGCAGGAACTTAGGTATCTAAATACCTCTGTGGACCAGAGTCTACTTGTACCCTAATCCCATATAAATCAATTTTATTATGAGAAAGACGTAATAGTTTATTTTTGTTGCTATATAAAAGCAAAGTAAATAACAGTAGTATGATTTAAGAGACTATTTCTTTCAAATAAAAATCTTATTAATACATCACAACCAGGAGTTTACATATCTGAAGTTACTAGAGGGATAGTCGATTATGTTAAAAATACGTCCAAGCATCCTGTTTGGGCCAAGTGGATGACACGTATTTGCTGAAAGCAAACTTGCTAATTCCTCTATCCTCTACAGAACTCAATACCATTATATCTAAGCAGTGGGGAAAAACAACAACCAAAGTCATAGAATCATAGAATTGTCTAGGTTGGAAAAGACCTTTCAGATCATCGAGTCCAACCATGAACATAACTCTAACAAAAACCATCACTAAACCATATCTCTAAGCACTATGTCTACCCATCTTTTAAGTACCTCCAGGGATGGCGACACAACCACTTCCCTGGGCAGCCTGTTCTAATGCTTGAGAACCCTTTCAGTGTAAAACTTTTTCTGAATAGCCAGTCTAATCATCCCCTGGAGTAACTTGAGGCTGTTTCCTCTTATCCTATCGCCTGTTACTTGGAAGAAGAGACCGACCCCATCTCTCTACAACCTCCTTTCAGGTAGTTGTAGAGAGCAATAAGGTCTCCCCTCAGCCTCCTCTTCTCCAGGCTGAGCAAACCCAGCTCCCTCAACCGCTCCTCATAAGACTTGTTCTCCAGACCCCTCACCAGCTTTGTTGCCCTTCTCTGGACCCACTCCAGCGCCTCAATGTCTGTCTTGTAGTGAGGGGCCCAAAACCGAACACAATATTTGAGGTGGGGCCAGTGCCGAGTACAGGGGGATGATCACTTCCCTACTCCTGCTGGCCACACTGTTCCTGATACAGGCCAGGATGCTGTTGGCCTTCTTGGCCACCTGGGCACGCTGCTGGCTCATATTCAGCTGGCTGTCGACCAACACCCCCAGGTCCTTTTCCCCCAGGCAGCTCTCCAGCCACTCTTCCCCAGGCCTGTAGCGCTGCAGGGAGGTGTTGTGACCAAAACTCTGTATGATACTACTTAGCTACCATTTAAATCAAATTTTAACTACATGTTATGCATGCAAATTCAAAGAGCTCTCGCGGTCCCCTCAAACCAAAAATGTGACAGCTGGGAGGCATGTGTCTCAGTCAAACACAGATAAAAGCATACGCTGCAGGCAAAGCACTGCCTATCTCTGCACGACTCCTACACAAGGAAAAGAAAAGAAGAGCCAGGTAACAATATGAAGTCCAAGAAAACACTCTGTGCAAGTCAGCTGCAATAGTTACTGTCTCCAGAGGCAGATCCAGTCTTTGCAACTGCCACAGAATTCCTTGGCCAAGCAGGACAGGCAATTACAGAGTTCTTTCACACATTTTTCTAATAATTTAGAGTATATACAAAACAACATCCAAAAGCATACACAGATCTTTTTGAGAAAGAGATAGATATTAACTATTACCTATGGCCTACTGCTGAGATTTTAACGAACCACCTCAAAGTATCTCAGTAACTATTTTGCTAGTCAATAACCCCACCATGATTTTGGGAAGAAAGACATGATGAAAACCCAAACCCATTGTATTTGGCATATCATTTCCATAAGCAGTGTGGGTGTGTGCGTCTTTGTATCACTCTTTCACTTGGATTACATTTCTTCGTGGTCTGCACTTCTAAGATTTTGTTCTCTTTCCTCTCAGGCTGGGGCAACAGGCCTAAATTGAGGGAGCATGGTATTCAGGCTCCCAGTTTTCCAAAATCCTTTTAAAAGTTTCAACTCATTATCTGCCTCCATTTAAAAGAATTAAAGAAAGAGAAATTAAGTAAAGCATGCAAAAGTACATTAGTTACATTTTACAGTAAATATAAATATTAGTTGTGTATTTTTATCTCACTTGGAAACATCTGATACAGTATACACATACATACAAAAATCACTCAAGATCCTATGGTGGCCATTCCACCACACAAGGAAGGTGAAGAAGAACTGAAACAAAGTTCAATTATTTTATTTTCATCTTGGATATTCTAAGGAACAGAGCGCACGTGGTCACACTCGCCATCTACTCTTTCTTTTCCAGCTTCTTTCTATAACTTCCAAAAAGATCTTAAAAAGCTACCTTGAGAATTATTCAGTTCTGGTATCTACATTCATTCTTTAGTCAGCAGAGGAACCACGTGCCTGGTTAAGGCACTACCATCGTGTTGAAAAGCAGCAAAGATTGTTTCCACACTTAAGCTAGAGGTCACAAGTACTGTTTACAAAAACACAATAACATTTTTGTCCATTTAGTTCAACAGTCAGCCAAAGGGTACAGTTTATGAAAGAGAGAGGAAAAAATAGACCCTAATTTGTCTAGATGCTTTGTTTTAATCTCAAAAGGGAAAGACATAATAGGAAATGCTGTGAATTCCCATAAGAAAGCCTTCAAATTTTAAATCACCAGCAATATCACCACAACTGTCGTTTTGCTCTGACTACTGCAAATCTTTCAAACATTGTGTTTATTATATCCTGCAACTGGCCTTTCTTGTTAACAAAACTGTGTTTTGTTAACAATAATAACACAGAATAACAAGAATAACAGAATAAGCATAACATAGAGAATAGCTTACTGTCTGAAAAATCAACACAGTTCTCAAAAATGAGGTTAAACTGTATCTCCAGGCAGCTGTCAATAAAGGCATGGCACATAATCCTATCACAAAATGGTACAAATATTTAAGTCCAGTTTAAATCACAATACATCATACTACTTTAAATCAAAATACTTCATACTTCCTATTTAAATTGCATACCGATAAATCATTAGGCCATCATTGCATTTGTTTGGATTTTAACATTCTCAGACAGGATCTCAATGAAAAAGGAAACTGTTCCATGTAGGCAAACATCTGCTTATACAGAAAAATGCATTTCCAGTATTTGTACTAAATGAACTCTGAAAATTACTGTAATCCATGTAGACCATCCCTTAACTAATAAGACTTTATTTAATTTCTTCCACAAATAAACCCATTAAAATATACAGTAATTAACATTTTTCCTTTCAATAGGCCAAGGACAAAAGTTACCATCTTTGCTTAAAAAAAAAAAAAAACCCAAACCCAACACCCCACCCAAAAAAATCCCCAGCAAACAAAAGAAAACAACAAAAAAAAAACCACCAACAAAAGAAAACACCTTCTTGGAAGAAATGCTCCTTTTGAGTATATGTGTTAATGAGGAATGAAAACCCATGTTGACAAGTAAAAAAAAGAAAAGTTGATTAAATATGTAAACCATTTTTTTTAATTATGAAACTTAGGAAATAAGATTATATTTTTTGCTGCATTTCTGACAAGTCTGATTTAACATAATTCCTTGCACTACAAGGACGGAGGAAACCAATTTTGATGACAAGGCTAAATTTACGAAACATAAAACTGTGCCAAAACAGGCCACTCTTCATTAACTCTGTAGAAAAGACTGACACACCCAAAAAATAATTTGGAGTAATTTTTACTTCGACAGGAGTTGTTCATATCTCTGATGACTGTAACAAAGAAAAGCATTTGCTTTGCCAAGTAAGCAACTATCCAAGAGTAGATTTTAATAATTACAGTATTCAGAAGAACCCCTGGATTTGGACACCTGCTCTCTGAAAAACAGCACTAAACCTTGCTCTGTTTACAAAAACTGAAAACAAATACAACTGCTCCACAAAATTGCTTTAATCACTTCTCAATCTGTAACTAGAATTGCTTTAACATCCTTCAGTCTCCTAACTACGCACGACTGATTAACTCAGGACAGAACTCCACAACCAGATGTCAGGTTCTACAGACAGCAGTCAAATAAAATAGCCCCGAATTAGTTTTTCTTTCATGTTCAAAGGTAGGCTGTACACCCTTACAGTCAAAGTCTCAAAAACAGAGAATCACATATAAACATTTCTGCAAATACATAGAATGTCTTCTATAAAGGTATTTCCTGTATACCTTTCCATGAGTTTACAGAAGGCATTTTACAAATCCTTCTTCCTCTATAAATGTCTGAATCCCAGCAGGCTTCTGGCAGGCCACCAAAAGTAAACCACCGAGCAAAGAGCAAGACAGCTAGGGGCTATATGTACAAAGCCTCAAGCAACTGAGTATTTCTCCCTGCATACACACACGAGCAAAACCTCCTGCTGTTACTGCTATCACAGATGACAAATGGCAAGTTGGAGAAAGTGCGTTTGTGACGTCGGATGTCCAGTGGCCATCACTCAATGCCAATACGCCAAAAATCCGTAGGAAGTAGATTTACTGCTACTACTCATCAAAGAGGAAGTGGGAAAAGGAGAGAGTGCTTTATTTTAGTCACACTAAGCCTGAGTTGACAGTTAAGATATTCATAAAAAAATGTCAGAGAAAGAGGCCGAGACATCAGTGTAGGCACCAGAGATCAAGATTTGCACAGGCAGATGAATGTGAATTGCCAACACAAAGATGACAATGGACTTTCCATTACTCTGTGTCTTCCATGACTATATTTACTTCTAGTAATCTCTGACTGATTAATATACCTTGGTTGTTCTGTCCAGATTTAGAAAGGAACTGTTCTTGTAGTCCTTCCCGCCCCCCTTATCTTTGGATAATCTCACCCATAAACAAGAACTGAAACAGCGTGGATAACAACATCAAAAGCTGCTGATAAGGCAAACAAAACACGAGATTTCTTTTTTTTTTTTTTTTTTAGTGGCTTCTTCCTAGAAACTTTTTAAAAGCGGCATGGTGGAAATGGAAGAATAATTCCATGTATGCTGCTTATATTGTAAATAGTTTGCATCCAAAAATAAATCAATCTGAGAAACCAACCTATTTTTCCACTGTCAAGGAAGTTAGACACTAGGACATTTGCAAAGATTTTACAGCTGATTTAATATGATCCTCATTATCTGCTAGAAAGGAAGACCAAGATCTATTTAAACAATATCCATACACCATAATCTTGCTCAGCTAGCCAAGATCCAAAGTACAAGGTCTCTTCAAACCCCAACTGCACACATACAAGACATGTTAACAACCCATTTTGCAAAAGATATCCAAAAGCAGAGTTTGATTCAGATTTCCAGAATACTCTGCAGGTACCCATTCTGTTTCATTTCAAAATCTTCCAGATCTCTCTGAAGGGCATACAAGAAAAATAGAGTTATACAAGGTAAATCCTTGAATTGAGCCATCTGGCATTTTGCTGCATGAAATCAGCAACAAATTAGTAGACAACAAACCCCAAGGAAAAACTTGGAAGAAAGTTTTACTTTGTACTTGCATCCATTAACCCGGGAAAACCAGGGAAAGAAAATGCATGGACTCCGCAGCAGCACTTTTACTAAATTAGAAAAATGATCAGATTGCATTTTCAGATATTGAGAGGACTATATTACAGATGAATATCAGAAAAAGGTTTTGCAAAAAAAAAAAAGAAAATAAATTTAGTAACATACAGAAGTGTAGGATAATGCAAAACATTTAAAGTTAGAAAGCATCCACACAGGATTTCAAAAAAAGGCAAGAATAAGCAGCATGGGATGAATTAATGAACTTCCACGTTTCTGCCTTGAATATGCCAACAATTACTCAGTGTAAACCTAACCAACAACTTAAAACTTGCAATGATAAATTATGTAAAAACAACCACCACATATGGTCGGTTTCATAATCTTCTGTCTTATACCAAAGGAGTTAATCGTTCTCTTTTCGTGAAATTCTACAATTGATAATACTAATGGAAATATTTTCTATCTTTCAATGGGAATGAAACTGGCTATTATTCAAGTGATGCTATACTTTCTTTCACAAAAGTATAGGAACTATAATTACAAGGATTTTTTTTAAATCAATGTTTTAGAAAACACAAAAGACCCTAGTACTACTTACTCTCCAGGATCAAACTATGTGGTAAACTCATACACAAAATCCAAGTATGTTAAGGGCTGTCAAACCAGGAAGATAAAGTACTTGGTGACTACATTTTTGATCTAAAGTAACAAAGACATAATTCTGTCATTATGAAGTGACACAGAAGCAGTAGATTATCCAATGAATTTTACCAGTCACACTCTACACACCTAGAACAGGGACTAAATTTAACATAAATCAGTGTGAAAACACAGTTAACAAAGAAGAATAAATAAAGCAGACCTGAAGTGTACCCTAAAGAACATGCTCTAAATCACATGCCAGTCAGAGCTATGATGGTTATTCAAATCTCACATTACAACAAAATTGGAATATAGGAAGATATAGGTTTTTATAAACAACTGCCTACTGGTTTAAAGGCACCGAGATTCCTAGTTCTTTTTAACATATGGAGTTTTCATCTAGTCTGGATTATACACCATAAAACACCTACCTAGAATAAAGACTACTACATGCTTTTCTGTCAATCAAAATGAAAGATTATAAATAAGTTTTTTTTAAATCTACTTCATAGGTAATTTTTTTCAAGTATACTTAATATTTACAAAAATTTTCATTTTTTTCAATCTATGACTAAATATCCCTAGATTCACAGAAAATCTAAGTGTTTTCTGTCCAAAATTTGAACATATGAACAACAGAAAACACATAACCTTGGTTACCTTAAACTTTTGTCTTTACCACAGTATGTCAGACTTTAAAAAAAGATAAAAAACCCCCAAAACAAAACACAAACTACAACAGGAGAAAGACGAAATTAGTTGCAAAGTCCCGGTGTTAAGAAGCCAAGTTAGGCCTAAAAGGTAACTCATTTAGAGCTTTCATACATTTAAGAGAATGCCTTAAGAGCAGTATGTTTAATAGGCACATGATGAAGTTGGTGGGGGGGGGGATATATATATTTGAACATACAAACTATAGCTAGCCTTTTTTCTTACTCGGGCTCAACCACAATGAATGTGTTAGCACAAAGTGGGAATAGGATACTAGGCAGTTATGACCCATTCCTACACCACAGATTTTAACATTCAACTGTGAAAGCTTTACAGTTTGAAACTTCTGTTCCCCACAATTCCCATACAGTTCCTTTAACATCAAATATTATTTGTTTTGCATAATATAAAACTCTACATTACAGCCACCAAGTAATGGAAGCACATACAGACTACAGTAGCTTGGTATCTGCTCATCCAAAAAGACTCTCCCCTTTGTAATGAACCACCACAGCTGCGGACACAGAGATTGAGATGTAGGAGCTGAAACTCTGTTACAACTCCAGTTGAGAGGGTAACTAACACAATGCTCTTCATAAAGGATTAAAACTCACGGTCAAGGCTGGCCTGTAGGAACTAGCTGATTTGCAATATATTCTGAAGCTAAGCACAGCTTTCTCCTCTGCTGAGAAAGGAAGAGATAAAAAGTATGGCTGAGTGGCAGGAGGGCAGGATTCCACATGTTGGTAAACAACTTACAAATTAACTCTCATCAAATGGAGCAGGTGAGCTGTTTGCTTATTAAGCACTGAAGAGACTATCAACAGTAGTGACAACACCTAGCCACAGCAGACAGATAAGATCACAAAGATCTGCAAAACAACACGTCCCGAGGTGGTTGTTAACTGTTCAAATTACTTATTAGAACACTCAGGTTAAGCCTAGTAATTACAGCCATGCCACAAGATCCAAAAGTGTTCTCTCTCAGTCAAATTGCTCCCACACCAATTTAAGAGGTTATTTCCCATAAAAGCTCGGACAACTTGTCCCAGATATACTTCAACAGTTTGAGAGAAGCAAACTCCCCTCCACTTGCCATTGTGGACCAGTCTATTGTCCTTCCAGTCAATTCAGGACCATCCTGGCAATTTGTTTGCCAGTGCTTTCATTACTTGTCGTCTTCTCTCTCAAAGTTACATTGTTAAATTGAAGTTTTCATTACTCATTCCGATGCCAAAGCTAACGCTGGACAGGTAAACCTGCTTAGACATGTCAAGAAAAAAATAATAGTAACTACTAGTTCATTAAAATTCAGATGTTTAGTAATGCAAACAGTAAGAATGGATTCCATAAGTATTTATTTTACGTGGGCCAAAACAAACATTCATGTTTCACAGCAACAATTTTTAATATATCTTTCACCAATGCTATTGAAACTCACTGGAAAGTCATAATACATACAGTAATTTAGAAATTCACATATTTAGACCTCAATGCATCACATGAAACATCTAAGTGCTTTGGAAGTTTAGCATGTTTCACATCCTACCTTTGATTCTAGTTCAATGTATTTAAGATGCTGGACCACATCATTTCTAATAAGGTGACCATATAAGCTTCTCCAGTAACAATAGCCCTTTCCACGGTATATGTCAAGACAGTCAGTAAGTGTACATACTACAACTCCAGGGATTCCTGGAGAACATACACTATCCAATAAATCAGGCAGGAGCTAACCACCACTCCTGATTACTTGGTCCAATCTACCTCCAGCTATCAAAGAAGCTATGGGCAAAAGCAAGCTGTTCCCATCCGCCTTTTTTTTTTCAAAAGGGAATAAGGGGGCCCAACTCTTCCTTATTACAACAAGATACATATCATAGGTGACATTTTCTGAAAAAATGATGCCCAGGAGTACAGTACTATTTGCTTCCAAAGAGCCCTCAGGCTTTGCAAGAGATGGACTTATTGCCTTAATGGGCAATAAGGAAATTGTATGTTTCCAAGAAAATACATTTATAACTAGCTGATTAATAAGAACACTGAAAGAGAATATGCTTCATAATAAAATTAGATTATTTTTTTTGTATGCAGTAGGACTGGTCAGTTTGGTAACCTACTAAATTTTTCATGTTATAGTTCTCAATTACCTTTGCTAAGACATCAGTGAATATTTAGATTGATTTCTTCCCACGTTAATAATCTACTATGATAACTCTAAACTCTAGATTGTAGCTTCCTTTTAAAACTCTTTTAAATGAGTCACCAATAGCCCTCTCCTTTTTGAAAGTTTAAAAGTCTTTTCTAATATCACCTCTACACAGTAATAGTTACAATGCATTAAATAACTGACATAATTATGTTCTACTCAATACACAGCACACTCTTTCCTCTCCCCACCCCCAACAGTGTTGCACTGTTAATAAACACAAGAAAAATAACAGTTTCAACTAATATCCTCCTAGCATTTCATAGATATATTCCTGAATAATGGTAGTGGAACCATCTTTGGAAGGCACCCTTCTCCAAGAAAAGACCCGCTATACATAAACTACTTCAGATAAATTCTTGTCTAGCCTGCTTTCAAAAAACTTCTAATGACGACAACTCCGGTCTTCCTAGGAAATTTATTTCAGTACTTATTCATCCTTATGCTTGCAAAGAGTTCTTTTCCCCTATTGCCTACTAACCTCTAATCTGAATACATCCTGCTGCAACCTAAAATCAGAACTTCCTGTCACATCCCAAACAATGTGGAGAAGCATTTGTTATCATCCTTCTACATATCCAAAGGCAATCACCGTAACACTCTCAGCATCATCTTCTCTGGGTAAAAGAAATCTCAACCTTTTTTAAGATACCTGGGGTGGTGAGAGCAATGGGGAAGAGAAGGAAGAAATTCTTGTGTTGAAGAAACTGTCAGTTTTACTGATAGGTTCTCTAATTTTGAGAGAAATAAAAGGAAAAGAGTTCAGAAAATTGAAGTTAAAAAAAAAAATCAAGACATTTCTCAATTTAACAACCTAACATATCTATTGTTAGGAAAGCAATACCCAAGGGAAGATAGCATCTTTCATTACATTGCCCTTATAAATCACCCCAAGTAGAACCAGGACTATAAGGAAGGAGACAAGAGTTCTCCAGTAAAAGCAACAGAAAACATACATGTTCAAGTAATTAAATGTATGCCAGGTCTGATCGACAGTAACAAGTTTACACTGACACTAACAGCATTTAGCAATTTATTATTTATTTTTTTTTGTACACATCATAACACATTTGGAAGAGATCACAGGCAACGGTTAAGATTTCACTTCATAGAAACAATCATTCAAGTCTGAAAATAGTCATCTCATCTAATCTGGTCTCTGCATGGATTCTTAATGCCATATTTGTCATAGTTCACTGCCGCTGAAAGAGCAGTCCACTTATCCTCAACAGATTTCTCTATACAGAATTTTTTTTGTTGTTGTTTTACACAATGCAGAGCACAGACAATTTGTTGAATTGCTATCCTGTATCTAACCAAGCAATGCTGCAAGGAGAAATGTACTTTTCTGAGGAGTTTCATTTGACTAGATTAGTCCTACTGATGCAGTATGAACTGAAAACAGTTTCCGAAGAATAGTTTAAAGCATGAGCACATGGGAAAAAAAAGTCTGAAGAAAAAAGTTAGGAAGATATCATCTTAAAATACAATGCGCTCCTAAAGATATTTTTGTCTGTAATAAACAAGACCTTAGAGTTGGCCTTGAATTCATAATATGAATTGTGCTACAAACCACTTTTCTAGAACACAACTCCATTTCAGATACTTTCTTAGGAAAGGACGTAGTAAGTTTATCCTCAGTCAAAAAGAAAAAAAATAGTAAATATATTACCAGAGCTGAATCTGGCAGGGGTCATTTTCTCCTTTAGAAAGATTCCACCATGCGTCAAATTCCACTCTACAGGAACACCTTTATTAAACTGGTGACATAGTTGTGTTCACAAACATAAAATGAGATCAAAAGAAACAGATGCAGATGACTGGATTCAAGCTCTCCCAGAAGTCAGCCTCCCATCTCAAAGTAAGACACAAATGGTACTAACATTTAATTGATGTCTTACCATATGAATAAGACAGCTGCTTAAAAACCCTGTTTTCATCAAAGAAAAAGGTTTGTTTGTGGATCATTTTTGGCTTAAAGAAAATTCCAGTGGAACCTGCCAGAACAAGAGTAGATTGCATCCAGCTACCTTAGGGGGACATCCTCCTCATTCGTTTCCACAACTGCTGAAATCCTCCCAGTGTCCTGAGGGTCCTTGCTTTAAATGAGGGCAGCCAGTGGCACAATATTATATAGGAAGGGTCAGTAATTCTGAAATGCATTCACTCCCATTGCTCAGAAAGACTGCTGGACACAGTGACCTTCAGAACAAGGTTCATCTTTTTTCCCAGGCTTTGTGCAAGAAAAATAAACTCAACATGGCAGGGAGCCTTGATAACTGGCTGAGGAAGCAGCCGGTGTCAATCTTATTGCAAAAAACCTATCCCAAGCCATAGTGTAATAATGTAATAATAAATAATAACAAACAGCAAAGCAAAAGTAGTTTTGCTTTTCCATCCTGCCAGCTATTTAATATTAATTAGTTTTTGTGCCTGCTGATCAACACAGCTGAGGAAAATCCATACTAAAGCAAAAATTATCACCCAGCATGTCTGTCACACACATGCACAGACCTCTGAGTTGACTGTGGTCTGATCAACAACCGGCCCTTTTATAACTACCACATACAGTTAAACACTACTTTGAGTTATTTATACTTTTTTTCATGCATACTAGACCAATGCTGTTACTGGAGATTCAAGCTGATATCCTCAGTTTCCTCCACCAGCAAATGAACTTTACTCCACTTCAGACAACACAGCTATCAGAAGGTGGAGTCATCTTACAAACTGAATATAAATTTAGAACCATAATGTAAGACCAAAGCAATAAGTTTCCTGCACTTTCAAAACAAAAAATATTTAATATTTAATGCTAACATATAAAAAAGCAAAAATTAAAGCTGATTGTCAAACAGAATTAGAACACAAAAATTAAGTTGGAAGCAATTACAAAAAAATAAAGTAGCTTCTGAAGCTCTACAGTACAAAAAATAAAAACAGTCAATATAAGGTTAGTACACCTAATTACCAAACTATCTGCAGTACATTACCTTGTAAAGAGTAGTGCCTTAAGCACTAAAAGATTGTTCTTTTGCAAATGTAAAGAAAGCCCACATATAAAATGGTACAAAATTAAAGTTGTCTGCATTAAATGCTATTACACCATGGACTCTGCCAACCTAAATTTGCTGTGAATTTCCATTTCACTGAGACGCAGGCAGTTTCATCGGTCACTCTGCTATTCCACAAGTTTGGTTATTGACATGTACTTAAATCAAATAGCTCCTCTTATGCAACTTGCTTAGAACTCTAACTGAAAAGAGAAATGAGTATTTAGGGTTACAAAGTGGGGGGGGTTATAGCAATTGCTACAGAAGCAACATTTAGACCTGTACAATGTATTATGTACCATGTTAAAGATAGATTATATATCAAGCCACCTTGTTTTATATAGCAGAGCAGTAGCTATATATATTGTTCACGGGAGTAGCCCTCCCATGAAGAAATATTTCCATCAAGGCCTGGGTTGTCCAGTTCTGCTCATTCCCAGTTGTACCTTGTTGCCTGCAAAGAGCATCTCCAAACCTTCCACAATTCCTTCCAGTCACCCACATCGTGAGCACTGTGAAAGACAACTCAACAGTGGCCAACAAGTGCCACCTGAACAGCCAAATGCCTCCCTCCGTAGAAGCACACAGTGCAGCAACTCTTCTTTTTCTTGTACTCTCACTATCTACAGTGCTTCCCTCCTCAATTAGAGGAGCACAGAAAAACAAAAGCAACTTTAAGACACCTACCTGCAAGACTTGTGGAAATGAGAAGAATATAGGGCAAGACTACAACACCACTACAAAATGAATGAAGCCCCTTGCCTTTACCTCTCCTAGCCCTGCAACAAGTTCAAAAGCTGTTTTGAGCAGAAGAAAGAGGCAGCGCTGCCCCTTACAGCTCTCTGAAAAGAGCTGAAGGAAGACGTGTCAGTCCACAGAACACCATAGTAAAGAGCAAGCACATACAAGGTATTTGGAAAGAGGAGACAAGGGGAAACACTGATTTGGGAGGACGCGTGTGTAAAAGAACAGAAATAGTGCCTGGTTGGGAACTTAAATTTGTCTAGCAATTACACAGAGAAAAACTATGCTAAAACAAACTGCAATGCTGCTACATTTAAGACTGCCAAAATGCGATAAAATGCCAGCGTGCCTGTAGAAATTAGATTTGACATCCTTCTGCCAGGCTCTCCTTCCCCTATCATATGCCTTATGACAGAGCTTTTAGTTTCAAGCCCCCCACCCTCTGAGGAGCCTTGCTTCACTTCAAGCTATGGGTGGGACTGTTGTGGAGATGTACTGGAACTTAAACGAAGGCGACTTTTGTGTAGTAATAATAATACACAGAATGGGAGATTGCAGAAACTGGAAGATGTGTGATGAACGAAGCAGCTTCACTGTTTCTTCATTTATGCTGCCTGTAGCCATAGGTGAAAGCAGCCCCACAGAGCAGAGCTTAGCTCCCCAAAACAGTTGTGCTACCAAACTCCCAAGTAGGCTGGCATTGCTCAAAGCTGTAATTTCAGCGAAAGAGTTCTGCCATGCCCTCAGAGAGGCATGCCCAGCATAGGCACAGGTTTCAGACATTTTACTTGATAAAAATCAAGTTCTTAGCACACAAAAAAGACTCAAGCTTGGGCAGATGTCAATACTGGACTTTTATGAAGACACCACCAGATACATCTTTGAGAGACTACAGACTCCTGCCTGTGTAACAAAGATTCAGAATAACCCACTATCTCTTCTATATGTAAACTTGCAAGCCTGTCTCCTGGGTCTTTCCTTCACCATCATGGCACTGAAAGTAGAAAAAAGAACAACTTTGGACAGAGCCATGGAACTTCCCTGTCATCAAAGATTAGCATAAGAGAATTCAGGAATAGTAAGAAAAGAAAAAGGTATTTCTGGACTAAAAAAACCCATTAAAATATTTTGAAACCTTAAAGCATTACTGGTATCACTGTCCTTAACAGTTCTCTTCTCTGACCTGCTCTTAAAACAAATATATAAATAATCAAACTCCAACAGGGGTTGAATAATGAAGACCTATGCACCATGCCGTCGTTCCCAGAGTTCTTAATTCTGAGATGATGAACTAGGACTGCCAGTGTATCTCCATGAACCGCTTCAACATCTCATATCTATTGACAACTATTTTTCATATGTTTATTTTTCATTTTCAGCCTCTGAAGCGAGAGAGGTATTGGTAGGGCACAATATGCATAAGCAACTTAGAGTGCAACGTAACTTAAGTATCTTGCTGTGCAGTCCAACTGTCTACGTTACTGGATACAATAATGAAAAATCCAGTTTATTAAGTTATTACTAGCTTACTTATAGGTACTAACTAAATATGGACACAAAACAACTGTCCCTCGAGTAACTGAAATTAATTTCCAGAAGCAAATACCACAGCAGACAGCACTCCTTATCTCTCCCCCTCAACTCTGATGCATGCATTGAACAATATTCCAGAATTGTCAGTCTTACCATCATTCAGAATATGAATGCAAGCAAAGCTGGCCTAGGGATGCACTCATTCTGGATGAATAACAGAACTATGTAACCCTTATCTGTAGGGATCAACTTCAGTGACAAGTTGCATGCTCCCTAAATCTTTGACCTTTACTTCACAGTCAGAAAGAATCTTGTAATAAAACTCAAGTTAAAAGCTTAGTTCAGTGACAGTGTTATTTCAATAACAGTGAATTACCTTTGCAACAAGTATTGGTTCTTTTCATTGAACTAAGAAGAAACAAACCTATGTTCTCCTTTCACAAATGCCATTTCTTTGTTGCAACAGCAAGGGCTAGTGTCAACAATCGTTTTAAAAAAGCTTCAGAACAGAAAATAAACTTACTTTTGCCAAGAACAGTCAACCATTGGGTAATACTGCACCTCCAGACTATCATTTAGCAACTTTAGCTGTTGGTGAAAGTTTTCTAGGATGCAATAATAGAAAGGTATGTGCATTGGGAAGGGCATGTTTACCTTTCAGCCGAGCTGGATGCCAGCCCACAACAGTTTAACTTCCTGGGATCCAAGCATGTCAGTTGTTTTTTCTCATATCAGACTTTTGATTTTCACATTCACAGCCAATTGCCTGTTTCCTCTTGCGTATGAGCTAAGTCAAAAAAGCAAAATTGTTTTATCCCACCCAATCTTTATACGTTTTCATCTGAAATGTCCTGTCTAGATCCTTGTGATCTACTCAAGCACTGGGAATGAGATTCCGGCTTTCAGGGACTAGCATTAAAAAACGATACACGGTGCAGCCTGATCCTAAAAGAGTCTGGGGTTCATTACATTAGAGGAAAAAAACCCATATTTTACTCTGAAAATGAACACTCACATCAGTGATGAGAAGTCTCAGAGCCATCACAGCTCAAGGTAAAGAGAAAGGAGCCTTCTGAGCTTAGTGTCTTGTAAAAGAAGAATGATTATCCTTTCAAGGTCTTATATTGAATTAGATTCATCTCTGTCATATTTCAGCCCCCAACTTCTTCCCCATCTTCTGCTCTATAGACAATTCCTTCTGCTCTGATTAGCTTTAGGTGTCCTCTTTAACAAAAATCATTTTAAAGACCAATTCTTTTATCGCACCGTCAATATAGACATCTACTCCAACTGCCTCTTGCACACAGGCTATTCAGTTTTCCATTAACTTCTTTATGATTCTTCCTTCATCCTCCTAAGCTGAAACTTTCAACATTTACAATACCAAACAAACGACCAAAACAAAAAAAACACACCCAAGTAGGCAGCTGAATGGGACTGTGAAGAAAGAGGCAATTTCCCTGGGTTGTTTGCTATCTCAGCTGAAGCGTGGGAGAAATGGCAAGGATTGAGAATATTCCTTTCCTGGTTCAGTTCAGCATATTTTGAGCTAACTCAGCTGTTCTTATACAAACTAAGGTGAAGAATCATTCATGCAGCTTTTCCACAGGCTCTGCTATCAAATGCAATACAATACATTGCCTCTGCAGTCTGGGTATGGGGAACAGAGGCAAGGATGCAGGAAGAAGAATTGCTTCAGTTACTGCCCCTGTGTTGTGTTACAGAATTGGGTATCACGTCTTTCAAAAAAAAATAAAAAAAAATACAGGAGACATGAACAACTAAGGAGCACTTAATGTGTTATTTGAAAGACGCTGCAGTTCAAGTTCTGTAAACTACAATCCAGTTAATTCAGAAATAAAATATAGTTAAGAAGTCAGGAATCTGTAGATCTTCATTAAGCAAGTAAATAGTAATTCAGGCAAGCCTAAAGATACTCTGTTTGAGCTCTCACAGATGCCAAATAATGAACCAAGACTACGTAACAAGTTTCCTCAAGCTGGGATACAATTTCAAATCACGCTAAGATGACCTGACAGTCTCCTCCCTCTCACTTCCCCACTTCCTCCCTTACACTAGTAATAACATTTTTCTGAACTTTCAGGGATTCAGCTCGGGGATCTAAAGCAGCAGAAAGGTTTTCTTCGTGTGGGCAGAAGGGAAGAATAAGCTTTCTGCAGGAAGGGAACTCCCTGAAGTGGTTCACCATTGGGTGGGGAAAACAGCAAAGCCAGACAAAAAAAGTAACATCTGAGGCCTGGGAGGAGGGAAGAGGTAGGTCCATCCTTTTCAGCAGCCTACGAGCATCAGATTCATCTCACTGTAACTGAGGCTGCTAAACAGAAAGGGACGCTCCTATGTAATACTCTAAAGTTTTGTTTGATCCAACCCCTGTACCCTCAGAAAAAGCAGGCAGGTCTACAGGCATGGAGTTCACTCTGAAAAGCAGTGCTCTGAATATGTGGTGTGGGGAAATACCCCTTTGGCTTCCACCAGCCTCAGAGAAACTTAGCAGTGATAGCTACCACAGGACATAAAGATTCAGATATATTTCGCTCAAATAAAATATGCTCTGATTCATTTCAGCTTTCTCCTCTTATAATTTTATTTTCAGTTTGTAATCCAGAACTGGACACCTGCCCTACTAGAATAATTTACACTTTTTTTTTAAGCAAATCAATGCTTAAAAGGAGTTTGGATTAATCTGACATATCTAGGATGTTTTCTCTTCCCCAAAGATAACAAATCCAGCTTTAGCGGCTTTTCAGACAAACCATTTCATCCTTTATGCCTAGGAGTCTGGAAGTTGAAACGTGCTATCTATTAAGGTACGAGTGTTGGTCTGAAGCTACTATTGTCAAGTAGCAGGCTCAAGGAGGAAGCTGAACCTGCAGGATGCAAACAGCTTTTTGACCTGGCTCAAGTACTAGAAAACAGACCCCATGATTTTATATATCTGCACAATGATATAGCTAATTCAATATAGATCACAGGAAAAAAATTGTACTCTCATCCCTTGTGACTATGGAAAAGAGAAAACTAAGTCTTTCAGTTTCATCTTTACCACCTCCCCACTCCTTCTACAACAACAGTGCTCTTAGTCTACTAAAAGTAAACAAGGGGCTAGGAAGATTAAGTGGAAGGAAAGAAAAGTTCACAAAATTTAAGTGAGACAAACTGATAAACATATCACACTGCTAGAACAACTGTATACAGAGACATTCTTCTGAATGAAATTGATTTTATTTAAACTTAATGCTGTTGTTTACATGATAAGAAAAGAAAACGTTAACTATAATTCAGCAAAAGCCAGATGGATAGCAGAGGGTAAAGCCTGGTGAGGAACAGCAGATAAGTGAAAGACAGCAGGAAAAGAACCTCCAAGTCTTGGAAAACGCACTTTGAACTGAAAAAGCCATATTCAAGCATGAGAAAAGAGAAGAGGGGACATAAAGAACAGATACGGCTATTTCACTTGCAAACTTTTAAGTTTTGTTGGACTGAGACTTTAGGTTCAGATCCTAAGACTATGTAAAACTGAAGTTCTTATGAAATAAATGCGTCACTAAAGCAAGATTAAAACTCTCTCACTATATATACCTTTTGCTGTCTTATAGGAAGACGTTCTGAGTTTTTCACAGATAACACAGAATGTCTGAGGTGGGATGGGACCTCTGGAGATGATACAGTCCAACCCCCCTAGGTAAAGCAGGGTCAGCTAGAGGAGACTGCTCAGGTTTACATGTGGTTGATGGGGAACCTGTGCCAGCGTTTGATCATCCTCACAGCAAAAAAACTCAAATCAAACAGGCAAACATCCAACAACAACAACAAAAAAAGGCAACTTTTTTAAAGTTTAAATGGTTTTGTGTCCATTGCATCTTGTTTTATTTGTGTCCATTGCGTCTTGTCCTGTCATTGGACAGAGTCCAGGGCTCCTTTTTTTGTTTTTTGGGAGTTTTTTTGTTGTTGTTGTTGGTTTTTTGGTTTTTTTTTGTTTTCTTTTTTTTTTTTTTTAAACTCACCCTCCCCAGTCACGTACTTACTTTAATAAGATTCCCCCCTGAGCCTTCTCTTTTTCAGGCTATTTCACTGAGGCAAACCAGAAGTGACTATGCTCTTTACACAGTGCACTCCAATTTTTATATATCGCACCATACAACATATTTCATGCACCAGTCCACTCAGAATAATGACAAAGTTTACTTGGCTGTTTACACACCTGATGTCTGTCCAGCCCTGGAAAGAGTTCAAATCATGTTGAATGATAAAAGTATCTTAAAAGTTGTATTTTTTCACTCTATAGAAGCATTATGAGCTTCAGCTGTAAAGAAACCACATTCACAAGCAAGTTTATTATAGAGTTGCAATACTGATGAGAGAGAAGCCACTGCTATTCTAGCTTTTACTTTTCTTCTTAGCGCTTTTAACTGCTTTACGTACTTTCAAATTTGGGAAAATTACAATCCTTCCACATTCTAATTCAACACTAGAAAGCCCTTTTTGCCAATAAAACAGTATTTACTGAACATGCATAGATAGTAGTGCCATGAAAACCCCCACTATGAGCACAAAAAAAGCACACCAGCAAAATTTAAGTACAGGCTGGTCTGACGCTTGCTTCTACCCTGAAACATGGCATTCATAACCAGTGGGCTATCTAACAAGTGTACTGAACATGCAAGACCAGGACTGCAATTTCCTGATAACCAGAGAGCTCAAAAAGAGGGTACACAGAATTTATCACAATCAGAAACAGAAATTTTGTATTAGTACTCCTTTTCCTATCAGGGAAAAAAGCTTCTGATAGCTGCCAACGTCATTTAATCCACATTCGTAACTTCTAGTAATGTACTGAGTGTTTATGCTAAAATAATAACAAATTCTAGTATTTCTGTTTCTTGATCTTAAGAACTAATATATATTGATCATATGTATAAGAAATGTATACGAAAAGCCACACATTCATTTCATACATTCACTCAATGCAGACACTGTAACAGTGTTATCCTGCACTTAAACTATAACAAGAAATTTACAAACAGCAGATTTTATGTACATCTTAACTTCTGAGTTCAGGTTCTCATTTTTCAATTTAATTCTCAGTATTCTATTTAATCTCCGTTTTGAAAAGTATTTTTTAAAATATAATAGTAAAATTCAAAGAAGAAGATGAAGTATTTATTGCAGTAAGCAACTTAAGGGGACTGCAGGAATGGAAAAACATAAAACAAAAACAGCTGTGATCTCATTAGCCAAGCTTATTATGTAAGACCTCATTAGCCATCATCCCACAATAACATGAATAAACCCTACGGACACTGATGAAAAGGAAGTGATCACGGATACAGAACCTGAAAAACCATATAGCACTACAGCATGCTGTCAACTTAGTAGTTAGAAGTTCTGAATGCAATTGGGTAAGACGTCCACTAACGCATACTGCAGAAAGCCCATGGTCGGGATTCGCAAACACAAAGCCCCCTTCACCTGGTAACTGCAGTACGAACAGGAGTATGAACACGTACAACAGGGTGAGGGACAGGGTGTGTGTTACACAAAGCTGAAACTCCAAACCACTTCAGCTTCCTTCCCTAAGTATGTTTTATGTTACAGCATTTAGTACTTCTGCAATGTGAGAAATGTGAACAGAATTTTATTTTTGGCTATTAGACATAGATTTCATCTCCATGTCTTGACTTTAGTCTGTTTCTTTAGTTTGTAAAAAGTTTAACCACTTTGCAGGTTTTTTTATTAAGTTCTGAAAAAAACAGGCTGTAGTTATATGAAGTCTAATAAACTTTGGTAGTTCCAGCTGACTTCAGGGGATTTTTCCCTGAAATGAAAGATGAGCAGCATTGACATGTACAAACCTTTACTGGCAGCCTGGAACTTAAGTGATCATCAGCTACTACAGCCTCACTTAGAAGGACCATCAATCAGGATAACAAAAATTTCCTAGATAAAGCTGTTATAACATTTTAAGCAATTTTTCAAGATGTCCCAGTATTTTAAGACAGTGGGGTTTTTGACTGGGTTATTTTGAAACAATCTTGCAGCTTAGAAAGTTAGGCTTTCTCCTCTTCTGCAGTCATCTTCACTTTCTCATTAATCAGTTCATGTTTCAATATTACAACTAATAGTTTAATGCTGCACTAGAATGGAGAGACTGTTTGCACTAGAAACTTTGTTTTGTTGTTGTTTTTAACTACTTAAAAGGTATAACCTAGATGTTAAAAGAGAATTTATATATTTCATGTCCAGTTGAAATTTCAGCATTTCAGTTTCTACTGAATCTACAAATAAGGCCAGATATTTTTAATAAAATAGTTGTTTCCAGCCAAAAAAGAATAAAAGATTAGAGAATGAACAGAACAGCTTGGTTCAAGTTCTGCATAGACTAATATTTTCTCTTTTCATTCTAAAGGATGATAATTTCTTGGTCATCCAGATCTACCAATATACTCTTTTTTGTATGAAATGCCATTTACAAACAAATAATGCAACACAGCTATGACAGAAAATAAATCATGTAGCAACAAAGGTATTTTTTGCATCACTAGTCCAAATTTAAACATGAGTAAAAAGAATACTTTACATGACTCTAAACACATAACATGATTCCTGAGAAACAGACTTAATAAAACATCTGAAAAAACACGCCATTCCTTCAAACAAGGTATGAAAATTTCTGCAGAGTTGAGAAGAGTCCCAGAGATGGTCACATGACAATGTCAGTCTTCCAAGAAGAACTAATAGAAATTAGTTTTTCAATAATGCAAATCTATTTAACATGACTCTCTCTGCACTGGTCTCCAGAAGATAAATTTTATACCTTTGGCATGCATCCCTTCCAATAAAGGGACAACAATATCTACTCCGAGAAAGACAAAACAAAACACACACACTATATGTATTACATCAACAATAGAAACTTCAAACTTTTGAGTGATAAATTAAGACAGATTTTATCAAAAAACTGTCACAAAATGACAAGTCTGACCTCACAATCTGTGGGCTGAAGATGTACGGAAATATTATCCATCAGCACTTGTAAATATTTGATGAAATTTATATAGGTAAGAATAACCAAACTTTTAAAATTACCTGCTTTCCCCACTCTGGAAGGGTTATCAAATATCCCAGGTGAGAATTTACACCTATCTACAATAATCATGCTGAGCTATGATGAGCATAGAAAACCACTCCCCAGCAGGCTGTGATGGAATTTCCCCTCTTTCTCCAAGGGGTCAGCGTGACATCAGGCAAAGGAGATCACAGACATTCACATTTCACTCTGAAGATGCACATGTATCAATGGTTCAAAGCTACAGAGCTATTTCCTCAAGGTCCTGAGAGGACATGGTATCAGAGAAGCCAACATCACTTCTTACACCATTATAATGCCTGTTTTCATTTCCCTCCACCAGGAAAAGGTGGAAATATAAGTAGAACTATAGGTGAGAAAGGAGTAAATTAAGAGACCAAAAATTACCTTCAGAACTTGTTTTCTCCATGAAAGAGTAGATAGAGGCCATCAAGTAAGCTGAATACAAAAAAACTGAGCAAACAAACAAAAAAAACCCCAAAACTAAACAAAAACCCTCCACCCTCAGGAAAAAAAAAAGGCCGTTTAACATTTCTTTTGGGAAATGAGTTAGTGTTACAAAACCATAAAAAGCCTCTGCAGTTTCAGAGGAACTATGACTTCCAAAACCAAGAGAGGTTATCCTCACAGAATTTTACTCTGAAAAATGAAGCATTCAATCATTATCCATTTCCACATGATTAGACCTAGCCTTGAAGAGTAGAGGTGCATAACCTAATATCAAATGCTATTAGTGTGTTTCTGGGTAAAAGGATTTCCATTTATATCATATAATGCATTCAAAGCAGGTTTAAAAGTTTAAACTGGTGTACCTGCTCAGTGAAGTGCTACTTTAAGATAGGGGAATACAAAACTGTTCCCTTTTGGCTGGAGAGAAACTTCAGCAGACATACTTGCAAGGATCACAGGGAACCTTAGAAGAGATTACTTAAGTAAACTTATTTGTGTCCAAGGAAAGGAAAGTCCCTTCTCAAGGGAAAAAAAGTACTAGATACGCTTTGTACCTGGAAGATATTTGATTCTGACAGTTAACATTTCCAGGATAATTCAGGAGCAAAAAATAAACAACATCTGGTTGGAATGCATGCCATACCACTTGGTATATCTATATAAACTCAGAACAAGAAGTAAACCCAACAGATTAGACTTACTGTATTCCATCTCTTTTTCACTAAGTTATCAGAGACGTGTAATATCGCAAAATGAGAAATAGAAATATTGCTCCGGTTTAATTTTAGTGACAATTATTTTTGTTTAAACAAAAAAAATGGGGGGACGGGAGGGGAGGGAAACACCTACTCATCACTGCATTCACCTATACCCCTGTGCACTATAGGTGGCTACCAACTTCCACGGTGAAAAGGATGCAATCCTCTGTTGAGCAATCTACGCCATGATTTTCGCTTTAAAATCCATTTTGACACCTTCAGCGTGAAATGCCCTACAAGTTCATAGCAGCCTTTAACAGCTGAAGTCAGATCGGTAGTGCTTCCTTCTGAGGAACTCATTGTTTAAGAACATGGTCATCAAAAGATGCAAGTAATCTACTCATCTTAAGAGCAGAGGAAGAAAGATAAAGGAGATTATGAGATGAAGAACATTCCACCTACTTGGAATATGACCTCGCACTAAGAATCCACCTCTTGCAAGAGCCAAAAACATTTGCCATAAAATGAAGAGGATTGTTGATACCGCAAGTGAAAACGCTCAGCTTACTGACATCAGTGTTTACACACAGAGGTTTGTCACAGCGAGCAGCAAGTTACGCCACTTTGTCATAGCCTGTGCTACAGAAGTTCAATATTGAACAATCTACACTGCATCAGCAAGCATGACTCATGAATGTCCTCCAGTCACACTGGTTTTCAAAGTGGGAGGCATGGAGCAGGTTGCCAGCAACTGCAAGAGCAGATAGAAAGCAATGATTTGTACACACATATGCAGATAAACAGTCCCAGTTTAAATAACTTTCCAACATCCACCTTTTGAAAGACCGAGCAATTACACAAATGCTCACAAAAATCAAGTTTTAACTGGTTCAAAAAATATTTAAAATCTCCATTTTGTTGAAATCAGTGCAAGTGTCAAATGGTATCAGAAGTGATAGGGCTCTGACTCACGTTTACAGAGAAAAGAGCTGCACTGCTTCAGCCCTTCCGGCATCCTACCATCTGCTCCAACCTTCTTCCAGAGCCACTCACCCTGCAACTGAGTTGACGGAGGAAAACATGATGACTGTGCCTGAATCAATTCAGTTCAGTCGGCACCTTCATTTAAACCCACCTTTTATGGGAAGTTTAATTTGCCTGCCTGAACTGAAGCAGCTCAGGTGCAGGCATGTTCCCCCCCTGTGAAGTCCAAGAAGGGAGGGAGCTGGCAGACAGGGGCAGCCCTAACTCACAGCAGCCAAACTCATCTACCACCACTCTGGAACTCATGAAGCTTGTGCATCCATACAAACTTGCCATTTAACAATGCGATGTCTGTTTTACATATCCTATTGTGTTAAGTATGTCATTCAGCCTCCATTTTGCTTTCCCGTAACCTACAAAAACAGTACTCCCAAATGACCATAGGCATAAAGGGTTCTTTTCTCTTTTAGGTATGTATACCTAACTGAATAAAAGGCAGTAAGTACGAAGTGCCTTAGTTTTGCCTATCTTTACTGCATCAATAAAAGACTTTACATATATGTAAATACAGTGGTTGAACTGGCTAGGTACAGCAGTGAGATCTGCCCTTCAGTTACAGATGCCATCTTTGCTCTGGGGAAAGGAATTTGTTTTCCAAACTTTTCATGCAGCTACTTTTAAATGAGCACTTTATAGTTTAAAAAAAAACGTGTATGTCTGTATAATGGGGCAAGGCAAAAAGGGAAAAGGAAGTTCAACATAAAGCCAAATTTGCAAGAAAAACAGCTAAGTATCACAAGGTTAGAGTTAGGAAATATATATTTCCAAGATAAAATAACATAACCAGATTTTAAAGACAAGTAATTTGTGGTGCCTCATCTTGAGCATTTTAAAATGGGCATTATTTTTAAGAATACCTGGAGCACAGCATCCCTCTTGGGACCCAAAAGTACTTGCAATAATTCATGTTACATTTAATAGACAAGTTACAGAAATAAAACTGCTTGTTATTTGTATTCTCTTCCTTTGGAAGAGGAGGGAGGCAGGAATTATAAATACTTCACCTGCTTGAAAGCTTATGGCTTGTTGTTGTTTTTCTTTTAAGTAAAGGTCTGGCTTACCTCTTTTAAAATGAAGAAGAACAGTGAAATGATAAAAGGAATAAGTGGTGATGTACTTGGAGTATATGAGAGATAAAAGTCAACAGAGAGAAAGGAATAAAACCAGCCAAAAGTAGGAGCTGGAAAAAGTAGGCAGGAAAAAGCATAGAAGCATGAATGTGAAGAAACAAAGATTGCAAAGGCATGGTTCAATGTCAAAAGCTATACAGGTCAAGATGTATGACATATGTTTGCTTTTGGAGAGCTAGGATTTGTTGATTCAGAGCAATGCATTTCACCCCTGCAGAGAATTCCAAACTACGTGAGATATGGCTCTGGATGAATGGGTGTCAAGAGTAAAATAAAAAGAAGGGGGCAAAAATCATGTTAGAGGAACAAACAGAGCGAAAAGGATAAAGGACAAGTGCTTATGTTAGCACGATGCTTCCCCAGGAATTAGCTGTCAAAGTCATCTCTTTCCTACTCCTTCTCCTCTCTGCTTGCAACCAGGGAATGACTTGGAACACGAGTACCTATCTTCCAGTTTCCAAAACCAAAGGGAACAAAATCATTTATTTCAATTGTAGCAAAAAGAGCAAACAATTCCAAAAACATCCAGGGTATCTTCCTCTTCAGTGACAGCCTGACCTTACAGTTCAGACACACAAGGCTCATGCCCATTTAAAAATCACTTTGCCCCATGTGTGTACACAGAGGATTGAAACACCTTTCTGTTATATTCTCTAACTAGCTGGTTAATGAGCAGTATCATAACCAAATCAGCCACAGAATGGAAGTGACACTCTTAACAACTTCAGACATTATTAACTGGTCAATAAATAGTAACTTCAGACTACTGTGAAGAGACACAATTAGAAACTGATTCAAAGTAACACTGTTTAATCAGTCCCCTCTTTTCTTTGTTACATTAACAACCTTCTGCAGTTCAGACATCACAAACATGCTCAACATCATTCTCATAGTTTTAAGGTTTGTTTTTTAATTCGCCTTTGGAGGATGAGTAATAATTTACTGGTGCAAGTGCTTTTTAAAGATCAAAATCTACCCTATTATTACAAAAATGAAATCATTGCCACCCTCTACTTTGATTTTCCTTAAAAGGAGAGCGCAAGTGATACAAGAATGACTCAAAACGAGTACATGCACACAAAATTTATATAGTTACATAAAGCCAAAGATCTTTCCCTGCTTCAAGACTTACAGTTAGAACAAGCACCGATCCTATATCAAAATGCTGTAACTTAACTAAAAATGTCCATCACACACAGTTACACTGCAAAGAAGCTCAAAGACATGGTAGAAGTTGTAGAGTTCGACTCTGGTAGAGCACATAACTCACAGTAGTAATGAAATCAGAAGGTGATGAACAGCTAGCAGCTCATCCTGCTTCAGCAGTTCTGAATCACCCAGCTGCAGAGAATATTTATCTCTGAAGGATGAAAAGTGTTAAAAACGTATAAATAAACTGTAAATCGTGGCTAAGTAAGTTTTATGATTATAAAACATTACAGTTTTGATCCTACATTTACATTCTGGTATTTATGGGAAGTCCAGTGCCTGCCTTCAGAAACTGCTGAAGGTGACGAGACCGCACACAGATGCAAGTGTCAGCCCACACAGAAAAGCTTTCCAAAACTAGGCCTAATCATGGCAAACAGAAGAGAGTAGCACCCAGTCCTGATGCAATACTATCAGGTTACACCTTTAATACCTCTTTAACACCAGGAAAGTAAACACACTCGCTGTACATGGATACCATCATTGACTGTGTTATTTCAACTGTATGTGTACATCGACTGTATATTTCAACTACCCAAAGGATGTTCAAGCAGCTTCACAATGTCTGCAGAAGATTTACAATTAATAAATCCCTCTAAAGTAATCTGGAGTCCACTAAAGACAATTCATCTGCTGAGCTCACGTATATATTTAGCCACTGGTTACCTGCCGAGCATTTTTACCTTCTCTACTGCTACCAGTATATTAAGATGGTCTACATTTAACTGATAAAATTCAGGGTTTGCTAACATCACTATTTTCTTCTTTGAAGACGCCAAGTAATGAATGACCTTTGTTGTTCAACTGTATCACTTAGCAAACCAAACAGAATTTCTGGAGGCAGCGCTGAAGCTTATTTATAAATAATAGTTTCTATTCAAACAAGCAGTATGAGCTGTATATGTATTTTGAAGAATTTTCTCCTGCCACAAACCACAAATCAAGCTACAATAGTTTAAAACAGGTAAAGTAGCATTAACTGTCTAAAAAGAATTCAATTATTACTATAGCAAGTGTTTTGGCACTGTGAGCACTTTTGTACTCGGTGCATTTAAAAAAATAAATAGAAGTTGAACCGTATTGTTCATATCAAGTGCTTAATTTTTTATTGTCATGCATAGTTAATCTAACCACTCCAATATAAGTGCAAAAATCTGTATATTTGATTTGCTGTCACTGTGTGTTCACTTTATATAGATGAAAAGGACTCTTGAAGATCCAGAGCAACATAGAAAAAAGCCCTACGAGGACACCAGAAGCCTGCTTAAAAAAAAATAATCCAAAACTCCAGAACAAACATAGCTTAAACTAAGACCAAACTCACATACAAGTTTTCATCGCAAACAGAAAGTAATGCTGTTACCTAGTGGTGGAAAGCTAGGTACACGCAAAATTGTACAGGTCTTTTTTTTCCTTTTTTTTTTTTTACTGACTTTGAATTCCCAGCTACTAGCTATTAAATGACTTCAAGAGGAAAGGAAAAAAAAAAAAGACCTAATTCATAAACTAATGAATGATATTGCTTTTCTTGCATTCAGTTCTGCGACAAAGGGTCAGTATTTTTGCACCTGTCAGTTTTGATTCTCAGCTGAGTAATTGACAGACAAGAAGCTACATCATTTCCTGACCATCCCAAACCTGCCCTTTTACACTCCTCTTGCAACATCAGCAAGGGCTGGAAACCTGTGGTATAAAAGCACTACAACCTTAATCCTCAAACATCAGTTTTCCACAGAGTAGAATAACCAAAACAGGATCAATGTGTCCCTCAGCATCTTATCAGATTGTATTTTCAATTACATAAACCAACATCAGCTGAATTCAGTCAGCATTCTCTATGACATCTGGATAAACGTGTTTACTTTGCTTTCAGACAGAAAATAAATAACTAGAGGAAGAGAAGGAAGATATGAATATTTTAACTTACTCAAATGCAAAGAAGAGTCCACTGGTGACCAAGATGAGAACAAGAGTCAGGTAGAAGACTCCAGTCTGTCGAGCCATCATGATCCTCCCATTGCAGAAGAATTTGTTTCTTCCAGGAAAAACCTCCCATTTTCTCTTGGGAGCCGATTTCTTTTTCTTATGGGGAGACTCCATGGGAGACGAAGAGCTGTGTGTGCTGATCTGACTGTATTCACAGTCTTTCATGGGCCCACTACCACCTCCAGGAGTCATCAAGAGACAGTAAAATGTGGGGAGAACCCCACCAAAAATATATACAATATAAGTATGTGCAAATATTCTTCTGACCAAGATAACCCTCTCCACCAGCCCCAGTTAATGAAAAAAAGCAAATAAAAAGATGAAAAGTCTGCTACCAGACTAGCAATAGGTGTATCATGCAAACACCAGTTAACTCTTCAGAAACCAAAGCTGTCACATCAGAAACGCTTGAGAGGGATCCTTCCTTCCTCCACCAGTTACAAAACAACCATGTAGGACAATCCTTTTTAAAACAACTTATTGCAAAACAAGACAAAAAAAAAAGACTAATTATAAAGCAGTTATGCTGTCCAAAAAAACCAAAAAATTAGTCTTTTTTTTCAAGTTTATTTTCAAGTGGGAGGTTGGGTTTTTTTCGTCCTTCCCACACACACCCTGAGAGATGCCTCCGAGGGTCAGAAGGTTGGTCAAGGCAAGGTTTAGCAATCGAGTCTATCATTCATAGAGATTTGTTATAATCCTCCTTTGCGCAGCAGAGTTCACTGCTTAATAAAAAATAAAAAATGACCATTCCTAAAACGTTCCCTCAAGAGACACGCGTAAGAAATCATTAAGCAATTAAAAAAAAAAAAAAAAAACAAAAAAAAAACACCAAAGCGAGAAGAAGGAAACCAGGCTGCAACTCCAGCTTCCGAGAAACACTTAAAGCTCTCTCCTCTTCCTGAAGCCGCCGTGCCGCAGCGGGAAGCGCGGCCGCCGCTGGGCGCGGACCGGTCGGGGGCCGCCGGGCTCACCGCGGGCCCTTCGCCCCTCTCACGGCTCTGCCGCAGGGGACTCTCCCGAGCCAGCCCGGGGCAGGGCCGGTCCCCGACAGACACCAGCGCCCCGGGAGCAGGTCCTCATCCTCCTTCCCTCCCTCCCGAACCTCTCCCCCGCCTCACGCCCCGGGCGGCGCCGCCGCCGCGCTTAACCCCCGCCTCCCCCTACACAACAGGTCCCCGCCGCCGCCTCATGCTCCCCAGCGCCTCGGCCCCGCGGGGCGGGCGGCTGTTGCCGGTTTTGGAAAGCGGGGGGAGGGTGTTGGGGGGAGAAGAGAAGGAGGCTTCGCCGCCGCCGGTGGGAGATCTCTGCCGGGACTTCTCCCTCCTCCCCTCCACCATCCTCGCCGCCCGCCTCAGGGCCGCCGCGGGCGGTCGCACGCCGCCGCCGCCGCGCAGCCTCTCGCCCACGGCCCGCGGCGGTGCCGGGGCCCCCCCCGCATCCTGTCCCCCTCCCCTCGGCGCCCCTTAGTTGCGCTGTGCTTTTGCCCGCAGCGAGGCGAGAAAGACGCCCGGCTCCCCCCTCCGCCAGCCGCAGAGCGCCGACTTTTCCTCCCCTACCACCCCTTTATTCTTTCGGAGCCTCTATCCAGGTTTCTCCCCGGCAGCCAGACCCAGAAGCAGCAGCAGCCACCTCTTCATCTTCACGGGGAGGCGGTAACCACTACAGCGGCGGACGCCCGCCGGAGGAGGCGGCGAGGGACGGGACCACACAGGCGCGCACCCCCCACCGTCGGTCGGTCGGTCGGTCGGTTCCCAGCGAGGGGGCAGGCAAGTCCCCCCGCACCACCCGGCCCGGCCCGGCCCAGCCTTCTCTCCGGCCTAACTCTTCCCCATGAGCCGCCTCGGCAGGTAGCGGGCCGGAGGCGCAGGGGAGCGCGGCGTGTGCCCGCGCCGGAGTCCCCGCTCCCGCCCCAGCCCCGCTCCCGCCGCCTCCCCGCCCCCGCGGGACACCGGCTCAGCCTTCCGCCTCCCCCCGGCCCACGCCGCCGAGCTGCGAGCGAGGTCTGCCGTCAGACCCGGGCGGCGGCGGCCCCCTCCTCCCCTGCTGCAGCTGCCGGGCCGAAGGCGAGCGAGTTGTGCGGGGCGAGCGATAGGGAAAGAGAAGCCCCGCCCGCCCGGCCCGACCTAGCGGGACCAGCCTCCCTCCCCGTGCGGGCTCCCACACGGCGGCTCAGGGGCGCGCCCCTCCGCCCGCTGGGAGTTGTAGTTTGGCTGCCCCGCTGCCGCGGAGGTGGCCCGGAGGCGGGAGGGCGGCGGGGGGGACTACAAGCCCCAGCATGCCTTGCGAGGTGCCCCGGCGGGGCGGGGCGGCGCGGGAGCGCTGGGAGGGCGGTTGCTGGCCCGTGTGGGGCTTGAGGTGAGTTCGGTCGGCCCGGCTGCGCCGCCGGGTAGCGTCCCCCCAGAGGCCGCCCTCGACTCCCCTCCCCTGTGGCCTGAGCGCGGCCGCAGCCGGTGTTTATGGCTCGGCTTGTGTTTGGGTCAGGCCTGAGGGCGGGGGCTGCACCCCCTGGTCCACCCAGCTGGGCCCTGCGCTGCCGCTCCCTGGTCGCCCCGCAGAAGCAGAGGTGTCCCGCCTGCCCGAAGCCCTCGGCTGCACCGGTGAGGGGGGCCAACGGGCGGCCGTGCCTGCTTTTGCTCCTACACGCAAACGCTTCACTGCTTTAGCGGTGGCGTCCGCATTGGAAGAACTGCTGCTGGAAGAACTGGGCTCGTCCACCAACACTGAGGTGTTTGTACGGACCCTTACTCTGCCCTGACTTCACGAGGCGCGTCCCAGAACAGTACGAGCCACGAAGGAAAAGCTTTTCCAGAAATGCAATCCTGCACGGAGCCCTTCTGGCGCAGCACTGCCCCGGTGCGACACGGCGCCAGCGGCAGGGTGGCCTGCAGGAAGCCCAGGCAGGGAGGCGTCCCACAGCTCAGGCAGAACCACTCGCAAAGGTGCATGCTGATGTTTCTGCCTACTACGTTCTCCATGAACTGCTAGAGATAAATGGGCGTGCACAGCGCCAACAAGGGTTTCGCTTCGACACACCTTTTACAGAGGTTTGCACCTCACTAGTGGAGCTGTGTAACCTACCGAGGATGGACTAGTTTGGAACACGTGGTAGGAATCAACCCCTCAGTTCAAAAAAAAAAAAAAAAAACAACCCAAAAGCATGGGGATCAGATTTCCAGATAAAGTTAAGAGATGTTACAGTCAGCCCACGTCTCATGGTTGAATGTTGTCCTAGGAGACACTGAATTCTCATACACAGGCAATGTGGTTTCTGTTTTCATAATTCCATTTCTAATTTTGGAATGGAATATTTATCCCTTTAATTTAATATGATAAACTAATTCTTATCCATAAGCAGTGCCTGATAATAGAGGAACCATGGAACAGATTGACCAGCACTGGATGCACCCCGTTCCTTGGGGGAAATTAATGACTTTGGTAACCAAATTATACAGAGTAGCCTGGTAGATACTCTCCTGGTGAATCTATGATCCATTTTGTTGACACACAAGAATCATTTTGGAAATGTTAATGCCACATAGAAAAAAAATATGGTGAGGTGTCTCCCTCTGCAAGGTGTAAAGGAATAGTTTTTTGGCAAGTGGGCAGCAGGATGTAGCACCAGTTTCCAATATCGGCTCTCGTGCAAATGCATTGGAATCTTTTTTTCCCCATGTAATAGATGCTGCTGCATTATTCCTTCCCATCTCCTCTTCCTCCTGTAGTGTCTGTTGTCAACAGTTTGCCTGTATCTCATAACTTAGATATCGAAGCATTTTTTATGCTTTGAAGTGTTCTTCATAAACAACTCATAACTATTCTTTCTATTTTCATGAATACAGCATCAATATATGCCAGCAGAAGGCTGCTGACAGAAATTTTGTGGTTCACTGACAAGCATTTTTAGTCTTCATCAGGTTTTTATTAGCATATTGCTGGAGATCTGTCTTCAGTGCTTTGACAATATTAATGACTATATGATATCAAGTGGCACTATTCTCTCCTGAGATTATGAAATATTTTAGACATTCGCAAATAGAGCAAACAGTTTATCTGAAAATGTCATTGTTGGCTTATCTTCACAGGTAGCACTCAGGCTAATTTCAGAAACACTCTTCAGAAGCAAAACATTTGTAAACAATACCAGCACCTCGTTCAAGCTGCTGTCTTACTCCACAGTATTTCCCTTGGGTTTTAAGACATTATGGTTGGGAAGTGAACTTCAGTCATATTAATTGAGAGAAATACATAAAGGAATTTGAGGAGTGCCTGGAAAAATAATTCTAGAAGTCAAATTCAGAGAACAAACACACTTTCTTTCAATAGTGACTCTAGTTTGATTCTAACAGGATCACCCAGTGCCACACATTGTACTTTTCACATGATAGCCTGTTCTAGTCCCTGTCAGCACCAGTATTGAATTGGAATTTAGAGTATTATTGACATCCTTTTGAAAACATTATGAACACAGTAACAACGCCTTTTTAAAGTTGCTTTTAAAACAATTTGAAAACTCCTATATTTTAACCCTATTTAACATTTCTTCTTGCTCTAATTTGAGTCAAGGAAAGAAAAAAGTCTTTAGTTCTGGGAAGCTGTCACAGAACACGAGCCAACCAAAAGAAAGGGCCAGGAAAGTATAGTTACATGAGGAAAAAACCCCAAGTTTTCCAGTGCTATCAGTCTTGGAGCACGTCAAACATTCCCTCACTGGAGCCAGGAAATAATGTTCCTCAGTCTTACATCATGTATTAGAGCACAGTGCTCAAACAGTGGAATGAATTACAGTTTGTTTGATGTTTTGATTCCCAGTGAAGAACCTTGTATTCGTCATTGCTTGATGCAGAACAGCATCATTTAACCGATCGGTATGGTACAGAAATACTTCAGTGAAGGTCAGACATCCACATTACTGATTCTTGATTAACATGGTTCATACAGCTTTATCCTAATCCCAGTTCACCAAACCAGCACATTTTCTTCAGTAAACTTCCCCTTTAAAACCAATTTATTTCCTCTTTTCACAATACATACAGGAAATGAACTTAGCACTTCAGAGAAATAAAAACGTGATCATGGGTCATACCCATCTTCACAGCACATCTGCTTGCCAATTTTTAGGTATCTCTGTTGCTAAACTCCTTACTATTCAGCCAGGCCTGGTTTTTTGTGTTCAGCACAATTAGTATTAACACAAGTGTCTGTCCGAGCAGTGGATGAAATGGAGAGGGATTTCCTTTCCCAGTCACAACCACCTCACTTTCCCCTGTGGTCTGCATGACACTCCCCATGTGACAAGAGAATCGCATGCTGTGGCTAACGGAGCTGCTCACGTGCTGCGCAGGAGCCAGCTGGCTGCCACCAAATGACCAGAAGTTAAGTGACGTAAGATGGGTGACTGCCTGAGCAGAGGTCGCAGCTCACTAGCACCAAGGGAGGAAGGCCTCCCTCACTCCCCCTTTCCCCACTCCCAAACTAGCAGTGAAGGGTGGCAGTTGTCCTGTCCTGTCCTCTCCTCAGACCCTTCCACCCTCTCCCTTGCGGTCTCTCCACTGCTCGTTGGATGTTTTGCTGAGCTGTCATAGAACAAAAATACCAGCAGAAATAGAAAACTATTCAAACTATTCAACCTTTTTTTTTTTTTTTTTAATCCAGTTAATTTTCTGTCACTTTATCATGCTGAAATGACTCAGCAAAGGACATGACAAAGCATCCAGGACTGGTACCAGGGAGGGGCAGGAACACATTTCCCAGGGAAAGGGAAGTGAAAGAGGAAAGTCTTTTCCTCTTTATAATATATATGATATACATTTAAATAGATATAAAACAAAGGCAGAGAGTAAGACTGTTAGATTGGTCTAGGGTGCCAGTGAACTTCAGGCTCAACCAGATGTGCTCATGGAGGCAGCCCATAGGTGCGAAGCTGGCAAAAAGTGAGAGGAGGCACCACACAGCTAAAAGACAGAAAAGGAAGGGAGGGCAGGACCTTCCCCTCTGGTAGTGGTGGACTGTTAAGATAAGCTCAAGCCTTGCTCAGGATGGTAATACCTAATGACCAAGCCTTTTCCGTTTGTCTTTCTTCCACTGATTTTCAGGAAACCTTTAAGAGTTTAATTATACTTGAAACTTCTACTCTCTTACCTATTCAGCCGAGCAAGTTCCAAAGTTTTCCTTTGGGGGGAGCAGGAAAGTTTGACTGACACTGTAACCGATTGCATATGTCTATTCCCATAGGAAACAAAAGAGAAAATAATAAAATACACACCTATAAACGGTCATGTAATTAAAGGGATGCTGTTAACTGCAATTATTTTAATTAACCAATTAAAATAGTAAAAATGTTTTCAGATAGAGTTAACTAATATCTCCTGTGTAAAAGAATATCCCTTATACAGGTGTTTCTTTTTGCCCTCCGGTTTCCCACTTGGGGCTATAGAAGGGACTGGACTCATGGTCGACAAAAGAATGACCGCAAATAAACTCCAGTTTATCTCATACACAACCTTTTTTGCCCCGCTCTGTGTATGTTTCCTAGCTGCCTCTTCTTTTCTCTTCTCTGCTGCCTCAGCAAACAGCTGGTTACAGTACTGTGGGAAAGCAGGAATTTATGCTCTGCAGTGGAGTGCAGGAAAGTGATGCCATCCAGCTCATGCAAGAGCGTGATGCTCATTTTGAGAAAAGCCTTCTTTATAATTACAGTCGTGGGCTGTTTCACTATTTTGGACTGACTACACACTTTGAGCATTTACAGCAGAACCATCCGTTGCTGTCAGCGGAACACATCCATGATGTGTGTTCATATGGATTGACACAAAATACATAATAGTTTTCCTGGAGGAATTAGGCAATTAGAGAGTTCTGAAAATCCCAGAGGGGGGCTATCTGCATCATTAAACACTAAACTAGGCCGTCTCAAAATGGAGCTAACTGCTTTTGAAAATCTCTTCAATGCTTCATTGTCACAATTCAGCATCATTAACGGAGAAGATTTAGTATTATATCATTGCTTTTCTCTTGTTCCTTTTTTTTCTTTCCCATACTCCTTTCCCTGCCTTCAACTTGGTTTTGTGTCTCTTCTACAACCACCGTCCCCCACTGCATATACGTTCTTTCAGCAAACAGCAATGTTGGTCTTGGGTTTCATACCCACCCCCCTTTCCCACCTTCCTACCATAAAACAATGAGCAAAAAGAATAAGGGAGAACAGGTCATTTTACACCTCTCAGAGCTATTGTTTTCAGGACAATAAGCCGTGAGAGACTCAGGGGTGCAACACTCTAAGGACTGAATTAAGTTCAAATTTAGAAAGCCCTTCCTTCCCTCCCCCCCCAAAACAGGATAAAAACATTATTTCATTTACTTGATAATTTATACCCTGCAGAATCTGAATATTCAATGAGCTCTGTATACAAAGGACTAGATATGACTCATAAATCATATGGCTGACAACGCTGCAGTAGAGAAAGGAAGTCTGACAATCAACAGAAATGTGATACTGGTCATACACAAGTGTGGTCAGAGGCATAAAACGAAAACATTTTTCTGCTATTTTTGTTCATTTATTTACTGTCATGATCATTCCTGTATTTCTGTGAACACTTAAATGGATGGATGGGCTTTGCTCTGCTCAGAAGCTTGTGCCCAACTAGTATTTGTTTATGGCACCAGAGTTTTAGCAATTACTTCTACTACTACTTGATGCAACATCGTCTGATGGAAATGTGATTTTCACTTAATAAATGTGTAATTCATATTGCAATCACTACAGTGTCTTGCTTTTCAGCATTCTCAGAGTTTGCCTTCTTCAAATATGCCCAGGTGGGCCTCATAAAACATTTTTCTATTTTTTCCTGTAAGATTATTAGCCATTAATTATTTTAACCAATAATTATTCTTCAAAAAATTCAATAATTTCTTACAAGAAAAGGTGTGGGATTATTTGTATGGTTAAGAGAACGCTTTGGCCAGGATTCGGAGAGTGACTTGTAAAGGCTTTGGAACATAGGCTTTTAATACCAAAATAGGAGAATAAGTTTAAAAATCTGAATTTTTGTAGAATTCATTTATACTAATCTACTAGCATTCATATAGATGAATTCTGATGAGCAAATGGCAGTCTGCAGTATAATCACATCTTAAACCAATAAAACTGTAATCTGCAAATCCAGGAAATCCATTCAGAATTCTAAAGAAAATTATTCATGCAATAAATAACAGGCAAAGATTAGTCTTAGAGGCATTATGAATTGGTATGTTTTACTTGATTAAAAGGAGTGTAGGTAGAGAATACTAGTGGGAATATAGCAGGAAAGAAATCTTAACTTCAGAAAGAAGTGAAGTTGGGAGAACAATATAAACTCAGACTTGATGTAAAGACAGTTAAAGAATTTACCTGTAAGCGGAGTTCCTCACAATGTAAAATCCATGTATTCATTTGTACCAAGGTGTATGTAAGCAGACACAGGAAAAACACATGTTCACTTTGACTATAGCGGGAAGCACTCAGCCTGCCTTCCCTGCAGCTCAGAGCACATGAAGTGGACCGTCCTAACGCAGTTACCTCTCAGCCACGGAGCCCCAGGTGACCATCATAAGGAAAGAGGGCAGGAGGGGAATGCTTGTGTGAATATCTGAGCTTGAAGAGCTTCAGTTAGTAGTAAGTAGGCTCCCCTTTTAATTTTTAGATACAAAGATAGATATTTACGTGTGGAAATTTATAAAGTGGGGTTACACGTAGAAGGAGGAAATTTCCAAATACCCACAGCGAGAAGCCTGGCTCCTTCATGCAAACAGCATGGATGGTGGATGCTTCAGAGATGAAGAATACCTGGTAAAGTGGATGGCTGAAGCTTCAGGTGGCTGCTCAGAGCTGAGGAGCAAGGGCAGATGACTTCAAGAAGGGAAAAGTCTGGCACTCACTGCCCATGGGAGAAACTGCAGGTGGATCTTTAGGGATCCCTTACTCAGAAGGAACATCTTATAAGGGGAAAACATCTGTAAAAGCTTTCATTTTTTCCACTTCCTAAGATAATTGCAACTAGGAAGGATTCCTCCACAGAGAAATGCTAACAATGAGTAAATCACTGTAGCACGAAGGGGAAGCTGATGGGGATTTACAGAACCCAATTTAACTTCCATTTTTTGTGATTCTCATCTGGGCCAACAGGTGCAGACGAGCTTTTGGCATTCAGGTCAAAGATAGGGCTTTCCTAGCAGACTAGCTTCATCCTTTCTTCACATTCAGAGAAGCATATTTTAGTGCAAAATCCATCCCACGCTTTTTTTATCTGCATACCACAGCCCTGTCTGTTATGCATTATGCACAACGCTCAGCAATTGTCTGCTCTAACCACAATACCTAACCACAACATGTTGCTCAGAATAAGCCTAGCGCACATCGGTAACCTTTGCATAGCCTACACAGGAAACACGCCCCACCTGATGTTATTTTGCTTCATGACAACATGTCTCCTGAGCCTGCCTGGGCCAGGTAAGCCATCTCTAGGTGTCACATCTCAACACCTTGCAGAAACTTCTAGACTTACATGAAATAGATCTTTTTTTAATTTTTTCCCAAGGACCAATTTTTTTTGCAATTACTATTACTTCATAACTTAGGAGGTTTTGCGTCTTGGAGACTAACGTTCCCAGTGTCACCATGTTATGGTCTGTACCTGGGATGAGCAGTAGATAATCAAGAATTGTTGGCCACAGGAAGCCACATGTGAGATGCTTGTCTTAGCGTTAGCACCTGCTATTCAGCCCTAGCATTCTGGGCACCATGCATATTCAGGAGGCATCTGGTACAGATCAGCTTCAGCAAATCCAAGGTGGGTCTGTTAAGATCTTCAAAGTCATTATCCACAGCCTGTATCCCCATATAGTCTTCTTCAGCAACACTGAAAATATTGTCAGCTCTTCTCCCAGTGTGGACTCCCTCATTCCAGGGAACAAAAAACAAGATTCACATTCCCACAGGCTGTGTCTACACGGTTCTTACAACTACAGTAAGAGAAAAACTATCAGTCATTGTCAACTCCCCACTCTTCCAGAGTGGGTTCTCTGCAGAACCTTGTCTTCTGCGAAGCTGGAGAACCTACGTTTATTTCGGGCATTGCAGCTTTTTTATCTTGCATGAAGTACCTATACCCAGTGAAGCTGCACACATGCAGTGTTGGGAGGGACTGTGCGCTCAGCTTGCTGACCACGTGGCCTGCCAGGATACAGGGGATGCCAGTTTCCCATGGTCAGGGAGAATCCCTATGGCCTGATTCATCTCCCACCATGTCTTTATGAGGGGTTTGGTGAAGTCTTCAATGTGGATTAGCCCTGTAAGATTATGTCTTTTCGTCTATCTAGATCCACATCCACACTACGGCCTCCAAGGAATCCTGAGCCCTGGCATGGCAGGCAAATGTGTCTTAGCAATGGCACCTGGCTCTGTAGGCCCAAAAAGGCTCCTTTAATGAATGTTCATTCAAACCAGTGCTCACAGGGCAGATTTTTTCTCTCCATACGTCACCAAAAAAAGCACTAATTTCCTTCCTTCTTCTTCACCTCCTCAAGAAGACAAAAGCAAGAGTTTCCTCTTTATACAAAAAGATAAAAAAACCCCAATCCCCCCACTTCCTTTTCCCACCTCCTTCCAAAGTCATGAAAGGCACCAGTTTCTCTCGCCTCTCCACCACCCTACCCAAAGCATATAACGTTCCATCTTCTTAACACCCCATAAGCTTAACTCCTCCCCTGCCTCTGAGAAGGTGGCAGGCTGAGCAATGCTCTTTGCAAAGCTCAGTGGTCAGGCCTGTGCCATGAAAGTCTCACACAAGAACAAAACCCAAGCTCTGTCAGGCAGATTGACTGTATCTTCCAGCTTTGCTGCCTGCCCCATGTCCCCTCCCGACAGAGGCAGCTCACATTCCCTGCAATCCCTCTCCAGAAGGCCAGCTGTGGAGCTGAGGGAAGGAAATACTTGCTTTCCAAGACCTTACTGAAAACAGACAGCAAGCAGAACACTTTAAATAAAAACATGTTGTAAAATACATGTAGATCTGTACATAAAAATATTTCTCCTAAGTAGAAGAGTTTGCCATGATTAACCCCTCAAATTAAATAAAACCAAGTGCTTACATGTTAAGGCTTCATCTGGTGTTGCTATGCAGACCACCTCAGTGGAGAAGCACCGAGTTCAGCCACCATGAATAAGGGATGCTCAGGCTGGAAGTTGCTTGGGCGGGTTCTGTTCTGCGATGGGCTGACAGGGCATGTGGCTCCTCCTAGGATGAGCTTTAAACAGGGGTGAAAGTTAGAAGGTGCCTGAACAGCTTTTGAAGAACCTGCAATAAAGCACTCTGACCCTGCTAGTGGGTGAGATGCTGGTGCCTCACCCATCTTCATCAAGACCCACCACCTCCTTAGTAGCACTTGTCTGTCACAGCTTGGCAACATGCTCTGGGCAGCAAGCAGGTCAAGAACTTTGTACTGCTGCGTGCAGGCATCTTGCCCGAGTCTTCCTGAGTTTCAGTAGAGAAAGTGAAAGAGAACAGGGTGATTTAGGGATTTCCCATTGCTTTATCACCAAGCACAGGAAACAGGTTTTTGCAGCGATGCAAGGGTGCGATAACCAATGGTCTTTTGAATCCCCAATGTGTCTCAGAGCTTTTTGTATCACAGCACGGTCAGGGAGGAAAGAAGGAGGGAGATCTTCAGTTCTGTATTTTTTTAAAAAATGGCACCTGCCTGGAACATGCTGTTTGCAGTATTGGGAGATACTGTGAAAGCAGGGGCTTCTCTTCCAGGTGGGAACAGACCACATAGATCCTTCAGTCCAACAAGTGCCTGACAGACATCCTCAGCAGCTGTCAGGTTGAACACTTACCTGAAATGCACCTAAGATGCTTCCATGTGTGTATGGAGTACAATTCACACAGCACATGGATGAAATTAAACTTTGGGAGAGAGTCTAGTGGGAGGTGTGCCTGCCCATGGCAGGGGGGTTGGAACTAGATGATCTTTAAGGTCCCTTCCAACCCAAACCATTCTATGATTCTATGACATCAACATGAGACAGCTGGAAACAGGACTGCTGTAGCAAGAATCCTAGGCTGGATTTAGGCTGGCCCAAAACTGTGTTGTTTGAATAAAATATTTGATCATTAAATGCTTTGTCTCTGTTGAGTGGTTGAGAACTGAAACAGAGTTGAACACGCTCCATCTTACATGAATAGCAGTTAAAGATATGGGCAGTGCAGATGCATGCCCTCTATGGATAATCAAATTTCTCCTGTCTGGAGGGAGTGAAAGTAGGTACTTGAAGACAGAAATACATCTGTCAAGGAAGTAACTCTCTTGTGCTAGGTAAGGATTCGAACCAAGTCTTTATTACAACAGCATGTTTTGAAGAAAAGGAAATTTTCAGAAGATTTCAGAGTTTTCCAGAAAGAAAGGAATTCACTAGAGTGACAAAGGATGTTGTCCAGGTCTTGCAAAATTCAATTAAAAAAAATTCAAAGAGAAATTTTGTGATTTCTAAAAATCATGAAAATAAGAATACTTTTTTTAAAATACTCTTTTTGAAAGGTGAGAATACTCTTTTTTTAATATTGAATTAGAATGGGAATAATTTTTAATAGGTAAGGCTTTTACGTTTTTTATATTAACATAATATTTTGCACTTTAATTAAAAAGTTACTACAATGTATAATTTTGTAAGTAAAAAGCAAAGTTCCTCACATCCCTAGGAATGCCATTTAATTGCACCGCAGAATTCTTATATAATAAACTATGTGAAAATTATTGTATGAGGGGAACACACTACATTGTTGTTTTAACATTTGGGAAAGCAGAATAAATTGTATTGATCAGCAAAGATCTCCTTAAAAATCTTAGAAAGCTTAGCTCACTAGAGGAACACTGAGAAATTGTGCCTGTGGCTGCCACTGTCTTGGAATCCACTGCTGGATCCAGTGATGAAGGTGACGTACTGCTTGGAACAAAGACAAACTAGATCACAACGTACATCACAGGTGGCCATCATCTGCGTGGCCAAGTGCCACTTTTATACCCCCAAAAGCATCTGCAGTCAAATCATGTTGTTACGTGGCAATACATGCCGCAACTCTGGCATTTAGAAAGCTCAGAATTAATCTTTTATTTTCTGTCAAAGACAAAACTAGGAAAACTCTCTTCAGTTGCTACATCTTTCTTGCCTCTCTGCTTCATATCAGACAGGAGTACTCTTTTCTATCAGTTCAAGGGATCACCTTTTTTCACCTAAAGAGGAAGGGAGGGATACTGCTTGCTTGCTTGCTGGTTGCTTTCCTCCACACCTGCAAGTTCCTCCAGCCTCTTGCTAAAAATGCATTTTAATGCTTTGAAATGCTTGAAAGCATTTTAAATGTCAGCTGTGAATCAGAAACCCTAGGCTCGTTGGTAGCATCTGTGCCTCCTTTTTTTACCAAGTAGGTTAAGCTGACCTTCCAGGTCCTCCAGGGGTTCATATAGCCTGTGATAGGGCAAACCACCCATGTTTGCCCACTAGGACATCAGATTTAATGAAATCTGCCTGATAATATGTATGTTCAACATATGTGCACGTGTACAAACTCCACCCCCCCATGCACAAACAGACAGAGCAATGCCCCCATCTGACCTTCCAACCAGCCAGCCTTCCATGGGGCTGAAAAAACACACTTGTGAGCAACCTCCTGACCCAAGGGACATAGTTTAAAGCAGATATCAAAGAGCTGTAAATCCTGACATAGAAAAGAATAATCATACTTTCAGCTCAGTGAATGTATCAAAGCATTCTGAAATACAGTATTCCCGTTTCCTTCTCTGGTCCCTCATCTTATCCACCTTAGCTCATTTATCCAGCAGTTATTAGTGTTAACCTTGTGCGCAAAGCAAAGAGGCTTGGAAAAGAAACTGCAAGGGGTGAAGAAAATACACAGCATTTTTCTAGAGAACAAAAAGCACCGTCCAATGAATACAGAAGGAGATGAGATGTCAGCGGTTAGTTTTAAGCTTTATTTCTGCTCTAAAGACCTCTTTATAGCCTAATAGAATTATAGACTCAAGTCTACCATTAATAGCATGCATGGCGCCAGTGTAATAAAAAATGGAAATTCATTGTCCAAGAATGATTTATGAAGTTCAGTAATTCATGTCAGAGTTTCCACAACATTGTGCTCCTCAAAAAATCTCAGGCACAACTAACTAACAGTGCTCAGTTAGACATTGATCCTTTAATGAATGTGTGCACTTTACTGATTTTATTTTGGCAATGTTACAGGCGTGGACGTGAGAGAGAGAGACAACATGTGCAGTAAAATATTCAGCAACATTTCTAATCTGCTTTGTACTTGGTATCTTTAAGATATTCATTTCATCTTTCCACCCTCCAGGACAAATATATACCAGGGAACATGTAAACTTCTGAAAAAATGCACATTTTTTTAATAATGAGTTCAGCAGAATATGTAATAAATAGATATGATGAAGCAAAGATCAGATTTAAGGATCATTTTAGCAATAGGCTTTATTGCAGATCTATAACTATGAATAAAAATAATGCATACAAAATAGTAATTAGCCCATTTTCGACCATTTGTGTCTCTGTAGCGCTACACCAAGTGAGCTTGCTGACTTTTTTTTTAACCATGTACATTTAGTTTTAATGGTTCAGCTTTTCTTCAGTCATCAATAGGGAGCCTTGTTACCATGGTGACAGACAGATGGATTAATGCGATGTTTAGAGAGATATGGTAGTGCCAAACTGTGATATATACAGTAAGCACTAATATACTGCATACACAGGAGGGCATGCATGCAGAAAATCTCAGGGACGGTCTTCCATATGCACAGAGAGTGCCTTGACACAAAATTCCCATTATCTTCTGACAGAAAGTGGCCGTCTATCTCCCACTTTACATCCTTCGAAAATACCCTGTTGGAGTCACGGACTGCTGCTCTAGAAACTTAAAATGAATGTCTAATGAGGCCTGTGGGAAAGGGCTGCTGTCAACACCTAACGTGTCAGCTCCACGTATTGGGCCATGAAGCTACTGGTCATCTTAGAATGATTATCTATAATCCACTTCTTGAAATACAGTCCGACACCTTCAGCTGAGACCTTTACATTTGCCTGTTTACTTTATTCATCGTAGACCTCACTAATTAGAAAAAAATTCGAGGTATGCAAAAAGCACAGACAGATTGCACGTCGAGTAATTCTTCTTAAAACGTTCACACTTCCTTCTCTTTCAGACCTTAAAGACCCGCACCTTCCTTGCCCATCTCACTCCCTTCCCTAGAGCTGCTAATGAGCTTTCCTGATTTCAAAGCATTAGCTTAACGGTTTTATATCTCGCAAAAATCCTCAGATGGAGATGAAATTAATACAGGAAGAAAATGTGTGACAGTTATGCTATGAATCCCTGTCATTCAGACTGTGAATCACCCATGCTCGTTGAATTAGGAGATTATGCTAGTTGCATAGTTTTATTTTATTTTATGTTTTACTTTACTTTACTTTATTTTCCATGCAACGTTTGAATCATTCTATCATTGCCGAACATCTTCACTGCAGAAGCCTATAAGCTGCTAAATTGACTGAAAAGTCAGGTATTTTTAAAAGACAATTTGACCTGCCAACTGAAATTCTAGCACAAACTCGGTGCTCTTAAAAATACTCTAGATGTGAAATCAGAAGTAGTTTATCCAGATCACACTATTAATTTATGTTACAAGAATAATTTAATTAGAAATGTTTTCCATCCATCTACACAAAGTGATAATTACCATTCATCGGGAGCCTAATATTCAGCTCTCCTTACAGGCCGTTTTTAATTGCAATATTAAACTATAGCAATTAAGCTCTGTGTAATGACCGCAAAAAGGGCCTCTGGATATAATTGCACTGAAGCCAATTAGGAGAAGTATACATCTCATATTCATGCCAACTAATTTTACCATTGGCCTTCTCAGCAGATGATGCACTACACGAGTCAAGTTTATACTGTCCACCTCCCCAGGACAAATGAAACGCTAGTTCAGTTTCTTTCCTCTGCCAGGTGCTCTGCAGCATGCACCAGTACCCAGGGTCCCCACACCAGTGTCGCTGGCCACATGAGGACAGCCAGTGGCACGGGGCAGGCATAGCAGCCCTCCCACAGGCCCACCCAACAGAGCAGCCTCTGAACACAGCATCTGAGGGACTTCTGCTGCCCAGCAGTGGCCCATGCCAGCAACATGTCCCTCCTGCCCTGCAGCCACTGTGGTGTGGGGTGTTGCCTCAGAGCCAGGTGCAAGTGAGCCAAGCTTGAAGTTACCCTTGCCTACTAACTAATCTGTGGAGGAGTCTACCCACGTGTCCCAAGTCACTCAGGCTGGAGGGGAGCTCAGAAGGTCTCGGTCCAACCTCCTCCCCAAAGCAGACTCAGCTGTGAGCTCAGAGAAGCTCACTCAGGGCTTTATCCTCTTTTAAATCTCCTCGAAAGGAGACTGCACAACCTCTCTGCGCAGCCGGATTTAAGCCTGACCACCCTCATGGGGACCTGTTTGAGCTATGGACAAAGAAGCGATCTCCTGCAGCCCACGGAAGGAAACACAGAGGATGGAAAACTCCATGCACTGGACTGTCACCAAGAGGCCTCATGTCCTGCCAACCATAATTTTGGAAGCTTACAGTTCCAGCCATGTGAGCCAGCAGCAGATTTTCTATGTAGAAAATCCTGCTTCCAGGCTGTCACCAGGCAGACCTGGTCAGCTGGTCAATCTAACTGGTGGTGCAGGCCACTCAGGCAGAGTGCCTGAGCTTCAAGTACCAGACCATGCTCTAATGACACTGTGGAAATGATAATTATTTTTTGCTGTTTCTTTTTTGAATTAAGTCAGAAATACATTTTTTCTGGACTATGTTAAATGTTTTTCTAATATGGTACAGCAAAGTAATTATTGATAGAGTACTACTCTATAACGAAATACATACTGAGAACATTAAAGACATGGTACCCAGTAAAAAAAAAATAAAAATGCTTATAAACGTATTTGCTAGGTCTCTAAAGACAGTGGTAATACCACAGGAATTAGGAAGGGATCTATGATTTGCCTCTCTAGTTAATGTGGGCAAAGCCAAAGAGATATGAGCATATTTTACTTGCAGAGAGGGAATACCTTAAACATGGAGCAGGTAATAAAATGTATAATTTAGTAAAGGATAAGAATAGAAAAAAAGTAGATACACACATATGCAAGAAGACCCTCTGTAAGTGTCCTCGTCTCTGCAGCCCCATGTAAATGCCATCCAGGGCATATGACAGCCTTGATATGTGTTATCAACAGCTCTGAAATTTGTAGTGCGCCTCTGACCGGCAATAATGTCATCATCCATGAGTGCTCATTTGGGATTTATAACTGAAACTCTGGCCATACTGCCAATGGGACTTTTGCCATTTACCGAAATGCGGCCAGGCCCTGGCCATAAAAAGCAATGCTGCTGTGGTGTCAGTGCAGCATGCCGGCACACTCAGTCTTGTCCAAAGTTACGCGTGACATGCTCTGCTGAATAACCAAATGTAAAAGCGAAATTAAAAAAGAAGTGTTTCATATTCTGCAGAAGTAAACTGCAGCTTAGAAAGGCAGCCCTGGGGCTGCGGGAGGTGACTGAGAATCCGGAGATCTGTCCTCTCAGCTCCTGCTTTTGCCGGAGAACTACAGCAGAACTTTGTGCAAACTGATTCATTTCCTCATCTTCTCCAAATGGAAAAATATCCCTCCTATAATTGTGTGAAGCTAGCTCAACCAATACTTTAAAAGTGTCTTTTGATTCTGCAATGCAAGGCTTTTCCTATAATTGTTCTTACATTTGACAAATGAGCACTGACTTTGTCAGTATTTCTACGGTTAAAGTCTATTAATCATTATTCAGTGACCAGATTTTTGCTGCGATATGAGCCAAGAGACCCGACAACTTACTCTCAACATGGGAATTTCAGCCACCAGCTTTTTAAGAGACGCCCAACACTAACCAGCTTACTGTAAAAACAGAGGTTTCTGCAGAAACCCAATCACAGCTGCAGAACGCTTTAATTTCTTGTCCAATCAACCAGAAAAATTGTTTGGAAATACGTAACCGGTTTCTTCATGCCCCTGCCTGTACACAGTGCTGAGGCTGCACGGTGCTTTCAGGAATATCAAAGCTTCCAAAAATCCAGGAAATGACCCCAGCGAGGCAGGCGGAGAGCAAAGCTCAGCTCTCCTGAGAGCCGGAGACTGCCTCAACTGCTGCATTTTTCTCTTTCCCAAACCAGTGTTTGGCTCTTTCCCAAATTCTTTTACATAATCCAGTTCTGTTACCGAACATGTCAGTTTAACCAGTATTCAAATCAACCCCCTCTATGTTTTGAATTGGATTTTCAAACTTCAAGCAGGATTCTGTGCCTCAGCTGCCAACTTCTTTTGCTGCGGCACTCAAGACTGGTTTGGATATATAAAATCAGATGGTTAGATAATTTAGTGAATATATCAAATTACTGCATTTATTATATATAAGTCAGCTTATAAAGTAGCTGCTTCTCCTCTGAAGACCTAAACTGCAAGCTTGGTCCTCAAGTGAAACTTGCCTTCAGTGGAGATGGCCAGGTATCCCTGGGTAATCCTGCACAGAAGAGGAAGGGCAGCAGGATAAACACAGGCTAGAACTGAAATATTTCACAGCATTATGTTAAGAATTTTGTACACTGTGCTTTTATTTCTCGATAGAGCTGCTTATCGACAGGAATACCATGCATTCGCAAAGATTATAAAAATCTCTATTTATGCAAACTTGTTTCTTTTGTATTTTTCTTAAATTTCTTTTCTTCCTTGCACTCTTGCTTATTCTCTTTCCCCACTTCTTCCTCACCAACACTGTACAATTTTATGAACTTCCACAAGCGAGGCAGTTACCAATTTTTCATTAAAACTCAGGGGTCGATGTAGCAATCCTAACCATAACTTCAGAATCACAGGTGGAGATTACACATACTTGGAATCTGAGAACTTTGGTTGCCTCTCACTCTCTGCGTTTGGCTCACAAAATTTTTGTGTAATAAACCAGGACGCCCACGGAAGGAAGCCCACCATCCACAACTGCTTCTCTGTGAAACTCAGGGCATCGTGGCTATTGCAAACCTTGACAGAAAGTAAACGTGCCTCAACCTGGGCCAGCAATTACTGTTGCTTTGTTCAAATTCAAAGCTATGAGAGCTCAGACCTGTGGTCAAATTAAATTAGTAAAAGTAATGTATTTTTCAACTCTGCCGTCACCTCTATAACCTTATTATTTGCATATACATTTTCATGCCCTCATATTATGAGGATTTGGCTATTTGAAAATCTGTCTTTCAAACAAAAATGTGTTGGTTGTAGGAAAAGCTAAGTGAATTTTAGAAAAAGATAACTGGTTAATTCTGAGTAGCCATACGTAAATCAGTACACTTGCATGTGTACCCTGACAGTGACAGAGAAGGAATAATGACAGAAAATGCAAGGCTCTTGGGTGAAGTATACATAAAAGGAGAGAAAGCATTATATTATATTTGATTATGTAACAAGAAGAGATTAATATTGTAACCTAAATAGACACAATTCTGATGAACATCTCTGTTTTTTTTAAAGCAGGACAAGTCATTCTACAACACTAAGAATTTTAAGGTATTCAGTAAGACAAAGTGGATTTCATGGGTTTTACGCCCTACTTTAAGTCCGCGTGAATGATTAATAGAGACAGATATTATCTCACTCTCTTAAAGATAGATTCTTGGCATTGTTCAAACCAGGATTAAATAACATCATTATATCTTTTCTCTTCTCTTTCTTCCTAGTTCTGGATAAGATTTGAAAGAAAGTGATGTCTTGATTGATGTGAACTAAAAAAACTATCCTGAGAAGAAAATCTAGGATTTTATCATCAAAGACACAAAAAAATAGGTTATTATCTCTCACAGTTCAAGGATTCTTCTAGCAGATGCAATGGTGATCTTGACACAATTTACAATCAAAATGATGTGCATGCTGCTGGTTTAGTTTTATGCATACTAATAACGTTTAAATACTTTATATAATCATATACACTTCAGCAGGAAGATAAAGTAAAAAGTAATTTCCTCTTGTAATATTGTCATTGTGTAGTTTTTCTAAGACCCCCTTTTCTAAGCTTTTTCAGGAGGTTTTATTATTATTTGTGGCAAAGTCTAATGCTATTCTGAAACACACACAGAATTTTGGGCTGCTTTTTCCAAAGGAGGTAGGAAGACTAGAAGTCAGTTAGGTGCTGTCTGGAATAGAAAAATGGAGTTAGTGATGATGGGTCAGCTACACAGCAGAGATAACGCCTACTTTTTTTCCAATGACTGCTTAACTGTGTAAAATTTTGTTTAACTGACACAGTACACAGACTATTAGGAAATGGCTTTGGATTGGTTTTCAGAAGTACTGTGAACAGGAAGTTTCCCAAAATACTAAATTTTTGCCTAGCAACCCAAGCCCCTATAATTAGACCCTTAGATACAGACTATAAATGATGATGAAAAGATGCAAAGAAGGAAGCTGGGGAAGAAATACTTGTTTGGATTTATTTACATTCTTTGCTTGCTGTTAAAGTACCGACTGTTACAAATAAAAATATACTTTACCTGCCTGTACTGAATCCTGGTAAGTTAGTATAGCATTTGATAAAGGAACACATTTAATAGAGTGACAGATGAAAAAAAACATAAACATATGATTCTCACAGTGTTACTTTATGATTCCATTCAGACATAATTTAGATGGCTATGAAGAACTATTTATGTAACTTGGGAGAATGAGAATTTTGAACAAAAAGATGTACTTTGGAACAACACCATTCCTCAAGATACAGCTTAGGAAAATTAATGCGAAGCATTTATCCTAGTTTTATTTAGTAAGGTCTATGACGTTATCTGTCCCACAGACTTAAACAAAAAACCTCTTTATGAGCCTGCTACAAAAGACTTGATTTAAAAGAGGCTTTGACGACCTTTGCCAATTTTCCCTCTGCGCGATTTGGGCTCTGGGGGACACCGAACGCCCCTCCAACGACAGGCGGTTCCCGAGGGGGCGGCTGGCAGCGGCACACGAACACGGCAGCGGCCGAGGACAAACACCCAGCGCCGGAGGACGCGCTTTACCGGGGCGCGACGGCCTCGGGACACCGCGCTATCGGCTGCCGCTGGCGCCCAGCGCCCCAGGCTCCCGCCGGGGCTCTCAGGCGGGCCGCCGCTGAGCCGCTGCTCGGGTAGGCGCGCCCGCCCCCGCTCCGCGGCCGCACCGCCCGCGCCCTCCTCCGGCCGCGCTGGGGGGCGACAGCGGCCGGTTCCCCCCGCCCGACGGGGCGGACGAGGAAGAGCGGCTGCGTGTCCCGGCCTACCTCCGTTTCCTTCCGGGTTGCGTCCCGCCACCGCCTCCTCCTCCCGCGCCATGGGGGCGGCTGCCGGCGGGGACGCCCAGGAGGGGTCAGCGGCGGTGGCTCCGCTGGACCCCGGGCGCGGGCTGCCCCTGCCCCGGGCGGCCGGGAGCCCTGCGGCGTCACAGGACAAGCTCTTCTTAATCAAAGGTGCGGACAGCCCTCCTCCCTTCCCCTCCCTGGCCTGCGCGGGTCAGGGACCAGCAGCAGCGGGAGCCCCGTGGCCGCCCCCGGGGACGGCGGGGGCGCCGGCCGGGAGGGAGGCGTTTCCGTACCCCGCCTTGCAGTAGCCCGAGGTCTTGTCCCGCTGTCCCGTCCCGTCCCGTCCCCGGGAAGGAGCCGAGGCGTTTGGGGGCAGACGCTGTGAGGGAGTCCCTACGACGCCGCCCGCCTTTTCCTTCCCCTGCGGAGGTGGTGGCGCCCGTCGCCCCTCAAGCCCCCGCCCCGGCGCCGCTGGGCGGTATCCGGGGGGCCCGAGGCCGGGGGACCCGCTCTGGGCCGGGGGCGGCAGACGCTGAGGGGAGCCGCTTGCCCTCCCTCCCTCCCTCCCTCCCTCGCCCCGCGGGGCTGGGACCGCAGCGAGGTGGCGGCGGGGCGTTGAGGGAGCTCGTCGCTGCGGGACTGGGAGCGGCGGCGGGCGGGGGTCCGGGCCCAGCTCCGCCGGGGCGCCCTGAGGGGGGCGGGAGCCGCTGGGAAAGAGGCGGCTGGGACGGGTTAGAGATAGCGCCGCGGGTTCCTTACAGCAGAGCGTCCGTAGCAACACAAACCGGGATCCCAGCCGGGGCGGGGAGCCGTCCGGGCCCGCAGCGGAGCCGCCCGGCCCCACGCACCCGCGGCGGTGACGGGCAGCCGCCCAGCGCGCCGCTCCCGCTGGCTGCGCGGGCTGGCAGCGCCCCCTGGCGGAGCGGAGGGCGGAGCTCTCCCGCTGTCCCGTGCCCTGGGTGAGTCCCGGGGGAAGGCGGGCGCGGCGGTGTGCCCCCTGCAGACACCAGGGAATGTCGCCTCCGTGAGCGTCCTCATCGAGGGGCACCGCTCCACCGCTGCCACACGCTTTGCCCGCCCCTTGCAGTGCTTTCCTGCCTCTCCCAATGGGGCCGTGCAGCGAGCTCTTCCTCTTGGAGGAGTAGTTAATTGAAACGCAATTATTAGTTCTGAAGTCAGGGAGACGTTGTTGGTTAATAGACCTTGAAATGTTCAAATGCAGTGGGCGTGTAAAGTTCCAGCAGTGTGTGAGGTCTTCCTGCTCCCAGGCAGAAGAGGTACTTGATGGATTTCATTGACACGAGCACAGGGAACTTCTCCATCACATTAATAGGATAATTCATTTTTAAAAAGTGAGACCTAACATAAGCATGTTTTGCTTCTTTCTTCCTATTCCGGCCAGTTTTTAATTACCTGACTGGCATCAGGAAAGGGGAAACACAGGCTGGGTATCAGTAGTTGCAAAAGAAGAACTTGTAACCCCCTGAAAAAAAATTAATATGGATTTTAATATGAATCAGATGGTTTTGTACAGGGCACTCAGTCTTTGTAACAAGCCTTTTTCTTAAGAGTGGTCTGGTATGGCTATATGTGCCTTTCTGATGCCAGAACTGGAAGGGATCAAGGGGCCTCAAGTGACTTTGGAAACACTCTGAAAAGAAACTGAAAAGTGAGGAATGCTGTCTTGGGAAAGCATCCTGCTACTGGCAATTTTCTCTTTTTAAACAGAGCCTTAGAACATAAAATGGAGAAAACTGAAGAACAAGAGTTACTTATACAGTGGCCTTCGCAGGTACTGGTGGATTTTCAGGTGGCCATTTGAAATAACAAATAGTGCAACAAAAAGGCTTACATCTTCCTTTTGGGGCGGGAGGAGGCGTAGCCAGAGAACAAGATGGTTTTAGTAGCCCGCTCTGGAGAGAGAGGCTGCTGGGGGAGCAGTGGAAATTCGGGAGTACTGTGAAAAGGTATCCTGGGATTTCAGTGATTTTTTTGGTTTGTGTGGTTTGAAAATATATATACTTGCCATTGATTTCCAAAATGCTGTATTTCAAAAGACTCTTTCTTGCCTGCTGTATTGAGTTAACATAAATAACGTGGAACACTGTTCCTTTCCCTTCAGCATGTGCTGACAGATCTTAATTTTTCAGGTTTTATTTTCAAAACAGGTTTGGTTTTGTTTCCCCTTAGGAAAAAAAAAAATCTTGATTTTTATTTCTTAAATTTTTCTTGGCAGGTGGAATTTTTCTAGGTACCGTTGCTGCAGCAGGAATGATAGCAGGTTTTGGCACCACGCTTGCCATGACAAAAAAGAAGAACCCAGACTGGTTCAGTAAGGTTTGTTCCTTTTAAACTATTTTCCAATTGTGATACACAGGAAAGAAGAATGCATCAAATGCTTTATGGAAACCTTGTTATACGTGGAGTTTGGCTGTACGAAGTTGATGGTAAGAGCACTAGACTTAATTGAACTCAATAGGGCTGGGATTAATTTAGAAATAAATTTAGAGTTGACACTGCTAAATACTTTAGTACTTGAGATGCGTTGAAATAAAACATAGAACTTACACTGTTTGCTGGAATTGTGCTGCTGCTGTGTAATGGAATATAATTGATGGTCCATTTTGATTCTGTGATGTGAACGCACTTCAGTCGGGAGCCCATGTCACCTCAGTGATCCAGTTCACCATGTGGTCCCAGTGCCGTAGTGAATCGGGAAGAGAGGTAACTTGAGTAAGGATGGCAATGAGGAAGTAGAAAGCTGGTAAACTGTGGAATACGTAGTGTGGAATTACTTAGAATCTAAGCCCTCCACTCCTTTCCTGCTATGTAAGGGAACCGGCAAGAGGGAGTGTAGTGGCCTGGTACTGTGAGATCTGATGGCCAAAAATAATCTCATCTCATGCAATTACTAACAGGATCCACCTGAGCATTCTGAAGAAAGAAATTGCAAAGCAAAGCTAACAGTTATACCATGTTGGGTATATTAATACTGCATATTTAGTTGAAGAATGCTTTTTCCCTCACTAATGCTTTGTTACTTCCAAAAATGTCAAAAATAGGTCCTTAAAATCAATCAGTGTCTACTCCACCAAGCCCTTAGAATACAATATATATTACAGGTGGTTTTAGGGAGCTGAGAACTGATCTGTTGTGCATATTTTTAAAATGTTAATTCAATAACAACGCATATCAAAAGAAAAAAGTATCTTCCATTGCACTTTCTTTCAGAGCCTTTGTATCTGATCACTCACAGTCTCCTTTTGTGGTCAAAGAGCATGAGATACTTCCTTTGCCATCCTGTTTTCCTCTGTAGGCTGACATGGCATAACTCATCCATTGCCTTTTCAGCGATAATAAACATGGCTTTATTTTTTGAAATAGATAAAATAGAAAACTCCAGGAGAAGTTATTTTACAAGCTATAGAAATGTATTTAAATCAGGACTTTTTCTCTTTTTTTTTTTAACATTTTTTTTTTTAAACTTCCTTTTCCTGAGGGTTTCATTTTTTCCAGCTCACATGTATTCTTGGCTGTCTGAGCTGTCCTGTTATCAGGGTGAAATTTGTCAAGAGTGACATTACATTGACATCTGTGAATGTATATGCTGGAATCGGCACCAAGTGATACATACCATTTTGATTTTTGCTGAAAATCTGTATCTGCTACTATCCGTGCAAATGAATTACAACAGTTTCCTAGCGAAAAGTCTGTGATTCCTGGGCCCCTCAATTTAAATACTGCAAAGCATAGAAAGGTGCTTTTTTTGTCAAGGTGCTTGTAGGTGAGCAATTTCAAAAGGAAAGGAAAGACTTTGAGAATGACTCAACTGTCTTCAGATGCTTTCTGAGGTTTTGTCACCAACGAGGTAAACAGTTTTGCTGTAGCTTTCTTACTTAAATCTATAGTTACTTACTGCAAGTCATTGCCTGTTATTTTTAAAAATACATCATGTATAATAATAAAAGTGTAACTATGAATAACTACAGATGATTGCATCCTTCTTAAATGTTCAATGCTTAAATGTTGGGTTTTTAATCCACATTGAGGTCAGGCCATAGTTTGATACGTACTTTAAGCAAACATAAACCAGTGTTGCTGTTGAAAGAAGTCATCTTACCAGCCCTTAGTTTCTGACAATTCATTTCTGCCCCTGTAAAGGCACCAGCACTTGTGCTGCTGGGTTGGTGAGGTGATACTGGTTAACTCTACTTTTCTTTTTTCCTGCATTAGTTTTAGTCCAAATCGGTCTTCTGATTCCCTGCACTGCGTGTCTGCAGTGACTGTGCTGGCCCAAGGGTGAGGGAAGGTCCGAAGGAATGAGAGTTGATGCTCAGTGTTGGGAAGAAACGTGAGACCTGTTCTTTCAGCATCTTTGCTGGCTTGTGCCAGTTTTTGTGTCAGTGAAACGTTGGTGTGCAAGGCAGAGTAGAAACAGGAAGCAAGCCTGGGACACAAAGCCTGGGACAGATTACAATAGTTTTATGGGAGAAAAAAAATAGCAATTCAGAAGGGTGGCTGTAGCATCATGGCTTCATGACTGCATTCAGACTTCCAGGAAGCAACACTATGAGACCCTACTCTTGCACAGTAGCATCAGGGTTACTGGCAAGAGATAAAGCTGAAATTGCACCTACTGTACCTCCTCTGTGGTAGCGAAGTTAAGTAAGCGTTGTGAGCATTTGTAGAACTGGCGCCCAAACTGACCCAAAATTGAGATTACGTAATCCTGTTCAGTGATGAAGCACTGCAGAGACCTTCGGTTAAGAAATGATTGAGCGGGGGAATGTAAAAATTTTAAAATTAAATGCTCAGATGCAGCAGCCTCCTTGTGCTAAGTGTCCAGTGGCACCAGCGTTTATCCAGGTGTTTAATTTTACAATGAGTTAGGTCATACAAAACAGCAAACATGTGGAATGCAATCAACCGAAGCAGTTGAACACACCATTTATTTTAGGCACTGCTTCCTTTCAGGCACATTCTTATCCACAAGGGAATAGTCTGAAAAAAACAATGTCATTTCTCCTTCTCCCATTTCCTGCTTATATCCTCCAGAAAAAAAAATATAAATTAAATATGAAGCATATATTTTTGGGAAACAAATCAGCTAATTCTGACCTATATTTTCCTGGCCTGGTTTATAGAAAGGCTCAAGTGTTGTTTAATAGCTTATTTTTTAAACTAAGGAGTTGGCTTTTTTTAGAAAAATATAGGAGCAGTAATAAAGATAAAACCATCTGTGCATAGAATAATGGGCTCGTGAAAAAAATCTCAGGTCACTTAAAAATGTTCCTTTATTGGTGACATCTTTTTCTCCCGTGCTACATGTCTTTAAATTTTTTTAGTGTTTCATTAATCAGCTTTCTTGATGCTCTGAGCAGCATATCTGATAATCATATAACAAACTGTCTTGTTTATAGAAATCCTTATCTGTGTACCTGACACTCTGAGGAATCAGCCTGTGACTGAACTGCTCTCAGTAAAACCAGATCAACTGTTTCCATTTACCACTTTTTTTTTTTTTTCTGGGGCAATCAAGCATTTGAGTAGTATTTGTGTGGTGCTTCTTCTTGCCATCAATTTTCATGGATAATGACTCCTATTTAAAGATTCTGTGTGGAGGATATTTTTGTCCATTCATTTCCCATCTTCCAAATGGGAGAAATTTTTCTGCATGTTGTTGTATATGGTTAGACCATAGAAGCAGGAAAAATGTCAGAAATAATCACCAGCATTTTAAATCTACTCAAAGCAGTCTCTGATGAATGAATTGTGAAAGTTCATTAGCTGTGGTAAGCAAATAATAGGCCCTCGTGTAATAGTGTGACTAGAGATCTCAGCTGGTTGTGCATGTGTGCACGTATGTGTGTGCTTACAGAGCATAGTTTTGTTAACAGCTTCCACTTTGGGATGTCTGAATCAGAATAAATAAAGATCAAGATACGTTTTGCTTGTGCCCTTTGCAAGTGTGTGTTTGTCCTTGGGTAACTGTGCCCACAGCTAAATCCTAAGGAAAAGTGTTAATGCTGAGGACTGTCTGAGGATCATCTTAATAAATACAAAGCCAAGAGGAAAAAAGCTACTGGTGCTATTTCACTGACCAAATACCATAGGGATAGGCACTACATGTGTTTAATTACATCAAAGAAGAAAGAGAACCAATTTTTTTTTAAAAGTAATAAAAAAAATCTGAAGTATTTTTAAAGCAAGAACACAAAAGATTTTTTTCCTACTTTTTGTGATGAGTAGAAAAGTGCATCTCTTTGGCGTGTTTTGGAGGAAGATTTTTTGGATCGTTCCACGAGTTAATTTCACTTTTTAGTACTTTAGACCATAAATGAAATAATTCTTTATTGAATATCTTTGTATTCTTGCAGTCTCATTTATGTTTACCTCTGAGCAATAATTGGGTTTCTTCCCCCGAGATACTCAATAAGTAAGTAGGACTCTTCAGTTGTGTAAGGACTGTAGATATCAGTCTTTAACAGTAACCATCTGAAATCTCTGCTTCCATGTGAAGAACAATGATCCTTTGGGGAAAAAAACCCGAGCCCTTTTGCTGACATTTACCACTATGAGCAACAGGATTGTGTCTGTCTTAACTGCTGTTGCAGGCTACGCAGATTGAAGCTGTCCTATACCAAATAGGTACAGTAAGGTGGGCGTTGTGAGATGAGAGAACGGCTGGCTAACGGTGAGTGTGTGGTGCGAATTGACTGATGTCAGCCAGCTCGTGGCTTATGCCCTTGGTAGCTGCAACGTGCACTTACGTGCTGCGGCAGAGAAGGTTTCATCGTAGTTGGGACCCCATCATGGCTCAGGTTACGTTCTTCTTGGCCTGAGGTGGCTTTTCCAAGTGACAGTGTTTTGTGTTTTCAGGACACGTCTCATGGTAGACTTTTAAGCAGCTTTATCTTAACAAGTGGTTAAAACCTCCTACTCTTGTTTCTGACAAAAACAAGTGTGGAGACTGCAGAGCATTTTCTGCGTTGCCACTTGGTGAACTCTGCAGGGGGATGGGGTTCAGCATTGTTGTTTGCTCTTTGCAAAATTTTCCTAAATGGTTTCCAGAGCTCCTTCAGAGCCGCAGCCCCTCGAAATTAGTCTCTCAGTCACTGTTATACCCTCTCTGTGTCAAGTTGAAAGCTACTCAGGCCTAGTTTCCCAACCTGCTATTTCAGGAGTGCAGATAAAAACCCGTAGACCAATGGTTGCCCACCACCCTTACTGCCCCAAGAAAAAGGTACCAAAGTCAATGACGCACAACGATTATCTTCTGATGTCACTGTCACGAGGGCTTCTTACTCGTTTTGATTCAGTTTTGTATTTTGACTGGTGGGATAACTGAGTGGCGGATTCTTGTGCCCATGAAACAGTTGACTTTGGCATTTCTGGGTAATAAAAATCATCCCCAGGTGGTACTGTCAACCCTGAAAGCCACTCCTGGTGGGCAGGCAGCTCATCCACCCCCTTGCTTGGCTCTTTGGGTCTGCTGGCAGCCATAACAGTTTCTGTGGCCACACTAGTGGAGCTGGCAAGTCAGGAAAAATTCTAGATCGCTAAGTTAACTTTTTTAGTTTGGTTTTTTTTTTTTTCCCCCCTCAATATTGTTCAGTTTTTCTTGATCACTTTATTTTTGGTTCCAGGGGATTACTGCCACAGCTGCATTACCAGAGAGTGGTTCGTCACTGGCCTTAAGAGCCCTAGGATGGGGCTCACTCTACGCATGGTGCGGAGTTGGATTGCTCAGTTTTGCCATCTGGAAGGCCCTGGGTGTTCACAGTGTGAGTAGCAAGTATGATCCCCTCAAATACCGCATTTTTCCTTGGGTAATGCATCTTGGGGTGGCATCTCTATACCACTTCAGCCTAGCAGTTGCCACATGCAGCGTGACTAACCACAGTGCATGCACCCAGGGAAGGCGTTTTCACATCTGCAAAAAACGGGATGTTGTAGGAGGAGGCAACTTTGGGGGAGGAACAGTTTTGTCCTGCTTATGTTTGTTTGCACAGATGTTTCAGATTCTTCACAAAAGAGCCAGTGTTCTAATTTAGAGACTAAAATAGTAAGGTGCAAACTTTCTATAGCCTTTGCTTATTGAATTGAAGGCTACCCCCCGAATTCTATCTTTAGAGCAATCTGTTTATTTGTCCAAGTTCTATTTTTTGCATCAGGACACTGGAGACATAAGAAAAACTGAGATGAAACTAGCTTGCTTTCTAGTGCATTTCTGGAAGGGGCAAGGGGCGGAAGATTGAGTTTCATGTGCAATAGAATGGTTTGTCTATGACATTGCCACGTCAAGGCAAAGAAAATCAGGAAGCATCTGCATGTCCCAAGGGGCTAAAGCTATCTTTAGTAAATTGATTATGTTACAGTGTTTCACAGCATTGAGTGTGAACACTGAAGTTCGTGTAAGCATTTTGTTTGCCCCTAGTAATGAGCCATGACTTAGGAGTCCCCTGCAGCCATAAGTTTGGCAGAACTGTCTGCATCCTTTTTAGGACTAGGAATGAACAGACTTCCTTCACCTTGCCTGGCAAATTATTTATATATTCAGCAAAGTCTCCCAAAACTAAAAGGAAGAAGATACTATTCCATCCCAGTACTGTTCTTATTAATATCTGTATTCAAGTTCTCACTGCTTTTCTAGTCTGCTGATGTATCCTGTAGGTCACTTTGTTGGAACCCACAATTTGGGTCCTAACATACAGCGCTACACAATCCCTTATTCCTTAGTTTCCAATGCTGATTCTCAATAGGAGCCATTAACAAACTCAGAACACCAAAAAAGCATAGCAGGACATAGGAGGCATCTACAACACGTTTTGTTTAAACTCAGGTCCTCCTTGTGAGGCTGTAGTGAAATGGCAAAGAAGGGGGAGGAAGAGTGGGAGTAGGCTCTGTGTGCTGAGCTACAACAGTCCACTCAGTTTACTGTCAGTCATATCGTCAGCCTAAAGGATTAATTTCACACTATGCTGCTGATTCTTATTTTCATTCCATCAGAGTGCTTCTGGTCCTGCCAAAGGACAGCAGAATCTGTCCTTAGTCTGCAATTTACGTTAACTGTTTCTCAGTTAAGCCTAATTTTTACTTCCTTGAGCAATACTGGCCTAGACCCATGGTTGCCTGGTTTCTCTGTGAGGCTGCTTTCCTTGAGACTTCCCGATAGGGAACAACCACATAAGCTTGAGATGGGCAAGCCCCAGGACATGTCAGAGTCTGGTGGGGCCTCCTGGCTACCTGAGAGCAGTGGCTCTTGTCTCAGAAGCGTACAGCACGCTGCAAGGCATTTGAGAGATTCATCAAGCTTTCATAGTCAGAAAGCAGTACCTTATTGTATTCTGTGCTGTGTTAGTGTTGAAAGGAGGTGGGGGAAACCGTATCTTAAGAGGCTCTTGCAAATGCCTGTTGGTATTGGTTTCTGTTGTGGAGAGCTTACGGTCCACGGAATTGCACAGTGAGAACTGCAGACGCTGAAGGAAGCAGATTTGTGTCGAGAGTCTGTGTCTGCACGTGATTTTGAACAGCACTCCCTGCTCTCCACATATTTATTGCACTCACTGTAGACCTTTAAATTCCCACTGCAGAAAGGAAGCATGTACAATAGTGCTACTTATTACTGCAGAATCAAAAATTAGCATTTGTAAATTTCCTGTCGCACACTTCTTTTTCCTGTTATACCATATATGTGTTAAGATCAAATATATATATATATATATATATGTTTAAAATTGCTGGAGGTACAAAAGCAGAAGTGTGTTAAAAACGAAATACTCCGACTAAAGAGAAGAGGTTCATCAGCATTAAAAATATATTTCCAGAATAATTAATCTTTGACTTTTGCTTGTTGCTGACATTTTTTGCATACTGCTTTAACAATACTCAGGAGCAAACACTGGCTGTTGAAAGACAGTATTTTTGCGCTTAAATATAATTTTCCTGAAGAGTGGAGATTCAGTAAGGATTATAAGACGTTATTTGTTCTGGACTCTTAAACGTATGCTAATTTTAAGAAGGGCCTGTTTATTTTATTTATTTTTCTGTTTCAGAGGAACATTGTGATACTTTTGAAAATTCTGAATTGCTATCATGTAAGCAGAGATAATAGATTAACAATCAGTCAGTTAAAATACTGATTTTTAAAAACACATATTAGAACATATGTTGTGTCTAATAATTATTAGAAAGCCACAAAAATAAAGTTTTATTTGTGGGAAACTATTTACTGAAGTCATCACTGAGTGAAATAAAGTTTCTTTCCACGTAAACTGTTCAAACCACCAAAGACATCATAGATTTTACACTAAGCTAGTTTCAAATGAACATTTCAAAATGAACATTTTAATTTCAGTTAAGCATTTTGAAAAGAGGCGCTCTCAGATTTGCCTGAATAAAAATGTCTGGAGCCTTCAGTGTGGCTGAGCGCTGCAAGTTCATTTGCTCTGCAGTACACGCAGGTTCCCAATCCCTGTAGAAGTTGAAGTTACAATTTCAAACCTAGCATCAGATACCAAGATTTGAAAAATATGAACTTAAGGCAGACTTTCACCTGTGAAAGTGCTGTGCTGTACGTGACCTGAGGGGAGAATTGACTCATTTTGATGCCAGGAATCTGTGTGAACTTAATAACTAAAGCTTTGGCAGCTGGACAAAGAGAAGAAGAGGTTCTGCCCAGCCTCTTCACCTTACTGCCTTTAACAGTAACCAGCTGCCTTTGGGACCTGCTAATTAGTGATCTGGCCCTGCTGGGCAGCAGCTTCATTTATTTAAGAGCTACTGGTAATGTTGATAACATTACTGACAGCTAATATAGTCTCTCAATATTAAACTGTTAAGCATAATAAAATTCTGACTGTAAGCGCTGCGGATCTTTCATTTAGCAAACAAGAAAGCTGCTTCTGTCACATGTAGGAGTACCTAACTCCAACGCTTTCTCAAATCCCTTGCCAGCTCTGTCCCTGTGATTATCATCTTGGTGGGATCTTGGCAAATAAGGGGCTGACCTTCACTTGCAGAGTTTTGAGGGCGTTTCCGAGTCAGGTAAAACTGAGTTGCTAAGTGGTGTTTAATGCCTTGTGTCATCTCCAGGAGTAAAATACAAGAAGCCAGAGTGGAAAATCAGACATGATGGGTTGTCAGGAATCACAGTAAAAGGAGAGGAGAGCTAGGAGGTCTTGAGGCATAGCTGGCTTGGCAAGGAAAGCAATTGTTCCACTCTTGCCTGGCCAGCCCAGGGAGAAGGCGGGAGGGGGTGCACAGCAGAGCTTGGGCTGGCTTGACAGGAGGAGGAGAGCAAAGCGCTTCAGTGAATTTGGAGCACAGGGAAAGATGTGCTCGGTGCCCTTTGTGCTTTGAACTCTGCTCGTGTTAGCCATGCCCTGCTTTGAAGGGATGGACTGTTCCGCTGGCGGGACAGACTTGTCCTAAGCCGCATGTCCGCATACCCGCCGTTGAGTCCGCTGTGATCGTACTGGCATCCCCGGGAAGAGTTGGGGACCATCTCCCGCGCACCGGGGAGGGTAGAGCTAAACCAGCAAGGTGCTGCCACGAGTTGTGGCGTTTTAGGGGTGAAAAAAAATAAGGTGCGTGTGACTGTCCGGGGGAGGGGAGGAGGGGGGGCGGCTCTGCGGCCCCGCAGCGCCACCTGCTGGCGGCGTCGGGAGCAGCAGCGGCAGCGCCCGCGGGAAGAGCCCGTGTGGTTTTTCTCATGGACGGACCCAGCGGTTTTAATTGTCTTCTAATTACCGGGCGTTGCAGTGGTGGCAAATGGTGCTGGCGTTAGTTCGAGCCCAGAAGAGTGGCTTCTCTTGGTATCGTTGCCGAAATGCCGTGATTATTAATGTCCGGGGATGCGTTTCCTGTGAGCATAAATTATCGACGGGACAGCGAGTGATTGACAAAAATACGTATTACTCTAAGCTTTGTGACTGTTTAAATTAGCTTGTCATCACTTACAAAGTCAGAGATGAAACGACAAGAGCAAACTGGCACGGTATTTCCTTGATGAGTCATAATTGCTGTAATTAATCTGCATCCGTCATTCTGAAGCAGCGTCGCAATTGCTCAGCAGTTTGTGTCATGGAAGGAAACTGAAGCCACAGTTCAGGATGCCGCGTCCTTTTACCTTCTGAGACGGCCAGTGTTTGCCGTAGAAGCGAGTTGTTGCTAAGATCTGTTCCAGACACTGAGGCGACGCACCAGCTTTGGTGATACTAGATTTTTATTTAATCTTTGTGGTTTATTGGTTCTTAAAAACAGTGCTGTGACAATGCCTACTTCCAGCTCTTAAATAGCTTTATTGTTAAAGGTGGTTCCCTGCAGCTTTAGCGTCTGCTGCTTTTTAAAAATAACCCAGGGGTGATAGTAAGTAACTGATGTTTATATCTTGGTAAGGGATATAAACGATTTTACGCTGTCTCAGGTTGGGTTGTTAATATCCCCTGACTGCAGTTACCACTGTTGTAATCTGAGGACGGGCTGCTAAGTAATAAACCTCACTAAATTCCAGTCGACTCTTATTCCTAAATGGAGAAGTGATGGGTCAGTGAGGACTTGGTTTGGTAATAGTTTAAGTCATATTTTTCAACAATGTAAAAGAGAAACCTTCATTTTCAGAACCTAGGAGATGGTGGTTATCTAGTTTTATATTGTACCTCTTGCAGAAAATAACCAGCTGCCAGTAACAGAATTTTTTAACTTGATTCCTGCAATCTCTTAGGAAAATATTTAAAGTCAGTCCACCTTTGATTATCTCCTGGCATGGAAGCTCTGTCTGTATTAGCAAGTGTCATTGATCAGCAGCGCTGGGGCAGTGAAGCAGTTGGGGACTGAGGACCTGACATCTACAACCATTCCAGGGGATTTTTAAAATTTGGACTGACTCTGGCCTGGCCCCAAGGCTTGAATGCCTGTTTGCAGTTGGAGTATGCTATGTGTGCTCCTAGAATGCTTCTTCAGTTTTGTCTTACCCTGACGAAACCCAGTTCATGCATTTTGAGACTGTTCAGCAGTACACGAACTCATGCCCAGTAAGCACAGACAACTGGGAGATGGAGCACTCCTGATCTGAAGCCCAGTGCTCATCCAACACACCCCGACAGCCTTCCTCTGCCTTCCTCTCTGAGGTACTTCACAAAATAGAGGGACTTGCGTGATGGTAAACACAAGTTTGATAATTGACATCTGTCTTGAAACAAAATGGCACCTTTTTTAACAAGTGTATTTGCTATTTAACAACTTTCACTTCATGGAGTTATCTTCCAGGGTTTTGAGCTTGCAGCCTCAGAAGCCTGTAGCCGCCCACTTCTGGTGCAGTGGGCTGACTCTTTTCTGATGCAAAACACTGAGGTATTGAAATAAATTTTGTAGAAAAGAATGGGGTTGGCCAATTTATCATTTTTTTTTTTTTAAAGTTGAATAGTAGTTGAAACATCATATTTCAACGTTCTCCACATGAAATGCTCGATGAAGTTTTAAATTTTCAATAGAAGATGAAAAGGTGTTTCACTCAGTAAAAATTTTTAAAAGTAAAAAGACCAAGGTTATCTTTAAACCCCTGTTGTTACAATTAACCTAAACAAGTATTTTCATGAAAGTTTCCAAAAATTAAACCTTTCTTGTTTTATTTACCTATTCTACAGATGTTATGATCCACTACATCTTTTTGTTGCTTGGAAAAATGTTTGTTTCACAATTTTCTAGAAGTTACAGTTGAGTTGTAAACCCTTGTTTTAAATAAGCAGGTTTTTGTTTTTAATTACACTTGCAGCCATAGAATACTTGACAGATATTAAAACATACCTATGAATGCCTGATGTTCTGGGTTTTTTGTTTGCTTTTTTTTTTTTACACTATCAGCAATTATGAGCCTTCTTTTAAAAGCAGAACAATACCCTCAGCCCTTGTAGACTGAAGCATGCAACAATTAACAAACAAGATAAATTATGCTTTAAGAGCCCTTTTGCTCTTCGTGCCCTCAATAAATTAGGTTTTATTTCCTCAGAAATAAAAGCATTCTTTCTCCCATAGGAAAAGGGCCAGGATGATTCATATGTAGGTTTGTGAGATTCTGATTGTTGTTTCCACATCTGTTCCAGGGAAAGCTGGGAAAATAGTGAGAAGAATTGCCTAGTAATTTGTGACTAATATAGTTATAAAATATTAGTTTATCATTTTTATGGCGACTCCTAATGAAATATCCTGTTTTCATTGATCTTAACCTTTAAAATATTAACAGTCTGAAACAACTGCACAGCTGTGGAGAGACATCTAAAACAATTAAAAGCAATACAGAGAATATATGCTTGCCATGGTTTTGTTGGTAAGGACATTTCCTAAGCGGGCTGCTTTTCTCTAGAGGAAATCTAACCTCTAAATCACCATTTTTAGCATAAAAATAATAAGATCCCCCCGCTTATTTTGAGAGATATTTGATATAATTTTGTAAGACTGTAGTCATAGGTACAGTATAAATACAAAGGAGTATTTCCTTTAAGGATGAATTAATTTAAAAAATAAAACAAGAACATGGAGTCATGGTCTTCAAAAATTGTTGGGTTTGGCATCTGTAAATAGCACTAAGATCTATAGATCTCAGCCAAGTATAGGCAAGTTGCAGCGGCTGAAATTTTTATGCTATTTCATAAATGAACAAATGTTGCTATAAAAGCAGTATATCTCCTAGAATCGTTCTAGAGTCCTAGAGTTATTCCTAGATTTTTTGTTTATTAGTTTTTAATTTTAGTTGTATTTATTTCTCACCTAAGTGTTATTCGTAAAGTTTCTATTTCTTATCATGCTTTTGTTTGATTGCATAATAAAAACGTATGTTTCCTTGGTATTTCATGATCATGTATTTCAATATAAATCAAATCTGCACAGTTTTTTAATGTTCTTTTAGTTTCTCAATACTTATTTAAATTCAGGCCTTTAAAAAGAAGATAGAGTACTAGTACAAGTTAGCACTTCCTCCTCCTGTTTATACAGGGTTTTTCTGTACTGCTTATAGTGTCCGATGAGTTTGGTGTAGAGAAGACTTGCCTCCACACATATGTACTGCTAGTATTTTATCCAATAAATAAATAAATAAAAAAGTAACCCGTGAACTTCACTGTAAACTTGATAAGGCAGAATGCTTATTCAAGGAATAAGATCGTTATTTTCCTACTGGAAAGCTGCTACATCTACTTTATGAGTAGGGACAGATGTAAGTAAGTATTTCAAGAATATGGGAAGACTGTAACTGTAGCTGTCTTGAGGAATTACTCTGCTGTGTCTTGGAATAGACTTGTAGCTGTTGGCTGCCAACAGCCTGTTAAGAAGCTAGAAAGAATAAAACCATGTTCAGGCTGTGGTCTGAAATTGCTTCTGGGGAGCAGTTCCACAGCGCCCTAAGTGGACGCGTGGGTTGGTCCACTTCTCGGCTGCACGTAACTGTGAACTCTACATGTACAACTAAAATCTGAATGAAAACTTAGCTGATAGGTGAGAATTATTCGTGCTACACCTTGGTCCCATGGGATCTTCCAGTGCTTCATTAAGTGTGCTGGTATGGCCACACTTGTCTTGTGCTTCTCTGGTCCAAGACCCCGGCTGCTCTGCTTGCCTGGAGGTGGCCAGCCGTCCCTGCCTGGCTCTGCCTGTCACACTGGCTCTGACAGGTTTCCTGCGTGGAATTCAGCCCCGG